>NC_090937.1:1010323506-1010951568 GCF_040938575.1 Ambystoma mexicanum
GCAGACCGGGCTTTCCAACTTCTCAAGGAGGAATTCTGCTCTACCCCGGTACTTCATCAACCAGATCAGAATCTAAGATTCATTGTGGAAACTGACGCCTCTTCTGCAGCAATTGGGGCAGCTCTCCTACAGGAACATGAAGGTTTAGAATATCCCGTTGCCTACATGTCCAAAACACTGAATGACAGCCAGACACACTATTCGGTAATAGAAAAAGAACTACTGGCAATGAAATCCGCATGCGAAGAATGGCGACATCTCCTACAAGGAGCTAATCATCCTTTTGAAATCAGAACAGATCATAAGAATCTTAAAATCCTGCAAAAGATGGAATGCGTCAACTCACGTCAAGCTCGCTGGGCACATTTTTTCTCCCAATATGATTTCGTACTGACTTACTTACCAGGTTCCAAGAACATACTTGCTGATGCCCTGTCCAGAAGACCAGATCCAGACAGGGTTCTGAAGGAATTTCCCAGCCTCATGCTACCAGAAGTTAAAGTGATCTGTTCTGTGGAGTCATTCTTGGACAGAGTCCGTAAGGTCACGCGGTCCACTTACCCTCTCCCGAAGGATCTATCCATGCAAGATGGTTTATGTTTTCAACAACAACGATTATTTCTACCAGACAGTTTCACCCGTCAGTCGGCTTTACAATGGTGCCATGATGATCCAACAGCAGGACACAGAGGTGTAAAGAACACTTTGGAGTTGCTTCTTCGCAGGTTCTGGTGGCCTGGGATGGCCAAAGAAGTTACAATTTACGTCAAGTCATGCCCGGTATGTTGTCGATCCAAGCACAGCACTCAAAAGGCAATTGGGTATCTCCAACAACAGGACCTTCCAAAGAGACCCTGGAGCGTTATTTCTACAGATTTCATTGTGGATCTGCCACCTTCAAAAGGTTGTTCATGCATCATGGTAACGGTCGATTGCTTCACTAAGATGGCACATTTCACTCCCTTGGCGGGTCTTCCTACTGCAGCTGAGATGGCGGCTGTATTTGCCAGAGAAATATTTCGCTTACATGGTACCCCGGACAAGATTATTTCTGACAGGGGATCTCAGTATACCTCGAAGTTTTGGAAGGAACTTTGTGAAAGACTGGGTATGGAACGTGCTTTGTCATCCGGTTTCCACCCACAGACCAATGGGCAGACAGAAAGAACGAATGCCACTCTGGAGCAATATCTTCGATGCTTCACTAATGCCCAACAGGACAACTGGGTTAGTCTGTTGGTTACTGCGGAGTTTGCCTATAACAATGCAGAGCACAGTGCCACTGGTCTCAGTCCTTTCTTTTGTTCCTATGGTTTCCATCCCAACTTTATTCCTTCTCTCTCTGTTCCTCCTTCTACAACTCCATCTGTTGATGCCCTACTTACCAGTATCTCGGATGCTCACAAGTCTGCCACGATTTGCTTGCGAGCTAGCAGTCTCCGGTACCGATCTTACTGCAACCTTAAGCACCAGCCGGTTCCGGCATGGCGTAAGGGTACCAAGGTCTGGTTGTCTACTAGGTTTCTGCCTCGTTGGCTTCGCCCCTCTAAACTATCTCCCCGCTATCTGGGTCCTTTCCCTATACTTCGCCAGATCAATCCTGTGGCTTTTCGTCTCCAGTTGCCAAAACATATGCACCGTCTCCATCCGGTGTTTCATTCCTCTCTCCTAAGGGAATGCAAGGGTGATCCCTACCGTCGCCCTTTGCCGCGAGATCCGGTTCCCAAGGTGGTTCCTTCTGATGAGTATGAGGTGGCCTCCATTCGGGACTCCAGCTATCATCGGGGTCGCTTGGAGTATCTCATCCACTGGAAAGGATATCTACACTCAGAGGACTCCTGGGAACCGGTGTCTCATGTTCACGCTCCGGCGTTGATTCAGCGGTTTCACCGTCTGTTCCCGGGTAAACCGGGGGGGTGCCACTTGGGAGGGGGCATACTGTCATGCCGCCGTCTTTTGGTGGTCGCTGGCGGTTATGGAAGGCTTGGCGTTGGCGGACCATTAGAATTTCCGTGTGTTTTTTCTTCCACTTCCTGGTTTGGCGGTCTAGTCTTTTTCTTCTGTGTGTCTTTCCTTTCACTTCCTGGTTTAACGGTCTAGCTTTTTCTCTTGTTTCCGTATTTAACCACGCCCCTCTCTGGGCTCTGTGCGTTGCAACTTTCTTTCTTTCGCTCTGTTGCCGTGCTACTGTGTTTCCAGTACTTTTGCCTGTTGCCTGATATACTCAGTACCTAAAGCAGTATTCCTTTCTACTGCTTCTTCCCCTTCCTTTAATTTCCCTGTTTTTTCCGTTCTATCGGTTCCCGTGCCTTTCGGGGCTCCTCTTTCCCTTCCTGTTTTCCGGATCTCGTTCCGGTATCTGGCATTGGTGTATACTTCCATCCCGGTTCCTCGGGCTTCTCCTGCTCCAACTTCTACTATCCCGGACTGATACTACAGCTTTGACTTCATCGGAAAGACTTTCCTGTTTTCACCTGCATTCCGGACTCACCAGTCAACTCCTCCGGCACTTACAACAACATCCGGTGAGAGGTTTTTTTAAGCGGCGGCTTTTTTCCTCTCTTCCTGGCATCTTCGGGACAGGGGCCGGCTGCTTCCCTGTTTATCAGGGAATCAGGGTGGCTTCTTCCCGCGGACGACCGTATCTCTTCACAAAGAAGAAAAAACCAAAGGACAAGTCCTACAGACGAGGAAGTCTTCTGGAAGAGACAGGTGAGGAGAAAGTGGAGGTGGACATAGACTTGTCTGATTTGGAGGATTCTCCGTTATATCCCAGCACTTGTGACAGCATCTTGACGAGGGTCCACTTATCAAGGCGGGCAGATTTGCCAAAATCACCATACACGAGGTAAGATTAGTTAGGTAAGATTCTTAGAAATCCGATCGGACCTCCTTAGGTTTGGTCAGGTGAGTCGTGACCCGATTCTTAATTTAACCCTGAAATTCGAATTTTGGCGCATTGTATCTGCAGACACAATTACTGACCAGGTAAAACCAAGAATTTGGAATATGCCTGGGAAATTGTCTACCTGCTTTATGGCATTATTCCGCAGTGATAGACAATCTTTGGAATTTAGCCGTCCCGCACCACAGGAGGAGTCGCCGGCATGTAGTATGTACTGTAAGCATGGCATTGGAAGTATAGTATTTAATGATATTTGGCACAGACAAACCAGACATGCCTCCGAACTTCAGTGGCCAATCAATGGTAGTTTTGAGATCCCTCATATTGAATATTTGGAGTCAGTCTTGTTAAAGAAAAAAGGCTAGACCTGCAGCATTTGATGTTTTGCAGAATTGTAAAAAAGAAGCGTTGCAACAACTTAAAAGTAGAGAGAAACATGCACGCCGTCATAAAACGAACGCTGAAAGAGTGTTGTTATATGATCAAGACAAACAGTCTGAGGCGACTAAAAATATGGATAGGGCTTTCTCACTCGGAATTCAGAAAATCTATCCTTCTAAAGATCGTCATATTTCTGATGAGTTTATTGACAAAATATTAAATGAACGAAGGCCTGGTGCCTCTGCGCCACCTCCGTATGTTCCTCTTCCCGCTGCTGTACCTCTTCCTGCTGTTATTCCTGCTCTTCCTGCTCAACCTGTTGTTCCTATTCCTCCGGTTGTTGTCCCTCCACCTGCTCTTCCGCCTCTTTTTATCGCACCAGTTATAGTACCTCCATCGAATTTGCCTGCTCCCTCTCTTCCAAGTGGTCCTGAGCCGCTTGTAATCGATCGAGGTACAGGAAAAAAGGTTGTCACTCGCAATACTGTACCTCCGGAGAAGAAACGTGAGTTAATTGCATGGGCTAAGCATTGTATGGAGAAGGATGATTAAGCTAGCATTTTTGCCACACTTTGTAATACGGATAATTTTCCTGAGAAAAAGCGTTTTTATTGAAGGTTTAGGGATTCAGTTATGTATAATGTGGGGAAGATTAAATAATGTGGATGTTCCGCAAGGGTTAAGGGATCTAAATACTCTAGCGCTTTCTAGAGACACTGTGGAGAAGGTAAATGAGCATGTCGAGAGGTTATTTGGGTATAGAAAGGAGTTAGAAAAGTTACAGAATGAGGATGATGGAGAGGAAAATATGTATGTACAGAAACGGTTCCTTCCGTGTCGTAAACCGATATCGGAGGAAATGCGAATTTGTAAGAAAGACGCAATTAGATGGATTTCAAACATATGGATAACTCCAGTTGAGGTATATGACACATATAGTCAATGTACGCTAGAAATGCAGAGGAGAGTGATACAGGTAATGGTAGAGTACCTGCAGGATGAGTGTGTAAAAAGGAAGATTATTTGTCCCACAGAGTTATTGAGCATTTATAAGAGAGCTTTTTCACTTGACACTTCTTCGACTGCTTTAGCGCTCGACTTGGCTCTGTTGCTTAGTAAGCGTTCGGAGTCACCTATTTCTCAGTTGCCTATGAGAGAGGTTCCTCCGACATTTGCCTCGAAGGTTGAGGTTGCGGCAGATGTTGCACGGAATATAGTCGCTGTAAACATTCCCGCACATTATGTATCGCAGTTCGTTCACATCCCGTTCTCAAGACAGGAAGTGAATACTATTAGGCAATCTATTCCTGATAGTAGGAAAAATCCGACAGGGTTCTATAAAGAGATAGAATCCGTTTTGCAGTCCTCAGTGTTCACCTTAGGTGACATTGATTTGTTGTTTCCTGTACTCCTGCCCGTAGATTTATGCAAACAAGTTAGAACTATTGACGATGTACCCAGGTTGGGAGATACATGGGTGAATATAATTAGACTCGATGGGGAAAGGCCAGCTGGCGAAAGACTGCCTCAGGTGATGTTAACTCTGCCTGATAGAATCGTTGCTAAATTAAAAACCATAATTCCCGAGAAGAGAATTATTTGGGACAAGCTTACGGCCTGTGTCCAAGGAAAGTCTGAAGGTGCTACCGAGTTCTTTAATCGGTTCAAACAGGTATTCTCGGATTTCAGTGGACAAGACTTAGGCACAGAGTCTGGGAAAAGATTATTTGTGGACAAATGTGTACGTGGATTGCTGCCTGACATCCAGTCACAAATTATGTCTTCTGAGAGCGTTTGGCAGGCGAAATCACAATCAGAAGTACTGCACATGGCTCAGTACTACAAGAACCGTGTCGATAATGAAAAAGATAGGATTTTAAAACAGAAAGGCGATTTAAAAACTAAAATGCTATTGCAGCAAATTGTTAGGGGCCCCAGAGGGGGTAGTTCTCAGGTTAGAGGTCAGTATGTCCCGCAGGGGAATGTGCCCTTGGGTCCTGTGAACATTAACCAGTGCACTTATTGTCGTTGAGAGGGTCATTGGCGAGCACAATGCCCCGTCCTTCAACAAAGGTCGAATAATACATTTGGTAATATGGGTAGGCGATCCAGAGGTCGCCCGGGGGTAGGGTGCCCTGGTAAAGGTCAGTTTACACAGGACCCTCAGCAACCTTTTTCGCAAGACGATCAGACTCTGAGTGTGGACACCAGGAACATATTTGATCATCCTTCCGCTGCATATTTATCTGAAGAGCTTCCTTTTGATGATATTCTGTTTCGTTAGGATTGCCCGAAGCAGGGTTTGGAACCTAAACCTATTCCTGTCAATCAGAAAGGTCCCTATGTTGAAATGTTGGTGGGAAATAGGAAACATCAGTTTTGAATAGACACTGGAGCACAGAAGTGTTCCATTGATCATTTGCGGGTTCCAAACATTCCACTGTCAGGGCAAAGCAATGTTTCTGTAGGGTTTTCTGGTACACAAGTTGTTTGTCCGGTTTCTTTGCCGGTACCTATTTCTTTGGGTCCCTTTACGGACCAGTGTCCATTTCTGTTGACTTCGGAATCCGGAGAGAACTTGCTGGGGTTGAATATGTTAAAAGAATTAAAAGCAGTGATTTATTGTTCTTCTGATGGAGGGCGCTTGACGATTTCACCACAGCAATTTTCTGCCTCGCAATTCTTGACTAGACCGTTGCCTCCAGAATTCATTGATGTAGCAGAGAGCTTGTCAGCTGTTGACGACAATGATGTCGGTGTTTTACAGATTGAGCCTGTCCAAATAGTTTTGAAACATGGAATTGAGCTGCCACGCATTCCCCAGTATAAGATTTTGGTTGAGGGCGAGCAAGCTTTGAAATGTATTGTTTCCAATTTTGTGCATCGAGGGGTTCCAGCTACAGCTACTTACTTTAGTGTTGTGGACTTAAAGAATGCGTTCTTTAGTATTCCTATACACAAGGATAGTAGATATGTGTTCGCGTTCACCTTAGGGGGACGCTCGTTAACATTTATTCGTGTACCTCAAGGGTACACAGAGAGTCCTAGCATTTATAGTAGGGCTTTGAAAGAACAACTTGATACCCTTGAATTGCCCTCTACCTGTACTTTGCTTCAGTACATTGATGATTTTCTTCTAGCTGCTGACTCTGAGAGTGCCTGGAAGGAGGGCACTGTGTTATTACTTATTCATCTAGCTAAGCATGGTTACAAAGCTTCGCTTAAAACATTTCAATATTATTGTCAGGAGGTCGCCTATTTAGGCTATCTCCTGTCAAAGGAGGGAAGAAGATTGACACCTGAAAGAATAAAACACATTTCTGGCATGTCTGTCCCAAATACACAGAAGGAAGTTAGGGCCTTGATAGGTATGGCCTCTTACTGTAGGTTGTGGTTCCCAAATTTTTCACTAGTGATTAAACCGATGTTGGCTTTGACGAAGAAGGGCATTTCTTCACCATTGCCATGGAACGTGGTACACCAGCAGTCGTTTGACTTGCTTAAGACTGCATTGTGCTCTGCACCAGTTTTGGGCACACCAAACTATGAAAAGGCCTTTGTGTTGTTTGTGCATGAATGTGATGGATGTGCTTTGGCTGTATTAACGCAGGAACATGGAGGGAAGAATAGGCCGTGCGGTTACTTTTCTTCCGCCCTTGATCCTGTAGCATGCGCTTTGCCAAGATGTTTGCACGCTGTCGCTACTGCTGCCGCGTCTGTAAAACAGAGTGAGGGAATGGTCCTAGGCCATTATCTAACCCTGATGGTGCCTCACTCTGTAGATGTTCTACTGAACCAAACTCAAACGCAACATCTCACTTCTGCACGGTTGACAAGATATGAATTGATCTTGTTTGCTCCTCACATTCAAATTAAGAGGTGTTGTGTCCTTAATCTGGCTGAACTCCTACCTTTTCCGCAAGATGCTACTTGCAGTGATGAAGTACCACATGATTGTTTGTATATGACCGAACAAGAGACAAAGGGTAGAATTGATTTGAAAGATACTCCCTTGGATAATCCGCAAGGAGAGCTGTTTTGTGACGGCTCCTGCTTCAAACATCCGGATGGTACATCCACAGCCGCTTATGTGACCACTACATTGAGCACGGTTGTGGAAACTAAGAGAATCACGCATAATTCTGCGCAGGCCGCAGAGATTATAGCATTGACCCGAGCTTGTGAACTTTCCGAAGGGCTTGCAGTAAATATATATACTGATAGTCAGTATGCCTTTGGGGTGGTTCACAACTTTGGGAGACTTTGGTCAGAGAGAGGGTTCCTAACTTCGCATGGCACCAAAATTAAACATGGCTCCCTAATAGTACAACTATTCTCAGCGCTTGCGCAACCTACTCAGTTAGCAGTTATGAAATTTGCAGCACATCGAAAGATTGTAGATGTTATTGGAAAAGGGAATGCTTTCACTGATCAGATAGCTAGACAAACTGCCACTGATCTCTTCATGGAGATGTATGTTTCAAGGGAATCTGTAGGTGCTTATGCACTAGATGAGGGTGTTGGGTCTGTACGGGATATCCAAGCTGACGCCACAATGGAAGAGTCTAAGAGGTGGGCTGAAGGCTTGGGGAAACTTGATGACGATGGGTGCTGGGTGGATACGGTGAAAGGGAAATGGCTGCTACCTGACGCCTATGTCATGATGATGATTGTCATGGCACACGGCCCTACACATGTTTGTGCTCAGAAGGTTACGAAAATGTTAGAAAAAGTTTGGGCAAATTACAAGATTTCAAAAATTGCCCAGCGCTATGTCCAGAATTGCATGATTTGCCTACAACACAATGTGGGAAAGGGGACATCAACTCCAAGGGGAAGATTTGGGCCACCTTCTGTCCCCTTCGAAGTTATTCACTGTGATTTCATTGAAATGGAACGATGCAACAATCTAAAGTATGTCCTCGTGGTCATTTGTGCCTTAGTAAATGGGTTGAGGCTTTCCCTGTTAAAGATGCTACAGCCATGACCACTGCGAAAACCATGTTAAAAGAATACTTCCCACGGTTCGGTTTGCCGAGAGTTATCTGGTCGGACAATGGTCCACATTTTGTCGCCGCTGTAATTCTACAGATATGTACAGCATTACGAATTGACAAACGGTTCCATTCGACCAGACATGCTCAGAGCGCCGGACTAGTCGAAAGACACAACGGTATCATCAAGAACAAGCTCGCTAAGACGTGTGCCAGCACCAAACTAAAATGTCCGGACGCCTTACCGATCGTGTTACTAGCCATGCGTAGAACCCCTCAAACTAAGACTGGGCTCTCTCCATTTTAGGTGGTAATGGGGAGACCTGCCAATATCTGGAACCTTCCAAAATGTCGAACTTTAAAGAATGTTGAAAATGTACTACTTTCAGATTATTGTAGCCAATTGACTAAAAACCTGTATTTGATTTATCACCAGGTACGAGAAGGTTTACCTTTGCGATACGAGGGCCCGGGCCACGGCATACGGCATGGGAGTTGGGTGCTCGTCAAATCATTTGAGCGCACCTCCTGCCTTGCGCCTCGCTTGCGTGGCCCATTCCATGTCTTGTTGATCACCCAGACAGCGGTGTGGGTCACTGGGCGAAAGAACTGGATCCACGCGTCTCACATCAAGAAACTTCCTCACCCTGTGCCACACGCTACAGAAGAAACAGAACCCCTCGCTGACACTGCAACCAATGATCCCAAAGCAGTAAGCAGCACTGAGAGTGTGTCGGAGATCTCTCTGAGCCCGAGAGGCTTTGGGGAAGCTGCCATTTTGTCTCCGCACTCTCCACAAATTTCGCACCGGGAAATGGCCGTTTTCGAATTCAGCCCCTTCACTTGCCTCCGACATGTTGCTTCCACCAGGAAGTGATGACATATTGTTTCTGGATCAATCAGTACCAGGAAAAGTATGATATAACCTACGATCACGAAGATAGACTTACGGCACAGTTTTGCTGTGCATCTGATAGACTTACGGCACGGTTCGGCTGTGCATTCGGAGAGGGCTTGCTTTTTGCCCAAATTTGAGAAAGGGGATTCTGTTGGCTAGCGTAGTGGAAGGACTAAGAAGTCGCTCGACCGGGAGATCGCCAGCAACAAAGTTGGAGTGTTCGTTTGAAGACTACGATGCCCGCCACCGCTACCGCTCGTATGGGACTTGTAAATAAGGGGGTGACCAACCGGGACAATGAACAAAATGCCTGGGCCCCGAAAACGTATTGCTGTATTTTTATAATGATATTTGGTTTTTTAATTGTCGCTGCCTTAGGATTGCAGTACCTCGAGAAAACTCACTCTTTAGAACTTTTGTTGCAAACTGAAAGTGCACCCATTGTTCCTACTCCCTTTGTACATTTGCATACTTTATCCCCTCGGGATTCCCAGCACAGACAAAGGTACCACAATAACACTTTACTGCTTATCATGAATGCTACACATGCCATTTTTAATAAATCTAACTGTTGCTCACATTTACCGCAACACGGGGATAAGGGGCTAGGTTGGTATATTCATCCTTTACCGTTGACAACTGCCTTAGAGCACTGTTTTTTGGCTGATGGAATGATAGCATCTCAGGGAACTTTGATGGCACCAATTTGAATAGTTTTGAGAAACGTGTTTTTACTCCCCTTGGATGCTCACTTTTTGCAAATAGTCTGTCAGAAGGCCTAATGGAAGCAACATTCGGTTTACTCCTGTCTCGTCCTTTCCAATCTTTTATTTCCTTTAAGATGGCTCCAATAGGCAATAAGGATCCCATGCCTTCTTCTTACACTGTTAACCATAGCCCCGCTTCAGTTTCTTTTTGCATACAGAGGAATGGAACTCAGTCAATGGGAAATTTTCTAGGTTGTGCCAATGTTGCAGATTTGACTGGGGAGAACAGACCTTTGTATGTAGGTGAACCTGTCTACTTTGTCTGCGGTAATGTAGCATTCCCATGGTTGCCCAGGGATTGGCAGGGAACCTGTTATTTAGGGATCCTGTTACCTGGGGTGTTTATAGCTAGTACAAAAGAAGTTTTGAAGGCTCGTCCATGGCAGGATGAGAATGGCGACATCCCAGCACAAGTCTTGGGAGATATAGTTAAATCAGTTGTGCCATTTGGGGGGCAGATAGCGAATTCAGAAGATATCAGAAAACTAGCGAGAGTACTGGCGAGAACCATCAACCGAACCACGGACATACTCTATAATATGATGTTAGAACAAAAGGCGATAAGATTAGTAGCACTTCAAAACCGAATGGTTTAGATGTCATTCTAGCTGAGCGTGGTGGAGTGTGCAAATTAGTGGGGTCCGCTTGCTGTGTTTTCCCACCAGATTCCTCCCCAACTATCTTCAAGGCAATACAGAATCTGCACATCCTTAGTTCTGAAGTGCATGTTCCCGGTGGAAACTGGGATCTGAGCGCTTGGTTATGGGACTTTTTGCGATCTTGGGGTTGGAAGGTACTTTCGGTCTTACTAATTATTTTGGGAATCCTGTTGTTTCTTTGTTGCTGTATTCAGTGTCTACCTGGTATGTATTCGATGCTAGCGGGATGTTGCGCACAAGCGATAGGTTCGATAGGACATAAAGTGTATGCCCCAGATAAGACTTCCAAAGAATATGTATTGAAGGATATTCTAGCAAATGACCTAATGGCAATAGATATTTCCGATAGTGATTCAGGGTGCATGGACGATGATGCATGGAGTTATTTGCAAGGAGATACACCATAGTTTTTAGCCCTTGGCATAGGCCAAAAGGAGGGTTTGTCGAAAGAGAAAGTATATCGTGCCTCCTATTGTAATACATATATTAATATTGGCCTACGCCAAGCTGCTCGAAAGTCGCTTGCAAAAGAAATCTGTGTTGCAAGGTCCTGACCTTAAATCCATGTATGCCGCCATTTTAGGTCAAACCGCCATTTTAGTATTCGTTGTGTAAAAGTCACCCTGTGAGTTAAAATGGTGGACAATGTCATTCCAGAATACAGCATGGCCGTCTTGACCTCTGTACATAGCTAATGTGTAACTTGCCTGCAGACCACTTGTTGAGGTCGTGAACTGAGACCTTGTCCTTCATTGACCTATCTGTAGAAGGATTACTCGTGCAATGAAACTAATCCACAAGCATATGTTGAGACAATGTATTCAAATACTGACCGAAGAACATCTGTTTAACTACATTGTATTTAATGTTTAAGAAGGCCTGCATGGAAAACCTTAGAATACACAGTTATTGCATAGGCTTGTTGATACATGTATGAAAAGCAAACCAGTTATATGCGGTTGTTTGAGACTTGGCACAAACCCTAGATTGGTGATGTATTAAAAGGAATATTAACCCGAAGTGGGGCTGGACATCGCGCCCACCAAATGTATAAAAAGCGAATGCATTCTAACGTACAAAGTCTCTCACTGAACACACTGAACCACGCTGGAGTTCGTTGTGTTGTATTGAGGGCCGATAGCTATCTGATTTTGCTCTGTTTTTGTAACTGGATTCAGTATAAAATAAAGTACTTTGTATGTTCTTTTGTAACCGTGTTCGATGTATTTCCTATTGGGGTACTTAGCCTCGATATTTTGATTCTGTTTTCACAGACTGGCACCTCGGACTGACACTGTAGATCAGTGGGATGGCGAGTTTCAGCAGGCAAACCTTTATGGTAGCAAGCCAAACTGGATAAAAAATGTCTTCCCTTAAGTTTTGGGATGGTCTCAGGATTTGGGCCTAGCTGAAAAAGGAGTTCAGCAATTCTGAGGCCTTGACTTTGTAAAGAAATTTGGAATCAGGAACAAGATGGAGAATTCAGGAACAGGGTGCCAAGCAGAAATCAGAATGGAGTCAGGAATCAGTGTGTCTGTGTGTTGTGAGGTTCCCTTATTTATCCTGCCAAATGACATCACTGAGGTTTATGGTAGGGGCAGACCTACTACCCACACCCACAAGGCTATGATTGGTCAAAGGCACAGTTCCCTCCTTGCTCTTTGCTGGTTGGGTGAAAGAAAGGGTTGTCATATTTTATGATGTGACATGGAAAACTCCCATAGTTATTGGGTCCAAAATTTAACTTTCCCATAAATACATATTCATATATTTATGCCCTCTAAGAAAATCAGACACAAATTACATATTCCGTGGCTCACGTTTACATCCAACTCCCAAGTCGGTGGGACTTGGTTTTGTCTTTCTATTGCATTTTGGCAATTCTAAACATAAAGGTTTGGCCTAACAATACCTAATTTGGTACATATATGTGCAATCACCCCTAGAACATGGGTACACAATATTAGATTTGCAGCATTAATAGTTTCTGTGCAATTAGTCATTTTTCATAACTTCAATTTCTTACGCAGTAAGAAATCCTACCAAGTCTTGAAATGTCTAGCCTAATTTCAGATTTGTATGCATGTATTTTTCACTTGTTTACTTATTCTGGCTGCCAAGTTAAATGTCTTGAAGTTCAGTGGCAAATAAGCATTTTAAATCCACAAATAACAAGTCAGTTTTTTTGCTTCTTCTTCCTTCACAAGTGTGAGCAAATAGCCAGTCCTTTGAAGTTCAATGAGAAGCCTCCTCCTGGAGAGCGGAGCATCCTGCCCCTCCTCTGGAAGGACGAGTGTCCTAGCCTTCTATTTCCTTTGCCTGGGGCAAAGACGAATGTCTAATAAAGTGCATTGTCATGAGTATGCAAGGCCTCCCTGTAGCAATTAGCCTTTACATCCAGCAGTGAAGTGTCAACCTTTCCCAGGCTACAGACTGTTAAAGCAGATTTTATTTTTAAATAGTTAATTAACTCAAGGCTGGGTTTTAACTTTAAGTTTCACCTAAATTTCTCATTTAAAAATATAAAATGAACAATGTTTATAGGTGGATTTTTACATTAGCTATCTTTTGACATTTCTTAAAGAATTAAGCCTTTAAACAAAAACTTACTTTCAAAACAGGTGATTTTGCACTTCATTCATGGAAAAGCACATTAAACTGAGTTCTTTTAAATCCGATTTTCCTATGCAGCACGTACACATTTTCTTCAGCACCAGTTCTTCCCTTGAGCGCTGGGATTGTTTGCAGTCTGGATACATGTATCCATCCTTTGTTTAGAGTTTCTCTTTGCACAGGTAATTCTGTTACTTGTTGCAATTTTAGCCGTGTTTTCCCTGTGGAAGATGAATACAAGGGTTCCTGGGCTGTTTTTTCATTAGATACATTTTATAGAGCTGTCAGTCAATGAGGCCCAGTTTCTCGGAGCTACACTGGATGATCCTGGGCATTGCAGTACCCTTTTAATCTCAATGATTCAATGTAAATGAATGGATCTAGCACCAAAACAGAACTTTTTAAGGTTGCAAAGCCATAATTTTAAAACGCATTTTCGGTTTTCAGCACAATTCTGCTGCTTTGCTCCATGTTGAATGTAGTAGAGCCCACTGGCATGCTCCAGCAGTGATAACTCTGTTTTCACCCCCCCTGACTGTGTGTGGCGAGGTGTGCAGCCTTTTCTGGTTGTGACCCAAACGCAGGTTCAAGATTTTGGCACGCACAGGAATCAGTGCTTCCATTTTAGGCTGTTTCTTTCACTATTTGTGAAGTGATGCAGTGGGGCACTTTGGAATGGGTCAAAATATCCCACAGTTGGCTTCGCGCAAAACTTGCTTTTGTTCTGTTCCCATAGTTAGCCAACCCGATCAGACTCTACTGTTTATTGTGGAAGAGGATGCTTCCTCCACGGCAGTAGGTGCATCCCTTTTACAGGAACATGAAGCAGTCGAGCATCCCATTGCATACCTCTCCGAGACCCTCACAACCAGTCAGGCCAGTTATTTGGTAATTGAAAAAGAACTGTTGCCTATGTAATTGGCATGAAAGGAGTTGCAGCATCTTCTCTAAAGAGGGGCTCACCCCTTTCTCATAGGTACTGACCACAGAAACCTAAAGGTACTCCAACAGATGGAGTTTGTCAATTCACGCCATGCTAGGTGGGCACCATTTTTCTCCCAATATGACTTCTCAATCACCTACCTGCCTGGTAGTCTCAATATATTGGCTGAGGCCCTGTCACACTGCAATTTGTACAATAGATCTTCCGACACCACGCACAAATCGTCTATTCCCCAGGAACGGGATAGTATCATTGGTCTCATCGTTTATCCAAGATGTCAAGGCAGCTACACTTCATGGTCTTGTATTCAGACGTAACACCCTCCAGGGCGCGGTCCAAGAGAAAGACAGCCTGCTCTTTGTTAACCAGTGCTTGTACGTTCCCAACAGGAGATTGTGGCTATCAGTCATGTCCTGGTGTCAAGAAAATCGCACTGTGGGTCATCGCGGTAAGAAGTGCACTTTGAATGTAATGAGAGCTTTTTTCTATCAGCCTGGTATGTCTACAAATGCTGAGGAATACACCAAAGCTTGCCCCATATTCGCGTGCAGTAAACATCACACTCAAAGGCCCATAGGGCTGCTAGAGCAAGGACTACTGCCATCTCGTCATTGGAGCCACATTTCCACTGATTTTATCATGGAACTACCTCTCTCATAAGACTGTTCTTGTATTATGGTTACGGTGGAATCCTTTTCAAGCTAGCGCATTTCTCGCCCCTACCTGAGTTTCCTTCGGCCTCCAGGATGGCCGAAATCCTCATTAAGTATGTGTTTCATCTACATGGCCTACCTGAGAAGAAAGTGTCTGACAGAGGAAGCCAGTACACTTCCAGGTCCTGGAAAGCCCTCTATGAGAGACAAGGTATTAACAGGGCTCTGTCTTCTGGGTTCCACCCGCAGACCAACAACCAGACTGAGCCCGCTAACAGTACTCTAGAACAATGTTTGCAATGCTTTACCAATCAGCTGCAGGATAACTGGGTATCTCTACTGCCCAATGCAGAATTCACATACAACAACTCCCTCCACTCTGCATTAGGCATGAGCCCATTTTTTCTGCGTGTATGGACAAGAACCCTGTGGTATCTTGCCCTTGTTATACTTGCCTTCCAACATACCATCGATTGAGGACACTTTAGCTCACATCTCAGAAGCCCACAAGACTGCAGAATTAAGCCTTCAAAATAACAGAAGAAACTACAAGAAACAAGCCGGACACGGCTGGTTGCTCTATCCCCCATACTCGTACCACACTCGCACAAGAATCCGAGGCGTATGAGGTAGCCCAGATTTGTGACTCCTGGTATACAGAGGCCGAGCGGAATACTTGTGAGATGGACAGGCTACCCAGCATCAGAGAGTTTCTGGGAGCCTGAATCATATGTGCATGCCCCCCTTTTGCTATGCAAGTTTCACAAGGGTCACCTGGGGAAACCAGCAGGCCCCCGGCACAAGAGGGGGCATACTGTGATGTGCCCTGGTAGTTGGCGCTTCTGGAGCCATTGGAGGACTTGCCTCCATTGTTGCTCTGTTACGTTTTGTGCTGCATTTTTGGTGCAGTCTAATTGTTTCTTAGATGGCCAATCACTGGGGGATTCATATTCCCATGCCTCCCAGCGGTCGGTGCGTTGCAACCCTTATGTGCCTCTATCCTTTGGGTCTAAACGCTGTGATTTCCTCCTTGGTTGCCCACCATCTTTTCTTTCCTCCGGTCCCTGCCGGTAATCTTCGCCTTTGCTTTTCCCTCTCCCACGGCAGGTTCTAGTCCCTGTCCACGGCATTGGTTTTCCTCTGCACCATTCCCCACGGAGCTCTCTCTCTCTCTCTCTCCCTCTCTGTCCCGCTCACCTCTTGCTCACGATGCCTTGATTTTTGGCTTCCTACTCCTGTGTCCCGCTGGTCTCTTTCCTCTGTCTTTCAGGCTACTTGGGTACGCGGTCTCTCTCTACCCACGGTCCCGGCTGTCAGGAGCCGCTCTGCCAGTTGTCCGGACTACTTACCTGTGTCTTGCGGAAACACAGACCTTCTCACTGACATTTCTCCTTCAAGCCAGACCCGGATAGTTACCATCCTCCAGAACCTTCCGTAGTTCTGACTTTTTTTTTGTGCCTAAGGAGGGTTTTTTTTTGTTTTCTTGGCTATCCCGGGAGCAAGTTCACTGGTCTGTTTAAACATCAAGGCCATAATGGCTTCCTTTCGGGGTAGACCGTACCTGCATGAAAAAAGGATTACAGAGCTAGAGGAAGGAAGAAGGCACCATCTCCAAGCTCCAGATCTCCAGGTGAGGAGGACGGGGACTCTTTTGAGACTGATACTGAGCCTTCCGGAGCCGACATTGACAATACCTTCCCACTCAAGCTCTTTGCTCCTCACCTCCAACTCCCTCAGGCTCAGTCGCTTCTCCAAGCAACGAGTTGGAGGTAGATCTCTTTCCTAAGCTGGGGCCTTCCTCTGGAACAGCCTCCCTGCCACTCTAAAACTTGAAGAGAACCATCTCTGGTTCCGGAAGCACCTCAAGACCTTCCTCTTTGCTTCTGCCTTCTCCCTTCTGCCTTCTGCCTTCGCACATCCTATCCCCTGCTGATCTGTCTGCTTTGGCTCTGTGCACCTGGCTACCCTCTGATTTCGGGCCCAGGTCCGTGCCCACCCAGTCAAACACCTGCACTGCCTCCCAGCAACCCGTGAACTTTGGCCTCTTACTTGCTACCCTGCTGGCTGCACTACCAGCTAGTGTTGTTTGTTTCCCTTGCCCAGCACTTTTCACCTATCCCCTCTCACTTCCACTTTCCCCCTTCCTTCCGTTCTGCACTTGCGTGTTCTCAATGTCACTGGATACAACAAAACGAGACAGAAGGCTATTTAAATGACACAAAGGTTCTGCCCATAATACACATGTAAAGTCTAAACTAAGGAACCAGTGTGTCTCTTTTCTTACTTTTTTCTTTAGAACTCCCTTACCACTCTTTTATACTCGATCAGTTATGTACCAAATAGGTACTGGGTATTAACCAAATGATTTTATCATGTACATATTAAAAAATTCATTTTTTATTAATAATCAATATCACAAAAGCATGGCTCAAAAACACAATCTTCTTAAAGCCCAATGTTGTTAAAAGCATTCAAAGTACAATGTAGACAATCATAAAAGAATACATATTATAAACCGTACCTATGAATAAGTACCTTAGTTCGGTTAATCTCATCACAGTGGTCAATCGCCCACTGTGGGTAGATCAACCCTAAAGTGCAAAGTGCAAGCTGAACAATAAAGATAATAAAAAGTTTAGTGCAAATTCGGTGTTGGATTTTAACAGTTTTAAGGACCTTCTTGCATCTAGGGGCCCTTAATTATTTTTATTAGAATACAATACCTCACTCCTTTCTTATGAAAGGTATCTCACAATGATTATCTTTGGTTACACAATAATGTTATTAAATCACAGCGTTCCACACCCAACATGTTTCATTTTTCTGGAGCTATTTGCTCTAAATGCGAGAACTTCTTCAGGGGACCAACGTAATCCCACTACATACACAAAATACCAGAGTCTGACTACTTGAAACCTGATTTGAAATGTATTCCTCAGGATAATTTAACACAAAAATGTGACTCCTTAAGTCCCGTTTGGGAATATGTCCCTCGGGACAATTCTCCTTACACCTTGCAGTTGAAGAGGGGGTAGTTTAGCATGCACTGGATACATTTTTAATCCTGCGCATGGGAATATACAGGTGTCCTTTTACTTGACTTCTCCCTGGCTCCCACTCGGTGTTTCTTCTGAAGCTGCCAAATATATCTGATTCCGTTTGTTTTTTGTTTTTTTGTTTCACTATAAACACAGTCCTCTCTGCCTCGGTCAGTTGTCCGTGCTCACTGTTTGAGCTTGTCAACACGTTCAACTGTTGGCGGAGTTCGCATGTTCTTTTGATTCTGTCCTCCTCTCCTCGTAGTTGTGAAGTTCGTGCTTCCCGTCACTTTCAATGTCACTGAGCCTAGTAAGATTGTTGTTTTGTCCTCCCCTGTTCCCCTACCTTGCTTTGTTGCGCTCTGAAACACATGTCTATGAACGTGATACAAACAAACTATCATATCATAACTGCAACTGTTTATTGGTACGCTTTGATATTATTTGCTAATCTTGTCAAATTGTCTGGAGAATCTGCACCAATTGATGCAATCCTACTTGTACAGTCTTCCCATATGGAAAGGAGTACACAATTCAGTGAACGATGTCAAACACGATGTCAAAAACTGCTTGTGGTTTGAGTCGGCTTATTTAACTATTAATGCCCGAAGGCTGATGATACACAAGACCTGATTCACTGAACGTTTTCCTATGGGATCGCGCCATTCCAAAACACTCCTGTGAATCAGGTGAATCAGTCCGTCAGACTTTCCACATGCTGAATTAAAGATGCTAAAATATACAAGCTTAAACTATCAATTTACTCACATTGTGCATGTTGATCTGACCACAAACGTGTGGTAGGATTCCCGAACGACGTTTGCTATTTTTCTGGACCTCTGATTTTAAGTCCTTCCGTACCCAATTAACCTTGTAAAGACCGTAGGGGCTGGGGCTGTGTGATTGCAACAGCATTCTATACAGCATGTCAAGAGTTAATTTAAATCTTATGATAAAGTGTCCAATATTAGAATGCAGCCGTGGTACATAGGGTTAGTAAAGTATGGACCGAATGATTAAACTAGTTTTTAAACACTTTCTTTGGAGACTACCATTCCTTCCCACTTGAAGCAGATGAGAACAGCGCGCAGCAGCTTTTTGCCGGCTTCTGCACTTTCTTTTAAATGAGATGCAGAGCTATAAACAATGGCTCCCACCTTTGTTCCAGCTCATTAATTACCAGCGAGATACCGCACACCTGTAATTTTTCATGGCCCTTCAAGTGGTAATCCGAGCAGAGATTTATTATTGAAGAGAACATTTCGTTATTTTTTCGCTCCGGATAAACCACTGCAGAGTGGAGCCTTTTCGTCTGAACTCGGTTTTTCAATTTGACTTGTGCGAAGTTTGACTATCTACAATCGCTTCCAGAACTGTCTGTTTTTTATTGTCTGGTATTTTCAGTTTATGGTAATGGTGATCACGCGGCTATGCCTGGTAGTGAAAGAACTATCAAAATGGAAAATAAGCGAGGAGCAGTTTCCACCCGAGGGCCTGTATTTTTAAGATGACAGGATAGCAGAACGCTCCCGATTCATTCTTTTTCGGTAATGTCAAATTTCTTACAAATATTCGAAGCAGATGCTCTTTAAAATCAGTGTAACTGTTTGGAATAACTTTTGTATTGAAATGAATTCCGTGACCCCATACCTCGTGTATTCGAAGAAGCACAAAAATCACAGGTGAAGGAGAATGAGGCGCTTTCTGAATGCACTGCGCGCTTTCTGAATGCACTGCGCGCTTTCTGAATGCACTTCCCGCTTTCTGATTGCATTGCGTGCTTTTTGAGGGAACCCGAGTATTATTTGTTGCGCATTGTCATATTCACGTTGCTTTGCGCGAATACATTTCACAGGTGCATATTAGAGGCATTCATGCATCACCTTATCAATGACATTCTTATGTTTTGTCCCATTTATTCAAGTGGTGACCGTTTTTTTGGTAAAAAATGCACTTCCCTTGCTTGCTTGGTCGTACTCTTTAATCTATAAAGTGGCCCATGAAAGTAAATGGAATACGGTGCTACAAGCAGTGCTTAATTTGTGGGGGTGGTTGCCGGTGCCCAACACCGGCACTCTTTTTTGGGCACCGGAACTCATGCGGGGCCAGCGCACGTGCAATGGCTTTGTTTGTTCTTCCACTACGCTTTTCTTCGATTATAAATCATTGGGATTTGTCATTCTGATCTGGAAGGGGCTAGCAATAGCAATGAACAACAAACGGTTACAAACAACAGCCAATGAAAACTACCATTCTGTTGTTACTACGCAGTATTTGATACATTCTGTATAGTAACACAGAATATGCAGTTTTCATTGGCTGTTCTTCTGAGCCAGTGAAATTACAAGGTGACGTGTTGTTGTTGCCACAGGAGGCAGCGTAGCGCCACCTTCATCTCACGAGTTACTGTGAAGTGAAGGTGTCGAGGCGTGGCGTCGTCGGTCCTGACTAGTTGAGAGAGAGAGCCTGCCCTGCTGCACTGCCTGGTGCAGCCAAGTTGCTTCCTGGGGCCCCCTCTGCCTGCTTTTTCATTTGTGCGGGTGCCAGTGTGCGCACCCAGCCCCCCACCCTGAGACTCCGACAGGAGAGCAAGTCTCAGCCAGCAAAGCAGGTAAGTCACATGTTGTTGCGTGCGGTGCAGCTTGAGCCTGTCACAGTCAAGTGATCAGGCAAGGAAGGCCCAGGTCAGGGCCCGAGCGGTGGCACGGGCCCCTGGTGGTGTCCTGACTGCCCAGGAGTCAGGACCCCACCAGGGGCCCGTCCGCACCCAGGCTTCTGTCTGTGTGACCTGTGTGCAGTGTGCTGCTGACTGCAGTCAGTGCCAGGCCCAGGCCAATTTCTGTGACATGGGGCTGCCGGGGACAACAGACTGAGTCGGATGACTCTGCCGCAGGTGGCCGGGCCCATGGATTGTGCTCAAAAGTATGTTTTTTACTTTTTTCTTTGAAAACCTGACCTTCCGTGAGGCCGATGGCCGGGGGCCCGCCCCACGGATGTAGGTTTTAAAAGAAATAACTGATTTTGAGAGGCGGCTGTGGCCCATCACTTTGAAAGTGATAGGCCCCAGCCACCCAAATATACGTTTTTTCTTTTAAAATCTTACCTTCCGTGGGGCGCTGCACTGCGCACCTATTTTTGCTCTCATCAGGCTCAGCATGGCCGTGGCGGTGGTGGCCCCACGGAAGGTAGCCTAAGTGATTGAGGCAAGGCAGGGCAAAGTCCAGGACTGGGCGGGGCATGGGCAGCAGCGTGGTCCCACTCGTGTCTGTCACAAAAGGAATGAATTGTCGTTTGCAACTTTGGCCACTTTTTCATTGGTGCTGAGCCCGACTCGCGAGAATTGTATGCCCCAGTCCGACACTGGATAGCATTCATCTAAGTGAAACATGAACTGTGAATTTTTGCCTAGGTGTTTCGGTTCTTCCTTTTAATGTTATCAGTCTCTTTACAATCACAAACGAGCTTCAGCGAGGGGACCCGGAACGGTTCACGCATTGGGCCAAAACCGAACCGGCTCCACTTCACGAGAAAAGCCCATGCAAAGACTAACTTCTGAAATGCCATTTCAGGCTTAAAGGTATACACATGTAAACTAGACGGCGATAACCATAGTGCATGTGCCCACTAATCTGTCGTCATAAATAAAAGCACTAGTTGAGTATTCCTGTATAATTCTCAACCGTCTTTTGCTGTAATTATTTTTACAGAATTCCAGCGCATGTTTTCTATCCTGATGTGTGGTTTATACACCAGATGTGCCCCCTTGACCTGGGTACAATACGCTCCCAGCATGTGCTCCGAATGATAGCACGTGCAATCCTCACATAGGAATCCTCAGATAGGGAGGTGGGTGTCTGTTACACCCCGCAGTTTAGTAAAGTATGTCAAGAACATGTCAGTGGGAAGGAGATATCCGAATATGCATTCTCCTCTGGCTCCTGAATATTGGGTAACAAAACATATTTAGTTTTTTAATATGTGTTAAGGTGTAAAATGGCGCTAAAGCAGAAGTAGCACAGGCCGTTGATTTCACAACAATGTCTTGCAGAAATGACTTTTTTCAAGTTATACAACACCATGCTCATGCTTGAAGGAAGGGTGAATAGGGATGCATTTATGAGATGTGATGACTGATAAGGGCTTCTGAGTAAATTGATTATACAAAACACCTGGATGAGGTGACTGAAGTACGGGCTGAGGGGAGAGTGCTCTTCCTGGAGGTAACCGATTAACAATACTTGGTGTACTTTAACAGACTGTCAGATGGGGCAGAAGAGGTAGAGACAAATACAGTGCAACAGTGACTGAAACAGAATGCTTTTTATTTATTTGCATTTTTAAAGTGCTCACACAGCCCGGGGGCATCGAGGTGCAGTTACAGGAGGAGCATGTCTTAGTTGCGTATTTACTACTAGCCTGTGCCAGCAGTTGCTGCAGCGCCAAACATGTGACATGGAGCAGCAGCAGTGTCATGGGCTGGTGGTGGGCCGATCTAGGTAGGTCTAGCACTGAACTGGGGCGACCGGTGCGCCCGCGCTGAGGGCAGCGCTGTGCCCGCACTGCGGGCAGCGCTACGCCCAGTGTAATGGTGCCAATATTTTTTGGGCACTGGCACTTATTTTTTTACAAATTAAGCACTGGCTACAAGTCTCTGCCACAAGAAGATATGGGGCATCAATTGCCCCTTTCCAGGGATGTCATTTAGGGGTTGTCAGGGGTCTCCCTTGCCACTCCTAAAAAACGTTTTTATTTTAAAGGTTCTTTTCGTTTGAAACGGAAGCCCCTTTGACTGTGGCTAGCGTCATGTGACTCTTTGTTTGTGGCGTGCCTGGCTTTCTCGATCAGGCCTCTTGAAAAAAACAGGAGGTTCCCCACATGTAACAAGTTGAGCAGTGACCCTTAAAAAGTAAGAATAGGAATAACAAATAATTTGTGTTTCTGGAATTCTATACCCTAATTGCTAGGCTCATTAAAGGTTTATTTCAGGCACACTTCAGGGGGTGAGTCCCTGATTTAATCTGTTCTTAAACACCTCAAATTCACAATGCAGACAAAACCTTCCAAAAAGAATTTAGAGTAGAATATGCATCCATTTCGGACTATGTATATTGCTTTTCACAAGTTGTATTTATAGCATATTTATCTGCCGTTGTCGCTGTCACAAGACATTCCATCTTGGTGTCCTTGGTCACTTGACAAAATCCTTGTGCCTAAAAGCCTGTGTACAGTGTAGACATGTTTGACCATAGCACATAAAGTGACCCTTGATTTCATTGTGCCACAGTTAATGCTTTGGTGTAATGTGTCTATCTTTCCTATCTCTGTGGCATGTTGTTCAGGATGTTTGTTTGCATGTATGAGGTAACAAGTGTCCAGAGTATGGGATGCCATGTGAGTGCACTGCATTCTCTGGTGTGCTACTCTAAATTATTTAATACACAGTTATGAACCCTCTGAATGGTATGTATTTTGTCAACCTCTGAAGCCTGAAAAGTAGATCCATGCAGGCTTGACATTTGGCCATGTTTGCACCAGAGCTGCAGATGAACTGGCCTGCTGTTAAATCTCAGTTACCAGTTTAATGCTATCCACTACAGAGTTCAATTTGCTTTCTGACTTTGAGAAGATTCACACATGTATCATTTTACTATAGCCGGTACAATAGCTTAGTGGGTTGAGCGTTTGCTGCTGCAATATGTGTGTTGCAGGTTTGAATCCCGGCAAGACAAACTCATCCTTTCATCCTTTTGAGGTCAATAAATGAGTACCAACACAGGTTGGGTGCTATTGTATGTACATTTGTTCTATATAAAGCGATTAAGCGCAAGTGCTATCATTTGGCCTTGGACGTCTGATTGCATTGACAGTATTATTAATGATACATATGGTGATCCATTCATGTATGAGATGTATATAACACTACAGTGATATCGGAACCATATTTTTAGTAGTGTACTTAGGAACAATTCTATATGATGCCACTTCTTGTTTTGTCAAGGGGTGAAACGTTGTCTTCCTCTGAAGTCACTTGATTGGTGGGGTAAAATGACATAGCTTCCTGTGATGTCATCAGAGGTCAAGGGTTGTGTGATGTCACTTAGGGTACCCCGGGCATTTTGGTGAAATGACATCCCTGTCCATTTCTGGCCTATTGCTGACCTACCGACCTTTCGGACACTACGGAAAACACTGATATTTCTTCCAAGCCCGACACAGAAAGCTCCACTTCTGGACAAGGGCTGACACCCAGCAAGCCATAATCCCTCTATTCCAAATTCCACACAAAAAACCTGGCATTAAAAATACTTGAATCACCAAAATCAGCACCATCCAGCGAAATAGTGGCCTCCTCAACGATAGAGCTGGCAATCCTGCAACACCAGCCAAACTATAGCAAAATGCCAATGACTCATGATCAAACTGCTTAAACCTCCTAGTTACTAGGACAACATATTTTATCTGCAGCAGTTACTCCAGGCCTACGAGTTAGTGTTCTGGTTCCTGTATGCAAGAAGCCATCTTCCAGGAATTCAATGTCATCCTCAGATTCACTCACAAAAGGTGTCTCGTGCCTATTTTCTTCTTTCTCACCTGCCGCTGAGTTTCATTGCTAGAGATTGCACCACCGTGTCTCTAGGACTAGCCCCCAAATACATAATCCTGGCATTGTTCACTTTGTTTTTCTGATTTAAAGAGCAATACGGTACAATCTTTGCTATCTGGCATTATGTTAACCCAAATGCTATTTACTGCACATCCATTGCTGATAATGGTAATGGTTCTAGTTAAGATAATAACTATCGAAGTTTAGGAGATGGGCAAATTATCGAAGTTTAGGAGATGGGCAACAGAGCAAATAGGCCAGAATGCGTGGCTATCCAGCCTGTTTGCTTTTTTTTTCTGATGCTGACAACTGACATTTGTTTTTGGATTATTTGGCATCATTTGGTTCCCAATGTTGCCGTGTGAGTGAGCTTTCACTGTGCATCGAGATGGAGACACTCAGGGGTCGATTCATGGAATTAATGTGCGCCGAAAATTCCCACGCAGAGGTGCCAAAACGTGCGAATCGCAGTGCAAGTGCGAAAATCGCAGTGCAAGTGCGAAAATCGCAGGAAAACCAGCGCACAGCGATTCATGGAAGTCTGTGCGTGAGAAAAACATTGGATGTGCGCTAAAAATGTGCGCCGCGCACGCCGGCGCACAGGTCATCCAACAGCGTGCGCCACGGCCACTGCGAAATCGCACATAGCGCGGCGCACATCACAAAAGTAGGCGGAACACGGGGCGTAACACTCGGAATGGGGAACAACGCGTGAAAATATGGGCGTCACGGGGGAAGCACAGGAGGCAAGTGCGCGGAACGCCCACACGCTCGCCTACAACCCGTATTCATGGAATCGAATAGGGCAAATCAGCGCACGGTCAAAGACGCGCACAGGGCCAAACAAGTACGCCACAAGAAAGCAGGCGGTAGCGCCCCTGCGACTGAAGAAAATGTGCGCCAAAATGTGCGCTAACAAAAAGCACCCATATACAGCCATGATGAATGGCCCATACAGTGGCCCTCTAGGACAAATGAGGTGCAAAGGGGCACCGACAAACACGGACACCCGCTGTGTGAAAAATAGCATGTGCGCGTGTTCCTGGGTGTGCGGGAAGTTCCACACGCGATTACCCTGGGTACGTGTACTTCGGGGTGCGCGGGAAGTTCCACACGCGATTATCCTGGGTACGTGTACTACGGGGTGCGCGGGAAGTTCCACGCGCGATTGGCCTGGGTAGGTGGGGGTGCGTGGGAAGTTCCACACGCGATTGGCCTGGGTACGTGTACTACGGGGTGCGCGGGAAGTTCCACACGCGATTGGCCTGGGTACGTGTATTCCGAGGTGCGCGGAAGATTCACACACGATTTCTGCAGGGTACGTGTATTTCGGTGGTGCCGGGGAATGCTACACGTGATTTGGCCATGTGGGTCCCCCCAGGTGTTCCCTCTACACCCTCCATGGCCCCTGCAGGCAGCCCACACCACAGGGTACTACCCTGCACCCCTGCTCATGTCCCACAGGCAACCCATCCACCATGGCCATGCCCACCAGCCAACCCACATGTCACCTTGCACTACTGATCACCAACACATGTCTCCCACCACCCCCACCCCCCAGCCACCAGGGGCAGCCTCCACCAGGCCCCTACTTATGTCTCCCACCACCCCCACCCCCCAGCAGTGCAGGGGCAGCCTCCACCAGGCCCCCACCCATGTCTACCACCACCCCCACCCCCCAGCAGTGCAGGGGCAGCCTCCACCAGGCCCACACTCATGTCTCCCATCACCCCCACCCCCCAGCCACCAGGGGCAGCCTCCACCAGGCTCCCACCCATGTCTACCACCACCCCCACCCCCCAGCCACCAGGGGCAGCCTCCACCAGGCCCCCACTCATGTCCCCATGCACCCCCACGCCCCAGCAGTGCAGGGGCAGCCTCCACCAGGCCCCCACTCATGTCTCCCACCACCCCCAACCCCCAGCCACCAGGGGCAGCCTCCACCAGGCCCCCACACATGTCTCCCACCACCCCCACCCCCCAGCCACCAGGGGCAGCCTCCACCATGCCCCCACTCATGTCTACCACCACCCCCACCCCCCAGCTACCAGGGGCAGCCTCCACCAGGCCCCCACTCATGTCTCCCACCACCCCCACCCCCCAGCAGTGCAGGGGCAGCCTCTACCAGGCCCCCACTCATGTCTCCCACCACCCCCACCCCCCAGCAGTGCAGGGGCAGCCTCCACCAGGCCCCCACTCATGTCTCCCACCACCCCCACCCCCCAGCCACCAGGGGCAGCCTCCACCAGGCCCCCACTCATGTCTCCCACCACCCCCACCCCCCAGCCACCAGGGGCAGCCTCCACCAGGCCCCCACTCATGTCCCCTATTACCCCCACCCCCCAGCAGTGCAGGTGCAGCCTCCACCAGGCCCCCACTCATGTCCAACTCATGTCTCCCACCACCCCCACCCCCTAGCCACCAGGGGCAGCCTCCACCAGGCCCCCACTCATGTCTCCCACCACCCCCACCCCCCAGCCACCAGGGGAAGCCTCCACCAGGCCCCCACTCATGTCCCCTATTACCCCCACCCCCCAGCAGTGCGGGGCAGCCTCCACCAGGCCCCCACTCATGGCCAACTCATGTCTCCCACCAACCCCACCCCCCAGCCACCAGGGGCAGCCTCCACCAGGCCCCCACTCATGTCCCCATGCACCCCCACCCCCCAGCAGTGCAGGGGCAGCCTCCACCAGGCCCCCACTCATGTCTCCCACCACCCCCACCCCCCAGCCACAAGGGGCAGCCTCCACCAGGCCCCCACTCATGTCTCCCACCACCCCCTCCCCCCAGCCACCAGGGGCAGCCTCCACCAGGCCCCCACTCATGTCTCCCACCACCCCCACCCCCCAGCCACCAGGGGCAGCCTCCACCAGGCCCCCACTCATGTCTCCCACCACCCCTACCCCTCAGCAGTGCAGGGGCAGCCTCCACCAGGCCCCCACTCATGTCTCCCACCACCCCCACCTCCCAGCAGTGCAGGGGCAGCCTCCACCAGGCCCCCACTCATGTCCCCTATTACCCCCACCCCCCAGCAGTGCAGGGGCAGCCTCCACCAGGCCCCCACTCATGTCCAACTCATGTCTCCCACCACCCCCACCCCCCAGCCACCAGGGGCAGCCTCCACCAGGCCCCCACTCATGTCTCCCACCACCCCCACCCCCCAGCCACCAGGGGCAGCCTCCACCAGGCCCCCACTCATGTCTCCCACCACCCCCACCCCCCAGCAGTGCAGGGGCAGCCTCCACCAGGCCCCCACTCATGTCCCCTATTACCCCCACCCCCCAGCAGTGCAGGGGCAGCCTCCACCAGGCCCCCACTCATGTCTCCCACCACCCCCACCCCCCAGCCACCAGGGGGAGCCTCCACCAGGCCCCCACTCATGTCTCCCACCACCCCCACCCCCCAGCAGTGCAGGGGCAGCCTCCACCAGGCCCCCACTCATGTCCCCTATTACCCCCACCCCCCAGCAGTGCAGGGGCAGCCTCCACCAGGCCCCCACTCATGTCTCCCACCACCCCCAACCCCCAGCCACCAGGGGCAGCCTCCACCAGGCCCCCACTCATGTCTCCCACAACCCCCACCCCCCAGCCACCAGGGGCAGCCTCCACCAGGCCCCCACTCATGTCTACCACCACCCCCACCCCCCAGCTACCAGGGGCAGCCTCCACCAGGCCCCCACTCATGTCTCCCACCACGCCCACCCCCCAGCAGTGCAGGGACAGCCTCTACCAGGCCCCCACTCATGTCTCCCACCACCCCCACCCCCCAGCAGTGCAGGGGCAGCCTCCACCAGGCCCCCACTCATGTCTCCCACCACCCCCACCCCCCAGCCACCAGGGGCAGCCTCCACCAGGCCCCCACTCATGTCTCCCACCACCCCACCCCCCAGCCACCAGGGGCAGCCTCCACCAGGCCCCCACTCATGTCCCCTATTACCCCCACCCCCCAGCAGTGCAGGTGCAGCCTCCACCAGGCCCCCACTCATGTCCAACTCATGTCTCCCACCACCCCCACCCCCTAGCCACCAGGGGCAGCCTCCACCAGGCCCCCACTCATGTCTCCCACCACCCCCACCCCCCAGCCACCAGGGGCAGCCTCCACCAGGCCCCCACTCATGTCCCCTATTATCCCCACCCCCCAGCAGTGCGGGGCAGCCTCCACCAGGCCCCCACTCATGTCCAACTCATGTCTCCCACCAACCCCACCCCCCAGCCACCAGGGGCAGCCTCCACCAGGCCCCCACTCATGTCCCCATGCACCCCCACCCCCCAGCAGTGCAGGGGCAGCCTCCACCAGGCCCCCACTCATGTCTCCCACCACATCCACCCCCCAGCCACCAGGGGCAGCCTCCACCAGGCCCCCACTCATGTCTCCCACCACCCCCTCCCCCCAGCCACCAGGGGCAGCCTCCACCAGGCCCCCACTCATGTCTCCCACCACCCCCACCCCCCAGCCACCAGGGGCAGCCTCCACCAGACCCCCACTCATGTCTCCCACCACCCCCACCCCTCAGCAGTGCAGGGGCAGCCTCCACCAGGCCCCCACTCATGTCTCTCACCACCCCCACCTCCCAGCAGTGCAGGGGCAGCCTCCACCAGGCCCCCACTCATGTCCCCTATTACCCCCACCCCCCAGCAGTGCAGGGGCAGCCTCCACCAGGCCCCCACTCATGTCCAACTCATGTCTCCCACCACCCTCACCCCCAGCCACCAGGGGCAGCCTCCACCAGGCCCCCACTCATGTCTCCAAACACCCCCACCCCCCAGCCACCAGGGGCAGCCTCCACCAGGCCCCCACTCATGTCCCCTATTACCCCCACCCCCCAGCAGTGCAGGGGCAGCCTCCACCAGGCCCCCACTCATGTCCAACTCATGTCTCCCACCACCCTCACCCCCAGCCACCAGGGGCAGCCTCCACCAGGCCCCCACTCATGTCTCCCTGCACCCCCTACCCCCCAGCAGTCAAGGGCACCCTCCACCAGGCTCCCACTCCTGTCTCCCACCACCCCAAACCCCCAGCAGTGCAGGGGCAGCCTCCACCAGGCCCACACAAGTCTCCCACCACCCCCACCCCCCAGCCACCAGGGGCAGCCTCCACCAGGCCCCCACTCATGTCTACCACCACCCCCACCCCCAGCCACCAGGGGCAGCTTCCACCAGGCCCCCACTCATGTCTCCCACCACCCCCACCCCCCAGCCACCAGGGGCAGCCTCCACCAGGCCCCCACTCATGTCTCCCACCACCCCCACCCCCCAGCCACCAGGAGCAGCCTCCGCCAGGCCCCCACTCATGTCTCCCACCACCCCCACCCCCCAGCAGTGCAGGGGCAGCCTCCACCAGGCCCCCACTCATGTCTCCCACCACCCCCACCCCCCAGCCACCAGGGGCAGCCTCCACCAGGCCCCCACTCATGTCTCCCACCACCCCCACCCCCCAGCCACCAGGGGCAGCCTCCAACAGGCCCCCACTCATGTCTCCCACCACCCCCACCCCCAAGCAGTGCAGGGGCAGCCTCCACCAGGCCCCCACTCATGTCTCCCACCACCCCCACCCCCCAGCAGTGCAGGGGCAGCCTCCACCAGGCCCCCACTCATGTCCCCTATTACCCCCACCCCCCAGCAGTGCAGGGAGAGCCTCCACCAGGCCCCCACTCATGTCCCCCTGCACCCCCACCCCCCAGCCGTGCGATTTGCCTGGGTATGTTTACTTCGGGGTGCACGGGAAGTTCCACATGCGATTGGCCTGGGTACGTGTACTTCGGGGTGCGCGGGAAGTTCCACACGCGATTGGCCTGGGTACGTGTACTTCGGGGTGCGCGGGAAGTTCCACACGCGATTGGCCTGGGTACGTGTACTTCGGGATGCGCGGGAAGTTCCACAGGCGATTGGCCTGGGTACGTGTACTTTGGGGTGCGCGGGAAGTTCCACACGCGATTGGCCTGGGTACGTGTACTTCGGGGTGCGTGGGAAGTCCCACACGCGATTGGCCTGGGTACGTGTACTTCAGGGTGCGCGGGAAGTCCCACACGCGATTGGCCTGGGTACGTCTACTTCGGGGAGCACGTGAACTTCCACACGCGATTGGGCCTGTGAGAGTGGGGTACATGTATTCCAGGGGTAGGTGGGAATATTTACCCGCGACTGTGCCTGTGAGAGCGTGCTACGTTATTCCTGGGGTGGGCGGGAGATTCACACGTTCGCCTATGACGTGCCGAAAAATAAATGGTCCAATCCTGAGACACGTACGCCAGCATGAAGCAGGCTTACGTCGACCCGCGCAGCATAAAGGTGTGCGCAAACAACAAACAAGCTCATACGCCAGGATAAATATACCATTCCTAGCAGCAGTGGCCGTGGGTTACCAAAGGAGGAGGATAGTGAGGGCCCGAATTTTCACTCCCAGAACCAGCCTTTTTGGGATGCCTGATGACCAGGTGTATGGGAGGTACAGGCTTCCCCCACACATAATACTGGACCTGGTCAGTGAGTGGGAGGATGACCTCACATCACCCACCCTGTGCTCCCAAGCACTCAGCCCCCTGGAGAAGGTCCTCAATGTACTGCACTTCTTGGCCACAGGATCATTTCAGCGGACAAGTGCCATAGTGGGTGGGGTGTCACAGGCCACGCAGTCACGCTGCCTACACCAGGTCTTGAACATCATCACTGCACGCCCATCAGTCCGTAGGCACATATACCTGCCCAGGACACCTGCAGAAAGGCAGGCTGCCACCCTCGATTTCTACGGTGTGGCACAATTCCCAAAAGTGCTAGGTGCCATTGACTGCACCCATGTGGCACTACGTCCCCCCAGGGCATCTGAGCACATCTATAGGAACCGCAAGCACTGGCATTCCATCAACGTGCAGGTAGTATGTAATGCTAAGAGAATCATCACCTCAGTATATGCCAACTATCCAGGGTCCACCCACGACAGCTTCATTTACCGAATGTCTACCCTGAGCCGGGACCTAGAAGCTGGGCGGCATGGCGATACATGGCTGCTTGGTGAGTATGAATGCCACTGCACATGCATGCATGTCAGATGCAGAGTTATGTCACTACCCCACTAATGATACCCATCACCTCCTCACCAGGGGACAGTGCCTACCCTCTGAGCACCCATATGATGACGCCAATTCGGAACCCCATCACACCTCCAGAGGTAATATACAACACATCCCATATTGCAACCCGGGGCATAGTGGAGCGCACATTCGGAGTGCTCAAGTCACGCTTTCGCTCCCTTGACCGTTCTGGTGGGCAGCTGTTATATGCGCCCCCAGTAGTGTGCAGGATCATAGTGGCAGCATGTGTCCTGCACAATGTTGCAACACACCGGGGCCTGGCTGTGGACATGGTGGTGCCCCAACATCCCCAACCACATGCACGCCCGCTGCGCATGGGAGGGGAGAGGGCACGGGGTGAGGCAGCCCGTACGCAGCTGGTGGCTAATTACTTCACATAGAAATCACACCCCAGTGGAGTGCACACAGGCCTGGCACATACCATCTGATAAGCAATGATGACTCGACCTGACAATTAAGACGAACAAAGGGACTGTCAAATGTCAGAACCATAGCAGCCTGAGATTGTTCATGTGGAAGTGTCACAACGTGTGCATCCCTACCTGCACAAACACCACCAATTCAGTGTCATGAAAAGACACTTCCATGCTGCAGAAATGAATACCCACTTGCAAAATACTACATGAAAACAGTGCCATGTCACCCACCCCTTCCCCGGCCACACAACACACCATGGCATGTCATGCAATGTGAGAGGAAAGAAATTAATCCCCACAACATGCCCCAAGTGTCAGCAGCTACAGTGTCCCTAATGGACACATGTCCACACATGAAATGCTCACAGTAATGCAGGACCTACAACACACATTACCAAATACTTACCAAGAATACCAATCACCTACACAACCTCCAACCTACCTTAAACATGACATTACAGACATAAAAATTAGCTAGCCTCACCACCTGATGATGACAGTGTAACGCTCACCTGACTCCCACGGGGGCGCTGGCCTGGTTCGCGCTGCTGGAGACCTCGTCTAAAGTGATGCGCAGGGTTCGGAAGACGGACTGGACCGGGCCCCAGATCTGGCTTGTCTGACTCGCAGAAGTATCCTTCTGTAGGTGAGAATAGGGGGTTAACTGTCTGTGGGGTAATGCAATCGGCCTCCCACTTACCCCTCTCACCCTCCTCAAAACCCTTCTGTCCTTCCCCGTAGCGTCTCACCTTAGGGTCTGGAAGGACGAGCTCTCCATCCTGCTTCTGATGCAGGGGCGCGTTGGTATCCAGTTACGTCACTGGATTTTCGGATGGGTGAGAACCAAACTTGCTTGGCTTCCAGGTAAGTTTTTCTATAAGTGGTTCCCCTTGTGTCCATACATTAATGTTCTAATGCTAGTGTCTTTTTCCCCATAGGGGCCGGGGTACGGAATGCCGGGGAACAGGCACCGACCCGAGGTGAGCGTTGAAATCCTTGTGGAAATCAGGTAATACTTTAATGAGGGTTTTGGTAATGTCTTTTCATTCACTCATTAACGCTGATGTCTTTTTCCCCTTAGGGGCCGGGGTCCGAAAATGCCTGGATGCGGCGCGGACCCGAAATGAAAAGGGAATGACCCAACAGGTAAGTCTTGACATGGAGTTTTAGCTTCCCTTTTCCCTTCTTTCTCTCACCTTTGTTCTTGTCTTTCTCTCCCTAGGCGCGGGGGCGCGACTGCGAATCCGGATGGTCGCTGCTGAACATGGAGGTGCCCTGTAAAGGTGAGTAGAATGCGGCGCTGCAGCGATCGATGCAATGTGCTTTTAAAAATAAATGTCTTCCTTTTCAGGATTGTCGGCGAAATGTCTCTGGGATGCAGATTTAGCAGGTGAGGCCTTTTCCTTCTTCTGTTCTCTTGTTCCCTTCCTTTGCAGGTGATTCAGGATGCTGGCAGGTGTGGCAGAAGTCAAGATGCAGGAGCAGACACGGTGAGCGTCCAGCTGCTAGATGCAGAACAACGCGAAGCACGTGTGGCTGATCGGGTGTGGTTAAAATAGCCTTGGAAGAAGTTCCTAGAATGTGTCCTTCCTCCAATCAGGTATGTATCCTTCCCCGACCACGCCCGGGTGGTAAATGAGTCCCACAGGTAAAGTAGTTCCTTTCAGGCCTCAAGGAGGCCGGGGTTCTGCAGCATGGTCTGCATCAGGTAAGTGCACCCAAACACTTTCATAATGAGCCTGGCGCCTATGGCGCCAGGACTGATGTTTTCTATGAGCCTGGCGCCATAGGCGCCAGGACGCTGTCCAAAGGGCCCCTATAAGGGGTTGCTGGGACCTTCCCCGCGGACTTGATGTCCGCTTTCGGGGACACAGGGCCTGAGCCGGCTCCCCGGGAGCGGGCATCGTGACAGCACCCCCCCCCCAAGGTTGTTCCCTCCGGGGGTTTTGGTTTGTTTGGGAAGAGTCGATGGAATTTCCGGACTAATCGAGGTGCATGCACATGGTCACTGGGTTCCCACGACCTCTCCTGAGGTCCGTACCCCTTCCAATCAATTAGGTAGAAAAGCTTTGACCTAAACATTTTTGAATCTAAAATATTCTTCACTTCGAATTCGGGTTCCCCATTTATTTGAATAGGTTCTGGAGGTTTGAGTAGTCGGGTTCCGGGTACCACTGGTTTCAGAAGTGACACATGAAAAACAGGGTGAATTCGCATATTAGCTGGTAAAACAAGTTTAACCGCTACTGGGTTAATTATTGCCGTAATAGAATAAGGTCCCAGATATTTTGGGTTAAAAGTTCGAGGCCCTTTGAGCGGTAAATGTCTGGTAGCTAACCACACTTGATCCCCAATCGGATACGGAGGTGCTTCACTCTGATGTAGGTCAGCATTCTCCTTGTATTTTCTCTTGGCTTGTTGTAAATGCGTGGTTGCCTCTTTGAAGGCTCGGGTAATGGTAGAATGCAGATGTTCTACTGCGGGCACTCCGAGGTTCTGAGGTGAGTCGAGGTTTGAGGTTCGAGGGTGATGTCCAAACAAGGTATAAAAAGGACTATGGCCAGTTCCAGAGTGTACCGAATTATTATATGCGTATTCGGCTATCCAAAGAATGTCTTTCCAGTTGCTTTCAGATTGCTGTAACATACACCGTAAGTACTGCTCAAGGGTCTGATTTGTCCTCTCGGTCTGACCATCGGTCTGAGGGTGGTGACTGGTCGATAATCTTACGTCGATTTGTGCCATTTGACAACATTTGCACCAGAAGTGGGAAATGAATTGGCTTCCCCGGTCAGAGATTAGTATAGATGGGAATCCATGTAGCCGAACCATATTTTCGAGGAATTCTTTGGCTAGGACAGAAGCTGAAGATAAACCTTTCAAAGGAATGAAGTGGGCCATTTTGGAAAACAAATCCACAATTACCAGAATGGTATTGTATCCCGAACAAGGAGGCAAGTCCGTAATAAAATCCATTGATAGGGTGTGCCAGGGTGCTGGCGGTATGTCTAGAGGTTGAAGGAGACCGGCTGGTCTTTTCTTTTGACCTTTATTTTGGGCGCAAACACCACAGGACATCACAAAAGATTTAACATCTTTTCGCCAAGAGGGCCACCAGAATTGTCGTTTCACCTTTTCCATTGTCTTGGCAATACCGGGGTGTCCCTTTATTAATGTATCATGATAGCCTGAAATAACTAGTTCGTGTAAATCCTTGTGCGGCAGGAATAAGCGTCCTTGGTAATAAGGTAAACCATTATCTATGGTAAAGTCTGATCCCTTTTGTATCCAATCCTGTAGGACTGTAGGGTCCAGGAGTTGTTTCACTCTGACTTGAATGTCTTCAAGCGTCTGTAACGAAGTCATGCCTAGAATTCTCTGTTCGGGAATTATTGGTACTGGTTCTGAGTTTGTATCAGATTCTCCCATTCCAATTCGGGATAAGGCGTCTGCTTTGCCGTTCTTGCAGCCAGGTCGATAGGTAATCACGAAATCAAATTCAGCGAAAAACAAAGCCCATCGGAGCTGCCGTGATGACTGAGCCTTGGCGGTTTTCAAATACTGTAAATTCCGGTGATCAGATATCACCGTGATGGTATGTCGAGCGCCAAGCAGGTAATGCCGCCAGGCTTTAAAAGCGGACTTTATGGCTAACAGTTCTTTGTCAGTGATTGCGTAATTAATCTCTGGTGCCGAGAATTTTCTAGACCAAAATGCTACGGGATGCAGTTGGTTGGTTTCAGGATCTCTTTGAGACAGAACTGCTCCCATGGCTAGGCTGGATGCGTCAGTTTCGACGACATACGGGAGATCTGGACGTGGGTGTTTCAATATAGGTGCGGAGGTAAACTTAGCTTTTAAATCCTGGAAGGCCTGCTCGGCTTCTTCAGACCATTCAAAACGTTTATTTTTCCTCAAGAGTGCAGTAATGGGTTGTACTATGCGTGAAAATTCCGGGATAAACCTGCGATAGAAATTGGCAAAGCCGAGCATGCTTTGAACCCCTTTTACAGAGCTAGGTGATGGCCATTTGAGGATGGCATCCACTTTTCTTGAGTCCATTCGGACTCCTTTGGGTGTCAGGATGAAACCGAGAAACTCAACTTCTGTAGTATGGAAAACACATTTCTCCAGTTTAGCAAATAGTTTGTGTTGGCGCAGTTTTTCCAGAACTGCCCTAACGTGTTTTCTGTGATCAGATTCCGAAGAGGAGTACACTAGAATGTCATCGATATAGACGACAACACAAACATCGATGAGTTCCCGAAGGACATCATTCATGAAGAATTGGAAGGCAGCAGGCGCATTGCACAACCCGAAAGGCATTACCTGGTATTTGAATAATCCATATTTTGTACGGAAGGCTGTTTTCCATTCGTCGCCTTCTTTTACTCGCACCAGATGATATGCCCCCCGGAGATCTAACTTGGTGTATATGAAAGCGTCCTTCACCTGGTCAAGGAGTTCAGGAATCAGAGGCAGAGGATAACGGTTTTTAACCGTTATCTGGTTCAATGCGCAGTAATCGATACAAGTTCTAAGGTCGCCTTCTTTTTTAGGCACGAAGAACAAAGCCGAGGATGCCGGGGACTTTGACGGGCGAATAAAACCATTGGCGAGGTATTGATCCAAATATTGTCTCAAATGCTGGTTCTCAGGTTCGGTAAGGGCATAAATCCTGCTACAAGGGGGTTGTGCACCGGGCACCAGATCGATTTGGCAATCGTACGATCGGTGAGGAGGTAACGTGTTGGCCTTTTCCTTTTGGAAGACATCCTGAAAGTCCTGGTATTCCGGAGGTAATTGCATGGAGGCAGAGGTTACAGATGCTAGATTAATCTTCAGGTTTTCTGGGTAGCAGGTTTGTGCACAATCCGGGAAGGTTATTCTCTTAGCTCGCCAATCAATTCGAGGATTATGTGTCTCTAACCAAGGAATTCCAAGAATAACCTGAAACTGTGGAGCCTTGATTACATCAAACACAACTGCCTCCCGATGGCCTTCAGGACCAATAAGAGTCGCCTCAGTAGTGGAATGTGTTACCGGTCCAGAGGCAATTTCAGTTCCATCGACTGTGGTGATGACATCTTTGCTGGTTTTAGGACGGAGAGGGAGGTTAATCCTAGAGACCAATTCACGATCCACATAGTTTCCAATAGCCCCACTATCGATGTATGCCTTTATTGCATGCAAACGCTTAGGCTTTTCTGGATCTACGAGAACCATTGGCACAATGAAATGCGAGGTCTGAGAGTTAGTTTTCAAGCTCGGCAAGCGGACCCCTACGCTTGTCGGGCAGAGTCGTTTCCCGAAACAGAGTCTTCATGGTTTTTATCAGCGGCTCCTACCGCTTTTCGGGGCGGTTTTGCCGGGCAATCTCGTAGAAAGTGTCCAGAGTTCCCACAATAAAGACATAATTTTAACTGCCGCCTCCTTTCACGTTCCTTTTGAGTTAAGGGTTCTTTAACCCCTCCAATTTGCATAGGCTCAGAGACATCAACTCCCTTGGGGTTAGCGTGGGTCTTGACCAACACCCGGGTCTCAAACCTGGACCGATCTGTTTTTCTGTTTTGAAGTCTGTGATCCAATTGGACCACTAAGTCTATATATTCTGTGCATTCTTGGGGCGGATTAACAACTTGGGCCAAGACATCTTTAAGTTCTCCGCGTAGACCTCGATAAAATAACGTGACTCTTTTATCCTCTGGCCATCCCGTTTCCACTATTAGTCTATTAAAGGTTGCAATATAGGATAGGAGGTCCTGATTGCCCTGTCGCAGGGATAGAAGTTCGTCATCCAGAGCCTGCCCCTGAGAGTGTCGAGCAAATAACCTTTCCATGCTTGCTTGAAATCCTTGAAAATCACAGAGAATCGGGTCATCTTGAGTAACCAGTGGAACTGACCAATCGGCAGCGCAGCCGCTGAGATATGACAATACAAAGGCTACTTTGGTCTGATCATTAGGGAAGGCCCCAGGTCTGCAGAGGAAGTGCAAACGACACTGATTCATGAATACTGCGAATCGTTTGGGGTCCCCAGCAAAGCGTTCAGGTGGGGCCAGCGGCATGTTTCCAGGTAGATTAATCTGAACAGGGTTACTGGGAACCACAGGAGCGGGGTTCCCTCCGGAACAGGGTAGAGGAGTTTGTCCAGCTTGACCTTGCAAAAGCTGTCTGGCCAGGTCATCAGTTCTTTCCTTTGATATTATTAATTCCCTCTTGAGGGCATTAGTCTCTTGACGAGCGGCATGTACTTCGGCCCGTAATTCCCCCAGTAATTGGGCCAACTGATCAGTCTCAGAAGTTTCCATAGCGCCTGGGTGGGAATTTGTAGGAAGGCTTTGCGTTCTGTAATGCTCACCTGACTCCCACGGGGACGCTGGCCTGGTTCGTGCTGCTGGAGACCTCGTCTAAGGTGATGCGCAGGGTTCGGAAGACGGACTGGACCGGGCCCCAGATCTGGCTTGTCTGACTCGCAGAAGTATCCTTCTGTAGGTGAGAATAGGGGGTTAACTGTCTGCGGGGTAATGCAATCGGCCTCCCACTTACCCCTCTCACCCTCCTCAAAACCCTTCTGTGCTTCCCCGTAGCGTCTCACCTTAGGGTCTGGAAGGACGAGCTCTCAATCCTGCTTCTGATGCAGGGGCGCATTGGTATCCAGTTACGTCACTGGATTTTCGGATGGGTGAGAACCAAACTTGCTTGGCTTCCAGGTAAGTTTTTCTATAAGTGGTTCCCCTTGTGTCCATGCATTAATGTTCTAATGCTAGTGTCTTTTTCCCCATAGGGGCCGGGGTACGGAATGCCGGGGAACAGGCACCGACCCGAGGTGAGCGGTGAAATCCTTGTGGAAATCAGGTAAGACTTTAATGAGTGTTTTGGTAATGTCTTTTCATTCACTCATTAACGCTGATGTCTTTTTCCCCTTAGGGGCCGGGGTCCGAAAATGCCTGGATGCGGCGCGGACCCGAAATGAAAAGGGAATGACCCAACAGGTAAGTCTTGACATGGAGTTTTAGCTTCCCTTTTCCCTTCTTTCTCTCACCTTTGTTCTTGTCTTTCTCTCCCTAGGCGCGGGGGCGCGACTGCGAATCCGGATGGTCGCTGCTGAACATGGAGGCGCCCTGTAAAGGTGAGTAGAATGCGGCGCTGCAGCGATCGATGCAATGTGCTTTTAAAAATAAATGTCTTCCTTTTCAGGATTGTCGGCAAAATGTCTCTGGGATGCAGATTTAGCAGGTGAGGCCTTTTCCTTCTTCTGTTCTCTTGTTCCCTTCCTTTGCAGGTGATTCAGGATGCTGGCAGGTGTGGCAGAAGTCAAGATGCAGGAGCAGACACGGTGAGCGTCCAGCTGCTAGATGCAGAACAACGCGAAGCACGTGTGGCTGATCGGGTGTATTTTAAATAGCCTTGGAAGAAGTTCCTAGAATGTGTCCTTCCTCCAATCAGGTATGTATCCTTCCCCGACCACGCCCGGGTGGTAAATGAGTCCCACAGGTAAAGTAGTTCCTTTCAGGCCTCAAGGAGGCTGGGGTTCTGCAGCATGGTCTGCATCAGGTAAGTGCACCCAAACACTTTCATAATGAGCCTGGCGCCTATGGCGCCAGGACTGACGTTTTCTATGAGCCTGGCGCCATAGGCGCCAGGACGCTGTCCAAAGGGCCCCTATAAGGGGTTGCTGGGACCTTCCCCGCGGACTTGATGTCCGCTTTCGGGGACGCAGGGCCTGAGCCGGCTCCCCGGGAGCGGGTATCGTGACAGACAGCCCTCCGAACACTTCCAAGTATACAGTGTTAGCGCCACGCAAGAGTGTAGGTGCACTGCTTACAACATGGACTCCAGTTCCAAGGTGGACCGCATTGTGAAGACATGAGGAATGGACCTGCAAATATGGAGGATGAGATGGATGCAGAGGCACATATCAATGCACCACGCAGTGTACAATACAACAACAATATGCACTATGAATGTATACACAGTATTGACTACAGACTGCCCACACAGCTCATGGGAGTCCAATGTCACCATGTACGTCAATGTCACTTGGGCACACCCTTTGCAAGCCCATGGAAACGTGAAGCAGGAGGGGTGTGTGTGACAAAAACCCAAGCATCTGAACCAAATCCATGACAAGCCTGCATGTGCCCAGCCACAATGCAGCGTATGCCCACGGGAGCCACACAAGGCAACACCTAAGACAAAAATAAAAAACATGAGTGGGGGCCTGGTGGAGGCTGCCCCTGGTGGCTGGGGGGTGGGGGTGGTGGTAGACATGGGTGAGGGCCTGGTGGAGGCTGCCCCTGCACTGCTGGGGGGTGGGGGTGGTGGTAGACATGGGTGAGGGCCTGGTGGAGGCTGCCCTTGCACTGCTGGGGGGTGGGGGTGGTGGTAGACATGAGTGTGGGCCTGGTGGAGGCTGCCCCTGGTAGCTGGGGGGTGGGGGTGGTGGTAGACATGAGTGGGGGCCTGGTGGAGGCTGCCCCTGGTGGCTGGGGGGTGGGGGTGCTGGGAGACAGGAGTGGGAGCCTGGTGAAGGGTGCCCCTGACTGCTGGGGGGTAGGGGGTGCAGGGAGACATGAGTGGGGGCCTGGTGGAGGCTGCCCCTGCACTGCTGGGGGGTGGGGGTAATAGGGGACATGAGTGGGGGCCTGGTGGAGGCTGCCCCTGCACTGCTGGGGGGTGGGGGTGCAGGGAGACAGGAGTGGGGGCCCGGTGGAGGCTGCCCCTGACTGCTGGGGGGTAGGGGGTGCAGGGAGACATGAGTGGGGGCCTGGTGGAGGCTGCCCCTGGTGGCTGGGGGGTGGGGGTGGTGGGAGACATGGGTGGGGGCCTGGTGGAGGCTGCCACTGCACTGCTGGGGGTTGGGGGTAATAGGGAACATGAGTGGGGGCCTGGTGGAGGCTGCCCCTGGTGGCTGGGGGGTGGGGGTGGTGGTAGACATGAGTGGGGGCCTGGTGGAGGCTGCCCCTGGTGGCTGGGGGGTGGGGGTACTGGGAGACAGGAGTGGGAGCCTGGTGGAGGATGCCCCTGACTGCTGGGGGGGTAGGGGGTGCAGGGAGACAGGAGTGGGGGCCTGGTGGAGGTTGCCCCTGACTGCTGGGGGGTGGGGGTGCAGGGAGACAGGAGTGGGGGCCTGGTGGAGGGTGCCCCTGACTGCAGGGGGGTGGGGGTGGTGGTAGACATGAGTGGGGGCCTGGTGGAGGCTGCCCCTGGTGGCTGGGGGGTGGGGGTGCTGGAAGACAGGAATGGGAGCCTGGTGGAAGGTGCCCCTGACTGCTGGGGGGTAGGGGGTGCAGGGAGACAGGAGTGGGGGCCTGGTGGAGGTTGCCCCTGACTGCTGGGGGGTGGGGGTGCAGGGAGACAGGAGTGGGGGCCTGGTGGAGGGTGCCCCTGACTGCAGGGGGGTGGGGGTGCTGGGAGACATGCATTGTTGATCAGTAGTGCATGGTGACATGTGGGTTGGCTGGGGGGCATGCCCATGGTGGATGGGCTGCCTGCGGGACATGAGCAGGGGTGCAGGGTAGTCCCCCGTGGTGTGGGCTGCCTGCAGGGGCCGTGGAGGTTGTAGAGCGAACACCTAGGAGGACCCACACGGCCAATTCACGTGTAGTACTCCTCAGAACCCCTGAAATATACGTACCCTGCTTAAATCGCGTGTGGAACTTCCCGCGCACCCCTGAAATACACGTACCATGCTGAAATCGCGTGAGGAACTTCCCGCGCACCCCTGGAATACACGTACCCAGCTCGCACGGGGCCAATCGCGTGTGGAACTTCCCGCGCACCCCTGAAATACACGTACCCTACTCGCACGGGGCCAATCGTGTGTGGAACTTCGCATGCACCCCTGAAATACACGTACCCTGCCGAAATCGCGTGTGGAACTTCCCGCGCACCCCTGAAATACACGTACCCTGCTGAAATCGCGTGTGGAACTTCCCGCGCACCCCTGGAATACACGTACCTTGCTCGCACGGGGCCAATCACGTGTGGAACTTCCCGCGCACCCCTGAAATACACATACCCTGATGGAATCGCGTGTGGAACTTCCCGCGCACCCCTGAAATACACGTACCATGCTGAAATCGCGTGTGGAACTTCCCGCGCACCCCTGAAATACACGTACCCTGCTCGCACGGGGCAAATCGCGTGTGGAACTTCCCGCGCACCCCTGAAATACACGTACCCTGCTGAAGTCGCGTGTGGAACTTCACGCGCACCCCTGTAATACACGTACCCTGCTGGAATCGCGTGTGGAACTTCCCGCGCACCCCTGAAATACACGTACCCTGCTGGAATCGCGTGTGATACTTCCCGCGCACCCCTGAAATACACGTACCCTGCTGATTTTGCGTGTGATACTTCCCGCGCACCCCTAATGCACACGGACACAGGACAATCGCGTGTGGAACTTCCCGCGAACCACTGAAATACACGTTCCCCACTTGGCGTTTGCTGTTTGCCAGCCCTGTGAACTGGTCCAGGGTTATCGCAGCCCTTTGCGATTATTTGGGGATTTTGAAGGCTTTTCCTTGCGCGAGGGCGTTCTTGGGGGCGTAACTGGCGCTGCTGCAGGGTCTCTGCGCCACGCTGCGCCACGGCTGGTTTTGGATGCGAAAATACATAAATACGCTGTGCGCGGAAATCGATTTTAACGCACGCGGCTGGCGCAGACATTCGCACGGGCACGCTGTGCGCCTGTCGCGTGCGCCACTTTTGTGCGAATTTCTATGAATTACCCTGTCAGTCTCCCACTTCATCCTGTGGGAAGTAGCATACCACATTACTCCATCATTTCACTGATATTTTTCAATATACATGGGAAATCCCTGAGGTTTCTTCTTTCTAGTCATGTCACCAGAATGGTTAATCCCCTTCACTAACGTGAGAGGGGGTTTAGATTCTATTAAAGACAGGAGGCGAGTATTATGCATAACTTCTTTACCACTGACAACCACAGCAGCAAAGACAAAACTTTACAAGAATACAAGTTTAAATAACAAACTTAAAACATAGTTTCGAGACAGTGTATGGGGAGTACCCCAGTCCAACATGGAGGGCAGTTCATGAGACCCACCCCTTTTAAAAGTCCTTTAACACCAACTCCTCTTTCTACAGCTGTTTTGCATCAGGCGCCCACTGCAAAGATCCAACGGCGTAGAGCAGAGAAAAGGATCCAAGTGAAACTGGAGGGATCACCACCTTTCCTCAACCTGAAACTGCTACGAAATCCTTCCAACCAGATCTCCTGACCCCGAAGCTGTAAGAACAACAAACAAAGAAGGGTGGGTGGAATAATACTTGCCTCCTGTTTTTAAAAGAATCTAAACCCCCTCTCACGTTAGTGAGGGGGATTAACCATTCTATGACACGTCAGGAGGCTTCACATTATACAAGGGCAAAGCCCCTGCATCACATTAATTGCAACATGATCAATACATTTATGATAAAAAGTTTTGAATGTTGATTCTCTTGACCAATCAGCTGCTTTCAAGATTTGTTCCAAACTACCCCTAGGAAAGCGGCTTTAGAAGCCATAGCAACCTTAACTGAATGAGGAACAAAGGAGGACGTGTCAACCGCCGCGTCCCGCATGACCCACCTGATCCATCTAGCCAAAGTGGAAGGGGATACCAGCTTCTGTGGTTTCCTATAGGAAATAAGCAGCTGAGCGGTATTAGGAGGTCTAAGACCCTCTGTTTTCAATTAAAAAAAAAAACCTTAAACACTGAATGACACATAGCTTAGCATCTTCTGGACAAGTTGGATAAGAAATTAAGGAAATTAAACGTTTAGTCCTCGTGGAAATAAAGAAAGTGTCCCCTTGAGGAATAAACATTTTATTATCCACATCCAAAGCTCTGATATCAGAAACCCTTTTAATGGAAGCAAGACATAACAACATTGCCAATTTGGAAAACAGTTGCTGCAAAGACAAATGTTCATTAGAAGGCCAAGCATAGAAAAGATCTAACACCATGTTAACATCCCAGAGAACAGAATACCTTGCTTTCAGTGGTATCTTAATATGAATGGATTTTAGGGCCATACGCACCAAAAAATGCCTACCAACTGGTTACACCTTAACCAAAACATGACCCGCTGAAATAACGGATCTAAAACCATGTATAGTACTGTAAGGCTTTCCCTCCCTAAATAACTCCACCAGAAAGTTAACTACCTCTACTGGAGATGCAGAATCGGGATCAAAGTGTCTAGCCACACACCAGCCAACCCAGCGGTTCCATGCTGAAGAGTAACCAGACTTAGTAGAGGCTGCCCAGGAGTCTTTGATGACACCGATAGAGTTCTGTGAATTGCTTGGAAGCATCAGGAAGAGCTGAAATCTTCCAAGCCATAATGGAGAGGGGCCCCTGAAAGACCAGTTTGTGAGGGAGACCCGCCAGATAGGACAGCAGCTGCGGGTGGAGAGGAAGAAGACGAGGAATATCCACCGCCAATTCCAGAAGGGCTGGGAACCACACCTGGGAGGGCCAAAAGGTGGCCACCAACACCAAGGTTGCCACCTGTCTGCGTACTTGAACTAGGACTCTGGCTATCATGGCAAAGGGAGGAAAGGCATCTGAAAGAGGGCCCAACCAATCCTGGAGGAAAGCGTCGGTAGCCAGTGCACTGGGATCGGCCTCCAACTGTAGAACCTGGGAACCTGGCAGTTGAGTCTCGAGGCAAAGAGATCCACCTGAATCGGACCCCAAAGAGACAATATCTGGGCAAAGAGCACCCTAACATCCAGTCGCTTCTGTCTTGGAGATAACTGGAGTTCCAGTCAGCAACAATGTTTCTGATCCCTGGAAGGTATTCTGCTTTCAACACAATATCCGATCCAGGCAGAAATGCCAAAACTACCTTTCTAGATCTGCTAGGGGCTTGGACCTGCTAACCCCCAGGCGATAGATGTATTGCACCACTGAAACATTGTCCCTCCGAAGGAGGACTCAACAATTCCCCTGATCTTTGAGAAAGCTCTTGACTGCAAAAGAACCTGCTAACAGCTCTAGAAAATTGATATGCAGTGTCTTCTCTGAATTGGAACACTTCCCCCCTGTGGAGACCTGTCCTATCCTGGCTCCCCAGCCCATTCTGCTGGCATCTGACTCCAGTATGATATCCAGAGAGGGACCAAAAATTGCTCTGCCATTCCAGGCATCCATGTGCCCGAGCCACCAAAGGAGTTCTAACCTGGCTTCAGGTGACAACACCACTAACTGCGAGTAAGACAGACTTGTGCACAGATGTTTGGCTTTGAGGCGTTGCAATGCACTGTAATGGAGGGGGGCTGAAGAGATAGCTTGAATGGTTGCTGACAACATCCCCACAACCCTGGCCAGCTGCCTGAGGGGGACACTCCCTTTCGTGAGGAGAATACTGATTTCCTTCTTTATTTTGGATAGTCTGCAGTCCGGAAGGAGACGGATTCAGAGCCTGGAATCTATATTGAAGCCCAGAAATTGGATACATTGTGTTGGCTTCAATATGGACTTCTGTACATTCCTGACAAACCCCAATGTCTGTAAAAGGGATATTGGTAGCTCCAGATGAATCTGAAGCGTCTGAGAGCTCTGAGCTAGAATAAGCACATTGTCTAGGTAAATTATTATTTGAATCCCCTTGGGCCTGAGTTGAGCCATCACCGGCTTCATCAACTTGGTGAAATACCAGGGGGCTGATGGCAGGCCAAACGAAAGGAGGCAAACTGCCAGGTGCAAGCTCCGCACTAGAACTGAAGAAATTCTTGGTGAGGGGGAAATAATGGGACTACCAAATATGCCTCTTTGAGGTCTAATTTGACCATCCATGCCGCTGGGAGAAGGGTGTCTGGGAGCAGATGAATCCCCTCCATTTTGAAGTTAGGATATACCACAAATGAGTTTAGGGCTCTTAGGTTTATGACCGGGTGGAAACCGTCCCCAGGCTTCGGGACCAGAAAAACTGTGCTCAGGAATTGAGAGGCTGTGAAGGATGCAGGAACCACTGCTGCCTTGAAAATGAGGTCCCTGACCTCCACATCTATTAGGTTTTGTTTGGCTCTATCGAACACCAGAGGAAGGGGTTAGAAGAGTTGGCACGGGAGGGAATAAAACTCTATTTGAACCCCCCACTGTTTGTAACACCCAAGGGTCCGAGGTGAGAGCCTCCCACTGAGGAAGAAACCTGACCCGTCTGCCCCCTACATTTCTGTGGGAAGAAACATTTAACACAAGAGGCATTACCTGGCGCTGATCTCGCTCTACCAGCGCCCCTGCCGGCACATGCTCTCCAATGGAAGCTTCTTTGAGGGTAAAACTGGGCTTGCGCTCCCCGAGCAGAGGAGGAATTGTGCACGCCTTTGACACGTATTGGTTGGGACGGGTAGAGCCCTGGGAGAAACAGCCAGAGGAGCGGGCTCTGCCTCTTCCAGCCTTGTCGAAACTTTAGGGGCAAAAACGTTCCTAATGTTTGTTTGGGTTTTGTCCAATGCCTTGAATGTGTGCACATAGGCAGAGATATCCTTTAGGAACCTCTCCCCGAACAGATTGCCTTGGGCCGAAGGACCCCCTTCTCTCTCTGACATATCCATCAGTTTTGGATCCAGCCTCATGAGGAGGAACTTGCGCCTCTATTTAGAGATGGAGTTGTTAGCATTGCCGAGCAGGCAAACAGATCTTTGGATCCAGCCTCGCAGTACTTGCACATCGATAGGGATGTTAGAAACTGCTGCTTCCTCCGCCATCTCAAAAATGTGTGTTACTGGACCCAACACGTCCAAAAATGTGTCTTGACAACTGTGCCAAGCTTTATCTACCCTTCTCTTGGGGTCTTTCCCTATTTGGTACAGAAAGGCTACCATGGACTGGTCAATTTCTGGAGTGAGGGTGACCTTATCAGGAGCCACCGGCCTAAGGCACTTCAAACGCAGCTTGTTTCTATCCTCTTTGGGCAAGGGACGTCAGACCCAAAGACTTAAGAAAGATGACACATCCTCCGAGGATGCCATTTGGCCGACCTGGGTGTTGGATGAGGGCAGGATTGAAGAAAGGAACCCCATTAACATCAAGAACTGGCCTTCTTTCTGGTGGGACAGGGTCTAACATCCTCTTGCACCTCTTAGGAGGTGAATCCGAGTCTTTCAAACTATCAGAAGAGGAAATTGGGATTGCAGGAGCAAAAGCAGGAAGCTGTGAGCTGCTCGACCCGGGTGGAACAGACTGGAACTGTTGGGGTTCCTCCTGACTGCGCTTCTGACCCCTTCCCGGGGAGGAGACATGACATGGGACAGAGGGTGGACTGAGTTGTCCTTCAATATGTTTGGAATTTTTAGTGCATTTACGGGCTTGTTCAGAAAAGGAAGGATGAAAGTCTTATTTTTTTTAATAAGCCTATTAAAGGCTGCGGCCAGGGTAGAATTAAGGTCTTATAAAGCAGTGTCAAGAGAGGACTGTATGACATTTGCCACTGAAGACTGGATAGACATAGAAGCTTCCCCCACAGGTCTGTTAACCTCTTCCCTCTCACTTTTCTTTGTAGGCCTCACTTGAGTGCTGGCATCTGTGGAGGAGGAAACTTCCGACCCTTTTGCCGACATGACAGCCTCAAATTGTGCAAAAATGTAGTAAATATTTAAATATGTATATATAGGTGTATACCAAGCTGCTCACCCTAGCAGGGTGTGGCACACAGCAGCACGCAAGGGGGTGAAACTCAAAATATTCAGATAAAACCTGAAGCCGAGCAGGCCAAGGCACTTGTGTAATTTGAGTAACGTGCAAGTGGCAAAATTATTTTAAAAGCAATTGAATTATTTCCTTTTATTCATAAATTATTCATAAATGAATCATAAATTATCCAAAATGGAAATAGGCTGCCGTGCGCGCAATGTCCGAAGCAAAGCTCCTGACAGGCTTGCGCGCGACAGGCCCTTAATAAATGAGGGGACGAACAAAGGCCTACGTGTGTCGGTGTGAAGTAAAAGGACTTCTTTAACCCCGCTTGTGACAAGCCAGGCGCCCGTTGAAAAGTTCCTGAGAGGAACGTACAAAGAAAACAGTATCAATGAAACCATACACGACGGGCCTGAAGTGAACGCTTCTAACAGGCCCGCTCGCGTTGGGTTTCTGGAACACAATGCAGTGGTAGCAATTCGCTACAAGTGAAACCGAACGCATTAATAAGCCACGGCAGTCTCACGCGGTGAACAGAATACTTTATGAGGTAACCAAGCAACGTAATAAAAGAAGGGAACTGAACTGACTACACAGTCGGCTGCACTCATGTTTAACAGATACAAAGCATCACAGAAGGAGAGGCTACTGACTAACAACAAAGGCACAACGAGAGGAGTGACTTTGCTTGTGGCAACAGCAGCAAAGAAAGAGGAGTTGGTGTTAGAGTTTAGGACTTTTATGGGGTGGGTCTCAGCTCATTGGTCATCTAAAGGGCATGACCTGCCTGTCATGATGCCCATCCAGACCAAGTCCATCAACCCCGGAAGCAGGCATCATGTTACCTGGAGCAAACTCAGCAACCCCTGTTAGGGGCTATCTGGGTACAGTCCTGGCGCCTATGGCGCAAGGCTCATATGGGACATCAGTCCTGGCGCCATAGGCGCCAGGCTCATATGTTAAAACTTACCTGATGCAGACCATGCTGCAAGGGATCCAAGCATCCAAGCCCATGTGAGGCTTGAAGGGACTATTTTATCTTAGGGACTATTTTGTTACTCGGCTGTGGCTGTGGAGGAATACTTACCTGGGACTACTTTGAAGGCTATTTAAACCAGGCCGGAAGAGCAGCACATGCTTCGCGTTATTCTGCATCCAGCAGTGTAATGCTCACCGTGTCTGCAGTCAGCATCCACCATCCTGCCACGCCCGCCTCGAGTCCAGAGCACATAGAAAGAAGAAGAAAGGTTAGAACAAGAACCTTACTGGATTTCTTACCTGATTTCGGATTCAGCGCATCTTCGAACCAGAAACAGACTTCATTTTAAACGCATCGCCAGCAGCAGCGCCACGCCATACTCACCATTCCTCGCAGCATCTCTACGATCCGGTGCTGTCTCCATCACCTGGTTGCCGCATTCCAGCGCCTAAGGGGAACAAGAAAACAACAAGGTGAGCCAAGGGAACAAACAAGGACAATCTCTTGCCACCATATGCTTAACTGATTTTACCGCAGGAGGTATTATCCACCAGCACACCAAATCTTCCTACGCTGCACCTGCAAGAAAAGGGAATACAGCGAGTTAAACCGTGGCATCATTTACCGGACAGTGTTACAAAACACAGACTCTTACCTGAACGCTTTCAGCTGCCACAAGACGATCATCTTTTGGGTCTAAGCTGCAAAAGAAACAAGGAATTGGGCAAGAGTGATTAATCGGACATTTTGAACTCATTAGAATTATATACTTACGGCCTTTCGCCCGGAGGTTTGGCGCCAAGATTTGTCCAGAACTCTTCCAATATCCTCAAGCCAGTGAAGTAACTGGCCATCAACGCGCCCCTGCATTATTCGCAGGATGGAGAGCTCATCATACAAAACTATAAGGTGAGCTTTGTGAAAGGGAATGTCAGAAGTGATAAGTGGGGACGCAGTGAGGTGTTAATACTCAAATCCACGGGTGGCTAATTCCCTTTCCCCGTCTTTAGGAGACTACTTCTACGGGTCAAGCAGACGAAGCTAGGTGGGCCAGTCCAGTCAGTCATCTCTGCACTACGCATCACGTTGGTGGAGACCGTGGCTGTCCAGTTCCGCTCGACACCCCTGTGGGAGCCAGGTGAGCATAACACTGCCTTCCATGTTGGACTGGGGTACTCCCCATACACTGTCTTTAAACTATGTTTTAAGTTTGTTATTTAAACTTTTTTCCTTGTAAAAGTTTTTCTTTGCTGCTGTGGTTGTCAGGAGTAAAGAAGTTATGCATAATATGAAGCCTCCTGTCGTGTCATAGATTCCTTAACAACAAACAACTCAAACAGTACTTGCATTGCCCTAATGAAACGCTCTCCGCCATCTGTGTGAAAGTTACGCCGTACAAAAAAGAGGTTTTACTCAGTCATTTATGTCTCACATAGGTACATTTAGAATTTTTAGAAATGCACCACATTGGCAGGGTCCCTCCCTGAATCCCTCCCATCAAGCCACAAAGATCATCACTGGATAGAAACGTTTCCTTCCAACACCATGGGGGAAACAGATAATAGAAAATGTGCATAAGACTTTCATGCATGGTTTTACTAATCTTTTACTGGTCCCGGGAATTTTAAAGTATTTAGCAGATGGAGCGGTGAACAAAACAAAACATGCTTCCACCACCCCCCAGGGAGGTCATTTAGGGGTTGCCAGGGGTCTTAACTGTGACCCCTGTAGTCCCCCTTGCTACCCCTTGGTCTCCCTTGCTACCCCTAAAAAATAAATAGAAAAAAAAGAAAACTTTTTTTTTTAGGCTCCTCGGCTGTGGCCAGCAGCAGGTGGCTCTTTGTTTCTGGAGTGGCTGGTTTTCTGGTAGCGATAGCTGGTAAAATAGCTCAGATGGTATAGTGCTCATTGCTGCAAACTGTGTGTGATCTGAAGGTTGCAGGTTCGACTCCCGCCAAAGTCAACTCTGCCTTTCTTCCTGCTGAGGTTGAAAAATGAGTACTAACACAGGTTGCTTGATATCGTATGTATATTTGCTCTATATGAAGCGCTTAAGCGCAAGTCCTATATGATAACACATCATTTTAGTTTGGCTTTGGACGCCTGCTTGCATTCACAGTAATTTTGTAACATGGGCCTATAAGCACTGATATTGATTAATGATACATATGGTGATCCATTCTTGTTTGCAATGTATATCACTTTACAGTGATTCTGTAACCATATGTTTCATAGTGTACTTAGAAACAATGCTATGTGATGCTACTTCCTGTTTTGTCAATGGGTGAAAGGTCATGCTCCATCGCTTCCCGTGATGTCACTTTGGGGTGGGGTCAGATGACATCACTTCCTGTGATGTCATCAGAGGCATGGGTCATGTGATGTCACTTCCGCTACCCCTGGCATTTTGGTGAAATGACGTCCCCGTCACCCCCATCTGTTCTTGATACCACATACAAATGCTTTTTCGACCAGCAGCTGATTGGAATCTTATGGAATCTGCAAGCTTTTAGCACCTTTAATTAACCATTGTAAATTCTTCCCGAAATTAACAAATTCGTGACGCATTTGTAACAGATTCCCGTGAAATATGCATTATTTTACCAGGGGGTGATTTCAGATGGATTACATAGGAATTCATTGGTTTTCCGTCCGCATCAAAAAACACACTGGTGAAAATCCTGGCAGATTTGTCACATGGAGCTGGAAAAGCTGGTGGACATTTGAAGTCCATCCTGCCAACATGAATAGACACACACAGATTGGTAAACAATAAGATGGCAAATGTGTACTGCCATTTTTTACTGCCATTGTTACAAATTCATGGGACCCGCAAAATGCCTCGTCTTGTTCTAATGCTGGGGAAACTAAATTCTATGCATTTTTTTTTTTAAATTATTACTCTTGTACATTCTTTAAAGGTGAAATAATCAGTTGTGCAGAAGGTAACCCATGCCTAAGGAAGCCCCTCTCAAATAAAATGTGAAAAAGCCAATCAATACGGACAATAATGACGCCTGAATTCTTGTGAATAAGGGTTGTATCATAGACGGCATTGCAGGGAGGAGGAGGCAAGGAGATGCATACATGGTGCAAATGAGTCAGGAGGCACGACAGCGCTTGCAGGCACTGGTGTCATCGCTGGAGACATTTGTGAGGCAACAGGACCAAGAGAGGCATCAGGCACATGATACAGCAATCGCCAGAGTCAGGGCCCAGGTGGCAGCGGAGAGGTTGGCACAGACGCAGACTGCCATTCATTCTTGCAGGGCAGCAAAGGAGATAGAGTCTCGGATGAGGCAGGCCATGCAAGCTCTCTGGGAAACAATGGAGGCCCACCTGCAAGAGGCACACGTGGATGGATACATTGTCTGACATAGGTATGGACTAGCCTGCTGACTCATAAATGTAATTCACTAGTTGTAGGTTTCCATTTGTTTTATTAATGAATCCACTGTTGCCATCATTTTACATTGTTTTGTGTCAATACATGTATATTGTATAGTTTAACAGCACCGTTTGTTGTCTCCTTGTGCCATTTTCGTGCCTTGAACCACTTGTGTATAGGTGTGTATAGGTGCATTATAAATGCCATTTCATATCATATCATGTGCAACTTCCTGGTGTATGTACGTTTCTGTGCTTCTTTCTCCATGTGCTCATTTTGTTTGAACATGACCTCCAACAAAGCATATCCTATGGCTGTCATGTGTGTTTGGACACACTCTGCGGGTCATATTGGTACAGGTCTATGTGCTGTGGGACATGTGAACATGCATGTGAATGTGATGTTTATTGTGATGCCTTCATGGCCAATGCACGTACATACAGCGATTAGAGGGGAGCTTTCTCCTTTCATGAGGCTATGGATACATTAGATTTACTGACCCGGTATTAGGTGCCCTACACACAGCCTCAATAACTGTTGTTAGACAACAGCATTGCTCTTTCGTGCCCTTTTAAAGTCTATCTCTAATGACATAGGCCCTCATTACAACACCAGCGGTAACCAACGGCGCTATTAGCACCATGGTTGCTGCCGGTATTGTAACAATTCCGCCAATGGTAAATGGGGAAATACCACCCCATTCCAAGGTTGGCTGGGTGGTAATTCCCCATTTACCATTGGCCCTTCCCCATTCCCATTTTTGCCCCATAGGGCTCAAAGGGACTGGGGAAGGCAGTAATTATGGTACCGCAAATTGCGGTACCGTAATTACCTCGGAAGTCCCTTTTCGGGTCCCTACTTTAACGGCTGGTCCAGACCAGCCGTTAAGGTCGGGAGCCGCAAAGGGACCTCATAATCAGGCGTTAAGTGTTTAACGGTGCCGACACCTTTTACGGCGCCGTTAAACCCTTAACGCCAGGGTCGTAATGACCCCCATAGACCGTTATTTTTGACACATTACCGTTGACATTGACAGAGTAGCTACAGTCTGAATGCAATCAGCATGTACTCTCTTTGTCAATGCATTTTTTAGCTTCCATCTCCCAGTACTTGTAAGATCACGTGCTACTTGATGATCAAAAACTGTTTCTTGACTACAGATGTAGCGTTTTCTCCTGGTAAAACAACTGAGAGGTATGTTTCTCCTAATATATGACTGTTGAATTGTAGTTTTTAACACTGCAGAAGTTCCAGTCTCTAATTAGTGTTTACCTGTGTAAGTTATTTCAGTTCCATGTTTGTAAATTCTTCCATTCCTACCCCCGTTTGAATGCGAACTAGTGCTCATACTTGATAGCTGCAGTTTTGTGCCCTCGCATTGTTATGGGGTAAGCTTTAGATGCTCTTCTCCCAGCGCTAAGTTGCATGACCTTCTAAGCGCAGTTCTTACCTCATGTTCTTCGTTTGGCAATAAGGATGAATAATCTCTACTGAACAAACTTTTTTGACAAGGCCCAGCTCAACCCCCAGGTGTTTCTACATTTCATTTTTTGAAGCTACATTACTCTTTACTCGTTCCACTTTGGGATCTTGCTGGTGTTGCAACCCGTTTATATTTCTATGTATTTTTCTTATTCGGTTACCTATTGTGTTGTTTTAGCATAGGGTTGTTTTTCGGTCCTGATGAAGGTGGAGAGATTTCACGTTCCCATCAAAATGTATGGTCTATGCTGTTGCATAAAACAGGCTCCACTGATGTGAGTCACACCAGGACGTGACGTGAGGGGAGAACGGGGTTGTGGGAGACAGCAGGAAGGAACGGCAGTTCCAATTTGTAATTTAATAAAGAAGGTTCCATTGTATACCGCTGGTGTGTGCCTCCTTAATTCTAAGAAGCCATAGCCTCTTAACAACTGGCGACGAGGCTCAACACGGCCCACCAGCATCCTCCCGTTTCCATGCGCATGTCACACGCACTTCCATTCATCTCCATGATCCCATGGATCCGAAGCACCGGCCTATGTACCCGCGCCGCCACACGTGAGCAATCCCGCTGCGTGCTACATACATTTGGAAACCACCGTGCTCCGCCGTCAGCGATCCCGCTGTACGAGCATCCGGGCCGGTAAGCCCCAATGTTCTACATTATATACAAAACATTCTGCAGTCAACACGCGGCGATCCCACCAGCACTACCTACACCCTTCAGTCCCTTCCAGCGTGTTAGGCAGCCCTGCCTGCATCAGCTCCAGAGACACACCCAGACTGCATATCCCCCAGTGCAAACACTGATTACTGGAATACCAACATAAAGGGACAACTTGAAGCGCCTGCCACACCAAGTGGGAGCCCACACCATCCCTGAATGCACCACAAGGCACGCAAGAGTGAACGGAAGGCCAAAAGGAAAAAAACAAAAACGCTACACTTGCTCCATAACGCAGACACAGCAGTGGGAAGTCGGAGTCACACATTAATCACTCCGCAAGGAACGAAGACAAGCTCCTCACATTGTCAAACCACGCATCATAAGCACAACCGCCGACCAAGCGGGACAGGCCCAACAGCTGCCCCCACCAGTGTCCAGGTCAACGGCCACAGCGTGGCGCATGCCCCCGCCTTTCTCCATGACACCGCAAGCTGACAAGGGCCCTCGATGGATCGAATGGCTCGAGGATTTTAACAATTTCATTGCAGCTGCGGGAGAAGAAACCTCTCCACGCCTACTCAGCATGTTTATTAACACAGCTGGCACAGAAATAAAAACATTAATCAAAACCATCCCGCCAGCAGAACACACTGATTTCGCTGCACTAATAACCGCCCTAAACAAAAGACTAGTCATAGAACCAAACAGGGATTATGAACGAAATATGTTCAACCAATGTACACAACGCAACAATGAGACGGTGGATGAGATCATCACCAGACTTCAAATCAATGGAGCCCATTGCCAATTACATGCTTTTTCTCTCGAGGAAGCAATCCGCTTAAGGGTTATAGAAGGGTGTCTATCGCCGACCCTGAAAAAGCAGCTACTCAAGAAACCCCTCACCATTAAGGAAGTAAGCGAAATGGCCAGGATCCTCGAACGAGTTGACAGGCAAGCCACGCAGATGACCAGCACAACAACCCTCAAGCAAGAAAAACATGAAATGATAGCGGCTGTACAAATCCCCAACCTCAGACCTGGTGAGAGGCCTACCAACCCAACCACTCATCAAACTCAAGGTTGCAAAGACAATGTTATAGATGTGGAATGGCTTTCCCCCATGCAGGTTCCTGCCCCACACTCATCCAAAAGTGTGGGAACTGTGGTAGAGAAGGCCACTTCCAATCTGTTTGCAGAGAAGGGAAACCTGTCATGATCTCTGCTTCCAAAAGATCAGGACTTGCCCGACTCCCTTGGAAGCAGACCCATAACCCCGGTTCCGAGTGCCAGCCAGTCCCAATTGGGACCTTTTGGACCCTGTCCTGGCGCCAGTGGCACCAGGCTCATAAAGATGCCCAGTCCCAGCGCTGGAAGCGCCGGGCTCATAATGCTTGGGTGGACTTACCTGCAGCAGACCATGCTGCTTACTTACCTGCCAGTTGAACCCCTGATCCTCTTCTGTTTGGGACTACTTTTCCTGTTGGGTGGGGCAGGAGCCACTCCCTAGGTTCAGAACACTGGAACTCTTCTGGAAAGCAGGAACTCTTTTCTTACCTAGGCGTGGCTGTGGAAGGAGACACCTAAGCACTACAGGAGGCTATTTAAACCACACCCGATGGATGAATCTTGCTTTGTGTTATTCTGCATTCTCTGCAGCAGAACGCTCATCGTGTCTTCTGCTTCTGATCCTGGGCCTAAGGGAACAAAGGCTTACCATCCTGGAATCCAGTCTTCAGCAGCACCTGTAAAGACAAAGAAAGAACAGGTTAGCACTACGGTCTTCAGTGGCAGCGCATCTCTTACCTGGTCCATCGGCTGTCACCAACGCCTCGCGCTGCATTCCGGCATCTGAAAGACAAAGGCTTACCTACTCTCCGCATGCTCCGGAGGTCTTCGCACTGCATTCCGGCATCTGGAAGACAAAAGAAGGTGCGTTTAAAGACATTGGGCAACTTTATTACTCACGTGCCATTACTCCTTCCCACGCCGAATCCAGTGGGTATTCCAGCACCCTTCAGCTTCTCTAAAGCTCCGAACTTGTACCTGCAAGATAAAAGGGACAGTTAGTGCGCATCGTGAAGCAGGCTACAAGCGCTTACTTACGTGCTTCCAGGCGCTTCTATTCCTCACGCGGGTTCGATCCTCAACTCTCATCAGCCCGCCATCCGCCATCGCCGGAACCCTGCAAAACAAGAGATATCATTACAAAAGACTTTTAAGACATTTGAAGTGCCCAGAACTTACCGTTCGTGCAGTTAACGACGGACAGCAGTCCTCTGAGGTCAAGAGGCCTGCACCGTTATCCAGTGAAGAAACTGGTTATGGCACCCTGCCCCGAGGCAAATGGAGAGCTCGGCGTTCACTTACCTAAGACATCTTACTCTTCGAGTCAGACATACAGTGCACAGAGGTCCAGCCCAAAGAGCCAACCGTGTGTTACACATCACCTTTGAAGATACGGCATTCACCCAGTCAAGACCGGCGCCTCTGCGGGAATCAGGTGAGCGTTACAGAACACAAAGCCTACCGCAAAACTCCCACCCAGGCGCTATGGAAACCTCGGATACTGACCAGCTAGTCCAGTTACTTGGGGAACTAAGAGCAGAAGTGCATGCAGCCCGTCAGGAAATCAATGCTCTAAGAAGGGAACTGATTATTTCCAAGGAGCGAACAGACGATCTCGCTAGACAATTGCTACAGTCACAAGCCGGACAAACTCCGTTACCCGCATCAGGGGCAAATCTTCCTTCAACATCCTCTACGAACCCAGTGCAGATCAACCTACCTGGGAATGTACCTCTGGCTCCGCCCGAACGATTTTCTGGTGACCCAAAGAGGTTTGCAGTATTTATTAATCAGTGCCGGTTGCACTTCTTATGCCGGCCAGCAGCCTTTCCAACTGATCAAGCTAAGGTAGCTTTCGTGCTTTCGTACCTTAGTGGCAATGCGGCAGACTGGTCGATCCCTCTAGTTAATCAAGATGATCCGGTTCTCCATGATTTTCAAGCTTTTCAGCTCAGTATGGAAAAACTGTTTGCAAGACATTCACAGGGGCAGGCATTGGACAATGAGCTCCTTTCATTGCGACAGGGTAATCAAGACCTTTTGGCTTATATTGCGTCTTTCAACAGACTGATAGTGGAAACTCGATGGCCTGAGGACAAAAGGATTACGCTGTTTTATAGAGGTCTACGTGGAGAGCTCAAAGATGTGTTAGCCCAAGTAGTGAATCCCCCGCAAGACTGTTCGGACTATATTGACTTAGTCGTTCAAATTGACCACAGACTGCAGAACAGGAAGGCCGATCATTCCAAGTTTGATGCTCGAGTATTTTCCAAACCACCAACTCCTACCAAAGGAGTAGACTCCGGGGAACCCATGCAAATAGGGGGCCTGAAAGGACCACTAACACAAAAGGAGCGGGAAACGAGAAAACAGCTGCAATTATGCCTTGCGGAAACTCGGGGCACTTTCTTCGAGACTGTTCGGTAAAACCAGCCAAGAAGGCAGTAGGAGCTGCAGTTACCAGGGTCACAAACTCTGAGCAGGGAAACGACCTCGCCCGACAAGAATAGAGGTCCTCTTGCCGAGCGTTAAAACCAGTTCAGTGACCTCGCATTTCGTGATACCTATGGTCCTCATTAGCCCTGAACATCCGGACCGATTACATGCGATTGAAGCTTACGTCGACAGCGGTGCCATCGGCAATTATGTGGATCATGAAATGGTTTTGAGGATGAATCTGACTCTTTGTCCAAAGGCTGTAAAGGACGTCATTACTACCGTGGATGGTACGGAGATAGCCTCCGGACCAGTAACGCATACCACCCAAGAAGTGACACTAGTAAGTCAAGATGGACACCATGAGAAGATCGTGTTCGATGTGATCAAGGCCCCTCAGTTCCAGATTATTCTAGGAATTCCTTGGTTAGAGAAGCACAATCCTCAGATCGATTGGCGAGCAAGAACGGTTCAGTTTCCAGAATGTGACTCTACTTGTCACCCTCGACCTGGTGTTGCACTGGCAGCAATTTCCTCGGAGGCTCCCCAGTTACCTCCTGAATACCTAGAATTCCAAGATGTTTTCCGGAAGGATCAGGCTAACTCTCTACCTCCTCATAGGTCTTATGACTGCCAGATAGACCTGATACCTGGATCTACTCCTCCTTGTAGTAGAATGTATGCCCTCACCGAGCCTGAGAATCTTCACCTCTGACAATACCTGGATCAATACCTAGCAAATGGGTTTATTCGTCCTTCCAAGTCCCCTGCTTCCTCAGCTTTGTTCTTCGTTTCAAAAAAAGAAGGGGACCTTAGAACTTGAATAGATTATCGCGCCCTGAACCAGATCACCGTTAAGAATAGATATCCGTTACCTTTGATCCCTGAACTCCTGGACCAAGTCAGAAAAGCATGCATATATACAAAGCTGGATCTTAGAGGAGCCTACCACTTGGTACGAGTAAAAGAGGGCGATGAATGGAAGACGGCCTTCCGCACCAAGTATGGTCTATTTGAATATCAGGTCATGCCCTTCGGACTTTGCAATGCCCCGGCCGCCTTTCAATATTTTATGAACGATGTCCTCAGAGAGCTCATAGATGTGTGTGTTGTTGTTTACATTGACGACATCCTCGTTTATTCTTCATCGGAAACTGAACATCGGAAACACGTGAAAATGGTCCTCGAGAGATTGCGTCAACACAAACTTTTCGCTAAGTTGGAAAAATGTGTTTTCAACGTGACTGAAGTTGAATTCTCGGGATTCATATTATCACCTAGCGGAGTGCGTATGGATTCAAAGAAGGTCGATGCAATTCTCAAATGGCCATCGCCATCCTCCGTAAAAGGTGTTCAAAGCATGTTAGGCTTCGCTAACTTTTACCGCAGGTTTATCCCCGAATTATCTCGAATAGTCCAGCCCATCACCGCCTTGTTAAAGAAAAACAAACGTTTTGAATGGTCTACCGAGGCGGAACAAGCTTTCCAGAATTTGAAGACTAGATTTATCTCTGCACCGATCTTAAAACATCCTCGCCCAGAACTCCCCTACATCGTTGAAACTGATGCTTCGAGCCTTGCCATGGGGGCAGTTCTATCACAAAAGGACCCAGTAACCAATCAGTTGCATCCCGTGGCATTTTGGTCCCGCAAATTCTCGCCTCCTGAAATCAATTACACTATTACTGATAAGGAACTTCTAGCTATCAAGTCCGCCTTTAAGGCTTGGTGGCATTATCTTCTGGGGGCCCGACACACCGTTACTGTGATTACAGATCACCGAAACCTGCAATATTTGAAAACCGCAAAAGCTCAATCCTCTAGGCAACTCGTTGGGCACTATTCTTTGCCGAGTTTGACTTCATAATTACCTATCGACCTGGTACAAAAAACGGTAAAGCTGATGCCTTTTCTCGGATGGGAGTGGAAGAACATTTGATCAATCCTAAACCTGTACCTATCATTCCCGAACAAAGAATTCTAGGTGTAATTGCCACACAATCCATAGAGGAAGTTAAGGATAAAGCCAGGCTACTGGTAACTCCAGCAGACATACAGAATTGGCATCTGCAGGGAAAGGACTTTACGGTGAAGGACAACCTATTATATTTCCAAGAACGGTTATACCTGCCCAGCACAGATTTACAGAAAAAGGTAATCTCTTGTTATCACGATTCTTTAATGGAAGGACATCCCGGTATGACCAAGACCTCGCTACTTCTGGTGGCCGTCTTGGAAAAAAGATATCAGAGACTTTATAATGTCCTGTGGAGTATGCGCCCAAAACAAGAGTCAAAAGGAAAAACCAGCCGGCCTCTTACACCCTATTGACATCCCGCCTCGCCCTTGGCATACGCTTTCTATGGACTTCATCACCGATCTACCTCCATGCTCCGGATACAATACGATCCTAGTAATGGACCTATTCTCCAAGATGGCGCATTTCATTCCACTCAAAGGCTTACCAACAGCAGCAACTCTGGCCCGAGAATTTCTCGAAAACATCGTCCGACTGCACGGTTTTCCTTCAGTTCTAATTTCGGATCGAGGTAGTCAATTTATTTCTCATTTTTGGCGAAGTTGCTGTCGGTCGGCTCAAATTGATGTGAGACTTTCGACCAGCCACCACCCTCAAACCGACGGACAAACCGAGAGGACCAATCAAACTCTGGAACAGTATTTGCGCTGCATGCTACAACAAACTGAAAAAACTTGGAAAGATATCCTTTGGATAGCCGAATATGCCTACAATAACTCTGTCCACTCGGGAACTGGGAAGACCCCGTTTTTTCTTTTATACGGTAGTCACCCTCGAACCTCGGAGTTGGATCCACTCCAAGATCTTGGAACACCAGCAGTAGACCACCTGCATTCTACAATCACCCAAGCCTTTAAGGAAGCCGTTTCTCACCTTCAAAGGGCTAAAGAACAATACAAGAAAGGAGCAGACCAACATCGGAAGGAAGCCCCCCAATATCAAGTAGGAGATCAAGTCTGGTTATCCACCAAATATCTACCTCTAAAAGGACCACGCACATTCAACCCAAGATACCTTGGTGCCTATTCCATCACTACCATAGTAAATCCAGTAGCGGTCAAGTTGGACTTGCCCCCTCACATGAAGATACATCCGGTCTTCCACGTCTCTCTATTAAAACCCGTGCAACCTCAAACCCGACTAACTACATCTCCAAAACCTATTCTAGTTGATGGAGAACTCGAGTTTGAAGTCAAAAGCATCCTGGATTCCAAGATCTCCAAATCTAAACTATTTTACCTGATTGACTGGAAAGGCTACGGTCCCCAAGAAAGATCCTGGGAACCTGCAGAATATGTCCACGCGCCTCGTCTAATCAAAAGATTTCATCGAACATTTCCTAACAAGCCCAAACCCCCGGAGAAGCCCGGTTTGGGAGGGGCCTTGAGGGGGGGTGCTGTCATGATCTCTGCTTCCAAAAGATCAGGACTTGCCCGACTCCCTTGGAAGCAGACCCATAACCCCGGTTCCGAGTGCCAGCCAGTCCCAATTGGGACCTTTTGGACCCTGTCCTGGCACCAGTGGCACCAGGCTCATAAAGATGCCCAGTCCCAGCGCTGGAAGCGCCGGGCTCATAATGCTTGGGTGGACTTACCTGCAGCAGACCATGCTGCTTACTTACCTGCCAGTTGAACCCCTGATCCTCTTCTGTTTGGGACTACTTTTCCTGTTGGGTGGGGCAGGAGCCACTCCCTAGGTTCAGAACACTGGAACTCTTCTGGAAAGCAGGAACTCTTTTCTTACCTAGGCGTGGCTGTGGAAGGAGACACCTAAGCACTACAGGAGGCTATTTAAACCACACCCCATGGATGAATCTTGCTTTGTGTTATTCTGCATTCTCTGCAGCAGAACGCTCATCGTGTCTTCTGCTTCTGATCCTGGGCCTAAGGGAACAAAGGCTTACCATCCTGGAATCCAGTCTTCAGCAGCACCTGTAAAGACAAAGAAAGAACAGGTTAGCACTACGGTCTTCAGTGGCAGCGCATCTCTTACCTGGTCCATCGGCTGTCACCAACGCCTCGCGCTGCATTCTGGCATCTGAAAGACAAAGGCTTATCTACTCTTCGCATGCTCCGGAAGTCTTCGCACTGCATTCCGGCATCTGAAAGACAAAAGCTTACCAGCTCTTCGCACGCTCCGGAGGCCTTCGGCGCTGCATCCCGCATCTGGAAGACAAAAGAAGGTGCGTTTAAAGACATTGGGCAACTTTATTACTCACGTGCCATTACTCCTTCCCACGCCGAATCCAGTGGGTATTCCAGCACCCTTCAGCTTCTCTAAAGCTCCGAACTTGTACCTGCAAGATAAAAGGGACAGTTAGTGCGCATCGTGAAGCAGGCTACAAGCGCTTACTTACGTGCTTCCAGGCGCTTCTATTCCTCACGCGGGTTCGATCCTCAACTCTCATCAGCCCGCCATCCGCCATCGCCGGAACCCTGCAAAACAAGAGATATCATTACAAAAGACTTTTAAGACATTTGAAGTGCCCAGAACTTACCGTTCGTGCAGTTAACGACGGACAGCAGTCCTCTGAGGTCAAGAGGCCTGCACCCTTATCCAGTGAAGAAACTGGTTACGGCACCCTGCCCCGAGGCAGATGGAGAGCTCGGCGTTCACTTACCTAAGACATCTTACTCTTCGAGTCAGACATACAGTGCACAGAGGTCCAGCCCAAAGAGCCAACCGTGTGTTACACATCACCTTTGAAGATACGGCATTCACCCAGTCAAGACCGGCGCCTCTGCGGGAATCAGGTGAGCGTTACAAAACCTTTTCCCACCCACAACCAATCTCCTCCCCGCAATACAGATCATATCAAAGGCCCATATCAAATCAACCATATCAAGCAGGCCCGTGCCAGCAAGGGCCGAGAAGATACGTCAGGGTAGTGGAAGAACTATACCCTGAGGAGTAGATTCAAGACTACGAAACTCGTGACTTCGGCTCATGTATCCGGGATGAATACGACAATCCACCCCCGCAGAGGCCAAGCTATCACACCATACCTCAAGCCGCTCAGGACTATGAAGGCGACCACTTCATAGACTACTTCGACAGGATGAGGGAAGCACCACGCATACCTGTGGACATCTGCAACAACCGATTTTGCTTCCTTATTGATTCGGGTGCCAAAATGAACATTATGGGGGAGGGAGAATTTCGTCAACTTCAAGACTCACCACCATTCATGCAGACGTCATCCCGCATATTTCAATTGGGCACCGACGTCCCCCTAAACAGTGTCGGGTCGTTCAAACGACAACTCATTCACAGAGGTAAACCGACAACCACTGTTATCCATGTCATAAGAAGCCCTATATAAGGTCAATGCCTCCTGAGCTACAAAATTGCCTCCTCACTGGGTCTCATCAACATAAATGTGCTGGAAGGTGACATGATTAGCTCCAGGCCCGGCTCCAGCAGGAGGGCCAGGGGGGACAGGCCCCCCCAAAGCCAGCCTCTGGCCCCCCCTAGAAAGGGGGCCATGCCAGTGGTGTTAATGACCACTGGTAACCGAGGGAGTGGGGGGTGGATGTCCCTCTAAACCACGGGTGCACAACATGCGGCCCAAGTGCGGCCCAGTATGTTGATGTTCCCGGCGTGCCAGGATGAAAGACTCTCCTAACGGAGGACAGGCCGCAAGCAGCTACGGGCGTCCTCTGTTAGGAAAGTCTTTTACTTGCCATGCCGGGAAATGCTGACCCTCTATTGGTGGACTACATTTACTACGTGGCTCTTACGAGTCACCTAGTGCAAGGGCTACACCAATAGAGGGCCAGCATTGCAGCTGGCGTGGTGTGGACTGTTGCCGGAAGGCATTTCAGCCTTTCCACGCCAGCTGCAGCGCAAGCACATTCACAGTGCCGGTAAGTGGGGGCACTCTCATGTTCTTTATCGGTGTGTGTGCTGGGAGTTTGGGGTGTGTGCAGGGGCGTATCCAGCATTGCAACAGTGTGTCGGGTGAGGTGCAAAAAAAGTCCTGCTACTTTCCCCCCAAATGCAGTGTGCGCAATTCCATACATACGGCCTCATTCATGCAGCTTCCCCTCCCATCAACTTTTTTTTGGTAACATTAGTGGCAGATGGCATTTTAACACCTACACTTGCATACGGATTGCACCAACAGAAGTGACTTCACAGAAAAGGACGTTGCAAGGAGCATCATCAGTTTTTGGTACTTGAAGGTACAATGGAAGTGACTTTAGAATAGGTTGCCATAAGTAAGCCAAGTGGCAAATAACTTTGTGGTGCAAAATACCTAAATTGCACTGTTATTATAGATGCAGCAACTCTATAGTCATTAAGATTTGTTTTTTATAACAGCATGATATGCTAACATAAGCTATGAAGTGAATCACTGCAGATAAGGCACAGTACAATTGCATGATTTGCCCAGGATCACACACTTTGGTTTGTAGTGAAACCGGGATGCAGACAGTCATTTGTTGATCCCAATTCTATTTAGCTCACTGTCTTTGTGAAAAGGCTCTTGCGCTGATGCAATCCACTGGTCATTATGTTGTTTGGGGGGTGTGGGGCATATGGTTTGGTTTGGGGCGGTGGCCATGGGGCATAGTGTGGGGGTGCAGGCCATGGAGCACAGTTTTTAGTTGTGGGATTGTGGCCATGGGCATAGTGTTTGGTTGCAGGGTGGGGTCCATTGGGCATAGAGTTTGGTTGGGGGGTGGGGGCCATTGGGCATAGTGTTTGGTTGGGGGGTGGGGCCAATGTGGCATAGTGTTTGGTTGGGGGTGGTGGCCATGGGGCATAGTGTGGCGGTGTGGGCAATGGGGCACAGTTCTTAATTGTGGGATTGTGGCCATGGGGCATAGTGTTTTTTTGGGGTTGGGGGCCATGGGGCATAGTGTCTGTTGGGTGTGGGAGCCATGGGGCATAGTGTTTGGTTGTGGGTGGTGGCCATGGGGGATGGTGTGGGGGTGCAGGCCATGTTGCACAGTTTTTAGCTGTGGGATTGTGGCCATGGGGCATAGTGTTCATTTGGGGGTGGGGGGCATAGTGTCTGGTTGGGTGTGGGAGCCATGGGGCATAGTGTTTGGTTGTGGGTGGTGGCCATGGAGCATAGTGTGGGGGTGCGGGCCATGTGGCACAGTTTTTAGCTTTGGGATTCTGGCCATGGGGCATAGTGTTTGGTTGGAGGCATGGGGCATAGTGTGTTTGTGGGGGTGGCCATGGGGCATAGTGTCTGGTTGGTGGGTGGGAGCCATGGGGCAACCTCAGAGACATCATTCTGAGGGGCTGAATTGCAAGAGGCCTGGCCAGGAATTGTTTTTTTTTTACCTTAGTCAATGATGTATGCTCCACAGCCATTCACACCTCTTAGTGAGGTAGCACACTTATTCAAGCAGGGTGCCTACAACCATTTTCTGAAACCTAAAATCAAAATTTTGGATTCTGTAATTTAAAGTATGTTGTTTTTTTGTGGGAATATAGTGGTTTTACACATCATGCTTAATAAATTGGTTAACTAGATCAAACAATAAATGACAGGTAAAGTTGCTTTAACACAGATTTCTGCAGAAGGTGCGTCAACTGACGGGGGGCCTTACAAATGACATTCAAAGTATATATTCTGCTGCATTAACTACTTGAGTATAAGTGAAAAGATAAGGTTGGTAGTAACAAAAATGTAATTCTGGAGGCGAGAGTATAGTCAAATCAAAAAGTGATAGATGCAATGCTTTGAATTAAACATTACCACTACTGTTGCTCTGCGCAACATTCCATGCCATAATTCTGTAGTATGTCTGTGCGATTAGAGAAGGGGACAAGCCATTAGCAAATGACTTTTGGTGCTGCCACCAAAAGGTGCAGTTTGATCTCAATTGCTAAGACGTATTGCATCTGCACTGGAACACAAGCAACCACATTAATGTTTAGGCTCTGTGGTTTAGCAGTTTGGGAAGGGCTTCTGACATTAGTGACAGGGCCAAGGCTGATATGCAAACAATGGTATGGAAGGCTGGCCAGAGCAATGGCGGTGGTTCTGATTGATTCAGAGACTTTTTACCTATTAGGTACCAACAGAACTCATGCTGTGGAACACAGATTACATGGCAATAAACTGTCAGGAGAAACACACATCCTATGGGTGTGTCTGGTCACCTACCCACCTAATGACTAGCCATGGCTATGCCAATGCCTCACCACCAAAACCTAACCTTTGCAGAACTCTTTGAGCAAGCTCTGTCACAAAGAAACAACAAACATGTTGCTGTACAGGGCCTGTCAGTGTTATATCTAAGCATTCTTTTGACTGTTTAATTACTTAATTGCCTCTGTAAATGAGCTATTGTTGTAGTAAAATTGTCTTAATGTGTGTCTTCAGCCAGTTGATTTTTAAAACAATATATTTGTCAATGCCTCTGTGACTTGCACTGAAGTCCTGTTGAAGTGGGAAAAGTGAACAAAAGGCTCCCACCAATCCCCTCTCAACCCTGGCCTAGAGGATCACGGCCCAGACACCCGCCACGAGAGGAGTTTGCCCATCTACCAGACGACCAAATACCCTGGTACAGGAACATACGGATGTGCCCACCCGCCTGCCCACCAGCCTGCCCTGCACATGCCGACACCTGCGGCATGGATGGACTCGACTGAACCATCCAGTACCAAATCAACACATCGTTAGAGATGCCATGACGACCTAGCCAACGGTCAGCACACCCGTGCAAACATACACACCGGACACTCCCACACCAATCCACACGAAAAACATACTCAGTGCTATGACGTAGGCGACGGACACACCCACGGACCTGCATCTTTATTATTTTCCACATAGGCTTTCCAAAATGCAGAAACGCAAGACGCACAATGAACTCATCTAAAAAGGCTTGCTCACGCTTCTCCTAAGCCCACGTATCATAATGAGAAATATAACGAAGACACGATACTGGGGATAGAGCAATATGATACCATAACCTAAAGCGCTCTGTATCAAACGGTTCCACCTATGCACCAGGCCCAAGTAGGCCGCAAGCAAAAGCTTCCATGAACATTGAATGAGCAAGAGTTCGGTTGCTGACCATGCAGAATGAGCCCAGCGAAAGCAGACAGTCAAGGGCACAACGTTGCAAACTCTCATACCGCAAGCCGACGCCAAGGTCACACCTGCAAGATAAGCCAGGCACACAGTGAGAAATGCAATATTAATTGTGCAGAATTCTGCCTCAACCACGGTCCTACCTCACGTGACCAAGCCGAACCTGATAGGGTGCCAAGCCCAGGAGGTAGAAGGCGCCTGGATCCCCCGTCTCAAGACACAGGCAGATACAATTAAGCGACTCAATGGACATCTGCAGCGGTGGGAGTAGTCGGCCTTCCTGCTTATGAATAAATCCTCACATTGTCTGCACATACCCATAGTGAAACATTGTTGCAAATGACAGGTGCACCACGAGCTGGGAACAGCGGTGGTCCCAGACTGGGGGGCTCGCGGGTGGACCAATCAGAACATGGGGCCCTTATCACTGACGCCATTAACATTGACAAATCCTCAGGGGTCTTCATGTAACAATTTTTATGTATCAAACTGAAGGGACAACCCAAGTATACCACCTGACTGACCCTTACCCACTAACAACGTTCTCTATACGTATGCTATACTAACCCTACCACTCGGGGAACCAATCCAGAGTGGCGATAGGTTTTTTGCTAACTTTCTCAGGTGACGCAAGTAGCGCGTCATACTAAAGTAAAAAGGGCCTGCGAGCCCCACGATGTTGAGAGAGTGTCAGGACGGACGTGTACGATCCTTGACCCATCCCTGCCATTTTGTTTAATAAACAGCAGAATCACCTTGCTTCTTGCGTGTGTCTCATACTCTATCTCTTTTGGGATATACGGGAGGAGTTGGGGCCTCCCTGCCCGGAGGTCCGCGGACAGCCCAGCCGACCCCGGGAGAATTTCCCCCCGACAAGTTGGAGGCACTGCTGAGATCTGTTTAAGGTCCGCTTTTATTTTATTTTTCCAAGTACTCCCGTTGCGGGGAGGCCCGGCGGCGCGGCCCCCTCTGCCGCTGCCCCCTTTTTGAGGACTACAGGACCATCGCGGAACTGCGAGAAGACCGGACAGCGCAATCCGGATATTGGCCCTCGGGAGCCGGTTGAGAAGTATCCCGCCCGCGGTTGGCGAGTGTCCAGACGTAGTCCAGACGAGGGGAGGTGGCGAGCCGCTTGGAGGGGTGCACGCAGTCGAGCGGCCCCGCATCAAGAGAACTTGGTGAGTATGCCACGCACAACAAGCAATGTGAAATTGTGAGGGAGGGGGGAGGAATTGAATACGGGAGGTATTGCACAGGTGCGCGGCGAAGGTTTGATAATTTAGTGTTGGCAATTAAATGAATGGTAGCCGGACGAGTGCGAGAGCAGTCTGCTACGTTACGGGAGAGAAGGGGGCGGAGCACGAAAACATCACGTGCGGCCGCTCATAGAAACTGCTTGGCCCAGGTCGCGACCATGTGTAAGGGTGTGTGTGTGTGCGTGGTTTCCTACGATTTGGCAATTATTGATCAATGAGTAGATGAGGATCCCTATTGATCGAGCAGGAAACTTGATAGATAGATGACGTTTCCCTGTAGGCGGTAGCTAGCTAGTTGCCCAATACGGAAGATAATTGGCTGGTTAAGCCCTCCTGTCGAGGGGCGTATCACACGCGAGGTGACGCAGCGTGCGCAGTCCGATTATATTATTGATTACCTTGTTCCAGGAGTAACAGGAAGACAGCTGTGGGGTTAACGGGGGTAGATTGCAAGTGTATTTTGGACTTAAAGAATATATGAAGAACTTACCAGTATTTTGAAGAGATCGGTGAAGTCACCAGCAGGGCTTTCATAGGACATCTCGAGAACCAGGCATCTTTATTTTTGAGTGGCGGGGAGGAGAGCTGTGTTAAGGGCGTGGAAACGGAGGTAAACGGTAATGAGTTGATCGGGGGAAGGCGAAAAGGGGGACGTGGCTGTGCACGGAGAACGCCGGCCACGGCAAGTGTAGAAGAGGGAAGAGGGGCAAGTGAAAGTAGGACGGCAGTATAAGAACGCCACAAGGGGCACGCAGCCGCAGGGGGCTACGTGCGCCTCGGCCGCAGGGGGCCGTAAGGGTGTTGTATAAAGGAAGAAACGAAAGAAAAGAATATACAAATGTAAATACTATATTTTACTAATTTTTCCTTAGCGGACTATCGCAAGTCCCCAAACTTACGGGGCCAGGTAAAGATATAAGGCTGTATATTGTAAACTGCTAGTGAGATAACCGCTACCAAATAGGGGAAGGATAACAAGTGGAGCGCTACTATGTCATACGGGGCAGGATCGGGGGGGTGGGGGAACACCCTCACTACTCCGCTGCAACACATATGTAAAACACTGTCACCCCATAGGGAGAAACTGATCAAGTATAGCATAGAATGGACACAGGGGACGGACAACAAAATGACGACACCATGGCCGCCTAATGGTAGCTTCAATCCATATACCCAACACTCACTATCAAACCATCTGCATAATACATACAAGGGGAAGAAGTTGACACACCACGTGGAGGTGTTCAATTTATGGAGGATGTTCCAAGGGTCCCGACCAGGACCAAACGGAATGTTCATTGTAGGGGAAACAACGGGAGATAAGGAGATTAAGGAGGAGGGAGAGAATGGGGAAAAAGAGAGTGAGGGCAAACAGAACACGGGGAACGGACAAGAGGGAGGAGAAAAGAGTGACAACTCAAACGAAAATGAAATAAAAAAGGAACAGACAGACGATATACCCCTAGCGAAGGTAGTGAAAACAGAGGGAGGGGGGTTGTATCCTTTAAGAGAACTAGGAGAAATAGCAAGAGAACAATTAAGGGCGGCTGAGGGGTACTCGAACCCGGCATACAGCCCGCCTCCATATACAGCTACAGGTGGCCACACGGGAGGGGAGCGGATTAGTACAACGGGATCAGCTCATAGGAAGATGCTAGCAGGGTAGGGGAGGACTGAAGAAGAGCAGACTACGGACGTAGGAAATGATGAGTGGGTAGCTGCGCAGATACTATTAAAATTACGAGGTTCATTAACAGGAGAAGAGAAGGAGGTGGTAAGGAAAATGGACGAGGATACTACCAGGGAGAGTGAAATGAAAGGGGAAGAGGGGAAAAGAAAGGGGGAAGAGCTGTTAAGACAAAAGGAAGGGACTTTGGAGGAACAATTAGCAGAATTAAGGGATGAGCAGAATGCACTGATCAAGCAGCTCGAGAGGGGGGAAAGAGAGAGAGCACGGGAAAGGAAAGAAGGTAAGAATGAGTTGGAAAAAATGAGAGAACGAACTGAGGAGCAAAGGAGAGAAGCCGAAAGGTTAAAGGCAGCAGCAGAAAGGGTATCAAAAGCAGCACTGCGTGACAGGAAAAAAGAGGAAGAGGAGAAAGAAAAAGAAATGGCAATATGGAAGAAGAGATTAGTGTCAGAAGCGACAAGGAAATACGAAGATGGGAGGATGATAGAGAGTATATTAGAACGGGAGAGGGAGAGATGGGAAAGGAAGAAAGAAGATGAAAAGATATTGGAAAAAATGAGTAGTGAAGTAATGGAAGAATTAAAAAGGAAAAGAGAGGAAATTGGTAGAGAAATAGCGGAGAGAAATGAAGGGGAAAGAGAAGATAGGAGAGGGGAGAGTGAAGTAAGGAGGGATGTATATAGAGGTACAGAAGTAGCAACAACATCGGCACAAAGGGGAGCGATTAGTAAAGAAGAAAAGGGAGGAACGGACCTAATAGATTTAAGAACAGTAACGATTGGGGGGAAAAAGACAGTTTGGGGGTTGCCATTTATGAATGTCTTTTGTAGTGAGGAAGAAGAAGGAATGGAGAAGGAAGGAAGAAATAGTGAAAGGGAAAGCCTAGATAAACTATACACCACCCGGACAAATAGAGACTCACCATGGATCTGCAGGAGAAAGGAAGAACTGCAGAGAAGTGAGGAGGAAGAGCAAGGAATAGCGGAAAGGCAGACACGTGAAGCCACCCCGTCACCGTCCCATCCTACATGCTCCACCACCTCACGCTCATTACGTGCAACATGCCCATCTAAACTAGCGCCCTTCACAAACTAACTGACACCCTATGCAGGAAGGCTTAGAGACCTCCCTGGACGCAGGCAGGGAGAACGAATACACACGCCCAGAGTAACTAAAGGAAATGATGAAAGAAGGGGAAGTGGTGGAGGAGAAAGAGTAAAGACCAGGAGAAATATGGACGAAATTGACTATGTAGAAGACACGGAAGAAGAGGAGGGGTGTGCGGACTCGATTTTGTGGAACCCAGGGGGTCAAACGGGACACAACTTAATGCCTCTTCTAGAGAGGGGAGGGGTTAGACCACAATACGTCCCTTGGAAGCATGCAGACAAGGAAAATATAAAGTGCAGACTCCCATCATTAAGTGGAGGTGAGGGTAAATGGATATATGAAATGGAAAAACACACCGCAGGACAGAAATTGGCAGTGGGAGATGTAAAGGGCCTTCTAATATCAATATTAGGGGATGCTGCGGATGACATTTGGAAGAGAGCGGGCTTCCCCGGGGTCACAATAACAAACACATCTCACGATGGGGCACCATTCGCAAACTGCAGACATGCATTATGGCAGGCACTGAGGGTACAGTATCCAGACACATCAGACATAGGAGCAATTACCTCGCGCAAGATGCATGAGAACGAAGATCCTGTTGATTATATCCAGGAAATTCAAGAGAAGTGGCGTATGGAAACTAGAGAACAATGGGACAAAACACCAGCAATATTCTATCATATACTAGTACAGGGGCTCCCAGAAGCAGTCCAGAAACAACTGAAGAAAGTAGTGGGGATGGAAGCAAAAGCATGGCCAGAAATACAACTGACTATAGTACATCATTGCAGGACATGGCAAAATAAAATTAAAAAAAAGGAAGAGGACAGGAAAACGGAAGAGGCTAAACTAGTACAGAAAAAACTTACTAAATACACGATGGAAGGCGCACTAATAACTACACCTACCACAATGACTCAAAGCCCCACACAAGTAGTGGCTGCACAAGACCCCTCCCAAATACAATCATCGCAGACTGTAACACAACAGATGCCGCCACTCCAACCATACACGACTAACGTGGGAGGAGGATACTCAACGCCAGGAGCTGGGTATTATAATTACAACAGGGGAAGGGGAGGAATAATGAGAGGGAGAGGATACGGATATAACACACAACAACAGATGGGGGGAATTAGAAATTCCTACCCCGCCGGGCACCCAGTATACCAGAACAACACAGGAAGCTTTCCATGGCAGAACAGGGAACCACTGGTGTGTTGGATTTGTGGATTAGTAGGACACATGTCACGCACGTGTAGAGTGAGACCAGGCACACAATCGTGGAGTGAACAGGGACAACAAGAGCTCACACAGGAACAGCAGGGCATCCAGCAACAGCAGACATTGCAACAGGGAAATGGACAGCAACAACTAGTAACACAACAACAGCCACGGACATATCCACCGCCTCAACAACAGGTAGCGATAACACAACAACCCCAAGCACAGCAAGTACAGCAACCTGCACAAGTCCAAGACCATAAAATAACCTCTACCAATACCCAACTACAGCAAACACAACTGGGTAGGGTGACGATCCTGGGACACAACCCTTACACAGGAAATGGTCAATCATTATACCCTCAATAGGACAGCCCACAGATGACCTTGGTGTGTCCCATCCTGTCGGTAACACCTAATAGTGCGGAGGAACCACGCATAGAGGTAACGATAGGTGACAAAAAATTATCATTCCTTGTTGACACCGGGGCGACCCGGTCTTGCATAAGGGAAGGTAAATTTAAGATGTCAGGTGAAGCCATGAACACCCAAGGATTCTCTGGGGCTAGGGGGTTGGTTCCCTTTACTCATAACATTCCCTTATCAATAGGGGATTATGACATGTCAGTCCCACTTTTATATTCTAGGGCCTCACCAGTAAATATACTGGGGAGAGACATAATGAGCAGGTTGAATATGACGATCTCCTTTACGGAGGACGGCATCATTTGCTCCACTCCAGGAATTAACATGCTCACTTCACGACAGATTATGCAAGCATACTGTGGACAGACAGTGATTAGGGCTGAGCCAGTAGATGGTGAACTGTTCCAGTACGGGACAGACATGGCATTTGCATGGATGCCAGGGATAGAAGGAAAGATCTGGAGGAGGCCAGCAGCGTATTTGTTTAGACCAGAAACACCAGCCAATGAACCAGAAGGAAAGGTGATTTCAGTGGACATAGAGAGTATTATAGCAACCGCTGATTACATTGCAGTACATGCCCAAGACAGAGAAGGAAGAGCATGGAGGGCAGTGATAGCACTAGCAGAGGGATGTAGACTCACCCAGGTGTCAGATGAGGAGCTCTTCTCAGGAGAAAAGGAAGAAGGTGAAATGGTATTTATGATGAGTGTGGAAATATGGCTAAGGGTGACGTACAGACAAGTGGCACAGAAAATTGCAATGGCACTTGAGGCACCCACGTCCACCCCAGTTCCCTTTTTTGAGGAGGATATAGCAAAAGTACCCACATCATTATGGACTACTAGCCCCTATGACGTGGGGTGTATAAAAAGCATAGGGGGAGTAAGATTAAAATTGAAAAAGGGTGCAATACTCCCCAGAGTGAAACAGTACCCACTATCAAAAGAGGCAGATGAGGGCATATATGAACCAATAACGGCCCTTATAAATAATGGCATATTGGTCCCATCAGAATCACCATGTAACACAGCTGTATACCAAGTGCGCAAGGCTAAAGGTGGGTCTTGGCGCTTCATACAGGACCTCAGGCCTTTGAACAACATAGTGGAAGCAGAATACCCCATAGCAGCAAACCCGGCCACAATATTGTGCGGCATTCCAGCAGAGGCATCACGGTTTACAGTGATCGACCTTAAAAATGCCTTTTTCTCAATACCACTGCACCCAGACTCACAAGATCTGACAAGCTTCACTTACAGAAACACAAAGTGGAAACACACCAGATTGCCACAGGGGTACTGCGAGTCACCCTCAATATTCAACAGAGTAATACAGATGGATTTGGGTAACATTGAAGTAGAAAGCACAGTGTTGCAGTATGTTGACGACATAATAATTTGCAGCACAAACGAAAGAAGATGCAGAGAGGACTCATTAAAGATGCTGACAATATTGGCTGAAAAAGTTTACAAGGTAGACAAGGAAAAGTTACAGTACTGTCAGGAACAGGTACTTTACATTGGCCAGCTCATATCCCAATATGGAAGAAAGACTGCACCACAAAGAGCACAGGCCATTTCAAAAACGCCATTGACACAAACAGTGAGAGAATTACAGCAGTTCCTGGGCCTGTGCAACTACTGCAGAGCATGGGTATTTGATTACAGCTCATACATAGGACCCCTACTTGAGGGGTTAAAAGAAGCTAACAAAGGGGAGAAAAAAATGGGGTGGACAATGGAAATGAAAGAGGCTTTTGATGAACTGAAAGACACAATATCAACCGCTCCGGTACTGGCCACCCCAGATTATGAACGACAATTCTTTATATTTTCACATTGCGACTCAGCAGTAATGAAAGCAGTGTTGGCTCAAAAAACAAGCATGGGCTACAAACCAGTAGCGTTTTACAGCGGCCACTTGGATCCTGTGATGCTAGGTCATTTCCCTTGCGAACAAGGTCTCGCCGCAGCTGCCTTTGCGGTAGAGAAAGCATCAGCAATCACCATGGGGTGCCCAACCACACTATTTGTGGAACATGCACTATTTGCAATATTGAACAAGCCTAAGTCCATACTAACAACGCAGAGGGCGTCAGGTTATGAGATAATCTTATCTAGAGCAGAACTATCAATTGTTAGATGCAGCACGGTTAACCCTGCAAGGTTTATAGCAGAAGCAATTAAGGAAGGAGACTATGCACACGATTGTACAAAGACTACTGAAATGTATTCATGTACTAGAAGGGTTGAAGAGAACGCACTAGACGGAGGTGAGCTCTTGTTTATTGATGGGTCATCAACAATTGACCAAAGTGACGGGATCAGGAGAACTGGGGCTGCAGTGGTAAAAATGACGGAGGTACCGGTGTGTGTGGCGATGAAATGCGTACAATTACCACAGCATTACTCTGCTCAAGCAGCGGAATTAGTTGCACTGATCTTGGCGTTGAAGGAAAGCTTTGACAAACGAGTGACCATATATTCCGACAGTGCATATGTCACGTCTACTGTCCACTCAGGGTTGTCCAAATGGAGGAGAAGAGGGTTTAGGAGAGCTGACGGCACTCCAGTGCAACATGCCCTCTTATTGGCTGAACTAATTGAAGTAATAAATGACCCCCAAGAATTAGCCTTGGTCAAATGCACCGCACACACTAATGGAGAAGACCATATTTCAAAAGGGAATGCAGCAGCAGAGGCACACGCGAAGTATGCTGCATATTTTGGCGAGATATGGAACCCCCCAGAGTCAGAGAGAGGGAGAGGGAGGGGAATAGCTAAGGAGATGTTAATAAGAGAAGGGTACACCCATCTCCCAGCCACACAGATAATGGAACTACAAGCGGCTGCACCAATGGCAGAAAAAGAAATATGGGTAAAAAGAGGATGTACAATGTCGCCAACTGACGCACTATGGCGCCAGGGTAGCACTGGAAAGATGGTAATGCCACTGGCACTATTGAACACCGCCCTGAGCCAACTACACCACCCAGCCCACACAGGCAAGAAAGTCATTGCAGCACGAATTAGGGAAGATTGGTTCTGCCCCGAGTTGAATTCCCATGTGTCAAATTTTATCAGCAATTGTCTCACATGTCAGCAGTTCACGGCCGGTCACACGCTGAAGGTGATAAAAGGTACTATACCCCGGCCAGAGGGACCCTTCCGACACATCCATATTGACTATGTTGATATGATCAACGTATGTCAAGGAAATAGGTATATGATTGTAGTTGTATGCCCATTCTCGAGGTGGATTGAGGCAGGGCCCTGCTCACACCCAGATGCATTCCGAGCAGCTAAATTCCTAGTGAGGGAGGTCTTCCCCAGGTGGGGGTGTGCGAAATACTGCGGTCAGACAATGGCCCGCATTTCGCCAATGAAATGTTCCAGCATATCACATCCTTACTGAACATCAAGCATAAATTTGCATGTGCATATCACCCGCAGGCCAACGTTATATGCGAACGCCTGAATGGCCTATTAAAGGAGGCAATTGCAAAAATACAGCAAACAACAAAGAAGGGTTGGCTGTATTGCCTTCCGCTAGCCCTATTTGAGCTAAGGAATAGACCAGGCTCCGACCACCACCTCACCCCTCACGAGGTGGTGACCGGACGTCAAATGCGCCTTCCTCTGACGCCAACATCAAGAGCATTCACCGACCATGAGAGTACTGCAACTGTCCTTGGTGATGAAATGTACCAATATGTGTCTTCTTTGATTACTAGTGTAGTGTTTGTGTCTCAATAGCTCGAGCACACGCGGGGCGGGTCTAAGAGTGATCAACAAGAAGACGCGGATGAAGAATTGGAAAAGGGAAAACTGTGCAAAATTGCTAAAGGTGACCACGTACTACTCCGCAATTTCAACAGAAAGTGGAACAGCCCACGCTTCACTGGCCCCCACCTGGTAGAGGAAGTATCAACGAGAGCAGTAAAGCTACAGGACAAACGTGCCTGGAATCCCCTACACGACGTAAAGATCTGCAAACTCCAGACCCGCCCTAGCGTCACTGACAGGGCCTTTGAAAGAACAGCAACAGCGTCGCCAACGGAGGAAGGGACTTCTACCGCAGCTAACGGCCAAAGTGTCCCCATACCCTGCCACCCCCCTGATTCCCCAGAGACAACTACTGAAATAGAAAGCGGTAATTACCATGCCGCCCACCCTATGGTCACACGATCAAAGAGTAAAGAAACCTCTACCAGTTGAGCCCCAAACCCTCTGCCCATCGACCCCCTACCCACTGCAGTAATAACCCAACTGAAGGACATTGTTTTGCACATACACATGTAAACACTTGAATGTTTTTTTTCTTTTTTCTCTCGCACATGCAGGTACGGTGTATTATTGTACTGCCAAGAAAACAGATAACTAACAAAGTTCACTGCCCAGGAGGAGTAGATGATACCCTCAGACAATAACTACCCTGAAGAATTATCGCACCAGTTTGTCTATTACATAAAAAGGCCAAAGTACCTGAAAAAGAGGAGGGTACGTGTCTACTACACAGCCCTTCTCTTGGCCATAGAACAATCAATGCCCCACCTCCGCCCATACTTGCCTGTGCTAAGAGATAGATCACTTAGATTGGCGTGGGAACAGCTCTTCGCCTGGGCACTGAACGAATACTTGATAGGGAGAGCTTGAAAACAATAACTAACACTAATAACAAGCATATTGAGAATTTTCAGGCGGGCAACTTTAACGTCGCAAGAATTAGCTGCCGGACTGCAGCAAGGTAAGAGCAAAATGCCGGTGAGACTAGCCTCTGTAATAAAGATGATAGGGATTTTGATGATCACCGGGTTCGTGGCTGCCTCTGTATGGTGGAACAGTTATGCTATCAATATTTTTGCTGTATCCAAACCTAATATACCCCCACCCCCAGCTGCAACAGAGTTAAACGCAGCACATACTCAGACAATAAAGATATTGACAACTACAAACAAAATTCAGCACACGTCTCAAACAACATGTGGTACCAACACATGACTCAAATAGGTAAACAAACAACAGAAGACAGCTGCTACGTCTGCTCATTGATCCCATACGCCATGAGTGCTTCGCGAATTTTCGTTGCCACGGAAATAGATGAAAAAACAGCACGGTGTATAATATACCTGGCACTGTTCCAAACGAAAGGGAGATTTCAAGGGAACACGGTGCACCTGGTATGGAAAACACGAGACACATACCCGTACGAAAATAACTTCCTTAAGAGTTATTTGAGTTACCACAAGGCCAGTTTACATGCTGAAGCATTCAGATACATAACAAGTGGCCCTGAAAAAGGAGAAACAAAGAAAGTTACACTACAGTACCTACCATGTGATTGGTACGCCACTGAAGTTCCTGGTAAACAAGGATGTTGGGAAAGACCACTGATAATAATAACAGGGAAGGTGTACCTGGGTGACAAATGGGACACAGGAGTGGTTGGCAGCAACATGGTAATGAGAGAGGATACTACAACTATTGCTGAACACAACAACAGATGTTGGACGACTTGGTTCAAGTACGTACCCATGCTAACGTGGATAGAGAAGGATGAAGACCCAATAACAATACTGCTGATGACTGCACCTAAGGTATGCTACCAACATAAAGGAGAAGTGGACGTAGGATACAACACCAACTGTGCAAGCGTGACAGAGCTACCTGAGGGGGGAGCAGGAACAGCAGTAGTAATGGACCATTACTGGGCCTGTGGAGAAAAGGCATACCACACACTGCCCCCTCTGTGGAATGGTGTATGCACAATGGTACACGTTAATGTACCATCACTAGTGGTGCCCCAGAAACATGTGAATGTGGCGAACTTCCCCAAAATGGATGAAGGAAACAAGAGGAAGAAGAGATCTGCACAGCTTCAGAAGAGGCCAGAAAACCAAAACAACGGCAACAACACTGTCCTGAATAGAAAGAAAAGACAAGGAGAACCCCTGACAGGAAATTACCTATGGGGAAGGTCGGAAACAGCACTCACTTCAATTCCGCCAGAACACAGACTATTCAGCAGAGCAGCAATGTTCTTCTCCTCAATAATACATCCGGGACTACAGGCTTACGCAAACGCAAAATGGCTCCAGATAACTAGATGGGAACTAATGATGACAATTAACTCTACAGTAAATGGATTCAACGCAATAAAAGAGGAATTGCGAGTAGTGAGGATGGTAGCACTACAGAACAGGTATGTACTGGACCTCCTCACAGCAATGGAAGGAGGAGTTTGCACAAAGATGGGACAATCATCCTGCACATTCATTCCTGCTAACGATGCTGACAATGGTACACTGACAGAACCAGTATCACAATTGGCCCAGATGCACTCCAAAATGATGGATGAAAGTAAAGGTGTGAAAAAGGACGAGAGCTGGTTTTCGACGCTATGGTCATGGATGCCATATTGGCTGTCAGATGGACTGAAGATTATAGTTGGATGCATTATTTTGGCTGGTGCTGCACTTATCATAATAAGATTTTGGAAGGCCCGGAAGGCACGCACCACAGACGAGATGATCGAAATGGTCGGTGTGCACCCCTTGATGCCAGCAGATGACGGCCAACACACAGGCACAATAATAAAAGAGAGAGAGATCATCACCAACCACCTGGACCCACCATCTGTGAAGCTCGAAAACCCAAGAAACCAAAGGAGCTACATAGGGAAATGGGTATACTGCACACCTGGAGGAACCTGTGTGTATATGTACTGGTCATTTGAAGACCATGTTAACCACTATGGGCATTTGGGAGGAGTAACTAAAATATGGAGAGTGAGAGGAGATAAGGAAAATGAAATGTTTGTGGTCGACAAGTCGACCAGACGGGGGACTGAAGTGGGAAAAGTGAACAAAAGGCTCCCACCAATCCCCTCTCAACCCTGGCCTAGAGGATCACGGCCCAGACACTCGCCACGAGAGGAGTTTGACCATCTATCAGACGACCAAATACCCTGGTACAGGAACATACGGATGTGCCCACCCGCCTGCCCACCAGCCTGCCCTGCCCATGCCGACACCTGCGGCATGAATGGACTCGACTGAACCATCCAGCACCAAATCAACACATCGTTAGAGATGCCATGACGACCTAGCCAACGGTCAGCACACCCGTGCAAACATACACACCGGACACTCCCACACCAATCCACACGAAAAACATACTCAGTGCTATGACGTAGGCGACGGACACACCCACGGACGTGCATCTTTATTATTTTCCACATAGGCTTTCCAAAATGCAGAAACGCAAGACGCACAATGAACCCATCTAAAAAGGCTTGCTCACGCTTCTCCTAAGCCCACGTATCATAATGAGAAATATAACGAAGACACGATACTGGGGATAGAGCAATATGATACCATAACCTAAAGCGCTCTGTATCAAACGGTTCCACCTATGCACCAGGCCCAAGTAGGCCGCAAGCAAAAGCTTCCATGAACATTGAATGAGCAAGAGTTCGGTTGCTGACCATGCAGAATGAGCCCAGCGAAAGCAGACAGTCAAGGGCACAACGTTGCAAACTCTCATACCGCAAGCCGACGCCAAGGTCACACCTGCAAGATAAGCCAGGCACACAGTGAGAAATGCAATATTAATTGTGCAGAATTCTGCCTCAACCACGGTCCCACCTCACGTGACCAAGCCGAACCTGTTAGGGTGCCAAGCCCAGGAGGAAGAAGGCGCCTGGATCCCCCGCCTCAAGACACAGGCAGATACAATTAAGCGACTCAATGGACATCTGCAGCGGTGGGAGTAGTCGGCCTTCCTGCTTATGAATAAATCCTCACATTGTCTGCACATACCCATAGTGAAACATTGTTGCAAATGACAGGTGCACCGCGAGCTGGGAACAGCGATGGTCCCAGACTGGGGGGCTCGCGGGTGGACCAATCAGAACATGGGGCCCTTATCACTGACGCCATTAACATTGACCAATCCTCAGGGGTCTTCATGTAACAATTTTTATGTATCAAACTGAAGGGACAACCCAAGTATACCACCTGACTGACCCTTTACCACTAACAACGTTCTCTATACGTATGCTATACTAACCCTACCACTCGGGGAACCAATCCAGAGTGGCGATAGGTTTTTTGCTAACTTTCTCAGGTGACGCAAGTAGCGCGTCATACTAAAGTAAAAAGGGCCTGCGAGCCCCACGATGTTGAGAGAGTGTCAGGACGGACGCGTACGAACCTTGACACATCCCTGCCGTTTTGTTTAATAAACAGCAGAATCACCTTGCTTCTTGCGTGTGTCTCATACTCTATCTCTTTGGGATATACCGGAGGAGTTGGGGCCTCCCTGCCCGGAGGTCCGCGGACGGCCCAGCCGACCCCGGGAGAATTTCCCCCCGACACTGTCTTAAACAAGCAATCACAAAATCTGCAGTTTTGGCTTGCGTATAGGTATTAGCAGACATTTGCCATCATATGCCCAGTTACTGACAGCATTTTCCAGCTTTTTCCATTTTATGGCCAGGTGGTACTCTCATGGCAGTACCTGGCAAATGCCTATCCATGCCTAATCAAAAGCCCAAGCTGTTGGCTCTGCCAGTGCATATTGCCTTGAGTGTGTCTCCCTAAGTGAACGTGTATATGCCCAGATGTGGGTGTCTTGCTTGCTATGCCTAGGGAATCAAGCTGCACCTCACTGAGCTGGTCCAACAAGGCCCTACCTGAAAATGATAAGGCTAGTTTGGCAACTATTGACCAGTTTCAAATCTTCTCATGCATACTTACCAGTGGGGCTCTGACCTAAATAGAATGTATCTTTGTTTAAGGCTAGGCTAGTCTACTCTGACCGAACGTTTCATGATTCAAACTGATAAGTACTGACTTGATAACCTCATTCTGTTTGAGTAAATTTACGGAGTTTACATGTAAACAAAATAGGTCATGTGTGTTGTGGGATTTGTTTGGAAAGTATGATGTAAACCTTGGGTGCTGGGTGTTTAGGCAGTTCTGGAAATGAAACCTGAACACCTGTAAAATAACACAAAAGAAGTGAGTTTTCTATAATGTTACGGACAAAGAATAAAAAGTGTATATCTTTTATAACTAAAAAGCAGTATTTAAATATTTTCTTAATAGTGCAATCAGAGGTGGATTTAACAATTGGACAAGGGACAAATGCCAATGCCAACCCCCCGCCCCCCTGCTCTACTCCCTCCCCTCGAATAAGAACAGCAGGGCTAAACAGGCCCTACCAGTGAGAGTCTCAGAGGCAGATTATTTACAACAGGAAGTGATTAGAGATGAGAAAAGGTAAAAGGCAGTGACCATTGCTGTAGCACTTTAAAAAGAGTTATATAGGGTTTTAAGAAGCTATTTAAGTGTGATTGTTGGGTGATTAGTAAGTAAGGGGATACATAACAAGCTGTGTGAAACAGTAACTTTGTCATGCGTTTCATTTCACTTTGAGTCTGTATGAGTAGTTTTGTAAATTCTCATTAATTGCTATGCTGGAGCTTGTAGGCTTGCATTCAGGATGGGGAAAATAAAGCTACAGTCATAGGGAATAATTTTCCAGGTCAAGCGGTGTGGACGAAGTGGTGCTAAATGCGTTTAGATCCACATTTTATGAGCTGCTGGATTTTGTATGATTTGACAGGCAAAGTTGGAGAGCAAATCAGACTTAACAAGGTCCCCCTGCCAAATCTGATTGGTGTTCCACCAGCATGTATTTTTACATTGGGGAAAACCAATGGATTACTATGGGATCTGTCTGACGTTTACATCTAGTAAAAGCGGGCAGAGTCCAAAGGAATACATTGTGGATGGCTCCTATAATCCTTAATTGTGGAAGTGATTTACACTTTTCCAGACACGTAATGGTAAAGTAAGGAGCAAAGGCAATTTTCGCCTATGTTTTACTCTTTACTTTTCCAGTACTTGGTGGAAACAATTAAAATTAATGAATGGCCCCTTTTGTAAAAAAGTGCAAACAGGAAAATAACTCTTTGCAATTTTGGATTCAAAACATAATTCCCCCCTTAATCTTTTCATCAACATGTTTCTACAATGATGAATACATTTTCAGGTTGGTTTATCATGTGACTTGTGAATTTTTTTAAAGTGATCGGTATAACATTTAGTATTATTTTAGTTATTCGAAGCCAAACTTCAACACATATTTGTACCAACTTGAGCTCAGAAGATGTGTGGTCAAGTATCTAAATTTCAGGCTAGACTAAAATTATGGCTTTACCACTTGATCAAAGTGTGTGATCCTTGGCATACTTTTAATTTCACTATGCCTTACCTGTTAAAATTAGGTGCCCCTCGAAATGATTCAGTTCGCATTATAAGCTATTCCAAAAGCCTCACTCATGGTTTAATAGATGGACAGCACAAGCATTAGGACACTCACATGTAACTTTGAAAATATCCAGGCCACATTTATTGAATAAGATTGTGCCATTCACTAGCAAATCAAAGTAAACACATCAAACAAAGAGTCATCATGGACAATTGCATATTATAACCAGTGTGTTAACAGTATGTACCAGACAATGATGTACAGGGTCACGCCCCACTAGGAGCAATACCAGAAGGCTGCAAACCCCTCAAATAGCACCGTCTGCCTCCTGATGCAGCACCTAGCCAGTTGGAAAGGAGGGGGAAGGAGGTTGTGAAATGGGTGGGTAAAGGGAGGATTGTATATACATGTTTATGTTATTGGAGTATATGTTGTTGTGCTCAAAATATTCTTAAGATCAAAAGACTACCTGTGTTGATTGGACATGGTATGTTCTGTTCTTGAAATTAACTGAAGTTTGAAACAAAATCGCCTATTCCTTGCTTCAGTATTCTGAGGGGCCGGGGGGATCTATCTTTCACAACAAGATGGAGGGAGCACAAGCATCTCTTCCGGGGCATGCTGGGAGTAGCCACAGTGCTCAGGAAGGTATTGTTGGGCGGACACCATCTGAGATGGTACAAAGACTGGGGGCCTCACTGCTCAGCCCTCTCAGAGGAGGAAGAGGAGGCATCACCCTCAATAATTCTCCTAAACCAGGCAAGGAAAGGCGTGCTGGGTGCTGGTGTGAATAGGTGGGAGGGGAGGTAAATGTGAGCGGTGGTTAGGGCAGCTGAAGGAAGGTAACTAAACGGTGAAAGGTGAAGGAGGATCAGATATACCAGAAAGGGGAGAGCAGATGGAAAGGGAAGATAGGCAGATTGATGTTGCAACACTATTTTCCTTGCTTCTATTTTGCTATGTACTGTTTTTTATAGAGGGGTGCAAACATATTTTTGCAGATCTGGGAAGACATTGTTTTCTGGATCACAGATCTGGGAAATCTGAATCAACGCCAGCACTTTGTTTAGGGTACTCCTAGACCCACACCCAATGGAATGTGGGCCCCCCTGATCACAACTCTGGCCCACCCAGATGAAAATTCCTGGAGCCGGGCCTGATTAGCTCGACTGCACCTACCGATTAACTCCGGAAACACGTTTCCAACGTGAGCCACATGCTATTCAGTGGTCCAGTCATCACGAAAGAGGACGTTCTGAAATAATTTCCGCAGCTCTGCCAAGGACTAGGCAAACTCAAAGGCCCACCACTCAAGCTGCATATCGACCCAGCGATTCGCCCGGTCTGCAACACCCACAAAGAGTGGGGTTCCATCTCCAGTGGGCTGTTTCATGAGAATTAAATCAACTCCTACACAATGACATCATAGAACCAGCCATGGGCCCAACCCCTTGGGTCTCCCCACTCGTGAATGTCCCAAAGGAGGGAGGTCGGATGAGGCTATGTGTTGCCATTCGGGGCCCAATATCGAAGACATGAGCATCCAATTGAACAAGGCAGTCCTCTTCTCAAAGTTGGGCCTAAATCAAGGGTACCATCAATTGGAACTCCATCCGGACTCGAGACCGATCACCACATTCGCATCCCATGATGGACTATTCGGTTACAAGAGGCTAAACTTTGGGATATCATCAGCGGTGGAAATTTATCACGAGACCATCAGACTCATCATTCGCCCCATAAAAGGAACCTTAAACTACAGCAACGACATCCACATATTTGGGAAGACCCGGAGCGAACATGACATGGCACTGCATGCCACATGTACAGCCATGCAGGAAGCAGGTCTGACCTTGAACCTGGAGAAGTGTCGATTCAGCGAGACCAAACTCAAATTCTTTGGGCACATTTTTTCAGCAGATGGAATGACTCCTGATCCAGACAAAGTCTCAACCATGTATCACCTGCAGAGGTGAACAAGCTGCTGATGTGTGGTCATTCCTGGGGATGGCTGGCTACTGCACCTGCTATGTACCCTACTTTGCCATGATTACTGAACCCCTCCGATGCCTACTGCAAAAGGATGTACCGTTCGCATATACAGGCGTGTGTCAAGCAGCATTTGACGCCATTACACAGGCCCTTGCAGAAGCCAGAAAACTAGCCTACTTCGACCCTGATTGGCATACTGAAATCCTGGTGGACGCCAGTCCCGTAGGTCTGGGAGCGATTCTCGCACAACGAGCGGCCCTGAGACTCACCCAAGCACATGGTTGCCTACACCAGCATAGCTCTGGCTCCACCTGAGTCCTCATATTCCCAAGCAGAGAAAGAAAGTCTAGCAGCGGTATGGGCCTGTGAACATGTTCACAATTTCATCTTTGGCAAGAGGTTCACACCCATTATGGACCAATTTGAAAAAAGAAAAATCGTACAACCAAATATTAAGCTTATCCTTGGCGACAGTACTTAAATTAAATGTCTAACTATTTGTTTAAATGTTGTCTGCATGAGTAATCCTCAAATCCATGTGTGGCTGCTACACAGAAACTATTTTAAACTGAAATAGTATGAGATATATATTTTTACTCCAATGCGACAACCTTATGAGTTAAATTGAGTTCGGTGAGAATTCAAGATGTAGTATAGTAAAAAACAAGTTAAAAAAATATAATAATCTTCACAATCCAATGCTGTTGTTCTGTTAAGTTGTTTATTGCAAATTCCACATGTTATTTTTCACTCTCAATTTCCAATGTCTATTTCGCACTCTCATTTCCAATGTCAATTTCACACTCTCTTTATTTCTATTGACTGTTCAATTTTGTATATACACGTGTTTCCCCATCACTCTTTGCAATGGTTCTTCAGGAGAGTAGATTCTAATCAGGTTACCTTTTGAATAGAAAGAATATATATAAAAATAAGGAAAAAACCAATATCACCTTTGTGTTTTACAAATTAGTTTGATTCATATCATAATGGATATACAGTGCTTACATTACTCACCTAAATAAATCCTTCAAGAAAAACTTTTTTTAAGGTACTTTCACTTGTTCCAAATTCGTTCTGTGAATCAATCATAATTTATTTTAATCAGCTCACTGCTGCTGACTCCTTTCGAATTCTGTAGAGACAGAGAAGGCTTAACTAAATTATTTAAGTTAAACTGTCTAGTTTTCTATTTAGAAAGAATGGCTTTGGAGTCTAGTTTGATAACCACCAATTAGAGCTAAATATTCTCACCTGGGTTTCCTTTGGATTTCTAATCAAAAACACGTCCTTCCTGGTCCTGGTTGCTCAACAGAGTGCTGCTGATTGCTTTCGCAGCTACTCTGTGGTTTTGTGTTTAATTTATACTAAAAGCGCGGGTCGCGGTGACGTCATCACGCCGTGCGACACGTTTCTAACCGCAACGTGATGACGTCATCGTGTTCCTCTCACTGCGGCGGCCATTTTGGTTTGCTTTTTTCTTTCTTTATTTTTTTGTCCGTTATAGAATTCCTAATTTATCCTTAGTGTGATCTATTTCTTAATCCTACACAAAATATTCTTTTAAACCTCTCTGCTTACGAGTATGCACAATTTCTGAAAGTAAACAGAGCTAGGTTTTTTTACTTTATCTCAATTGTGAATGGTAACTTTCTAGTTAGCAAGTTGTAAAAATTGACAATTACTGTATATGTCTCATTATTAACTTCAAATTATGAAAACAATCAAAAAACACATTTTAAACTCCACCAGTGTCAATCAAAGGCAATTATACATCTCAGTATCATTGTTCAAACCAGTTGTACATGTGTCCATTATACATATCCATTTGCATTCCTGATTTCTTAGGATGTCTTCCTTGTTTCGTCCTCTTGGTGGTAGAGAGATTTTCTCCAAGCCAAAGATCTTCATAGATGTGATATTCAACATTGGATGATTTTCCAAAATGTGAACTGCTATGGGGGATCTCAGATCTTTATTTTGAATTGCTCTCAAATGTTCAAACATCCTTACTTTTAACTTCCGAACTCAATTTAACTCATAAGGTTGTCGCATTGGAGTAAAAATATATATCTCATATTATTTCAGTTTAAAACTCATTATGGACCATCAAGCCTTGCTGTCCCTCTTTGAGAACCCAAGAACAAAAATTCCCCCCAGAATTGAATGCTGGGACATTCACCTACACGAATATGACTTTTAATTTATCCATCAAGCGGGGTGAGAACAACCCTGCTGACTATTTGTCCAGACACCCAACAGGAAAACCTGTTCTGAGGACAGGAGATGCCGAATACGTGAACTACATCACTGCAAACGTGCTGCCCCCAGCCATCTCCATCGAAGCCGTTGCAGCCGCATCAGCAGGGATCCCTCTATGGCTCTAGCCATAACCCTGATGGAGAACAACAAATGGAAAGACGTTTGCCGAGCAGTTCAAAGACAACCGGGCACGTTTCGAGACAAACTTGAAAGACTTGCCAAGTACACACCGAAGTGGCTGTACAAGACAAGATAACACTACTTTGAGGATGCCGAATAGTGATACCAGCAGCACTCTGGTCAGAGGTAATCAAGACAGCACATGAGGGCCACAGAGGCACAGATAAAACCAAAAGGCAGCTCAGATGCCATGTCTGGTTCCCGTTCATGGACGATATGGTCGACAGGTGGGTAAAGAACTGTACCGCCTGCCAGTGCACCGCAAAATCGGAACCACCAGTGCCGCACCGAGTGACCATCATCCCAGATCACCCGTTGGAAAGAGTCACCATCGATTTCTATGGCCCACTCAAAACAGTTGAGTACCTGCTATTGTTCATTGATGAACACTCCAGGTTCCCCATAGTGAAGAAAGTACGGTCCACTGCATTTGCCGATGTAGCCGCCACATTTGATGAAGTCATCAGCGAATGGGGGATCCCAGTCACAATCAAGTCAGACAATGGTCGGCCATTCAGCGGTCATGAGTTTGGGGTGTTTGCAAAGCACATGGGGTTCAGACACAAAAAGATCACACCACGCTGGCCACAAGCCAATGGGATGGCAGAAAGGTTCATGGCCTCAATTAAGAAGACCACGCAAAGAGCAAGAGTGGAAGGAGCTGACCCACACCAGGCGTTATGCAGAATGCTGAGAGACTATCAGAACGCCCCCCACGGGGTCACCAACAAAACGCCGGCAGAACTCATGATGAAATACCAGGTCAGAACCAGATTCGTCAACAACCCAGCAATGCAGCCTGAACCTGACCATGAAATCCTCAGACGGGACGCTGAACGGAAAGAGAAAGCCAAGGTCCAGACAGATGGGAGGAGGAAAGCCCTGGAAAAAGAGTTTCAAGTAGGTGACGAAGTCTGGGTCCAACAAACCGTGGTGAAGAAAACAGACTCACTGTACGCACCAGAAACCCTCCATGTAGCCGCAGTTAATGGGACAATGATAACTGCAGCAAGTGAGTCGAGAGACGTAACCAGGAACAGCTCGCTATTCAAGCATGTCACGAGGGGAGAAGAAGAGAGGCTGCCGCCGGACGACCCGGACCCTGATCTGACTGTCAACTCAATGACCCACAGGATGAAGAGTGGATCTGCGTTAGCTGAACCCACAGGAGCAGCCTGATGGTGACTCACAAAAGGGTCACGAGGATGACATCAGAGTCATCAAGAGACCACCAAGACTTGTGGAAGAGTGCTAAAGCAAAGTTTAATGTTTCGGTTAGATAGTTGCAAGGACATTTGTCCGGGGGTGTTGTTGCAGGGGCTGTCTCTTTAAGACAGGCTCCACTAATGTGAGTCACACCAGGACATGACGTGAGGGGAGAAAGGGGTTGTGGGAGACAGCAGGAAGGAACGGCAGTTCCAGTTTGTAATTTAATAAAGAAGGTTCCATTGCATACCGCTGGTGTGTGCCTCCTTAATTCTAAGAGGTCATAGCCTCTTAACATATGCAATATTCCACGCAGCACCAGCTCTGTGCACTTTCTCGTTTGTGAGCATCCATATGCACCTGCTTGAGCTCTGGTGTTTTTACTTCTGTAAGCAACCATACATAGATCCTGTTTGAAGTGGCTTCTATAGAATTAGGGGTATCTTATCTCTGATAGAGTTTTTTTCTGTGTATGACATTGGAGGCTTGCTTGTTCCCCATAGTTTATGTTATTTTCATTTCGTAATCTCATGTTTCTTTCATTTTGTGTTTTTTACTTGTTATTGACTTGGCATGTCTTTAACTTTATTTCTGTTTCGAATTGTGAATATTTGGTTTCATTCACATACATATATTTATATTCAATGGAAAAAATGTGTTATAGGGACGTAATGGTTACAAGTAAAACTGAACCCCCCCCATATTAGCTAGTTATGGTAAGCTAAGCAACCAGAACTCGCGCCACCACTATGCACTGCTAAGACTTACATCACTGATGACATCAAATATCTAGGCCACTTGTTTTTGTTCACTGACAAATTTAGGCCAGGTGTTTTTGTTCACTGACAGTCAGAATAGGAACATTCAAAAGGGGCTATTTATCTAGACGATAACCTGTCGTATGTTCTTAAAGTACTTTCCTTAGGGTTTGGTCTCAGCTCATGGTGCACGTACATGGGGCAATAAGCAGGCCTGAAATACACATTTAATTTATATACATGAAGATGAACTTTAATGTTATTGACATTTTCTGGTGATGTTTCTTTCTTCCATACTTTAGTTTCCCTGAATGTGCCTCTGATTTGTATGCATTGCGGGTCTTCATATGTATTGTTTGTACTAACACAAATATGTTTAACATTACTCAAAACTCAAACATAAGGTAGCATTCAATATTTTACTAGCCAACATCACACGATTAAACATAGTGTACTTCTATGGTGCATGCTGCAGCCATTGCCTATGTGTATGTATGATTAAGTTCCTGTATTAACAACAATCCAATATAATGTTTTGTTTAGATGAGTCCATTTTTAATACATTAAATAGTTCATGAAAGATCTCCTGATCACCCCTGACATCACGTTACCAATATTATAAGCACAGGCCCTTGTAGTGATGTCATCAATTACATTGGTGATGTCATCTTTGATGTCCTGGGTGTTAGTCTTAGCAGTGCACAGTGGTGGCCCTACTTGTGTCAGTCAGCAGGTCGGATAGCACAGCGAGTAGAACACTAGCTTTGACATCAGTGCAGAACCTGCTGATGCAGGTTCGAATCCCGGCAGTGCCAAACTCAGCCTTTCATCCTTCAGAGGTCGATAAATGAGCACCACACACTGTGGCTAATAATAAGCAGTGCTCAGATTCCTGAGAGTTTGTAGCGCTATATAAATGCAAAATTATTATTATTATGGTTGCTTAGATTACCATAACTGGTGAATTTCGGGGGGTTTTCGGGCATTACTTGTATCCATAACGTCCCTTTAACAAAGTTTGTTAATTGAATTTAGGTTTTTACCAGTGCACTCTAATTTTCTACAACTTCCTAATATCATACTTAACCCCGAATATAGCAGCATTTTTGACCAATTTAGGAAGTTTCAACTTAGAACTGTGCTATTCCCCACATCCTAGCAACATTGTTAACACGTTTATGAACTTTCAGAAATGTTTTGCCCTGTTTTTTGTTCGCTGATTTTCGCGAATGTCTGACGTCATTGTGGACCTTCTGGACAGTGTCACGTGACGACGTGCACAAGAGCCCTGATGACGTGCTCGCGAGCATGTCTGCGCTATGCAAATGGTTCTGTGCTTCGCAAACATTTCGAAGCTGCATTTCCAGCCAGTCTAGCAAGTTTCAAGCTGAAAGTTTACCCTTGCACATCTCCTAACCCTATTCTTATTTCCCATCTGCAATCATGGAGAGAGCACATTCTTGGAAAATGATTATCACAACTGCTATATAGCTTTAAATAATCCCTCCTCCCCAGGAGCCACCACCAACACCACCAGCTGAACGTCTTGGACAACGGAAAAAGCACAATAATGCAGAGAAGGATCAAGTGGACCAGGAAGATCAGATAGAAGAAATGCCTACCTCCAGCACCCAGAGAGAATCATAGGTGTGGCGGTTCTTTACCACCATTGGCGGTGTACCGAAAGCTCAGGCTACCAAGTTGAAATGCACTGAGTGCACCGCTGTATTCAGTCGCGGACAACCTTGCCAGTACTCCTACACGACCACCTCCATTCGCCGCCACACCAAATTCAACCACCGTGATGCTCTAGGAAAGGCTGTTCCTTTCTCACAAAGTAGTAGGCTGTCTTCCTCTAGCTCATCTTCTTCAACTGATACTGCCAAAACACAAGCTACTCATATGGAGCAGAAGATCCCACCAGCTACCCTGAAAGCAATAAAAGCGGCTGTTGATCCATATCTTTCGAAGACAACAGTCCTCTGCATATACTGCAATAAACCACTCTGCAGAGGGGAGCAGTTTTAAAGTGCTTTCGAGGCTGCAATCAAGGAGCATGAAAAACACTGCCACTTACCTTAGATTTAAGGCACACCCAACATGTTCCTCTGTCCACCTGCCACTTCATATTTGTGGTTCATGCCCCTTCCCTAATTTCACTCCCCCACCTTACTTCCTGGTTGGTCTCTCCTGTAAAAAAATAAATAATAAACAAACAATAAAAAAGGTTCCTATCGTAGCCAACATTCACAGTTAAAAAATAGAATTTAATAAATTAATCTTATAGATTCCATTTTTTGAATAAAATAATTAGACTCAATAAGTTTCTCCAACATTTCCATTAGCATTTTGCATTATGCTAATGGAAATAATGTACAATTGTAAAGTAATGAAAAAGAAAAAAGGACAGAAACTATTTTCTGTCAAAAATACTTTTCTTTAGCAGACCATAATTAATGGACCTTTATAACTAACCACTGTCTCTGCGGCCCCATTTCCAGACCAAGTATGATTAAAGCACCCAGATAGCATGTGAACCCTATCGCACAAGACACTCCTTCTACCCTTTTCACTTTTATGTTTGCAACATGCCCTGATTGCCTGCTTTCGAACAGTCACACATCCATCCACAATCACTTCCAAAAACTCCACATGTAACACCATCAACATATTAAACTTCCACACACTATCACTTAACAATGTTCGGCAAATGTTTTCCTTCTGAATTTCCTTTACTTATACAAACACATTTTACACAATACTACTATATATGCACATATGCATTGCACTGTAGGAGAAGTGTATTAAACAAAGGGGCAGTACTGATGGGCAAGTGCTGATGGGAGTCCGGGAAGGAAGAGCCAATGGGTGACAATGTAGGAGGCCATTACCTAAGTGCTAGGGTGGAAGAGTCCCAAGAGTGGGGTGCACAGCTGCCAGGCAGTGAGCCTGCAAGGGCAGTGCTGAAGGGGGGGTACTAGTGTCAACTAGGTATAGTGCTTCATACCTGTGAAGTTAATGAGGCACCAGGCCACCGCTCTCAGTAGCAGTGGTATCAGTTAGCAGAGAAATGAGAGAGGGAAAGAGGAAGACAAAAGCAGAGTTTTGAGAAGTTTCCAGAACTTAAAGAAGTCTGGCTGAAAGTTTAAAAGGAACAGGAATACTGTTCAAAAGAAAGGCACCAACTAAAGAGAGAGATCTACCTCCTCCTTTGGAGAAGCATTTTCACAAGCAGACAATTGGAGTGAAACAAGCACAATAATCTACCAGGGGAGTATTTAGGGACAGAAAGTTGTAAATAGCGTGGTCCCAGGCCTCAGAAAAACTTGTGAGGTTATGCAGAGGGTCTTCAGTTTCATCCTTACAGCCACCAGAAGCCACTGCAGGAATTCTATGGCTGCTGATATATGATCCCTAGTCTTCAGGTCACGCTTAACTTGCAGCCCTATTCTGGATTAGCTAAAGGGGCCATACAAAAAAGGGGGAGTTTCACAAAGAGGCTGTTGCAGTAGTGCAGCCTACAGAAAACCAGGGCTCTCAACACATTCAGCTTCTGAAGGAATGTAAGGAAATGGCGAATTCCTGTAAAGTGGTGAAGCTCAAAATGGCCCTTCTTCAAAAGGTCCAACATATGAGGAGTCAAGGAAAGAGAGGAGTTAAAAATAACCCCAAATTCTTTGGCCTCACAGCATGTCGAGGATACAGAGACCAAGTACAGTGGCCAGAAAGTATGTACAATAGACCCCCAAATAATAACACTCACCCAGACCCACCCTACCCCCAATCCCAATAACATCCACAGACATAGAAATTTGCAGCACACACACCACCACCTACACAGCTTTTTTTCACATGTACAAATAGCTCTAAATTAAGTTTTTTCCACTCCCTACCCCACCGTTACCAAGCCCTCTTTCATCTTTACAATAACCTCAATTATGCTTTCAAGACAACTTTTCCTCACGTGATTCACCCATCCAATATGGCAACTGTTTCAAAAATTATGATGGACATCATGTTTGTAAACATCCGATCAGTGTGCACCTCTCTGCACAGTTTGGTGACCATTCATCAACTGGCGCTAAAGTTATCAGCTGCCAAAAGGTACTATTTCTAAAAGTGAGAGCAGGGGAAGATAACGAAGAACACGAGGGATATGAATGGATCCAGTAATCTCCCCCATCCACACACTCTGCTACTTCACAGTCATAGCCATAGCCATCTTCACTGCACACAAAAAAGAAAATGCTTCATACCCTGCACTCCTGTACACTTCAACTCCTCCTCAAGACCCACAAAACCTGATTGGATAATCCCCCTTAAAAGACCTTGATGGCTTGTGCGGGTCCACGGACTACCATAGTGTACGCAGACACGGCGGAACCTGCAACACTTTTATTCACCTATAAAAACAGCGCCCTATCAACTTTATTCCACTACCACACCCTTTCCAGACCCCTTTTCTGCCACCAAATAATACCAAATGTGTTTTCCACACTTTATTCACACTGCGCTGTCTATGGTCAGCGGCTAAGTCCGTGGTTTTGATGACACCGGCAAACACTTTTTTCACCTATAAAAACAGCTCCATATCAACTATATTCTACTCCCCCACCTTTTCCAGCCCCTCTTTCGGCTACCAGACTTTTTTCCCCACCGCGCTATCCACGCACAATGCCCGCTATCCGTGGATCCAACATGGCGACCGTTCCCAAAAATATGATGCACCACGATGTAGGCGATATAGGGAAATATTTGGACATGAGCGGTATATCTCATGTTGTTCTTTTGAGTCTCTTATTGATGATGGGTACTCATGTGTTAAGGTGATCTGGCCAGATGTTCCACAGAGCAGGGATGTTTGAGGTGTCTGTTGACAGCTTATTCTCCTTTGCCCATTCAATTCTTAAAATTACAGTTTCTTGTACTTTTATTCCTTTATGCTGACACAGCTGTTTTGGTGGTCCTTTGGCACTTTATGTAGAGGTATGGCTTATTGGCATTGGGGATGACCTGAAGGGATGTGGTCTCACTCAAATTCGCGGAGCTAAACGCCTTGCGTGTGGACTATTTCACCTGAACATCCAGGTAATAAACATGGTTGGCTGTTGCTGCGCAGCTCAGTGTGATCCAAAGGGAAGCCATGTTAGAGGTGGCTGTCTTTGATTTACCAGCACTACCTTCAAGTGTTCATGTTGAAGGAGGATGTCTGCCAGGTTACATTCATGGAAGACACTGTCCAGAAGAGTTGTGGTAGGTAGGCGCTCCATAGTGAACTGGGCCATGGGCGTTCAAGATGCATAGCTGGCAGGTGTTGTTGCTGTTACAACAAATGTAAGGCTAACACCACCATCATACAGTACAAGGCCTGAAATCCTGTTCCTCACCTTGTAATGACAGTGAATGGGTGTGGGTATCCATTACTGTTCGGCATGTGTATGTACCCTTTTCCCAACAGATCATGAGTATGTGCCAGCATAGTGTTGTGTCTGTTCAGCAGGCATCATGATTTGTTCATCTGCGGGAGTCCAATTGTTGTGTCGCTACATGTAAATGTTATGGGGTGACATCCAGTGAGCTGTTGTCAGGCAAGTGTTGTAGCCAAATTACATGGGAAAGTTTGTGGTCTACCTAGGTGAACCGGGGATTCATCATGGATCTTTGCATGCAAGATGGTACATTGGATGCTCAGTAAGACATTTCATATTTCATCCAACTCCTGGTGACAGTAGTGTGCACTGAATGAGTAAGAGTTGGTGTTGGGGTGATGTGTATTTGGGGTGCATAGTTGTGAAGTAGCACCTTTTTGAAGCAATTACTGTGTGGCACAGGAATAGGCATAGAGTAATGTGGATTTGGGGTGCAGATAAAATGAAGTGCTGGTATAAGGGTGGACTTGTGGGTGCTGCCTTAATGTGGGGGGTTGGGGTGCAGAATATTCGTGGTACTGGAACAATGGCAGACTTGTGGTTGCTGCCTTCAAGTAGGGATTTGGGAGTGCAGATTAGCTAGGGTAGTAGGATGAGGGCAGACTTGTGTGTACTGCCTTCATGTAGTTCTTAGGGGAGCAGATTTGTCAGGGTACTGGGACAAGGATGGACTTGTGGGTGATGCCTTAATGTGGGACATTGGGGCACAGATTTGTCAGGGTACTGGGACAAGGGCAGACTTGTGGGTGCTGATTTATAGTAGTGGGCCGGTACGCAGATTAGTAGGAGTACTGGGACAATGGCATACTTGTGGGTGCTGCCTTAATGTAGGTGGTTGGGGTACAGATTAATCGGTGTACTGGGAGGAGGGCAGACTTGTGAGTGTTGCCTTAATGTAGGGGGTTGGGGTGCAGATTAGTCAGGGTACTGGGATGAGGTCTTGTGAGTAATCATTCATTACTTTTTTTTTCTCCATGGATCTGGCGCAAAAGGTGTTCGACAGCAGTAAGTTCACATGTTCTGGATATTCGGGCTTTACTACTTTTTGTCTGCACTGCTGGTTTCTGCCTGCATTTAATTCCATGAATCTGCTCCCAGCGCTGCACATTTGGACTGTGCAATTTTCATGCTTGCGCTAAATACTCAGTGGTGCATTTCACATATGAGAAAAAGTTCACCATGTAACAGACACATTGAAAGGTTTATCATTGCAATTTATTGTAAAGTGATACCATGATTTGTAATATGCGTAATGCAAATTGGTTGGTTCTGGGTGCCAGGTGGTAAAGGTAAAGGGGGTGGGGTCAAAAAGGGAAGGCGTGTAGAGAGGATTAAGATATGACTTAATGCAAGATCAAATTAATTTTCCTGACATTCCACAAATGTGCTTTAGTCATGCTCATCACACATCCAAATAAGTGATGTACTTATCGGGCATCCATAAACTGATTTGGACCTGTTGACGTTTGCCCACTACCTCAACATTCACTTTCACCACTCATTTCACTGTCAAATATTAGAGCAGAAGGTTTAGGCAAGGGCTGTCCGAAGTTGCCACAAAACTTAGCAAACTTCATGGAGTTGCAAAGATATTCACTGGAACCATTACAGGATAGAAAATTAGGCTTTGCAGGAACTTAAGCATGCATCAGTGATTGTTAGCATTATAACGGTGCTTCTTCTTATCTCTGTAAACTGCCATGAACAAAAGCAAATTCTGCTAACTTATACCAGTCGAACTGAGGAAGGGGTTCAGAGAAATATTCCTGCAAAGCAATATTCTAAAATTATCTCTTGTAAGCCAGTTACTACCCATAGGTGTGTCCAAGAGGTGGCCCGGGGTGGCACGTGCCGTCCCTCAAATCTGATTGGCCACCCTAGGTGCCACCCCATTATAATAAACTATGATCATTATGTGTGGGTGTGCTCGTACTTCATGCCGCCCCCGCATAAGTCAGTGCCCCACTTGGACCACCCCATTCAAAAGAGCCTGGACATGCCACTGTAACTACCAGGTCAAGTAATGAGGTCAGCGATGTGCGTGCCATGCACTGCAGGAAGCAGGGTGCATACTATACCATGTCCACTTCCCAATTTCCTCTTGTGATTTCTCTGGGAGTAACATTTGGCAACATCATCTCGAATGGAAGCTACTAGATGCATTCTTTGGTCTGCTATGTGCTCATCACATGTTTTCATGCTAAAACACAGGCATAAGATTCAATTTAGGTCACCCATGTTTGACATTTTTTGGAAGGGATGGAAAGGTACACCTCGGTTGCAAACATGATTAAACTTGTTTTCTTTTCTGACAAATTCACTTTAGCAGTGACGAACTTCGACAAATGCGGTTATGCATGTTTCTTTTCCACTAAATGTGCTTTAGCTACTAATACATTTCACAAATGGCGGAATGTGTCCCTGAAAAAAATGTATTTTTGTGAGCTTCACACATAAGAACTTCACCCATATATGTGTGTGTAATTATTTGCAGCTGGAAGGAAAGTTGATCCGATAAATCAATGGTGCAGGCACAAAACTTTCCAACTAGGTAGTTGTGAGGTCGGAACATTCATTTAAGGGGTATTGTTCATTCGCACGCGGGTTGTCTGGGGCTGAATTGGCAAGGCTGAAGTATATTGCAACAAAGAAAATGAAGAACTCTAAAAGCATGATTCACAAAGCGTTTTCAATGGGATTTCTGCATTTAAACACGTTTTAATGTATCAGGCTTTTCTATTGAGCCTAATGTTCCAGCCTATGTCAACATGTATTATAGCTTTGATGATAAAAACAAAACTTACATGAACCCACGCAGGCACAGACTAATTGAAAGCTTTTTCCAATGCTTGCGAATTCATAATTTCTCATCAAGCAGGACACCGTGTTTTCAAATTTTGTAAGTAAACAGAGGACGACATGGAAATTAACATGTTACTTACACTAAGCTGGTATTAGGTTTGTTCATTTTAATGCAGATAGGTTTCTAAGTGTAAATGAGGAGAATTCAGCAAGAGATATTCTGTACAGACAGATTACTAACTTTACGATTAGTACTACATTCACTGTATCTTGAGAAAATAATGCAAACCCAACCCGAATGCAATACCTTCTGTTTCAACTGAGCATTCATTCTCAGTCCTTTCTGTGGGATAGAATCAATACTTGGGAAACCAGTAAATATTTAAATTATGCTCATCGGGCAGTACTCCATATGCTCAATGATGAAGTAGAGGTGCAACAGATCCCGCTGAATTAGACTGACCCCAAATTAGCGATGAGACACAAGCTATCAGGGTTGTACCTTCAAGGTGGTCCTTCTTCAGGTTATTTTATCAGCTTGAGGCCATGATCCATCAGGACCAGATCAATGCAGAGAGTGGTCAGTAGAGCTATACATAGGGCGCTCAATGGATGAGCTTCATAGCGGCTATTCCCAGTCCATAAACATCCTTTGCCACCAAAGGAGATACGCCTTCAGAAACATGTAATAATACAGAATAAGAACAAAAAATAATACTGATTTTACAACCAACGTTTCATAGTAGCAACACAGAGAAGGGGAAACACTTTCGAAATATATTCGATGTAACCCGATTCCACGTGGTGTATGCATTAGTATAAGCTGAATGTGCAAAAGGTAGTGAATGTGTCACCCCGTTTGAATATGGCCTTGTGCCTCCCAGGGCCTGTTGTCAGAATAATTTTATAAAGCCAGCTTCACAATGAAAGTGATTATTGACATATTCCAGTGCGCTTAACAATTAAACCATTATGTGCAAATGAATGTTTTAGTAAAGTAATATCATTAAGATAAATTGGTTACTTCAATTTAGCATTAATCCAATTACCTTGTGTCATATTACACCATTAAGTGAGAGTGGGATTACTGCAAACAAAATAAGATGGAGAAAAAGCGTTTGCCCAAACAAATAGCATTTTTCTATACATCCCCTGGCACTGACTTACCTGCTTCCACTTTTACCTCTGCTATTCATTCAACGCTGGACTTCCTTGACTCCAAAATGCTGTTGTGCTCTAGCACCTTGAAGCATCTTCCTCATTTAATAAAGTAGGGAGAACTAACAGTCATCAGACTTATGCATGGACATTCACACAGTAGATGGATAACATAGAGGTCTTGTACCCCAGTATGAGTCATCCATGATGGCATTCTACTTGCAAATTATAAAACCTATTGAGGGAAGGGATTGGTTAAGGGAACATATTTACATATAGAACATATACAAACAAATACATCATTTTTTTTTTTTTTCATGCCGGTCCGATAGCACAGCGAGTAGAGCGCTCGCTTTGACATCTGTGCAGAGCCTGCTAACGCAGGTTTGAATCCCGGCAGGGCCAAACTCAGCCTTTCATCCTTCCGAGGTCGATAAATGAGCACCACACACCGTGGGTAATAATAAGCAGCGCTTAGATACCTGAGGGTTCGTAGCGCTATATAAAATGCTAAATTATTATTATTAATTATTATCATAGGTTGCCCCTTGTCTGTAGGACGCACCTTGAACTACCTCAAAAAAATGAATAGTACTGATTATAGCGAATAAAAAAGCAGTGGATTGGTCTATGCAACATAGTATGTTAGGTTGTCCCTCAAACCCACTTATTGTTTGGCATGCTATCCCAACCTTGCACTTTCGGCTCTTTAGCAGCATGTACGTGATACAAAACTTAGCTGTTTGAATCCTGTGAGACTAGTGCACATTTTCCCAATTAGTCCATAATCTCTCATCGGTTTTCCAAAAGCCAAAGTCTTCCATTTGTAGTTGACCTTGCAGCCTGCTCACTGTCCTGGAACATTCAAGGGAGTGTGAGCACACCACTATCTTTGTCTGAAGCTCTAATGAAAAGCCCTTGTTTTCGACTTCTGAAGAGACCACAAATCTCTCCATTTCGACCTTCTATTTACTGCTATTTGGTTCAATTATGTAGGGTGCTGTTACTCCTCTTGGCCTCTAGAGACTTGCTCACTCTACCTTGCATAGAGTTCGTACACTTTTATTGTCCAATACTTTGGTCGTGGCAGATATTTTTTTCTGCTTTAATCTATGACAAATGTACCCTTCATTTATGGCTTATCTTGGTTAACTCCCCTTCTGCCTTGCGATTATTCCTTGAAATAGCATCCTTGATCCTGGGCCAACATATTCTTCCTAATGTTCTGCACACAGAGCTTTCCAGCCTCTCCTGATTTTGTGACCTTTGTCTGTCTCTGAGGTAGCTTGATTGAATTCGAGCAAGCATCAATTTTCCTGTCATGGTAATCATTGCCATGTTATATCTTCCTCTAAAGCAAGCCTCTGTATGTTTCCTTTCTACCTTGTGTTACTGCATATTTACAGCTATTGGCCAGTAAGTTACTTCATCTTCTTTGTTTCCATGATTACTTTAGCTTAAGGTACATGTTTCTCTTGCTGCGCCTGTAACATTGTTACCCCTTTAGTATTTTCCTATCATTTCAGCATATATTCATATATCTTCTTTATGACATCACTCTGCCCTTGTCAGATTTCACTTAGCATTCCATGATGTCCATAGGTGCATGCTGACATCCTTCCATGTGGCATCCTTCCACACTTTCAGTGCCAGGATACATTCTGTATAGCTGTCTGAGTGCAGAACATCTCTTATACACTCAATGCGGTATAAGAACACTACATGGTGTCCCACATATAGCCCTTCTCCTGCTATATGCCGGCAGAGAGGGGGTGGGAGCTTGGAAAAATACATACACCTGCTCCTCTACATCCCCCCTCTTTTTGAATTTTCAACCATATTCTCTTTGTCGATTGTCTTCATCTCCTCTTCATCATTTATCTTCATCTTCTTTTCATCCTACTTTTTCTTTGGAATCCAAATCCTGTTCACACCCCTCTGGTGACCTGTATCCTTTATATGTTCATTCACATTCCAGATCATGTGACAGCACTCTCCAGATGTTGAACAAAATATCCAACGTCCTACATAATTTTTACAAACCTTGTGGTAGTAGAACTTGGTTGCCAGAGGTGCAAGAGGACTTGTTTTTATATTCTCACAAGTGCTTCTCTCATTCTGCATCTTCTCACCCATTTCAGATTGTATATCAACCATGATCTTCATCCCAATAGCTTTTTTGGCTTTCGTCTGGCATTGTCCCAAGATTACCCTTATGAGACAGAATCCTAGCAACAACAACACTAGTATTGCTCCAAGTACTTTACAAAGTATTTGCCAGCCTGGTTGGAATCCACAACAATAAAAATAGAAACCAATCAGCTCCTGCTGTCTCATCAGCTTCATCCTCCATTTTCATATGCAGGATTGTCAGAATATTTATTGCTTCTGTCAGGGTTCCATTTCCTCCATCATAAAATGGTGAGAACGTACAGCAAGAAGGCCGATCTTGGCACACACGCCTCCTTCCATTGCTGTAATCAGGTCTAGAACATATCTGTTTTGGAGGGTCATCAGCATGATGGATCACAATTCTTGTCTGATAGCATTACATCCTTTTATTGTTGCATTGATCATTTGCAGCATCTCCCATCTTCTACTCTGCAGCCACAATCGTTTACTGCAGCTTACATATCAGTGCTGGATAAGACTTCAATATGTAGAAAGAAATAGCCTTGAGTCTTAGAATTGCTACTCTTACTGTTCGCAAAGTGTGCCCTGCAGTACATTTCTTGCACACAATGCAATTTACAATGAACTGTGCCACATGCTCTAATAGATTGGGCGAGAACCATTCTTCGGCAAATGAAGCAGCAAGACTCTCTCGAGTCATATTTGCTGAGTAGTTAAGTTGCTCCAGTGCTACTCTATATAATGCAAAAGTCATAACTGGCTTTCCAGTGCTATCCTGTCTCCAAATTGCCTCAGGGGGGAAAAACAACACCCCTGATGTCTCCACAAATCCTGTTCTTCTTGTGAGGTTCGACCTTGTACCTTAACTAACTGGACAAGAGACAGCATGTTAAAACCCTCTTTTACCAACATGCATCATCCTGTCATCTGTTTAACATTTTCAATTTCCAAACTAGATAATGGGTGGATAATAGGCTACTTTTTTAGCATCTGAGTCTGTGGCTTCATTTCCGTGGGAGATTAAATCTGTCCTCCTGGAATGCGCTGCACATTTCACGACTGCTAGGTTCAATGGGAGAATTAATGCTTCTATAGGCCTTTCCAATAGGGCTGCATGTTGCCCTGGAATGCTGTCTGGGTGGAGGAAGCCCCTCCTTTTCCAGCATGACAAATCTGTGTGTACGTTTGACATCACATAGGCGGAGTCAGAGTACATCATCACTTCCTCATCCTCAAATCTCTGCAGTGCTTCAATGAGCACCAATAATTCTACAACCTGTGCAGAATAATTTGAAGGCACTCTCATACTCACTACTTCAAATTCACCGTCTTGGTTCAGATTTATTGCTGCTCATCCAGTATGCCTTTCTTCAGTTGTCTGGTCAATTCCTGAAGAACCAGCAATAAAAACAACTTCCCGCCTCCCGAGGGAATTTTCTCTAGCCTGGGGAATATAATTATAACATTCAGTATATGTTGTGCAATCATGTACATAATCATCCTCTCCTACTAGTTCTGCTATAAACATTGCTGGATTTACTGTCTACATTTAACAATTTTAATCGCAGGATTGGAAATAATGACCTCATGCCCTGATGCTCTTTGGGTGGTCAATGTACTTTTGGGCTTCTCCAAAATCGCAAAATAATGCATGCTCTGCATATAACGTTATTGGGCACCCCATTGTTACGCTTGAATCCTTTTCAATTGCAAATGCAGCAGCATCTAAATACTGCTCAGATGGATAGTGCCCCCTTCATAACTCAATCAAAAATCTCACTGTAATAATCCAATGTTTTTTCTCTATGTCCTAATGTTGTCTTCTGTGTGAAAACTGCTGTCATAACTTCTTCATTTGAATGACAAAATAAATACAATTCTACATTATAATCTGGGATCTGGGGATCTGATTGCCTCGTTTAATTCCTCAAATCCATCAGTCATCTCATCTGTCCATGTTTTACAAATTGAAGGGGACTCACAGTACCCTTGGGGGAAAGACTTATGTCTCAGGCAGGTATTTCTATACACAAAGGAAGTTAAATCTTGTGAGTCTTTATGAAGGGGAATAGAAAAGATAGCATTTTTTAAATCTATAACTGTGAAATATTTGCCCGTAGATGGGATGTTACACACTATGTTCACAGCATTTGGAACTAAAGAAAACTCAGCTTCCACTGTATTTTTTAGGGGGCGTAAAATCTCTATACACCCACCCCTTTGATTTCCTCATGGGAAATGATGAATTCGATGGCACTAATATGTCTTGCTTCATTAAAGTAGAAATGGTCTCAAATATACCTTCATCCGCCTCTCTGGGCATGTGATATTGCTTTGCTTGTGGTAAAAGGGCTCCTGGTTTTAGTTTACTTTTAACTGCACCTTTCCATTTTAATAGACACACATAATAAGGGCTTGTGGTCCATAAATCTGTTAGCACTTTCTATAAGTCTTCCTGAAAGAATGACAGTCATATTTTTACCAATGCCATTCTCTGTGGTATTTCAATATTCTTTACTTTGATCCAATAAGTGAGACTTATAGAAAACACTACTCCATTGTCTGAATAATCATCTTTAAACAGTTCCTTATCTGTCAAATCTGTCAGCCTATATCCTTAACTGAGGGTTCTCACTTTTTTCTCCATCCTTCACCATCCATCCCATGAAGCATCACCCTTTCTTGTCTGACCACTATTGCTTCTAACTCTAAGGGGATAATCTGCCCTTCCTCATCCTACATGAGAATCTCTGGTCTAAACAAGAATTCATAAGGTATTCTCAATATTTTTCTACCAATCTGGGTAGCCATGATAATAAGATAGTCACTCCATACAAAAATACATCTGGATCTAAGGGAAATCCTCTTAATGTCTTCTGGCCTGTAAAGGCTAATACAAACCCTCCCACGTTAATACAGGTTATCCCTGGAGCAGAGCACACTATTCCTCCATCAGTAAAAGATATCATCAGGTTAAGCTTTGTCATCAGGTCATGACCTAATATGTTAACTGGTGTTTGTCTAGAATATAGTACTGGCATTGACATGGTGTGTTTTCCTATAGATATTGGCAATTAATCTGTAAAAGGAACTAAACTCATCAGCCCAGAGAATTCCTGAGCATTCATGGCAGTACCTGACATTGGGTATTTTCCCTCGCTGACACAAGAATGAGTGGCTCCAGTGTCTACTAGAAATAAAATGTCTTGCCTCCTACTGTTACCCTGACCCTTGGTTCCTCTTGTGGGTCGGGTGTTACAGATAGTACTGAACACAGCAAGTTGCTCTGTCATCTATCCTATTGAGGATTTCAATTCATACCTGTACCTGTGAAAGGATTCTGTCCTATCACAGTCACACTTCCCAATTTGGGTGTGGGTGCTTGTTGAGCACCTGGGATCAAGTTCCATTTTGGCACCATAACCTGCTTTGTCTGTGATTGCTGCATTTGTACCTTTTGTGCTTGCATGAGTGCTTGCATTTGCAGAAGCACTGGCTGCATTTGTTGGGGTTGTGGTGCATATTTCTGAGCCTGCGTGTGATCGTGTGCATAATATTCCTGTAGTTCTGTATTATATTGTGGAGCATAACCCATCCCCCCTCTTGGAACATGGAAATTCTGTTGCATGCCTCCTCTGCTTCATGTCCTAGCTATATGTCCCATTCTTCTGCAATTCCAACACTGTTGCAGCTGTCCACCATAAATTCCTCCTCTTCCCTGAGAGTTTTGAAACCTCCTGATCCTACTCCTCTAGGCCCATTCCCTCTTCCCCTTGTCCAAAGGTTGTACACACTCTGGTCTGTAGCACACACTATTATTATTTTGCAGCCCTAGCTGCATCTCCTGTGTCACCCCTCCTTCATTACTTGCCGCTCTCGGTATGGCTATTTTTGACAACTTCTTCTGGACTAACTTTGTATCCTCCTGATTTCCATTCTCAACTTTCTTTTTATTCTTCTCCTTTATCAATTGGCAGAGTGGCACGATTGTCAATTGTATTTCTGGTCATGGCTTTGCTTCCATTCCCACCTGTTTTTTTCAATTGCCGTTTCACTGGCTAGGGCAGTCCATGACACAGAATGAGGTAAAATAATGGTACCATTTTATACCATGGTTCACAAGTCTCCTGATGCCATCTATCTTGAATATCTTGAATATAAGTAACAGTATCTTCATCCTCCCCCATTTACCTCATCATACTTGCACCCATATCCGATTTATGGCAAATTGGCAGAGTGCCCACCAAACATCTGTTCTGCCCATTATTAGAGGGTACTCCATTTTGTGTTGTGTTTTGCACAGTCACACCTGTGTATCCTGCTCACTTCCAAATGTCATCAGCTCTCTCCCCTAGCGTAGCTGCTAGTAAGCCTTTTATGTCACATGTAGCTAGCGTCATTCCTGATGCCATCCTCTCTAACTTATAAATCAATTTTCCTGAACCAGAAGTTAAACTCAGCAATTTACATCTTAAATTGTCTTTATCCATCTGTGACCACAGTATATGCTGTCGTCGTCCTCCCCCTTCTCCAATAGTGGGAATTGTGAACATCCTGGTCCATACTCATACTTGCCTCCACTCCTCGTCTTTCAGGTGGTGTTAGCCTTGCGGGTTTGTCTCCTTCTTGGTAATACTCTTAATCTTTTACCATATGGCGGGGATGAATCCCCTGTACTGTGCAATTGTGCTTGTGGTCACTCAGTATATAGTGTCTGTTCTGGTGTTTTTCTTTAGGATCCTCCAGGTATGACAATTTTACCCAATTTTCTAAACTTGATTCTTTTAAAACCCTGCATGCGCCCTCTCTTCGCTCCCTCTCACTCTCCCCTTTCTTCGACTAACATCATCATGGCCCAACTCGAATGACTGTTGCCCTTTTCCGTATCATCGAGATCTAATCTGTTGAAAGACAACATTATATGCATGTCTGGTATGATGTCATCTGACCTACATTCAGTTCACCTTGAAACTGATCCTTCTATGTTCTCTTGAGTTCTGAACTGGTGTTTATCCCTTATTTTCCTCCCACTGCCCGCATGAATGCTTTACCTGACTGACTGTACACTGCTACCACAGGTGAGGCGTCCGTTCTCGTGCGCAGCCCCACCTCTTCACTCCATTGCCCCTTTTGTCAGGAACTGAGCCAAATGGGGGTGGTTGCTAACAGCCCTGTTAAGGAAACGCAGCTGCATACCCTCTCTGGAGACAGGTTCCTTTGTTACTTTTGGAGCTGGTGTCAAATGCAAAATATTGACTCAGTTAGGCCTCAGGCAAAAGGCGGTGCAACTCAAGAGAACGAACACCACAACGCTACTTCAACTAGTTCTTAAACGTGTGTACGTGGATCTCAAACAAAGCCCACTACAACCACACGTCTTGCCCGATTCCCAGGCACTCCACTCTAGGACGATACACGTTGGGGTGGATCCCCTGCAGCAGTCGGAGACTAAAACACTCCAGGGCAGTAGGGCAGAAGAACGGGGTTGCTCGAACTGCTTGCTGCAGTAAGAAAAGCAGGGCAGTCGGTTACAGGCCAGGCTCAATGTCTTCTGTGTCCTGCCCATCAGCCCATGCTGACTTGGCAATCCTTGCATCTCTCTATGGGGCTGTTGTGACCCTCTCTTTTCCTCCAATATTTATGCACCAATCGGCACCATGCTCCTATGGCATGAATATTCTATCTCCTCTACCTCATCATCTTTCAATCCCCTACTCCTGTTCATTTCTTCTTCTCTTCTCCTCATCTCCCTCAATTCATCCTCTTCTTGCTGACATACTTTCATTCTTTGGGCTTCTATCTCTTCTATTTCTTCACTTCTAATCTCTCCTTTTCTTTCCTTGACTCACATATTCTTTGTTCTTCACTTTGCTTGCATTTTTTATCCCTTTCTTCCTTGTATGCTCTTTCCTCTCCCTTTTTTCCTTTTCTCGCTATTCTCTCCCCTCTTTTTCCCACTCTCCTCTCTCCTCTCTTTCTCAAACCCCATTTGTGATGCCATCTTTGATGTCCTGGGTGTTAGTCTTAGCAGTACACGGTGATGGCGCTAGTTATGGTTGCTTAGCTTACCATAACGGGCAAACGTCTTGGGTTTTACGGTTTTACTTGGAACCATAAACGTCCTCTAAACAATATTTTTTCACCGAAATACATACGTTTTTATTAGTAAAACTTTACCATAACATCCCTTTAAAAAACATTTTACTCTGAATTTCATCAGTTTTTATTAGTGCAACTTAGCCCTAACATCCCTTTAACAAAGTATTTTCTGTGAATTGCATAGGTTTTTATTAATGAAAATGTTTCAAGATGTTACATCAGTGTATATACGATATTACTAATTCCTCTTTTAACATATATCAAATAACTGTAAACCTCCTTTAAGAAAAATATTTTTTGCAACATAGCCTGATGTGTGTCGCTATCAGCAGTGCATGCTGAGGATGCAAGTCATGGTTCAATTGCCTAGGGCATTTTTGAGGCTTTTGACCATCACCCCAGCCCCACCAAACCACCCCTGTTATCCACTGCATCTACCCTACATCCTTGTTCAGTGTCATTATACCCTCATGATGTGACCAATGGCCAGTGCTCATGGCTTGCAGCCATGGCCAGTCTACACAATCCATAGTGCATGGGCTTCAACCATGCCACATTCCCCAATAGGCAAATCAGAGTAGACATTTATCCTTGCTGAGGGCCAGGCCCACTGCACAGGCAGCAAAGTGATATCACAATTTTTTGTATCTACTTTTTGACACTTTCAAAAAAGTAAAACACAGGAGAGATTTGTAAAAGTGTTTTTTCAGGTCCTTGCATGTGCTCCTCGTGCAAGTTTGCTGCAATAGCGCCCAGCACTTCGGGCTGCAGCCTCAAGCATAATTTCTTTTCCCATTTAAACCTAGGGCTTGGGACATGCTGCATGCCCAAATAAATAAATCAGAGTAGGCATTCGTCCTTGCCGAAGACCAGGCCCACTGTCCATGCACCAAAGTTATCTCACTAGTTTTTGTATTTACATTTTGACACTTTTGAAAAATAAAACACAAGACAGATTTGCAAGAGCATGCTTTCATTTCCTTGCTAATGCCCCTCGTGCAGGATTGTTGTAATCCAGTACAGCACTTCAGGCTGTAGCTGCAAGCAGAATAATTTTTGTCATTCAAACCTAGGGCTTCGGCCATGGCACATGCCCCAATAAGCAAATCAGAGTACACATTTGTCCTAGCTCAGGGCCAGGCCCATTGCCCAGACCCCAGAGTTATATCACAATTTGTTGTACTTACATTTTGACACTTTAGAAAAAACAAAACACAGGACATATTTGCAAAACCATGCAAGATGTCCTTGCTGATGCTCCTCGCAAATGTTTGCTGCAATCCTATCCAGTACTTTGGGCTGTAGCCACAAGCAGCATTTATTTTCCTATACAAACCTATCCTGATTTTGAAAATCTTGAACACGTAGCCAGTCCCAGGTGGCCATGCCCACTTTAACCCTATTGCTGGTCCATCGTTTCTATGTCCAGTAGCCAGATTGTCAAGGTACCCTGACAATCAGGCCACTGCCCTTGGTCACAGGATATACCTCATTCCCCAATGGTGTATCTCTATTTTTTGTACCTAGGTTATGACACTAGAAAAAAAAAAAACACAGACACATTTGCAAAACCATGCTTTCGGGTCCTTGCCAATGCTCCTTGCATGAGTTTGCTACAAATTTGACCATGTTTTATTTTTTGAAAAGTGTCAAAATGTACATACAAAAAATAGTGAAATAACTTAGCCCTTACTTGACAAAATCCATTCAGACTTTGCACAAAAATTCAAAGTTGGGTCTATAATCTTTCTGAAAATATTTGTGCAGATTCGTCAAATGGCAACAAAGCTATAAGCCATCTAAAAAAGTTGAGGCCCCCTATAATTTCGATCCCTCTTCACAAAACCTCACCAAACATGGCATAACCATACACATCTAGGTCTAAAATCTTTTTTAAACCTTTGTGCAGATTTGTTAAATGAAACCAAATGTATAAGCCTTTCAAATATTTTGGTACTCCCCTCTAAGTTTGACCCCTTTTATCGAAACAGCCCCAAACATTGCATACCCATTCAGGGTCAGGTCTAAAATGATATTGCAATGGTCATGCAGTTTCGTTGAGTGGTACCAAAGTTATAAATCATCCAAAAACTGCTTCTCACCGACCCTGCAACGCCGAAATATGCATGGATGTCCCCAAACATCTGAGATGTTTGCGGACATAGGAGAAGGAAAAAACACCTGCTTTTTTGACTTTTTATGGCCATATGCCATCCCATCCTCATCACCCCTCAACCCCCAAGAGATAGTTTCATTTGTTTGACAAGTGCATTGTTGTGTTTTTTAAAATGTTTTTACTGCGTTTTCCACAGACTGTGGGCGATGTTCTTGAATCCAACATAGCATCCTTTTTTTTAAAGCTATTGACACACCTCACGTTTTTAACTGACCAATCAGCGGGTGCGTACAATGTATGCAAACATCACTCTGCTCTCTGATTGGTCCAGAGGTGTCAGCGGACCCCGAATCAGGAAGTGAATATGCGAACCGGACCCAACTATGACAAATTTTATCTACATCTTGGCCACTTTAAAAACACCAAATTTACAAATGCGTGGTTTCGGGACCAAGCCGCCACTCCTGGCACAAATTTGGTGAATAGCCATAGAGCGGTTTAGGCTGTAAGCACAGGCTATTTTTTTTTCCATTGAGTCTATAAGGATTTCCACACATTTTGGGTTCCCCCTATAATGTTGCCCCCTTGGACAAAACTTCACCAAACGTAACAAAATCATTTGGAGTGGGGCATATACTTTTTTTTACAAAATTTGGTAGGGATTCTACCATTCGGGGGAAAAGTTATGAGCTGGCTGAAAATGGCTCTTTCTATGAGTTGAACAACTTAACCATAACTACGGGGGCCTCAACCGCAGGCCCTGTAATTTGTGAAAGTGTGTTTTTATGTTCAGGTTTGGCTCCAGGCACATAACAGTTGGTGGGCTGGCCCAAGCTCGGCATACCAGTCTGGGGTGTACTGTCAATAGTGAAATTTGACCAACAACCACCCATTGTGCTATTAGTATAGGCGATTTCTGGAGATTGCTGATTTTGTGACTTTTTCAAAAATAGGAAGTTAGGACACAAGGTTGGTATACCAGTCTGAGGTGCCCTGGCAATAGTGAAATTTGACCAACCCCACCCATTCGCCCTGCACAGAGGTGCAGCGGGGTCCGGCTCTGTGCTATCATTACAGATGATTCTGGGAAATTGCCCATTTGGCAATTTTTCTGAAATAGGAATTTAGGACACAATATAGCATACAAAAGGCTACAGAAGACCCCCATGTGCATGTCAGCTAGAGACCCGGCCAATGCCGGTGGGTATGGCTAGTCACTAGATATTTCCAAGCTAAAATCACAGCATCTAAGTCTCAGGACATCCGGTGTGGCAAAGTAACATTTGAAGTCCATGAACATTATGAATACACATACAGAAATATGAAGAAATGGGGCATTGGGCCTCATTACAACCCTGGCGTTAAGGGGTTAATGGTGCCGTAAAAGGCTGCAGCGCTGTTAAACCCTTAACGCCCAACCCTGGCGTTGGACCATGGTGCTATTAGCACCATGGTCCATGCCGGATTCCGCCATGGTGGATGACGGAATTACCGCCCCATTACAAGGTTGGTGGGGCGGTAATTCCACATTCACCATGGCCCCTACCCCATTCCCATTTTTGGCCCATAGGGCACAATGGGGATGGGGAAGGCGCTAATTACGGCACCGTAAATGACGGTGCCGTAATTAGCACCAAGGTCCCTTAGCGGGTTGGACTTTAACACCTGCAAAAAGCAGGCGTTAAAGTGTGAATCGGGTGTTAAGGGTCTAACGTCGCCGCAGCCTTTTACAGCGCCGTTAACCCCTTAACGCCAGGGTTGTAATGAGGCCCATAGTGTTAGTTTGCTTGCAGTGTGTAATCTCCCAGAGCTACAGCATCCAGTGTCTATGGTTTGTATCACATATTTAAAAGTGTCAAAGCAGAAGACTTCTGATTTGATATTATCAGACAAGTTATCCACGATGGCACATTTAGTAGCTGCATAGAATGTTGATTCTGCAATAAAGTAATTCTAAAACAACTATTGCTTAAGGAAAACGTGTGTGCATGTAGTATTATACTCAAGGAATAACCTTTCTAATTGTCAATTATCCAAGAACATAGTTGATATCTGAATTCTGAAAACGTAAGGTTATCTTTGAAAAAGGGAACATTTTGAACAGTTGTACAATGTTAAAGAAATGCCATCAACATATTCTGACCGATGTCACAAATCACATTGTGTGAACCTCCCTCTTTGCAACAAAAGGGGCTCTCGTAACTAGTGATGGCCACAAGCTACATGATTAGCTACCCAGAAGCGTACATGTGGGGATTCCCAGAGCACCTCTGCAGTCCCCAAAGTATCCTGAGCCAGACATGAATGCTGTCCAAGCCTTCCTACTATTTGAGTAGTAGTTTTATATCAGGGTTTCTTCTTAGACTTTACCAGAAATTACCAATACCTATTCTGGTAGCAGGAGCTCCCGTTCCCCTGTAAATGTTATATAGAATGAAACCAACTGCTTTAAATGGAACTAACTGCTGAGGTGCTCCTCAGAGAAAAGAAGTGAGATACACTGAATATCAGTCAGATGAAAAAGTAAACACATGCCAAAAATGTTCTCATGCACTATAGTACCTCCATTTTAATTAACCAGAACATCACAATGTATACCATCACTGGAAACATCGTCTTGATATCCACATGTAAAAGGGGAGCAATCAGGCCCAAGAAATTCAGAATTCCTTCTTTGGGAATTGGACCCCATATTTGCAAGAGATATTTAAACACTGCTATTACTATATCAAAATGTTGCGGGCGACATCAAACTCATTAGAACATATATTTCGTCTGTGTTTCAATGGAAATTAAACGGTCATTAGATAATTGCATTTGTTGAGAGTTTAAATCATGTTGAACAGCTAAACCAGTGGTGCACTCTTACATTTTATAAGTGGCCACACATTGATTTTTGCCTTAGTTCTGAGGCAGCATGGAAGCGGGTCCACTTCCCCATCTTTGTAGCCCTATAAGAATTAAGTGCCCCCTAAAGGAGGTTTGTGATTCCATACTGAGGAACACTGTGAACAATGTGAACCTTTATAACGTTTGCAGTTTAATTCTCAAGTGCATCTCCCAACTCAGGCTCCATGCCCCATCACAAGACACTCTGGGATTCATGCAACAGTACAGGATAATGCACAGGCATTGGTTCATCACATTGAGCCTCCATTATGGCAGACAGATGAGTTTGCACTTTCAATTCTGTCTACTATCTCAGGGGAGAGCTGGAGATTAGGAAACAAGCTACTTGAGCACATCTCTAAGTTTGCTGCCCCATCCACTGAGTAGAAGGTTATGATGATGATGATGAGACGGATGATGATGAAGACATAGAATATGCTCAATCAGAGTTTTAGTATTAATACACCCCCTCCCACTAGTACACAGTCCCTTTCCGAAACCACCATCCTGTCATAGACCATAAAGCACATCATATCAATATGTGTCATCCAGAAGAAAAAAAGAACAGCACGCAAATGACACCACCATCATGCCGAGGTGACCACATGGACCCACCTGTACACTAGCCCACTGCTAAAGTCATGTAAGGCAATCATTTACATAGAACTAACAGCTACCAAATCTGGCTACTTGCACACAATCCTGGAAAACGGTGTACCAATGAAAAGCAGGGAACAACGAGGGTACCATATATTTGTGGTACCATATTTGCCAGCACCATTTGCATACAAGGGAACAAGTCAAAAGATACAAGGTGAATCCCTCCCGATAGAATCAAACAAGTAGCAAACCTCCATCAGTCTGCACAATTACCCCTGCAAATACTGCTATTAGTGCTTGGGATTAGGGACATCATGCTCTAATCCTTGTACTCTTAGTAGTCCCCCCCCCCATTGCATTAGTGCAGTGTTATGGAAGTGTATAAGAATGACAATAATATCACATGTCCATAATCAAACAGCACCTATAATGTTGCCAATAGATTCCTTGCCCTTATGTGGACAACTCTTTTTTCCAGCTCTTAATTGAATCACCAATTACCACTGGGAATATCCTGGCTGACAAACGTTCTTGAAAATCAGCACCAGAATGTTAAATGAGGTTATAGATTCAATGAGTGAGTGACATCTGGCAGAAGCTGGCGAAGGAGGTAGTACTGAGGACGAGGAATCATAGTGTTCCTTTCGACTGTTTTGGGGAAGACAATCGACAGAATGTCCGTACTGCTTTATGAATTGGTAAGAGAATGCACACCATTCGCTTTGTTCTTGTTCTTTCCCTGGTGAGCACATGCCAGAGCAGCAAACGTGAGCATGTGAATGAAATGGGTGCTGTGGTTCAGAAGAGCGGCTTCCATTTAAGCCAGTATTAGCATGCAAAGCATCCACATCGTCAAATTCAAGTGCTGAACAAGAAAAAATGCAGTGGCCACCAGCGGGACCTCTACTTTTCATGTGATGCACAGGCTACATGTGATACCAACACAGATTATTACAACACTTAGATGGGGCCATTTTAGAAACAGTGTCTGTGGCAGCTGCTGTCTCATGTCTGCTCTGTGCCATGACTTTTCGAGGAGGCCTCCAAGCGTGTTAGCCATCCCACTCCAGTACCTGCTTGAGCTCAATCTCGATAAATATTGCAAAGGCCCATGCCAGCCAGCTGGAGGTAAACCTGCTTTAAATGTTTCATGGTGATCCCTGGGTAGTTTGAATGAAAGGTAACATTTAGCGGACTGTTAAATGAGATCCAACGCCGACAGATTTATAACATGTTTATTAAGACTAGAGCACGCAACAGCAGGCACTATCAAGGCACTGGTCTCCAACTGAACTGTCATCATTCTGGAACCCCTTCTAAACATAACACTCCACTCCCGAGACTGGCGACCTCATAATGCTGCATTGGCTGTATAGTAACTAAAGTATGTGTAATATAACATTGAACACAACTGAATAAAGTAACAGTTGATACATGAAATAAGAAATGGTTACTTTCCATTACCTGCAGATAGATATTGCAGATTGCACATAAATGTATAACCGTAAGAATTATGCTAATCTCAACACGGACCAATATTTAAAAGTAAAGGTAGCCACTTTTAATGCACATTTCTTGGAGTGCACAAAAAAAAACACACGGAAGACAGGTTGCAAAGTTGCTGGGATGCTCTCCTGTAGCACTTGCATCATCTGTTCTGTAGAACACAGGCAGTAGGAAGCACCCAAACAAGCCCAATCCTGTCAAAGTAAACCAGAAATGTCAAGTCAAGAAATTAAGGCATCAGTAGTACAATAGTACTGCACTTTCACCTGTGTAATCATTGTGAGCAGTGCAGGCACAGTCCTCAAGAATCGGTGGGATTCCATCCTCAGTGACAAAGGCATCTTTATTATAGATTGCCCATCAGCAGAAGCAGAACATGGAACATGGAACATCAGTCATGAAGATGTTTGATGGCTACGTTTTGGACAATTCAGTAATAGGAAAGGATGAAGACCCACTACAGTATTGGTACATGAAGTGCTTCATCTAGCCAGTGGAACCTGCACAGGTTGTTTTGATACTTCAGTTGGCTCCTGATGAGAGGACCATTTATAGTAAAATGAAGGCCACCATCATAAGGAAGTTTTGCAAGACGCCAAAACAATACCTCCCGAGCTTTAGAGAACTCACAAAGATCAGGAATCAAACATTGAAGGAGCTAACTCAACTGCCAATGAAGTATATGACTGGGTAGGCCACTGGTAGCAAGTTGACATATTTTAAGGTATGTTTAATTTGGTTGCATATGAGCATGTCTTTGACAATTGTGAGGTAGAGTTTTATCATCATCTGGTATACAACACTATCACAGACTCTAGGAGCTTGGAAGAGCTGCCAATAGGATTGTGGCTACTCACATCCAGAAGAAGACTCGGGTGACTGCCATTATAACTGAAGCAGAGACATATGATAAAAGCTGAGGCATCTGATGAAAGTAAATATCAGTAGGGTAAAGCCAGAGGTTCTGAGCTTTCTTCCAAGAATAGCCCCTCCCAAAAAAAAAAAAATGACACATGGCTTGTCATCTCTGAGGGGTCAGAAATGCGAGGCTGACAGGTATATAAAGGTTTTTCACAAGTAGCCATTTTATTCATTAATAAGGATGTGATAAACGGCTCGCTTTCCCTAGCCTAAAGAGGATTTCCCTACCTATTAAACTAAGACTAAAGGAAAACAATCTACTAAAAGGTAACTGTCCCTCACACTTATACATAGAACACAATCATACAGGTATATTATAGAGCCGTACAAGCTCAACAAAATAACAGTTATTTTCAAACATGAATGTTGTAACCATGCATCCTTGTAACCAGGGTCAGATCCTCTTTCCCAGGATAAATGCAGGATTTTCCAAGTCAAAGTTCCAATCAAGAAAGGTTATTTCAATAGCCAAGGCAACGCAAAGTTCCTTTCATTCCACATGTATTTCATTTGACACTTAGATTGTCTTTTTGCTAAACATGATTTATCACTCTTCAACATGATTGTCCAAAGCTCTGCTAAACCGAAAAAACGTTGTGTTCACACTTGTAGTGTATTGGGTTGTACCACAGTTCATCGTAACACAGTAAACTTGCCACTTTCTTTTCACCACAACCTTCCACCACAATCTAGTACTTCAAAATCTTCTTCATGGTGCACTAACCTACCAGGACTAACCACAAATAGGACCTTTCCAGGTAAGGATAAACCGCATACCACTAATACAAGCACTCTTTGGTGAGGCTTGCTTCCAACTTCAATAAAGTATTTGACTTTCAACAACATTGATATTCACAACGTCTTCCATAAGGTTATAATACACACTGATACTGTTTGCTCCACTGATTTGTTTGACACAAGCAATGCAGGTTATCTTTCTCTCCCCCTTGATGATTTCTACATGGAGGGCCTCTCTCCTGTCACCTTTGAGTTCCTACTATCACACCAGTCAACTGCTGGTAATGTCTCTTTTTCAATGTTCTCTCTTTAGGAAAGTTGTTTCTCCTTATATTTTGAATTACCTTTCTTTGGCTTAGGCACTGCTGGTTGTTATCTTGTTCAAATATTGCCTCTTTACTTTGGCAATGATGGTTATAGCCTTGTTCAAATATTGCCACCTCCTTATGTTGGCAATGATGGTTGTAACCATGTTCAAATACTGCTCCCTCTTTACTTGGGCAATCATGATTACAATTTTCTCTTGCTTTACCTCAATATGAGTATCATGACTAAAATGGTTTACTTCATTAGTTCGGTATTCAAAACAATTGTGTGCAGCCAGCCAGCTGTTATGGAGTGCCCCGGGGTCACCCAATGAAGGCCAACTCACCGTTCTTTCCCTGCGCCTCCGCTCAAACCTCTGCTGCTCCATCTCCTTCTTCTTACTTTGGGCCGTGGCCATCTGACAGCTCCGGTCACACTCCCATGGCCCACGCCTTTCTGAACGGGGGCCTCTATGGCTTTCTGCATTCTCCCATGAATGCCAATCAGTGAAGTAGGACGCCACACTATGAGAAATTTTGTCTCCATGGACTGTCGGTAACACTACTGCTTCCCGCTGCGTATCCACTGCACTTCAAATTCTTCACTTCTCCAACTCTCTCTGCACCACATCCTGCTACAAACACAGCAGCAGCCCCGGTCTCTTCTACTTTTAGCTTCTGCTGCTTCTACTACTGTAGTAAATTTCTTCTTCTAATGGCATGCATCGGAAGGGGTTTAAAGGACCCGCTCAGGTGGGGGTCATTAGAAACACTATTCTGTATACTGCAGTTCTGTAGCTCTGAGCTCCTCTTCCTTGTCACAGTACCTAGAGCATTATAGGACTTGAAGGTCCTAATGTTCTTGTTTCTTTTTATATCAGAGGCTTCAGTTTTCCAATAGGCCATTAAGACCATGGGGAGGTTGGTTAGTGGGTGCTGCCAATTCTTCTGACTTGAGTCCCCCCCACCATGTGATCCTCCCAAAGAAAACCACCCGCAAGGTCAGGATCAGGAAGTGCCTGGCTATATGAGAAGGGTCGGAGGCCAGAGTCTTTGGGATGATCTCCTCTGATTCAGCACACATCCCACACAGAAAAGAAGAGTGAGGGTAACTAAAAGAGTGAGGGTAATCCTACACCTGAGGCACCTGCACCCTCTACATTCAATTGTTACTTTCTGTATGGGGATATGACACATAGAAAGGGAGATCCATCCTGTAATGGTAAACCCAAATAGGCCATCATGGCTGCTGGTGTCATGGAAGAGGCCTTAATTAATTTGGTCATCTTAACATGCCAAGGAGTGGCTAAAGTCTCCCTAGTAAATCTGAGTGGGAGTGGGTTCCAGGACATTAGGGGAGACCCCAGTTCCCAACAATATTCCGATATTTGGAGCAAGACCGGATAAACATTGTTGCCAGTGTCAGAGTTGTAAGGTGACAATGGGTGAAGGCAGGGATGATATTGCTCTGCTTCAAGAACATGAAGATGTGGGAGCTCGGATTCTTCTGGACTTCCCCGCGGCTTTTGATACTGTTGACCATCAGAACCTTGGAGTATCAGGCACTCTGCTTCAGTGGTTTGCCTTTTTTTCTGGAAGACTGGCTACAGACAGTTTCTCTCCCTCCATGTAAATCTGTCCCCACAACATTGAACTGTAGGTTCCCTGAGGGCTCTGCTCTATCTCCTCTTTTGTTTAATTCATATATGCAATGCCTGGCCAACTTGGTTACTGACCATGGGGTCAATTTTTACTCGTATACTGATGATACGCAGATCCTCTTCGGTCTCAATGCTCCTGCCTCAGACTCTCCATCTAAACTGAAAGATTGCCTATCTGTAGTCAGAGGTTGAATGGCCAAAAAATGGGCACAAGCTCAACGGGGACAAAACGGAGGTCCTTGTGGTCATATCTACCATCCTAGAGATGCCATGGACCACGACTACTGGCAACCTCTCTGGGCCCTTGTACTGAGCCTGCCCTGACAGTGAAGAGTGTGGGTATCAAACGTATGACCAGTGGCTCCAGAGAGGCTCAAATGTCTGCTGTTTGCCAATCTGGCTTTACCAAAATAAAGGTTCTAAAAAATGTGTACACTTTTTCCCGCCGCAATCCAAGGCTAAGATTGTTACCTCATCCATTATGGGCTCCGCTGACTATTGTGATGGCATCTTGGTTCATCTGAAGGTTTGCTATAATGCGTTCATACTCTTCAGAATGCAGCTGCCGTCCTGCTCTGGGTGCTCCTAGACTGTTTCACTTTGAGCACTTCCTGTATCAATTGCACTGGCTTCCTATTAGGAGCCGGGTTAGGATCAAGATCTTGTGTCTTGTTCACCAAGCCCCTCATAACGTTGGTGCAGAATTTCTATGGTCTAGGCTCACTCCCTACAACCCAAGTAGAACTCTTTGCTCATCTAGTCAGTCTTTACTGTGTATTCCTATATTGTGTTGTGCTTGGTTGGAGGTAGATCTTTCACAATGCTAGCGTTGCTAGCTCCTTCGCTTTGGGAATCTTTGCCAATGGATCTCTGTAATACTTCCAGTCATCTTCATTTGGGAAAGAACTTAAAGTCTCATGTGTTTTAAATCTTGTCCTGGATCTGTCCTTATCTGTCTCTTACAAGTGCCTTGATGTCTATTTTGGTCTTTGTCTGCACTCTATAAATCACTATACAATACAATACAATACAATACAAGGGCAGTGTATATATGGCCATACCAGGCAATACGGGGGTTTAATGCTCTTAGCTACTATCCCTGGCAATATTAGAGCTTAATGGAGGGGTACATCCTCCAAGCACTGTGTTGAAGTGAAATACTCCATTCCAGTAGGGTGTCTGTTAGATAATTACCTTGCTGACCCAGAGATAAATGTAGCCGTTACTAGAGTGAGAGCTTGGCAAGCATCACAGGGAGAGGTGATTGAGCCCCTATGCCCTTTGGATCTTCTTTTCAGGAGCTCCCAATCCATTCTGAAGTCCCCTGAGTCATCTACTCTCATGAGAGAGGGCAAAGCTGCCACAGATGTGTCTACATTACTGCATAATGTAAATGGCACTATGTACAACAACAGGGGTCGGACCCCGTTCATGTTTCGACCAATAGCCTTGTGGTGTTTTACTTTTCAAAGGAGAGAGGTACATCCTCATTCGCTCATCCACCTCTGTACAAGAAGAATTCCTCGGACCTCTTGGATAAAGTCTATCATGACATCCTCTGTCAGTGCATTGAAGACAGATGGCATCCAATGTTATATATACCCTAACCATACCCAGATGGGGTGACTGCTGCTGGACAAAAGTTTCTCTTTGGCTTCACTGGAACCTGGACCTGTTACTGGAGGCACAGGGACCCGAGAGGCTGCATTTGGCTCCAAAAACCTCAAGCTGTGTACTTGCTTCTCCAAGCTTCTGAATGTCGACTTATGCCAAATAATATCACAACCACCCCAACTTGAGCACCAGATCACTGACTTGGAAGCATCCTACTTGCAGTATCCAGAGTAGCATATCAACCCAAAAGAACCTTGTCTCAAACTGACTGGACTGCCAACTCAAGCAGCTTAAAGCCATAATTTCACTCACTGACCAGAAGCAGCTGAAGCATTGTATGATCCAACTAGAGCGCCCACTAAAACCTGGTGGGACCCATTGACTTGCACTGTCTAAAAACTGTGATTGATCCACATAGAACCTCACCTAAACATTGACTTTTAGATCAATCAATGCAGCTACTTCTATCTTGACTACAGGTCAACCGCAGGAAAACCTGTACAAACCTATCTCTATGCTGTGGGGCACCCAAGAAAAAGAAGCAAGGTACTGTGAAAAGGCTCAATCTTCCTGCTGCACTTTTGGGACCATAGTGACTTTTAAACTCCCACTTTTCCTTTTGTTCAAGACAACTCCTTGAACATTGACATTGTGTCATTTGACTGCCCGACTACCCTTGCTGACCTACAGAGAGTGGCATTCAGTAGCAGCTTGCATTTTCTGTATTTATTTACATGGGTGAGTTGTTGCTTGTGTTTCTAGTTACTTAATTACATTATTATTGTTTAGTTAAAGGACTATATTTCTAAAGATCCTTCATTGGACATTCTGTTATTTTGGAACCATTGTCCTTATATTTTTGGATTGCTAAAGTAATTTGCTCACACCGCTAGAGAAGTTATAACCTTCGCCTGGCCTGCGCTATCATAGAATCTAAAGAAGGAATACCTGTGCCTGTTTTACCTTTATGATTGGGATCACTGCTGGATTATAATATTGTGGTCCTGATTATATTGTTTACTCACTGCTCACCCCTGTACTCCAACAGAGCATTAGTCATTTTGTCACATTGAAACAATCAAACATGTTTTTTTTTACTGAGAACGATTGAGGTAAGTAAACCAAGCACACCACAAATATATATCATAGGGCAGCGATAAATTGTCATTTGAGGGTCTCATCCTAAATTACTAGGGGAATCGAGGCGTGGACCCCTTGCTCACTTCCCTTAGAGAGGAACAGCTCCACCCTACTGATGAGGTCCAAACAGACCGAAACATGTGTCTGGAGTTGCTGTTGGTCTTGTCCAGAGGAGAATTGCCTAGCATTTCGGTGCTGGACTGCGCAAGGGCAGGGCAAATACTGATATGTTTTGGATATTTCTCCTCTGTGAAAGATAGTGAGCTACAGACTCTGGGTAAGGCTCTCGTAACCAGGACTAATGTCTGGCAGAGGTTCTCCCAGGACCCCCCTTGTTGTTTGCATATTTTAAGTAACTTTGGGTCTCACCCTAAGTTACTAGGGTAATCCAGACGTGGACCCCTTTCTCGCTCTTCTTAGAGAGGCACATCTCCTCCCTACATATGAGGCCAACCAGACCAAAACATGTGTCTGGGGCTGTTGTTGGTACTCTTGTTCAGCGAAGAATTGTCTAGCATTTCGGTGCTGGACTGCTCCAGGGCAGTAAAAAGACTGATATGTTTTGGTTATTTATTCTCTGTGAAAGATAGTGAGCTAAATACTCTGGGTTAGGCTCTCGTAACCAGGACTATTATCTGGCATAGGGACTTCCAGGACCCCTCTTGTTATTTGCATATTTTAAGTAACTTTGGGTCTCACGCTAAATTACTAGGGGAATCCAGACATGGACCCCTTGCTCACTTTTCTTAGAGAGGAACAGCACCACCCTACTGATGAGGTCCAACCAGACCGAAACATGTGTCTGGGGTTGCTGTTGGTCTTGTTCAGAGGAGAATTGCCTAGCATTTTGGTGCTGGGCTGCCCAAGGGCAGGACAAATACTGATATGTTTTGGATATTTCTCCTCTGTGAAAGATAGTGAGCTACAGACTCTGGGTAAGGCTCTCGTAACCAGGACTAATGTCTGGCAGAGGTTCGCCCAGGACCCCCCTTGTTGTTTGCATATTTTAAGTAACTTTGGGTCTCACGCTAAATTAGTAGGGGAATCCCGACATGGACCCCTTGCTCATTATTCTTAGTGAGACACAGCTCCACCCTACTGATGAGGTACAACCAGACCGAAACACGTGTCTGGGGTTGCTGTCGGTAAACTTTGTTCAGAGGAGAATTGGCTAGAATTTCAGTGCTGGACTGCCCCAGGGCTATGACAATGACTGATATGTTTTGGATATTTCTCCTCTGTGAAAGATAGTGAGCTACAGACTCTGGGTAAGGCTCTCGTAACCAGGACTAATGTCTGGCAGAGGTTCTCCCAGGACCCCCCTTGTTGTTTGCATATTTTAAGTAACTTTGGGTCTCAACCTAAGTTACTAGGGTAATCCAGACGTGGACCCCTTTCTCGCTCTTCTTAGAGAGGCACATCTCCTCCCTACATATGAGGCCAACCAGACCAAAACATGTGTCTGGGGCTGTTGTTGGTACTCTTGTTCAGCGAAGAATTGCCTAGCATTTCGGTGCTGGACTACTCCAGGGCAGTAAAAAGACTGATATGTTTTGGTTATTTATTCTCTGTGAAAGATAGTGAGCTAAATACTCTGGGTTAGGCTCTCGTAACCAGGACTATTATCTGGCATAGGGACTTCCAGGACCCCTCTTGTTATTTGCATATTTTAAGTAACTTTGGGTCTCACGCTAAATTACTAGGGGTATCCAGACATGGACCCCTTGCTCACTTTTCTTAGAGAGGAACAGCTCCACCCTACTGATAAGGTCCAACCAGACCGAAACATGTGTCTGGGGTTGCTGTTGGTCTTGTTCAGAGGAGAATTGCCTAGCATTTTGGTGCTGGGCTGCCCAAGGGCAGGACAAATACTGATATGTTTTGGATATTTCTCCTCTGTGAAAGATAGTGAGCTACAGACTCTGGGTAAGGCTCTCGTAACCAGGACTAATGTCTGGCAGAGGTTCTCCCAGGACCCCCCTTGTTGTTTGCATATTTTAAGTAACTTTGGGTCTCACGCTAAATTAGTAGGGGAATCCCGACATGGACACTTTGCTCATTATTCTTAGTGAGACACAGCTCCACCCTACTGATGAGGTACAACCAGACCGAAACACGTGTCTGGGGTTGCTGTCGGTAAACTTTGTTCAGAGGAGAATTGGCTAGAATTTCAGTGCTGGACTGCCCCAGGGCTATGACAATGACTGATATGTTTTGGATATTTCTCCTCTGTGAAAGATAGTGAGCTAAAGACACTGGGTAAGGCTCTCATAACCAGGACTAATGCCTGGCAGATGGAAACCCATGAACCCACCCTTATTATTTTCAGACTTTCGTACATGTGAGAGTGTGGAGAAAAACCGAAGAAAATTGTTTTAAAAAATGAATATAAAAAGGAGCATCCCTACTCTAGTTTTAGGTGCCCCATACACTGTAATTTATTCTTTGTATTGTCACTCATTATATTATATTGTGTGCCTATTAAATGTTTCCCTACCTAGTTTTCTCTCATGTATTATTCTCTGCTTTGTTTAACTTCACCTACTTTACATTATTACATGATCTGTGTTGTACTGTTTTGATATTTTAAGTTCTATTGTATTTTAAAACCAGAAGTGAGCCCCCCCTTTTAACTTACAATTTATAACTGTGGTTGTAATAAAAGTCAATTAACTGTAGGCACAGGTATAATAATAACAATGTTTTCATTGTTATTTTATTGTATTTGTGTATTTATATGTGATAAGGAGTCCTTAAAAGAACTTTTTTGGGGTACACTGGATGTAGTATTTTAGCAGATTTGGAGTACTCTTTTGATGTTATGAAGGAACACTGCAGTTCCTTCATTGGTTAGGTGTACTCCTCCATTTTGTCTATAGAAATTGGACATGTCGAACAGGCTCAACCCGGTCACGGATTGCCACGTCCACAAGGAGAGAAAAGCCAGTTATTGTTCACGCATCCCCTCCCTGAAAACGGGTCTGGACGAAGGCATCCCTGCTGGTGCCGGATGATGCAGTCATAGGATCCAGGACAGGATTACACACAGGCACCTCTGCGGTGGCCTGTGCTGCCTCCTGTCCCTGCCCCTGGACTGCACCACTAGCACCAGTGGAATCCACCTTCTAGGCCCCATGCATGGGGCTGTCACAGCCTCCTCCTCAACCATACCCCCCACCTACCTGGATGACTCCGTGCTGTCTTCCTCCATAGGCCCCTGTGGGGGCTCAGCTGTGCTTTCTGCTGCCGAGGAGTCCACATCCAACCTCCGCCTCTTGGACCTTCCCATGGAAGCTGTGGCCATGGACGCGGCACCAGACTCCTCACTCCCGGAAGATATGATTACCTGGGAGGGGAGCTGTGCCTGCGTCTCCGGCTGGCGGTGGCATCCCGCCACTGTGATCCACAGCACTGTCTAGCCCTCTTCCTCAGTCGATGCTGCAGACAGGGAGAGATAAGAACACAGGCATCAGGGCACTGTACAATGGTCTGATACACACATGACAGTTGCACATGAATGGCAGTGTCAAACTTCACAGATGGCATCACACTCCCCAACACTCATATCATTTGAACCCACACACATGCACAAATTAACAGGAATTGTGCAGCAGGCATCAGCATTCATACACACACAACTGCATGAACATCCAAAGGTTGGCATGAGGTCACCAGCAACATGTGGAGTGTCGAACACATGCACACATGCCACCAGACAGACATGCATCTGTACATCTCCACCACCTGTCACAGTGCAATCATCGGCAACTATGTCACATTTGACAATCGGGTACCTACATGTCTGTGTCACATGCATCAATGGGTCTCACTGTCACACACCCCCAAACAGACACACACACATCTACACTGTGCACGTACATGATGGCATGTCAAGCATCCATGTGTCACACCCCGAACATGGCTGAGTACATACACAAAATATGCAATATCCAACAAAACAGCTTCCTTTCTTTTCTGTTAATGGTGAGTTCTCAGATGCCTCTAGACATAGTCATGTCCACCCCAGAAGACATACGTCCCAAAGACGCTCGACTTTGACACGCGGCGAAGCGATATACACGCCCCGTCATCAACAAAATAGTCCCTGAATGAGCGATCGTAGTGGGTAAGCGCCTGTTTGTTTACTCAGTGCTGTCTTGTAGTTGGGTGTAGTGAGTTTAACTCTCACATAAAATAAATGGCTGTTCCCATCTCTTTGCAGTATTTTTCGGCGATGTGGTTGAACAAATGAAGCTGCTCCTATCGAATGTACGCTAGAAAGGAAAATCAGGCCATTGCAGGATTGAAAATGGTAATGACTAATGATAGAGGCATTTGCCTTGACATAAGTGGTAAAACTAAATAGTAATAATGAGTAAAATGGAGCATTAAAAACACGAGAGGTACAGTTTGAGCCTCTAATCTGGAAACTATTGAACAGAGAAACTTAAAGGAAACATTCCCCCATGGGTAATGATGATACTAAAAATAAGTGAATCCTTCTGTTTAGAATTATATAAAGATGAAGGTGTTGAGGGTGCCCCAAGAGTTTTGACATGTTACAAGTTGTAGCAACCATGGTATTAAGATCATTTTCTTTGTTTGTTTTTGTAGAATGTGGGGAATATGGCCAAATCGTGTGATGTCATACGATGAATATGAACATATGAAAAAAGAATAAGTGCCCTCAAGACAGCACCAATAAGGAATGCAATTTCAATTAATCTATGTGCATTTTGCAAGAATTATTGTTGGTTCTAGAAACACATTGTTTGAAGTGTAGGCACATTTTCTTGCCCTCTTAAATTAAGTTGGTACCATTGGGCAGGGTTTCAGTAGAGACATCAAGTGGCTCTCTGCTAAGGCACAGAAGGGGCTGAATTAGATGTGCCTCGTTCTTTGTCATATGAGTCACATGTATATGTGTATATGTCAATGTAAGAATGAATTATGATCATGTTGTTTTTAAACACATGTATTGTCAATTGATGTCTTTTTGATTAATATTAAAATATGTATATACTTGCCCTTATTTATGGTAAAGGGGTGGACATGACTATGTCTAGAGGCATCTGAGAACTCACCATTAACAGAAACGAAGGAAGCTGTTTGGTGGGATATTGCATATTTTGTGTGAATTTGTCCAGACCCACACAGCCCCTAAAAAGAGCACTTTGTAGTTCTAGATAGCGGATGAGTACATACACAGGCATGCAAACATGTGTGCATCTTCACATGCAGTTGTGCATCATGCTTTGGAACACATACACCATTGATGTGCATCACACATGACTGGACTCACATGCAGCACGGTCATGTCCCTGCACATACAAAACCATATATAGGCCATGTCAGTCATATGTACAAGCTGCACACTCCTGGCACACCTCAACATGCACTGCGTCCAATGAGTATGCATGCACACATACGCTCGACTCCAGACGGGTTTGCCGCTCGAGGACCTGGAGGTGAAGCACTGGGTGAATGCGTTCCAGGACCCTACTCTGGTCAGCGCATGCTCGTCCGGGCCTTCCTGAGGGTCCTGGACCTGAAGTCCTCCCAGCGCTTATGGACGTGTTTCAGGTCACGGGTTGCCACCCCCTCTGCGTTGATGGTACCCACGATGTCCAACCAGATCCTCTCCCGTCCATCCTTGTCGGCGCGTGGTCGTCCGAAGAGGGCATCATAATGCACCAGGGCTTGCTCCACCAGGTTGCCAACTTCTCCTACAGTGAAGCTGGCAGCCCTCTGCCTCTCTGCCGGGAGGTCGCCACTGGTCCCAGATGGAGTTTGGCCCGACATGACAAGGCAGGTGTGGGTGGTCAACTGGGTCCTGGGGCTGGGCTGTGGAGCGATAGAATAGCAATCGGGAGTCTTCTGTTCCAGCAGGGGTGGTTACAGCAACTGGACCCCTGCAGATGGGTGATGTGCAGGCACCAAATAGCAGGGCACGTGGCCAGCAGGCAAGCAGGCATCAGCAGATGGCTCATGGGTGGCTGCTCAGGGCGCTGGGGGGCAGTAAAATGGCCTTCTGGGCAGGAGCGTGGTCTTCCGTGTGTTGTTGCGTGGCCAGCTTGATGCAGAGTGAATCCACACATGAAAATCGGCACGTTTGCGTGAAAATCGAGGAAAGGCCCTTAGCGCGTAAGCGCATAAGGGATGTGGCACGCGTAGGTGTTGCTGTGTGCAGGGGTTAAAGGTCTGCATGGGACACCATTTTCTTGTACATGCTTTTTGTGGAGAGCGATCGTGTGATTCGTGTACTTCTTGTCGGTTTACACGTGATTACTTCACAACGGTTGCAGCGCGTACTCCTTGTTTACTCAGGCAGAGCGCAATTCTTCTTTTGGCTGGGGTTTTTCCGTTCATTTTCCAGGAAGACGGTGAGTCACGCATGTATTTTTCCACTGTGGTTGCCCCCGTGTGTCGCGTACCCATTCAGAGGTCATTGTGGCCGGTGTGTACCATGCGTACACATTTTTGTGTTTCTGGGTGCCACAGTGTTCTGCGGGTCCTTCATTCCATGCACGTGGGCTACCGAGGGGTCATGTGCACATTTGTTTTTGTTTTTGGGGTGCCTGAGCGTTGCGTGACCCATCATTGTTCCCCAGGGGTCGCAGGCAGCCTTGCAAGAGCACAGCGGTACCTATTCCATTTAGAACCCTACCACCTTCACCCCAATTGCCCAGGACTATTGTCATCTGCACCTCCCATTTGCACAAGTACATCAGTGCCATGGCTGGGAGGCGACCAAGTGCTAAAGGAGGCAAATGTGGCTGACCTCCAAGAGGTGTCCGCGGTAGGGGACGTAGCCAGGATGAGCAGGGTGGCCAGGGTTGCCAAGGTGGCAGTGGTGGACAACGTGGGCAGGCTGGCCCAACAGGGCAGTGTGTCCCAGACCATTAAGGAACACCTATACCCCCCCTAGTGGGTCAGGGAGATGCAGCTGACACCATCACAGTTCAGGCCCTGCTAGCCCGGCCCGTATTGGTCACCGAGCTGGCATGGGATGACTCACAGGCCGACTTCCGTTCACAAAGTTCAAGCCACGTGTGTCAGTGAAAGTTGCTGTCACCAGGCCACGTGGATCTGGGGCAGCAATGTCATCTGCTGCCCCAAGTAGCCAGGGTGAGGAGGCTGCAGGGGCAGCTGCAGCTCACTCCCCCCGACTCTGAGTCACCCAGCTCAGACTGTGTTGGCCCTGGACCCTCACACCATGGCAGTTGTGCCGCTTGGTCCTGGCAACAGCACCCAGCAGCCAATGCCTGCAGTGAGACCTTTGGTCATCCTGCCATTGCCTGCTTCCAGTGGCCAGTCCACCTGCCCTTCAGCCCCTATAGACCGGAGCGGTGTAAGACACTCAGGGTCCGCACCACCTCTCAATGGGAAGAAGCGTGCTCTTGTGGAACATGCTGGGACCCAAGACACGGCTCGCCCCTCCGGCATGTCAAGGAAGCAGAGTTTCAATAATGTGGAACGGGACTCACTTGTGGGCTATGTGTTGAAACATGGCTGTGACATACTGGTGATGGCTGGGTGCAAGACTACGAATGCTCAGTGTAGGGCCCACTGGCGGTGCATCGCGGACCACATTAGTTCCCTTGGATTTGTGAAGCGCACAGCTGATGATTGCTCAAAGCATTAGAATGACCTCAAACAGCGAGCAAAAAACAAGCTGGTTTCCAATTACCCCTCTACTCTGGTGACTGGCAGTAGGTCCCCACCAGAGGATTATGAACTCACAGAACATGAGGCAATCGCTGGAGGGTTCATCGCAGAGTATCAGATCCAAGGCGTGGTAGACCTACCAGATCTTGAGACAATGTCCGGTGAGTGCCCATGTGTGTGTGTCCAGACCATGTGTATGTTGCTTGGGTGATGTGTTGTGATTGAGTGCCAGGTCAAGCTGTGTAGTCATAACTGCTGTATGTGACCCATGTAGTGCCTCCAAGCCATCCCCCGCCCTAGGGTTTGGGGTTCACTGTATCCCTATTGACCGCTGAAAACACTTTGCACATGATGACTCCACTTGTCCTTAAACTGCCATCATGCCACGACATTGTTAATACATTTGTTTCTCTTTATTCTGCCTGATTGATGGAATCATTTGCATGATAAACGCAGATTTGTGTGCCGTTCTGCCCCAAAATCACCATACTTCAGACAGGGATTTTCCCCCACAAAGGCCCACAAATGTGCACTTTTTACGCAAATTATTTCATCGATCATGCTGATGGACTTCTGTGCACCTACACATGCACTGCACCCGATCACTTCTGAGCCCTGTTTGAATGCTCAACATGAAAATTGACTTGTGTCATGTCCAAGTGACCTACCATTGATGTATGCATGTGCCCCCCATCACTGTATTTGAACACACTGGCATTGTTGCAGCGTGTGACACATGTGTGTTTTGTCCCACTCTTTTTCATGTTCTGTTTGATGACATGCGTTTGACATGGATGGGGGACAGTAGTGAATAACTCCCATCTGGGCGTCCTTGTCAGATCTGGTATGGCCATGCTACGTGCCATCTATGTGCTGGTATGTGTCATGTTTGTGGATGGTCCATGCCACTCGCAGGCTAATGTGTGTTGCAGGTGCTATGCCCCATGCAGCACATGCGTTGCTTTTCCATTTTGGAGTCATCAGTGTCTGCTTTTAGGGTCCCCTTCCACTTCATTGCCACTGCATGCATGGCTGTGTTTGTGTCATGTGTGACATGTCTGATTAATGTATTGGATGTGTTCATTGTGATGCTTATGTGTGTCAGCTATGCTGTTCATGTGTGTCTTCATGACTTTTCTCTTCATTTTGTGCAGGTGATGAGGCACTAGATGCTGTGGAGAAGGGGAGATGGCGCAGGGGCAGGAGTACTCAGAGCCCCAACCAAGCACCACTGGATGACGTGGGGTGGTGGTGCACGAAAATCCATTGGTCCTACAGACCATCCTGTCCACGGGCAAGTCTGGGTACACCTCCGATGATTTCTATGGCTCAGGCGCTGAACCCGACATTGACACAAATGTTGCGTCACAGGTGAGTGTTTCTGGCAGGGATGCTGTTCTGTCCAAAGCACCTGCACTGGGGTAGACCCCTCAATGGCCCATTCAGTGTTGGAATGTCCGCCTGTGGGGGTTACTGATGCAGGGTCACGCTCCCCAATATTTGCTCCTGTTCCTGGGCAGCAGATCAAAGGAGGAATGCAGTCCTGCAGCCTCAGGCAGTGCCTCAGACAGTGCCAGCACAGCAAGGTCCACATCACCTTGGGGAAAACAGGTGTTGGGTCCGGCAACACGGTGGCCGTGCACCACTGGTCAATACTGTGTGGGAGAACTCCATTTATGCAATTGCAGCACAACAGGGAGCATCATGTGAGATGCTGGCTCAGGCCGTGGATAGGGTGGCCACTTCCATTCGCCCCCTTGAAAAGGAAGGTCCCAGAGTACACGGTCAGAACAGCAGCTGGAGCAGTTAACATGCACAATCTCAGCTGAGCTCCAAGCAACCCGTGAGAAGATCCATGCATCACGTGAGGCCTTGCAGGCAGAACTCTGTGCTACCCGTGAGGTGATGCAGGGGGACCTCCAGACCATCATCCTGCAAAACCAAACCTTTCAAACCCGCATGCTTGCTGCCATGGAGGAACATGCCAGGGCTTTGTGTGGTCTGCCTCCCATACCACGCACACCTTCTCATGTAGCACCAGATGGTAATGACAGCAACGGCAGTTCTCCCACTATCGGGTAGCTGTGCAGGCTATGAGCACATGGAGGGTATTTTTCTTTTTTCTCAACATCCGCGCATGTGGGTGTTGGGGTGCACCCTGCGACCCCCTCCCTCCTGGGTGGTCTCCCCCTGGTCGACACATGGCCATTTTTTATTTATATTTTTTATTTATTGTTTTTTTTTCCTCTTTTTGTGTCTATTGTGCATACATCTTACAGTGTGTTGCTTTGTGTGGCACCCATAGGCATCCACTGTGTGTTCCAGCTGGGCCCATGCAGCCTTGTCTTGTGTTTGTGTTTGAGGCTCAGGGTCCAGACACATATGCCACTCCTGCTTCCCCTTTCCATGGGCTCTCAAGGGTGGCACTGCGTGAGAGTAACACAGAGGCATTGGGCTTCCATCAATTGTGTAGCCAGTCTGTAGTCCAAACAGTGTATACACCCCTAGTGGAGATTACTGATGATTTTTCCACTGCATAGATTTGTATATTGTATTAGATATTGGTCATTATGCATATTTGCATGTAGCTTCTTCATGTCTTACCTTGCCTGTCTCCACCACAGATGCTGTTAATGTTGTATACAGTACCCTGCCACATTTACCTAACACCAACACACTGGAGATGGGAGGGGTTGATATGGTGCCTTTGTCAGGTTGTCACACTTGGACAATTGTGATTTGTTACTGTCAGACGTTGCCACTGTTGGGTCCTCTATTCATGTTTTGTCATGCTGGTAAGTATATGTTCATGTGTGCTGTTTCTTTTCCATAGGTCAGAGGGAATTGTTTGAGGCCTGTTTCCATTTGTGACAGTGCACTTTGTGACAGTTGTGTCATATGTTGTGCATTCATTTGGTTGCTTTAACATTGCATGCCATACCATGGTTTCTCGGGCGGGTGAGATGGGGTTTGGGAGGGGTTGGGTAACATACCAGTATTTGGGTGTGCTGTTTTGCAAGGAGGTAGTTCTTCATGCAGCATGAATGTGTGCCTTTTACTGACACAGCATTGGGTCTGTTTAAGTAGCTAGGGATGCACACAATGGAGCACTTTCAGGGAATCAATCTCAGGGTGGTATGGTTGTGACAGTTTGCTGTCCCTTTGTCATCATCAATTGTCAGCTGGTATGTGCCAGGCCTGTGTGCACTCCGCAGAGGTGGGATTTTAGGTGAAAAATGTTGCCACAAGCTGGGTACGGGCTGCCTCACCACATGCCCTTTCCCCTCCAATGCGCAGCTGCCGTGCATGTGGTTGGGGATGTGGGGGCACCACCATGTCCACGGGCACACCCGCCGGGTTGCAATGTTGTGTAGGACACATGCTGCCACTATAATCCTGCACACTACTGGGGGCACATATAGCAGCTGGCCACCAGAGCAGTCAAGCAACCAGAAACGTGACTTCAGCACTTCGAATGTGCGCTCCACTATGCCCGTGGTTGCAATATGGGCTGTGTTGCATCTTACCTCGGGTGGTGTGATGGGGTTCCTTATTGGTGTCATCATGCAGTTGCTCAGAGGGTAGGCAGTGTCCCCTGAGGTAATAATGGTTGTCATTAGTTGGGTTTTGCCATTTCACTGTGTGTGACATGCATGCATGTGGAGAGGCATTTGTACTCACCAATGAGCCATGTGTCGCCATGCCTCCAGCTTCCAGATCCTGGTTTAGGGGTGACATTCTGAATATGAAACTATCATGGCTGGACCCCGGATAGTTGGCATATACAGAAATGATCATTCCCTTGGCATCACATACAACATGCACGTTGATGGAATGCCAGTGCTTGCGGTTGCGATTGATTTGCTCAGTGGCCCTAGGAGGACGTAGAGCCACATGGGTGCAATCAATGGCACCAAGCACTTTGCGAAGTATGCCACCCAGTAAAAGTCCTGAACCACCGCCTGCCTTTCTGCGGGTGTTTTGGGCATGTATATGTACCTGCGGACTGAGGGACGTGCAGTCATGATCGCCAACACCTTGTGTAGGCGGTGTGACTGCGTGGGCTGTGAGACACCCCCAACTATGGCACCTGTCCGCTGAAATGACCCAGTGGACAAGAAATGCAGTACATTGAGCACCTTTTCCAAGGGGCTCAGTGCTTGGGAGCACAGGGTGAGTGATGTGAGGTCATCCTCCCACTCAGCGACCAGGTCTAGGATGATATGGGGTGGAAACCTGTACCTGCCATAGACCTGGTCATCAGCCATCCCAGAAAGGCTGGTCCTGGGTAAATAAATGCAAGGCCTGGCCATTCTCCTCCTCCTGCGGTGTCCCACGACAATTGCTGCTAGGAACGGTATATTCATCGTAGCGGTATGAGCTTGTTTGTTGTTTGCGCGCACTTTTATGCTGCTCGGGGGCGCTTATGCCAGCTTCCGCATGGTGTACGTGTTTCCGGATTAGCACGTCTTTTGAGGCGTGCAGGTTTCCCCTGTTCGATTCCATGAATATGTGTTGTTAGAGCACGTGTGGGCATTGCGAGGATTTAGCAGCAGTAATTCCCCTGTAACGCCCACATTTTCACACTTTGTTCCCCATTCCACGTGTTCCGCCCCCTTTTTAGGTGTGTGCGTAGCCCTGTGAGCACCTTCACTGGCCGTCTCGCGCACAGCCTTCGGGATGTCGCAATGACGTGTGCGCCACACGCGGTTTCAGCGCAGATCTCAGGTAAGCCATGCGCAGCACCTTCCATGAACCGACAAGCGGCTGCTTATGCAGGTTTCTCATGCGTGCGCTGCGATTTTCATGCTTGCGCCCCCGTTTTCAGCGCACATTAATTCCATTAATTACCCTGTCAAGCAAAAAACACCAAGGGAGTTGCTTTTTCAGGGACAGTAACTAGTCAGTGAACCACATGAGTGCATACATGGCCCTGTCGTTGCAGGTACAAGGAGAACTGAATAGTTTGATCGTGTAGCCCACCCTTAATGTGGATACAAAACTATGACACCCCTTTGCCCGTCTGCAATGGAGCAGACGGGCTAGAAAACGGTGGTGTGGAAGGTTACCCAGAGCATTGCCAGTGGTTCACATTTATTAAAAACCTTCCACCCATTACTTTCTTGGTTGTAGTTTTTCTCCCTATGTGAGAGAGGGTATCACCACATGTGGGTCCCTTGCTCGCTGTGGCATAGGAAAAAGAGCTGCACCTCGCTGAGGATGCCCAACAAGGCTGAAACATTTCTTTGGTTGCCTATGGTTTCATGCAGAGAGGACCAGGCCTAGCGGTTCAGGGTGGGCTACCATTTGTGGCCATACCTGACAGATGTGCATATGGCTGGATCCCTTCTGAAATAAACAACAGTGGTGTGAAAGGTTGCCCAGAGTATTGCCAGTGGTTCTGATATATTTCAAACCTTCCACCAATCACCTTTTCGGTTATAGAAACAGCGAATGAGCGTGGCTGCACTCCATACCCTAACGCTAATTAAATGAACCATGTAAACCTTTGTATAAGGTATGCAATCTAAATAGTTGCTAGTTTACTGATAAATCAAAATAGTTTATTATGAATTAAAGTAATGCTTTAGAAGACGAATGCCAAAAAGTAGCAAACCTTAACTCGTCTATAAAATAAATTCCTTCCCGCATATATAAGGTAATTGATAAATACGTTGCCTAATCATGTGAAGCGGTAGTTCGAAGGTAAAGCAACTACAATTTAATGAAAACGATCATCACCAAACATATGAAAAGAAAACAATGTATCTACGTTATTTGAGAAATCCAATGAATGCCAATAGGCAAAGCAAGTCATCGGGAGATATTATGGAAACATCTGCTTCAAAAACGACTGCAATAACAATAAAAATTACAAAATCTGCATTGCAACAAAGCATATCAATGACTTGGAAAATGCAAGCCAATAATACAGGTGGTACCAAGTTGCACAACTACAACACACACGCATAAATCCCCACAGCTTGCTTTCATGTCTAAGAGACCAAGGGGCCGATTCATGGAACAAACGTGCGCCGAAAATCTTCGCGCAAGCAGGCGCAAGCAGGCGCAAGCGGAAAAAAACAGGTGCACGCGCACGCGTGCGATCCATGGAAGTCCCTGCGCGTGTTCACCGCGGGATGTGCGCCAAACCCATGCATGGTGCACAAGTCACTGCAACATCGCGAAAGGCGTGCGCGACGCGCACAGTGAAAGCGCACAACCTCAGCGCACACACCAGAAAGTGGGCGGGACATGGGGCGTAACGCGCGGAATGGGGAACAACACGGGAAAATAAGGGCGTAACTGGGGATGTACTGCAGGGAAGCAGACGGAACGCCCACACGCACTCGAACCACACGTATTCATGGAATCGAATAGGGCAAAGCCACGCACAGGCAAAGACACGCACAAGCTGAAACACGGCCGCCACACGAAGGCAGGCGGTAGAGTCCCAGCGCATCAAAAAAGTGGCGCGCGGGAAGTCAAATACGCGATTGAGCGGGGTACGTGGATCTCAGGGGTGCGCGAGAAAATCTACACGCGAATGGGCTGGGTACGTGTATTCCGGGGGTGCGCGTGAAGTTCCACACGCGAATAGCCTGGGCGTGTGTATTTCAGGGGTGCGCGTGAAGTTCCACACGCAATTTCAGCAGGGTACGTGTATTTCAGGGGTGCGCGAGAAAATCTACACGCGAATGGGCTGGGTACGTGTATTCCGGGGGTGCGCGAGAAATGCTACACGCGAATAGCCTGGGCGCGTGTATTTCAGGGGTGCGTGTGAAGTTCCACACGCGATTTCAGCAGGGTACGTGTATTTCAGGGGTGCGCGAGAAAATCTACACGCGAATGGGCTGGGTACGTGGATTTCAGGGGTGCGCGAGAAATGCTACACGCGATTGGCCTGGGTACGTGTATTACAGGGGTGCGCGAGAAAATCTACACGCGAATGGGCTGGGTACGTGGATTTCAGGGGTGCGCGAGAAATGCTACACGCGATTGGCCTGGGTACGTGTATTACAGGGGTGCGCGAGAAATCCTACACGCGATTGGCCTGGGTACGTGTATTACAGGGGTGCGCGAGAAAATCTACACGCGAATGGGCTGGGTACGTGGATTTCAGGGGTGCGCGAGAAATGCTACACGCGATTGGCCTGGGTACGTGTATTACAGGGGTGCGCGAGAAATCCTACACGCGATTGGCCTGGGTACGTGTATTACAGGGGTGCGTGAGAAAATCTACACGCGAATGGGCTGGGTACGTGGATTTCAGGGGTGCGCGAGAAATGCTACACGCGATTGGCCTGGGTACGTGTATTACAGGGGTGCGCGAGAAATCCTACACGCGATTGGCCTGGGTACGTGTATTACAGGGGTGCGCGAGAAATCCTACACGCGATTGGCCTGGGTACGTGTATTACAGGGGTGCGCGAGAAATGCTACACGCGATTGGCCTGGGTACGTGTATTACAGGGGTGCGCGAGAAATCCTACACGCGATTGGGCCTGTGCGAGTGGGGCAGTGTATTACGTGGGTGTGCGGGAAGTTGAAGAGGTGAATTGCCAGTGTGGGTCCTCCCAGGTCTCCCCTCTACCCCCTCCACGACCTCTGCAGGCAGCCCACACCACAGGGGACTAGCCTGCACCCCTGGTCATGTCCCGCAGGCAGCCCATCCACCATGGGCATGCCCCCCAGCCAAGCCACATGTCCCCCTGCACCCCCACCCCCCAGCACTGTGGGGCACCTGCCAGCAGGCCCCCAACCATGTCCCACTCATGTCCCCCTGCACCCCCACCCCCCAGCACTGTGGGGCACCTGCCAGCAGGCCCCCAACCATGTCCCACTCATGTCCCCCTGCACCCCCACCCCCCAGCACTGTGGGGCACCTGCCAGCAGGCCCCCAACCATGTCCCACTCATGTCCCCCTGCACCCCCACCCCCCAGCACTGTGGGGCACCTGCCAGCAGGCCCCCACCCATGTCCAACTCATGTCCCCCACCACCCCCACCCCCCAGCACTGTGGGGCACCTGCCAGCAGGCCCCCAACCATGTCCCACTCATGTCCCCCTGCACCCCCACCCCCCAGCAGGCCCCCACTCATGTCCCGCTGCACCCCCACCCCCCAGCAGGCCCCCACTCATGTCCCCTTGCACCCCCACCCCCCAGCACTGTGGGGCACCTGCCAGCAGGCCCCCAACCATGTCCCACTCATGTCCCCCTGCACCCCCACCCCCCAGCACTGTGGGGCACCTGCCAGCAGGCCCCCAACCATGTCCCACTCATGTCCCCCTGCACCCCCACCCCCCAGCACTGTGGGGCACCTGCCAGCAGGCCCCCAACCATGTCCCACTCATGTCCCCATCACCCCCACCCCCCAGCAGGCCCCCACTCATGTCCCGCTGCACCCCCACCCCCCAGCAGGCCCCCACTCATGTCCCCTTGCACCCCCACCCCCCAGCACTGTGGGGCACCTGCCAGCAGGCCCCCAACCATGTCCCACTCATGTCCCCCTGCACCCCCACCCCCCAGCACTGTGGGGCACCTGCCAGCAGGCCCCCACCCATGTCCAACTCATGTCCCCCACCACCCCCACCCCCCAGCACTGTGGGGCACCTGCCAGCAGGCCCCCAACCATGTCCCACTCATGTCCCCCTGCACCCCCACCCCCCAGCAGGCCCCCACTCATGTCCCGCTGCACCCCCACCCCCCAGCAGGCCCCCACTCATGTCCCCTTGCACCCCCACCCCCAGCACTGTGGGGCACCTGCCAGCAGGCCCCCAACCATGTCCCACTCATGTCCCCCTGCACCCCCACCCCCCAGCACTGTGGGGCACCTGCCAGCAGGCTCCCAACCATGTCCCACTCATGTCCCCCTGCACCCCCACCCCCCAGCACTGTGGGGCACCCTCCACCAGGCCCTCGCCCATGTCCCATCCATGCCCCCCTGCACCTGGGTCCCAACAATCCCCAATCATGTCCGTAATGGCCATCCTCCCCTGCCAAAAGGCCCAACCAATTATCACATCCACCCACATATCAAAGGCAATTACATGTTACACACCCAATGTAAATAATGCAAATGAACACATGTCTGTCACACACAATGGCTGCAAGTGAATGTTAAAACACCCAACATGACATGCATGAAAGCAATGAGATGATACGACACATTGAAGGATGAAAGTAAAAATGTATTGAAAATCAATTAGAATGGAAATGAAATGAGAAAAACCACAAAGAAAACCAACAAAATAGAAGATGAATGTCCATGAAAAAAATCCAAAAAATCAAAAAATCCATAGAAGAACCATTTACAAGACAATCCCGGGTCCATGAGCCCAACCAAATGAAACCTAACTATGTCAACTAACTAAAAACTGAACTATATACAAAAAAGTGGCGCATTGTCCAATCGCAACCAAATAAAAAAAAAAGAATTCAAAGGAAACCTACCACTAACTATATAACTATATACAATGGCAGCGGGCAAGTCCTGCGGCTCACTCTGTGATGTTGCCGGCCAGGGCATCATCGAACTCCATGTCGATGTCCCGGAGGCGGGACTCTGTCCTGGCCCCGAGGTCTCGCAGGGTCAACCCCGTGTCCACCTCAAACTCCCTGCGAGCTTCCTCGAGGCACTCAGCCCGCCTCAACGCCCGACGCATGGAGAACTCCGCCCTGACCATGGTGAGCCGCTCCTCTTCCGCCCGCTGCCGCTCCGCACCTATCCGCTGGACCAACTGCTCCCACACGGAAGACACTGCCATCCCAGGGTTCTCCTGCCCTCCGGCCGATGCCTGCCCCTCTGATCTTGATGGCCCCGAGCCATGATGCCTCCCACGTCGAGCCTGCTGCTGCCTCCGACGCCACTGCCTCTGCCAGCACGACGGCATCCAGGCTGATGGAATCCACCGATGCCGTCGTGCACGTGCCCTGCCAGATGATGCCGGCACATCCTCCATCTGCAGGGGGACAGTTGCTGGTGTGTCCACCCCTGCTGGACCTTCGACTCCCGACTGTGGCAGGGATGGGGTCCCCACCGAGCTGGCTGCGTTGGTCGGGGCAGGTCCACAGGGGGCCCTGGTGGCATCTGGGCCGGAAGACGGCATGGAGCACGACTGGCGCATAGCCACCACAGAGGAGGAGAGGGTCGCCAGAAGGCCACACACATGTAGGAAACCCCCGACCATGGCGGCTCCCAAATGGTTCACGTACGCACGGTGCTCTTCGTGATGATGTGCATGCTCCTCCCGGGAAGCATGCACCTCATCACGAATGCCAGCCGTGCGCAACGCGACACCAATCAGGACCCTCTCCACACGGCCAGGGGTCCCCTCGTCCGCAGGTAGAGGAGTGTCAGATGACATGGACATCTCCCCTACCTGCGGACGGGCCTGGGATGGGGCATCCCTGCTGGAGCATGGTGGTGCAGGGACAGTGACATGCACAGGGACCTCCACGGCGACCTGTGCTGCCTCCTGCCCCTGGCCCTGGACTGCACCACTTGCACCAGCGGGGATGCCCCCACCAGGCCCCATGTGTGGCTCAGTAGCGGCCTCCTCCCCCTCTGTGGAAACCACCAACCTGGATGTCTCCACGCCGTCTTCCGCCGGTGCAAGCCCCTGTGGGGGCTCACCCACCCCTTCCGCTGCAGCCGTGGCGGCATCCCCGCCGCTCTGCTCCACAGCGCCTTCTCCGCCCTCTTCTTCACTTGCCACTGTGTAGAGGGAGACATAGAACACAAGCATCAGGGTACTGTACAATGGTCCCCTAGACAGGAAGCAACAGCAGATGAGTGGCACTGTCATACATCACTTCCATCATGTCCCTCCACAACACATGGGTCAGTGCAGGCAAAACACATACAGTAACAGGCATGGCGCATGCCATGGACATTGGCATACATGACCAAGGGACTCATGATTCATACAATGTTGGTTTTAAACTCACATGCATCATGGGTCTTGCCATCACATGCACACACCTCACCGTAGTTCCATCCATCTGGCCTCGTACACCACAGACGCAGTGGATACAAGGATGACTAGGCTGCATCAGTGAATCTGAACATTGTCACAGACATGTGTCATGCATCCATGGCATTTACAAGTCACACACACGCAGGTCAGACACACACACATGGACACCATACGTGTACATGGGACCAGCACCCATCCCTCACCCCCACCCATGTCCAGGAACAGAGACTGCCATGCTTCCATGTGTCCATTCCGCACAGAGCCCCCCATGTTGCAATAGAACACATCACTGTACTCACATGCCTGACCATGATGTCCCTGCACACACACATACGTACATGGCCTATGTCACACATACAGGCAGGTATCAGACAACCAGCACACTGCAACATGCCCTGTCTCACACAGCAATGCTTGGCCACTTACCGGCCAACTCCAGATGGGTCTGCCTCCGAAGGATCTGGGCGTGGAGCGCTGGGTCTACGCGTTCCAGGACCCTCATCTGGATGTCACTCAGGCGTGCCCGGCCCCCCTCCGCGAGGCGCCGGGCCTTATTGAGGGTCCTGGACCTCAAGTCCTCCCAGCGCTTCTTGATGTGCTTGATGTCGCGGGTTGCCACCCCCTCCGCGTTGATGGCAACCACTACATCGTCCCAGATCCTCTCCCGTCCTTCCTTGTTGGCGCGTGGTCTTCCGAAGAGGGCATCATAATGCCCCAGGACATGCTCCACCAGGACACCAACTTCCTTCTCACTGAAGCTGGTGGCCCTCTGCCTCTCTGGCTGGGGGTCGCCACTGGTCTCAGATGGTGCTTGCCCCGACATGGCGACCCCCGAGGCAGGCGTGGGTGGGCAACTGGGTCCTGGGGCTGGGCTGTGGAGCGATGGTATCCCAGTCGGGAGTCTACTGTTCCAGCAGGGGTGGACACAGCAACTGGACCCCTGCAGATGGCTGATGTGCAGGCACCAAATGGCAGGGCACGGTGGCAGCAGGCAGGCAGGCAGGCAGCAACAGATGGCACGTGGGAGGCTGCTCGGGGCACTGGGGGGGCAGTGATTCGGCCTTCTGGGCAGGAGCGTGGTCTTCCGTGTGTATTCGCGTGGCCAGCTTGATACGGAGTGATTTGGCACGTGAAAAATCTGCACGTCAGCGTGTAATTCGAGGAAAGGCCCTTAGCGCGTAAGCGCGTCTGCACGCATACGCATTTTCATTGGACCAAAGGCCCTCAGCGCGTGAGCGCGTCTGTGACGTGACGTGCGAGGGTGTATCCCTCATTGCACGTGATGACAGAACACACGTGGATTTCAACCAATCGCATGTGAAAGTTCACGGCACCCCGGAACACACGTACCCAGGCCAATCGCGTGTAGAATTACTCGCGCACCCCTGTAATACACGTACCCAGCCCAATCGCGTGTAAAATTTCTCGCGCACCCCTGAAATACACGTACCCTGCTGAAATCGCGTGTAGAATTTCTCGCGCACCCCTGAAATACACGCGCCCAGGCTATTCGCGTGTAGAATTTCTCGCGCACCCCTGAAATACACGCGCCCAGGCTATTCGCGTGTAGAATTTCTCGCGCACCCCTGAAATACACGCGCCCAGGCTATTCGCGTGTAGAATTTCTCGCGCACCCCTGAAATACACGTACCCTGCTGGAATCGCGTGTAGAATTTCTCGCGCACCCCTGAAATACAAGTACCCTGCTGAAATCGCGTGTAGAATTTCTCGCGCACCCCTGAAATACACGCGCCCAGGCTATTCGCGTGTAGAATTTCTCGCGCACCCCTGAAATACACGCGCCCAGGCTATTCGCGTGTAGAATTTCTCGCGCACCCCTGAAATACACGTACCCTGCTGAAATCGCGTGTAGAATTTCTCGCGCACCCCTGAAATACACGCGCCCAGGCTATTCGCGTGTAGAATTTCTCGCGCACCCCTGAAATACACGTAGCCCGCTCCCCCAGGCCCGATCGCGTGAAAAAGTTCACGCGAACCCCTGAAATACACATAGCCCGCTCCCCCAGGCCCGATCGCGTGAGTGACTTCACGTGTACCCCTGGAATACACGTAGCCCGCTTGCCGTGCTGGTACAGGGTTAGCGCAGCCCTTTGCGCTGGATTGGGGATTTTGATGGCTTTTCCCTGCGCGGAAGGCGTTCTTGGGGGCATAACTGTGCGCTGCTGCAAGGTCGCTGCGCCACTATGCGCCACGGCTGGTTTTGGTGGCTGGAATCCATGAATACGCTGTGCGCGGAAATGGGTTTTGGCGCACGCGGCTGGCGCAGGGATTCGCACGCGCACACTGTGCGCCAGCCGCGTGCGCCACTTGTGCGCCGAATTCTATGAATTGGCCCCCAAATCTTGGGACATTCACATTGGCAACTGAAGTTACAAACACACAGCTGCAGCATATAGCACACACAGGGCTTAATCACTGACAGCCGCAGTAGTGCTTCAAAAGGCCCAAATACATGTTCTGTGAGGTTTGCAGCTAATATTTTCAATATCATGTATACATATTTATTAGTTAACTCAGAGCGTCAACAGCATTGTCCCTAACGAGTGTACAGGACTTTGCTTATCCAAAGAAGGAAAGCCAGCAGTAGAGGAAGGCTAATCTAAATCATTTCCAACATGCATGCCATTGTGCAAGTAACGCCACTACAGTAGGTATTCCCACAGTATAATTTGGCTTTGGTGTACAAATCAGAATCTCTTGAATTCCCTCACATTATTAATTGACTGTCACTCCTCAATAACATTTGGGAAGTGGAAACATCCACAATCATATACAGCTCCTTATCAGCTATGTACTGAAGCACTATATTATCACATTAGAATGATCCACTAACATGCCACTCATTTCATCAACTTCAATAGAATAAACTAAGTTAATTCAGACAGTTTTCATAAGGTTGCACAGATATCTACAGTGTGTCCATAAGTTCGGGAAGATTTCTTATGGGCATAAAAGGATGAGTAGTCCCTGTTGAATGCACGTCCAGACAGTCACCCCTCCTAGACGGTTTAGATTGCAAAAATTATATTAAAGAAGGAAATAAGCACAGGACGGTGGAGGGGGCAGGGAGGAGAGTTATGGGCCAACTATATTTGAGAATTTAAATGGTCTAGGTAGTTCTGTATCTAACTGCTTTTTTTGGAGTTTGTCTTCCTTCTTTAAAGAAGTACTTGGTTTACTTTCCCTAATTGATTCTTTTTTGCTTGTGGTACTTGATGAAGTATTAGTTTCTTTTACTCTCTTTGGAGGATTTGCAGTGACATCCTGTTGCATTTCTGTTTGATTTATTTTTCTTTTATAACGTTTTACTTTTTGTGGAACAGAATATGTGTTTAGGGTGGGGGTGTATAGTGAGCGAAGTCTATTGTATTCTAAAATGCAAGGAATATCAGCGTTTATTTTACTTGCATCAAAGTTGATTAGAAATAGACCGTCAAGTGTACGTAAGCGTGATAGTGCTACATAGCTCATGCCTTCTTTAAAGACTGTGTTACCAATATCTATCATTGCTTTGTCTAGGGTAAGACCTTGTGATTTATGAATCGTGACTGCGTATGCAAGAGTTCCATATGATATGTATATAAAGTGAAAGTCATTATTGTTAAGTTGCACTACTAAAAACCTAGGAAATTCAATGAAAAAACGTGGTTACAGGGACGTTATGGTTAAGTTGCGCTACTAAAAACCTATGAAATTCAGTGAAAAACTTTGTCAAAGGGACATTATGGTTCCAAGTAAAACCGAAAAACCCTTGAAATTCGCCAGTTATGGTAAGCTAAGCAACCATAACTCGCGCCACCACCGTGCACTGCTAAGACTAACACCCAGGACATCAAAGATGACATCACAAATGTCATTGATGACATCACTGATGACATCACATTTCTGGCTCACTCTTTTTTCTTTTGCTGACATATCTAGGCCACATGGTTTTCTTCAGTAACAGTCAGAAACTAAAAATGTAATTTTATTTGTAGACGTATCCTTCAAGTAGGTTCTTACAGTAATTCCCTTAGAATCCAGTCGCATCATATGAAACATTTACAGACGGGAAGACACAAGCTTGAAAGACAGCAATCCTTTTTGTGCATAAAGATAATCAATAGACTTATGAGCACTTTCTGATAGTTCTGTTGTTTTTTTTTATGGCTGTACCTTCCCTGTATATGGTCATATTTGTATACATTGTACTCACACTACTTTCCTTAGGGTCCAATCACATCAAGTGATACATATACCTAGGGTAAATAGCAGCTTTGAAACAGAGCAATCATTTATTTGCATGAAAATAATCAGTTAAATTATGAATTTTTTATGCTACAACTTGTGCTTTTTTGCTAACTTCACTTTCCCTGTATATACCCATATTGGTATGTGTTCTTGTGTCTTTGTGTTTTGTTTATAGTAATGCAATTATGTAATACATGTGTTTTATTAGCTACTTATTACATATTTCACAGTACACAAAAATCTATTAAGTAAACAATTATCATTTTATTATTCAACATATTAACATTACGAATATTATACCTTCATCTTGTACGCTGCACACAATGTTATGTTTCTGTATGAGTAGCTTAGTATACTAGATAGAACCCCATAATAGAATGCTATTTATATCAATGCATCGTTCAATGCACTAATTAGGGTATGATATTTATCGCAATGATCCTTGACACTTGTTTCGCAACATTATAATAAGAATCCCTTGTACACATATTTCATGAAAAGTACCTACACATGTGATGTCATCAGTGATGTCATCAATGACATTTGTGATGTCATCTTTGATGTCCTGGGTGTTAGTCTTAGCAGTGCACAGTGGTGGCGTGAGTTATGGTTGCTTAGCTTACCATAACTGGCGAATTTCAAGGGTTTTTCAGTTTTACTTGGAACCATAACGTCCCTTTCACAAAGTTTTTTCACTGAATTTCATAGGTTTTTAGTAGCGCAACTTAACCATAACGTCCCTTTAACAAAGTTTTTTCATTGAAAAAAAAAATATATATATATATAGTTAGGTTTATTTAGAAATTAGTATTTAAGAACAACATTGAAATGTGTAAAAATAGGTGGCCTTATCCCTCTCAAAATGTGGGCTCTGTAACTGAAAGGGTCAATCAAAGAAAAGAGGGTCGGCTGTGGGTATGTAGAAGTAAAGTAGTTGTCCAATCCTTTTCAAGAGCTGACATCTCATAATTTAGGCATTTTTGTCTGAGTGGTGAAAGATTCATAAGGAGACGCACAACAGAAATGATGGGGACTGCCTGAAATCACCTGGGTTGGAACCGCTGACAAAATTGCTGGAGAACCAGGCAAAGACTTAAATATGGCTGGGATATCTAAAAGGAGAAGCAAATAAAGGGATTAATGATTGAGGCAATTATTGACTGAACCTGGAGAGGCCTCTAACCAATTCCGTATGTTTCCCCTGAGCATCCACAGGCCCAGAGGACTTTCCTGAGCACAAAAGCCCAGAAATATTTAATGAAAGTAAACTTGTCCAACCAAACCAAGTTTGGTGGGGATAGTTTTAATTGAATAGTTTTCCCATCATTGATTGGGTGGGCAAACAAAGTAGATCCTTAGTATTTTCCCTAAATAATAATTCAATGAATTCCCCTATAACCAACTAAGATGGGTTGATTTTGTTGAAATTCAAACTCAGCAACATCGTTTCCAGTGTGAATGAAAACCATAGTCTTTTAAAGTAATTGTTGACTCCTATTTCCCATTGCCAACCCCAAAATCCCCTGAAGGGATGGTTACATACAAAACTAAATTTCCAACTTTACATACAAAACTAAATTTCCAACTTTTCACCATTTCTCAGACCCTGCCTTAAAGCATAGGGGTGCTGAACGTAAACGGAATATCTGTTTTTATTTTGTGCTCGGGCAGAAAAGTATCTTTTCAAAATTAAATAAAGTGAAGTCTCTGATTGAAAAGCATATTCTCTACTGAGAGTGAGGAAGTGACTCCTGGTAGGAGAGATTCTTCATTGAAGGAAAAAGAGTTCTATATATAAAACAAGTGTTTTGTTTGTAAAAGTCAGTTTTGCCCATTTCCAAGTGCACATAGAGATTAAAAAGACAGAGCAATGCATGTGTGAAATGGTTTTTGACAATAGAAAAGTGTTGCATATTATTTAAATGAAACTGCATATACAGTGTCAAGCTTATGATCGTGCCATGCTTCAAGCTACTACACACTATTAAAATTGACCCCCAGGCAAAGTGTTTTGACTGTACGTGTTGTGGGGCTAAAGAGGTTGTGTTCTGTGCTATCCCGAACCAATGAGTGTTTTCAATTTTTGTGAAAAAAATAATTGTTAGGAAAGAACAGCATTTGGGCCATGGAGTGAGGTGGAGTGAGTTGTGATTGGTACAAATATTACATTTCCTACTCATAATATATAATATTTCTATACACTGGTCTGTTTCTCAGCTTACTTATGTGAAATGGCGAGGAACCTATGTGGTACTATATGAATCACTGACAGGACTAGATAGAAATGAAAAGGTACATTGGTGGCTGCTTTTGATGGTTGGCACATTAATATCCCCAACATGGGTACATTTCCTTTAGAGAAATTGGGCCTCACTACAACTCTGGCGGCACGGCTGCCACCGGAGATGAATTTTTGCCGGCACGAAGCGGGTTATGCCGAGCTCGGCAGACCCGGTAATTGCCCATTTCGGGTGCCGGAATCAAGGGCGTCCCGATCCCCATTCTGCTCCATAGGGCAAAATGGGGACTTCGGATGCACCAGCACGTTCAGATTTGTGCCGGTGCATCCAATATACTCTGCTCGGGGGTGCTGTTTCACCTGCCAGGAAAAACCTAGCGGGTGAAACGGCACCCGCGAGCAGTGCACGTAGTATGGTGGTCCGGGAACTACTGTACCGGCATGCTTACCGGTACCGTAGTTCCCAGACCGCCAGGGTCGTAATGAGACCCATAGTCTTGGGTTCCCTTTATTCACACAACCTGCACATTACAGTCAGAAATATGCACATGATTAAGTATGTTGGCATCTAGGGATATATGCCTATAAAACTATACACATACCTCCATTATCAAGTGAGTGTCAGAAAAAAGGTTGCATGTTTGATAGGGAATTTTATAGTTGCTGAATTTGGTAAAACTACTGTCTAATGAAATATGAAAATGCCACCTTTGATGACAGAGAAATGTCATCAAAGTGTAGACTAATTTCCTGGGTGTAGAAATGTAAATATTTAAATACTCTGATAGTTTAAATACCACACATTTCTGTTGTTTCAAGTAATAAAACACACATTCAGCATTCCATGGAGTAAGGACCATATTATTTTGGGGCCGATTCATGGAACAAACATGCGCTGAAAATCTTTGCGCAAGCAGGAGCAAGCAGGCGCAAGCAGGCGCAAGCGCAAAAAAACAGGCGCACGCGCACGCGTGCGATTCATGGAAGTACCTGCGTGTGTTTACCTCGGGATGTGCGCCAAACCCGTGCATGGCGCACAAGTCACTGCAACAACCCGAAAGGCGGGCGCGATGTGCACAGTGAAAGCGCACAACCTCGGCGCATACACCAGAAAGTGGGCAGGACACGGGGCGTAACGCGCGGAATGGGGAACAACGCGTGAAAATAAGGGCGTAACTGGGGATGTACTGCAGGGAAGCAGATGGAACGCCCACACGCACTCGAACCACACGTATTCATGGAATCGAATAGGGCAAAGCCACGCACAGCCAAAGACACGCACAAGCTGAAACACGTCCGCCACATGAAGGCAGGCGGTAGAGTCCCAGCGCATCACAAAAGTGGCAACATACAGCAATTGGGCCTGTGCGAGCGGGGCACGTGTATTGCGGGGGTGCGCGGGAAGTAACACACGCGATCGAGCGGGGTACGTGTATTTCGGGGCTGCGCGGGAAGTAACACACGCGATCGAGCAGGGTACGTGTATTTCAGGGGTGCGCGGGAAGTTACACACGCGATTGAGCGGGGTACGTGTACATCGGGGGTGCACGGGAAGTTACACACGCGATCTCATCAGGGTACGTGTATTACAGGGGTGCGCGGGGAGCACCACACGTGAATTGCACATGTGGGTCCTCCCAGGTGTTCCCTCTACACCCTCCACAGCCCCTGCAGGTGGCTCACACCACAGGGGCCTACCCTGCACATCTCCTGCAGGCACCCCATCCACCATGGCCATGCCCCCCAGCCAACCCACATGTCAACTTGCACTACTGCCCACCAACGCATGTCCCCCTGCACCCCCAGCCACCAGGGGCACCCTCCACCAGGCCCCCACCCATGTCTCCCACCACCCCCACCCCCCAGCAGTGCAGGGGCAACCTCCACCAGGCCCCCACCCATGTCTCCCACCACCCCCACCCCCCAGCAGTGCAGGGGCAGCCTCCACCAGGCCCCCACCCATGTCTCCCACCACCCCCACCCCCCAGCAGTGCAGGGGCAGCCTCCACCAGGCCCCCACCCATGTCTCCCACCCCCCAGCCACCAGGGGCAGCCTCCACCAGGCCCCCACCCATGTCTCCCACCACCCCACCCCCCAGCCACCAGGGGCAGCCTCCACCAGGCCCCCACCCATGTCTCCCACCACCCTCACCCCCCAGCAGTGCAGGGGCACCCTCCACCAGGCCCCCACCCATGTCTCCCACCACCCCCACCCCCCAGCCACCAGGGGCAACCTCCACCAGGCCCCCACCCATGTCTCCCACCATCCCTACCCCCCAGCAGTGCAGGGGCACCCTCCACCAGGCCCCCACCCATGTCTCCCAGCACCCGCACCCCCCAGCATCCAGGGGCACCCTCCACCAGGCCCCCACTCATGTCTCCCAGCACCCTCACCCCTCAGCATCCACCCTCCACCAGGCCCCACCCATGTCTCCCACCACTCCCACCCCCCAGCAGTGCAGGGGCAGCCTCCACCACGCCCCCACCCATGTCCAACTCATGTTCCCCACCACCCCCTCCCCCCAGCACTGTGGGGCACCTGCCAGCAGGCCACCACCCATGTCCAACTCATGTTCCCCAGCCAACATGTCATCACAATCTAGATCCCTGGTCCCATATGGTCAGCCTCCATATGCAAAACACCCATCCGAGTATTGCATCCACCCACTCATAATTTGCAATTACATCACAGAACACCAATTGCAAGTTCCGAAAAACAAACATATTTCCCTCACATACACCCAATGGGTGTCAGTGAATCTCAAAACCCATATCATGAAATGCATGAAACCAATGAGATACCACACATTGAAGTTCAACAAAAAAAATATGTATTAAAGGAAACATAAATAGAATCAAAAATGAAGAAACAGAAATGTGAATGTACAAAAATCAAAAGAAGCATGTCCGTGAAAAAAAGCAAAACCAAAAATAAAATTCCAAAGTAATTGTGTCCAAAGTCAATGTCCACAAAACAAAATCCAATGGGAAATAAAAAAGAAAGCCATTGCTCCATGGCCAAAATGTGAAAATAAAACACAATCCAACAGTGAACTATGTACATGGGAACATGCCAGGGTCCATTATCCCAACAAAAAAAAGGAAACCTATCTAACTACACTAACTAATAAAATAAACTATATACAGAAATGTGGCCAATGTCCGAAAGGTCCAAATAAAATCAAAACAAAAATGAAACCTAACACTACCTACATAACTATGTACAAGGGCAGCGGGCTAGTTTCACGGCTCACTTGTGGATGTCCCGGGCCAGGGCATCATCGAACTCCTGCTCAATGTCCCGGAGACGGTCCTCCTCCATGGCCCCGAGGGTCCGCAGGGCCATCGCCGTGTCCACCTCCAAACCCCTGCGGATTGCCTCGAGGCACTCGTCCCGCCTCAGGGCCCTCCGCATGGAGTTCTCCGCCCTGACCATTGTGAGCTGTGCCTCTTCCGCCCGCTGCCGCTCCGCATCTATGGCGTGGCCCAACCGCTGCCACACGGAAGACACTCTCTGTCCTGGGTCCTCCTGCCCTCCGGCCGATGCCTGCCCCCCCGATGTTGAAGGCCCCGAGCCTTCATGGCTCCCACCACGTTGCTGCTGCTGCTGTGCCTCTGCCCGTGCACTGCCTCCTGCTGCCTGCACATCCTCCGCCGGCTGGGGTGCAGTCGTAGATGTGGCCACCCATGCTGGACGTCCAACTCCAGACTGTGGCAGGGATGCCTCCTCCACCAGCCTGGCAGCACCGTCAGAGGCAGCTCCACAGGGCACCCAGGTGACTGATGGGTGGGAAGATGGCCCGGAGGACGACTGGCGTGTAGGGGGTTCAGTTGAGGAGGGGGTCGTAGCAAGCCCCATCAGACGGAGGAATCCGGCCTGGGTGACCTGTCCCAGCAGGCTGACGTGGTCAATGAGCCATTCGAGATGACGTGCAGTCTCCTCATGAAAAGACTGCAGGTCACCTCGCATGGCCCGTTGACGCAACGCCACACCAGTCAGGACAGGCTCAACCCGGACCCGGATAGCCACGTCCGCAGGCAGAGGAAGGCCAGTTGACGTGAGCTCATCCCCTGCCTGAAAACGGGTCTGGACGTAGGCATCCCTGCTGGAGCAAGATGATGCAGGGACAGGATCAGGGACAGGATTGCACACAGGCACCTCCGTGGCGGCCTGTGCTGCCTCCTGTCCCTGGTCCTGCACGGCACCAGTAGCACCAGTGGGATCCCCACCTCCAGACCCCGTCTCTGGTGCTTCCACGGCCTCCTCCTCCACCAAACCCCCACCAACCTGGATGACTTTGTGCTATCTTCCCCTGTTGGGCTCTGTGGGGTCCCAGCTGCCCCTTCTGCTGCCGAGGAGTCTAACTCCAACCTCCGCCTCTTGGACCTCCCCCCGGCAGCTGCGGCCTGGGATGCGGCACCGGACTCCTCACTCCCCGACAAGATGACAACATGGGAGGGGAGCCGGGCCTTGAGTCTCCGGCTGGCGGTGGGATCCCCACCGCTGTGCTCCACAGCACCTTATCCGCCCTCTTCATCAGTTGACGCTGCAGACAGGGAGAAACAAAACACAGGCATCAGGGCACTGTACAATGGACACATACACACATGACAGTTGTACATGAGTGGCCTTGGCAAACCTCAGACATGTCATCACAATCCCCAACACACATGTCATTTCAACTCGCACACATGAGCCATACCACAGCCATATCGCAACTGCCAGCACCATCCATACACTTACAACAGCATGAGCAGGCAAAGGTGAGCCAGACATCACATGCAACACAGGAAGTGTACCACACATGTACACACACCACCACACTTGCATGCATGTGTACACCCCTGCCAAGTGTTGCAGTGTTCAGACGGGCATCCATGTCACATCTGCCAATCAGGCTTCCACATACCGCTGTCACATGCATCCATGTTGCATCACTGTTGCACAATACACACACATGCACATGTACACAGTGCTGATACATGCAGCCGAAAACAACATACATGCGTGACATCATGGACATGTCTACTTACATACACATTCATCCAAACATGTGTGCCCACACAACTGCATTTGGCATGCAAGCCTACACACACAAGCACCATCCATGTCTCACACATTTCAGCCCTTGCATGTGTTAGCCCCACAGCCCTGTACACCCCCACCCATACTCGACCCCATACAAACAGATGTGCAACCTGCACACTACTGAAAAATCACCACACGCACTGCTCACAATCAGGATGCATGTACACTTACCGCTCGACTCCAGACGGGTCTGCCTCTCAAGGACCTGGACGTGGAGCGCTGGGGATATGCGTTCCAGGACCCTCATCTGTTCTTCCGACAAGTGGCCCCATCGCCCCTTGGCATCCGCTGCCTTCAAGAGGCGCCGGGCCTGAAGTCCACCCAGCGCTTCTTGACATGTTGTAAGTCGCGGACTGCCACCCCCTCCGCGTTGATGGCAGTCACGATGTCAGTCCAGATCCGAGTCCGTCCTTCCTTGTCGGCGCAGGAACTTCCGAAGAGGGCATCATACTGCCCCAGGACTTGCTCCACCAGGACACCAACTTCGGTGGCACTGAAGCTGGTGCCCCTCTGCCTCTCTGGCCGGGGGTTGTCAGTGGTCTCAGATGGTGTTTGCCCCGACATGACAACCCCAGAGGCAGGAGTGGGTGGGCAACTGGGTCCTGGGGCTGGGCTGTGGAGCGATGGAATCCCAGTCGGGAGTCTTCGGTTCCAGCAGGGGTGGTCACAGCAACAGCACCCCTGGCTGATGTGCAGGCAGCAAACGGCAGGGCACGTGGGCAGCAGGCAGTCAGGCAGCAGCAGATGGCAGGTGGGAGCGTGCTCGGGGATCTGAGGGGCAGTAGTTCGGCCTTCTGGGCAGGAGCGTGGTCTTCCGTGTGCTTACGCATGGCCAGCTTGATACGGAGTGATTTGGCACGTGAAAAATCTGCACGTCAGCGTGCAATTCGAGGAAAGGCCCTTAGTGAGTAAGCGCGTCTGCACGCATACGCATTTTCATTGGACAGAAGGCCCCTCAAGCGCAAGCGCCCCTGTGACGTGACGCGTACAGACGTGCATGGGCATTTCAGCGCACCTGAAAAACTGCACGTCCGCGTGTAATACGAGGAAAGGGACCATGCACGGCAGCACGCATATGCGATTTCATTGGACCAAAGGCCCTTAGCGCGTGAGCGCGTCTGTGATGTGACGCGCGCGGGTGTTTCCCTAATTGCACGTGATGACAGAACACACGTGGATTTCCACCAATCGCGTGTGAAAGTTCCCGCGCACCCCGGAACACACGTACCCAGGCTAATCGCGTGTGGAACTTCCTGCGCACCCCGAAACACACGTACCCAAGCCAATCGCGTGTACGCTCACTCCCCTCCGATCACACACGATGACACTCGGACGTAGTCTTACCACAAATCCGAATACGGGAAACCCGCGCACGGCAAAAGACGTGCACAGGCGTTAACGCGTCCGCCCACACGAAGGCAGGCGGAAGCGTCCACGCGCACAGCATAAAAGTGCGCGCAAACAACAAACGCGTATATACAGCTACGATGAATGCCCCATTTGTCACTGCACTGATCGTGGGACACCGCAGGAGGAGGAGAATAGCCAGGGCACGCATTTTCGCACCACGGACAAGCCTTTTTGGGATGCCTGACGACCAGGTCTACGGCAGGTATAGGTTTCCACCCTATATCATCCTAGACCTGGTCAGGGAGTGGGAAGATGACCTTACATCCCCCACCCTTTGCTCCCAAGCATTGAGCCCCTTGGAGAAGGTGCTCAATGTCCTGCATTTTCTGGCCACTGGGTCATTTCAGCGGACCACTGCCATAGTGGGGGGGGTCTCCCAGGCCATGCAGTCACGCTGCCTACACCAGGTACTGGCAATCATGACAGCGCGCCCCTCAGTCTGCAGGCACATATACATGCCCCGAACACCCGCAGAAAGGCAGTCCTGGATTTTTTCAGGGTGGCACACTTCCCCAAAGTGCTCAGTGCCATAGATTGCACCCATGTGGCCCTACGTCCACCTAGGGCCACTGAGCACATCTACCGAAACCGCAAGCACTGGCATTCCATCAATTTACAGGTGGTATGCGATGCAAAGGGAATCATCACCTCTGTCTATGCAAACTACCCTGGCTCCACCCATGACAGTTTCATATACAGAATGTCCGCCCTGAGCCGGGCCCTGGAAGCTGGGCAGCATGGTGACACATGGCTCCTAGGTCAGTACAAATGCCCTTGCACATGCATGCAAGTCACACACAGACAAATATCCAAACCCTAATAATCTCAACTATTATCACCTCCCCAGGGGACAGTGCCTACCCTCTGAGCAACCACATGATGACGCCAATCCGGAACCCCACCACACCACCCCAGGTAAGATACAACGCCGCCCATATTGCAACCAGGGGCATAGTGGAGCGCACATTCGGAGTGCTCAAGTCACGTTTCCGCTCCCTTGACCGCTCTGGTGGGCAACTACTCTATGCACCACCAGTAGTGTGCAGGATCATTGTGGCAGCCTGTGTCCTGCACAATGTTGCAACACGGCAGGGCGTCCCGGTGGACATGGTGGTGCCCCCACATCCCCAACCACAGGCACAGGTGCTGCCCATGGGAGGGGACAGGGCACGTGGCGAGGAAGCCCAGACCCAGCTTGTGGCCACATTTTTCACCTAAACTCCCACCCCTGCGGAGTGCACACAGGCCTGGCACATACCAGGTGACAATCGATGATGACAAAGAGACAGTCAACTGTCACAACCCTACCACCCTGAGATAGTTGCCATGGAAGTGCCACATCGTCTGCATCCCTAGCTACTTAAACACAAGCTATCCTGTGTGACCAAAAGGCACACATATGACATATGACATGATATGGCCCATACACAAGTATTTCAAGGCGCGATGAGGCAGGGAGGGGGGAACAAGGGAAGACAGACAACGGTACTACTAGGCCAGGTGTCATTGAGATCGTGCAAGTGCAGGGGTAGGGGGAAGGGAAAAGTACAAGGGGAAGGGTGGGGGGAGTCCAGTACAGGGGAAGTAGCCCAAAACAATAATGCATAGGTTGGCTGGCGGCAACTGCAAAGGTAAGTGCAGACAAGTGCTGGGAAGGGAAGGCTGTAGGGATAGAGAGACAGTACTGCAGTGCAGGGGTTGCCAGGGAGGCAGTGCAAGTGGAGAGTGGCTGGGCCAGGGACCGAGGCCGGTGAGAGTGGTCCAGTTGCAGCTCCTGTGCAGTTCCAGTGAGGAAGTCTGCAAGGAAGAGGCAGAGAGTAAGCAGAAGCAAAGAGGAAGGTCTTGAGGTGCTTCCAGAACTGGAGATGGTTCCCCTCAGGTTCAAGTCAGGCAGGAAGTCTGTTCCAGGTGGAGGGCCCTGCCGCGGAGAGTAATCTACCCCCAGCTAGTTGCTCTGAGAAGCGAATGACCCTGACATGCAAGGTGTGCATCACACACACCTGCAAAACAGGCCATGGCCATCACTGTCATGTCAATCAAACCCTCCCAAACCACAACATGACATGGCAGGCAATACCCATACACCAACACAGTAACGATAATGTACACATTGCCATGTCCTAAATGTACATTGGCATCAGACAATGATGCCTGACCCGGAATTAGATGAAATGACAGACCAACAAAATCTCCCACCCAAAATAAGTCATTTCCAAATGCATTACAACAGTCGTAGACGTAACATAACAATGAATGCCTGTCTACATGCACATTATGCATTGCAAAATCAACACTGCAGCTCATGTGTGCAGTGTCCTACTCCTGCATCACACTGCTTAGCGCACAGCACAGTGAACAGCCATTGTGTGTGATGCACACCCTGAGCATCACATCTAAGTGACAGACCACATCAAACATCAAATTAGGCATGTACTGGATCCATAATCGGTCACAGAACATGTGCTGCAGGGACACAGTGGGCCTCAAGTGACCATCAGTGTTCCCTACACATCACATGTGAACATTCACCATGTGTACACCCCAGCATGTCAAACCACAACTATCCCCTCGCACCTGAAAGGAAAACACAACACATGAACAGGCATTGATCAGCAGAATACAACATGTACATAGGATACCACAATTACAATGTCAGGGTTCCCATGACACTGCAGGGCAAGGCAACTATCAACAACAACCCCCCCCCTCACAAATAACCATGACCCACTGAACAACTGCACCTGGGCCATGGAGCCTCCAACCCTCAATTCCACCTGGCCACAGGATCACCTTTACCCTACGTCACCATCTCCCACCTTGTGTGTAAGAAGATGCCGGAACTCTCAGAATCCACACTCATTTCCAAAATCACAAAATCCAAGGCATAAAAACGAACCCGAACACCCTCCAGTAGATGACTTGACGTAGCAGTACCTCACAAAGGCCAAGTACTACCACAATGATGCAACAACCAAGGTAGCACAGTAAAACAATGTCACAACAGGATGTGAACCATGTGTGGTACATAACATAGGATGATGCATCATGAACGTATGTGTATTGTCACAGGTCCCGTGTACAGGCGCGGCAGTGTCATGAAACAACCACCCCCACCGTGTCCCGGGTGCCTGCACGGTCAAACTCACACAGGCCCCTGTGACCCTGGTGGGGAAGGAGGTTCAGGGATATGCAGTCGGGACAGGTGTTGGCACACTGGATAACTGGAATGAGTGGCAGGAGAGGGGAGGAGCAATGACACATGAAAGTAGGGAATGCACGAAAATGTACTACCTGCATGAACACATGCACAATCCAAACGAATTTGGACATCATTGTTATGGCCTTCTGTAGTCCAGGCTTAGGAGTGGTACGAACCAACCACCCCCTCTAGGGTTTTGGCGCCAGCAAGTTCGGGGCTTACACAGGCATCCGCAACCCCAGCGGGGAAAGAGGGTTAGGGAACGTTGCTTGGATAGGTACGGGAAGCAGGAACACCGGGTAGAGGGTACAGGTTTCAAAATTGCATAGGATTCCGGGTGATTAGGGGGAAAAAAACATACCAAATTGAATCACACATACATCCATGCATTAGTGCACCCCCCCAGCAAGCCTATGCAGAGCAGTTTGAAAGAAAAACAACAAGACACTTAGCTCTGGTTTTGAGTGCTGGCCTCCTGCCTGTGCACTCTCAGGTCCGGTTACAGGAGCACTGCAATGCTGCAAAGAGAGCCACAGTCAAAAACCAGTACGTGCCAATTACACAAAAACACACCACCAAACATGCCCCATAGCAACAGAGTACTCTACAAACAGACAATCTGGTGTAGATGCTTCGTACCCATATATATCAGTACCCCTGTGACGGGTCATACACAGTCAATGCAGTAAGTCAGCCGCCAGTGGGTGCGTGGCAAATGGAACAACAATGTGTCACAATTCACACAACATGCAATGTTCCCTGGGTAAGCAGAGAGACCCATATAACAAGCCATGACTTCAGTGCAAGTTGCGTACCACCATGACCGAAACAAAGTTTGCAGTTATCATAAAGTACATGGAAATGAAATGCACTGCACCCGAGTATGTCCCTTGCTGTATGTCCCTGTGAGCTGCCCCTTTCCATGTCTTGGAAGGCTACATGGTTGATGCAAGTGCCTCAATGGACCTTGGTGTACCGGAGGGTATGTGCCACTGCCTCTGCATGTGTCCCAGACAACCCTACTATCAACAGCCATCAGTCCACCAACACATCTGAGCTGTATTGTGTGCTTCAACACCAATATTCGTCTAAGCTCACCCTCAGTGCTGTGACTAAGCCTGCATGTGCAACTCGCCTGGTGCAAGCTTTTCTGTGTCGTGGCCCCCCTGTGATGCTCACCTTGCCTGGAGTTCCTTGGAACATGTCAGCAGTTCTAGGATGTGGGTCTGCAATCCCTGTGCCTCTGCTTGTGCACACATGTGCATGTGGGCACCAACAAACGGGTCCAGATTTCCGTCGTCCAATGGCCCATGTCTGCTGGCAAAGGTGCTCTGGAGGCTCATCCCCCTGCAGAAAGGGCATGAAACACATGATTAATGCTTCAAAGTCATCTGTGTGTGTCTCATCAGGCATCTCATTACTTGACCATGTCAGAGAGTCACATCACAAATCACACCATCAGTCCGTCTTTCACATCCAAAGTGTGGTACACTATCTACAGCATGAATTGCAACAAGCACGTGTACAGGAAAGATATGAAACATACTACACAATGCATAGCAATCAATGTACACATTATTCATGACAGTCCCCATCTAGCAAAAGCCAAACAGTGGACAATGACACCAAAATCATCCCCACTAGGGGTGTCAACACAAGTCACACAGCACCAGACATGCCACAGATATGACAGTCCAAAGCCCTTGTGTAATATTCTGTAACACCGAACCATCCTTGCGAGCCCATGGATAAGGGAGGCAGGAGTGGCATATGTGAGTCAAGGAACCCAAGCAGCAAACACATACACAAGACAACCATGAAGGGCCCAGCTGGAACAGACAGTGGATGCCTTCAAAAGCCACAAAGCACTGCACCGTCACATGAATGCACAATAGACTAACAATTTTAAACTAAATCAACTATTAACTAATTGCACTAACAATGGAAAACCTACATTACCTATTTAAACTAACTATCAAACAGAAACTTAACTAACTAAACTAAAAGAAAAATCAAAAATGGTCACATACGACCCGGGCGGGAGGGGAGGCACCCAGGAGGGGGGAGGTACAGGGTGCTGCTCAACATCCACATGCGATGATGCAGAGCCAAAAAAAACCTCCATGGGCTCAACGCCTGCACAGCCCGACCTATGTGGGAGATAGATGGTCGTCCGAGTCTGGCTCATCCTGGAAAGGAGGACGTGGCACAGTAGCCTGGCCACGCCTAGCCGCAGCTTGCCCCTCGTCGGCAGCAAGTCTGCCGGACGGGTGAGCCTGGTTCTGTGTGGCGATGTGACATAGGTCTGCATGCAGAACCTCACGTGATACACATGCTTCCTCTTGCAAGGTAGCATGTGTAACACAGAGTTCCTCCTGCAAGGCCTGGCTGGACAACCGCTGCACCTCCCGGCAAGCCTGTAGCTCAGCCAAGATGGTACGCTCCAGCTGTGCAAACCTCTCCTCTGCCTGCTGCCTCTGGGACATCATAAGGACACCCAGAGTGGATCTGATGGAAGCATACTCCTCCCTTAGGGCATCCATGTGCGCCTCTGCGTGCGCAGCAATTGCTTGACGCAGAGACGACATTTCAGCCTGGCGTGCCCTGTCTGAGGCCGCCATGCCCAGCCTGAGCGAGCGGGCCGTGGACCGTGCAGCCTGCTGCTGGAGAAGCACCTGCCTAGCAGGGGGGAGCACAGATCGGGCCACACGCTCCATGCTCTCAGCGATGTTCTCCATTGCTGCCCCCTGCTGTTCTGAATTGGCAGTCATGTCTTGCTCCCACTCAGTATACAGCGGTTGCGCGCGGTGACCGCGTTGCCGGGCTTGACCCCTGCGGGACCCAAGGACCGGGGGTCCTCGCTGTGTTGGCACCGCCTTCGGCTGCACGACTACATGCCCCTGTCGACGTGATTTCCCAGGCACATCAGTGACTGGTGTGGAGGGTGACCCTGCGTCCCGATCCACCACGGGCGGAGGAACCAAGACTGTCTGATCCCTCAGTGCAGGTGTCGCAGACAGAGGAGTGTCCACATCAGAATCACTCACCCCTGACACATGGACTTGATGCTCATCCAACTCAACATGGACGTCAGAGTCGTCATCAAGGCTGGACTCATAGGCAGCCAGAGACAAGATGGACTGCAGCACTTGGGGGTTTTCGTGGCCTACCACCCCAAGACCCCCACTAGTGCCGGGTTGATGTGGTGTTACCAACCCTGTGTCTGGCATGACAACACCGTCCTCCGCCTCCATTGCGTCATCACCTGAAAATTAGAGAGAAAAAAGGTCACTACACATGTCAGAAGCACACGACACACACACACACCGACAGCAAAGGCATCCGGCAGACATGTGACACACAACATATGACCTGGCATGCATGCTGGGTCTACTTTGAATAGCTTCTGTGATCAGACCTGTTGGAAGGTGGCAGTTTCCATGGTAGTGGGTCTATGCCGTCAGAAAATGTGTACGCCACTCACTACCTACATGTACAAGCACTCCATGGTGTGTGCCAGGAAATGTGAAGGCAGTGCAATGTCAAATTCACACATCATGTGCATTGTGCATTTAATGTGTACCATGTCTAGAAGCCAAGCACCCCTCCACCCCAGTACCAAAGCAGGGATGCCTAGCATGGTATCAAAAGGCTGACCATACACCTGTGTATTGACAGGCAGTGTTGACTGGCATCAACAGCTTAATGTGATTAAAATTACAACACTGCAAATGATGCTGGGAAAGTGGGCAGGACACATGATGAAAACTCCAGAGGCCGCCCACGTGTGAAGAAGACACAACAAGAGTTGGACAGAGTCATTGGCCATTGAACAGGCTGAGGCCTGTGAGCCACACAAATTGTCAGAGCCTAAACATGTGTGCAACGCAGGACTGAGCCACAGTTGACATGGGGAGGCCGATGAGATGGCAGGCAATGTATGTAACCAAGTACTCATATTAAAGTGATCATCCAGTCAAGGACACATAGGGGCATGCGTGCAATGCACATGGACCATGAATGGGCACTCATGTCCCTGCAGGTCATCTGACCCATGCACAGTACAAGTGAGATACCCTGCATCGAGTACTAAGGCTGTACCTACCACACGGCATATGTCTGGCAGTTTCTACGCTGGAAGTTAGCATCTACACAGGGCACATGAACAAGAAACTACACATTGGCAAGATTGAAGCAGACCAGTGCAAAGGTGGAACTGGGGTGCAGAGTGGCGGAGGAGGGGCAAGGGAGCATGCCCACATGGAGTCCCGCATGCAGGCAGAGGAGACATGCATGACGGAAGCATTGCATTACTTACACATCAGAACTATGTACACGTCACATGTAGCAGCAATCATGCACAACACATCCCACAAGTGAAACACACACGTCCTCAACCAACACGCATCAACACTCACTGGACTGGGCATCAAAGTCCAGCATCTCTCCCACTCCTTCGACCAATTTAGGTGGTATGAACTCCGCAACGAGAGCCTCATGCGCAGTTAGTTCTTCCTCCTCTGGTGCAGGCCCACCGCCAGTCACCAGAGTCAAGTTGTAATTTGAGGCACGCTTAGCCTTAGTGCTGCGCTTGATGTCATTGCAACGCTTTTTGCACTCCTGCGCCGTGCGCACCTCATGGCCGAATGAACTGACATGTTCCGCAACATGTCAGGTTGGGCAGCCGTAGTCTGACTATTGGCACCCACTAGCATGTCACGGCTGTGGCCCCGCACGTAGTCCACGAGGAAGTCCAGTTCCTGCTTACAGAAAGGCTTCTTCCTCGATGTGCAGGAGGTTGTGGCTGTGTGTGGGGTCCCAGCCTGTGCTGCAGGTGCAACCTTCCTCCTCTTGGACTGTGGCGCAGACCCTGGCTGGCTAATGCCGCCCTGACCAGTATGGCCAGTGGGTTCGGTGGATTGAGCCAAGGGAGTGGCAGCTGGAGGGATGACCAAAGGCCTGACTTGTGTCAGTGGCAGCTGGGCGCCCACTAATGGACCCTGCGCAGCAACATCAGCTGTGGCAGGGTCATTGACCGCAACGGTCCTGGTTGGCAGACTCACAACCGGGGTGCTGTTGGGTGCATCTGCCCCTGCACTTGCCAACACCCGGCTGTTCGGGGCAGCAGATGACATGACTGCCCCAGGGACACGTGTCTTGGTCTGAGCAGCCCGGCCTGCCCCTATGGTTTCCCCCCTGGCCTGTTGGAGATCTACCAAGGGCTCTTCAAGTGTCAACGTAGCCTGCACTGGCAGACCCTGAACCTGGGTGGCGGTGTCCACAGCTGCAACTGCAGCTACCACTACCCTTGGGCCCGTGGCAGTCGATGGAACAGACTGCCGGGTCGTACGGGTGCCAGTGCCAGATGCAGGAGCTGCATCCCCCGGAACCACAGGGGGTGGTGGCATGGCTGCACCGACACATGGCACAACATTGTGCTCAAGTGGCGCACCCCTGCCTCTTCCCCCTCTGTGGCTGCCCTGGACACCCTGGAGTCCCCCTACTCCCTGGTCACCACGGCCACGTCCCCGACCATGCCCGCCACGAGGAGGACGCCCAGCTGAGGCGCCCCTCACCTTTGGAGCCCTCCCAACCATGGCACAGATGTAGTAGTGCTGGCACAGATGGAGTGGTGCCAATGGGAGGTGTACACCACAATTGACCTGGGCAATTGGGGTGAAGGGGTTGGGAAGCAAGATGTTAACAGCCCCCCTGCACCTGCAAGGCTGTATGTGACCCCGGTGATGTGGTGACGGGTCACGCAACGCTCAGGCACCCCAAAACTGCAGTAAAACCGTGCACGCAACCCTGCAGCCTACGTGCGTGGATTCAACATCCCGCAGTACGCGGTGGCACCCAGTAACACGAATAACGCGTACGCGTGGGACACGCAGGCTACTATGACATCGAAAATGGGTGCGATACACAGGGGCACCCGCAGTGGCAAAAAGAGTGTGTGCGACTCACTGTCTGACTAGCGCGATGCAGAAAAACACGCGTAGCCAATACCCCCGCCAAAAGAAGAGATACGTCCTTGATAGCTATGAAGTTGTGATGGCGCACGAAACAACAGGAAGCAGCAACACACGTCGGTCTCCACGAAAGGCACGTACAGCGAACTGCTGGGCCCGCTCACCTTTAACCCGTGCTGAGGGAAACGCACGCGCGCGTCACGTCACTTACGCGTCTGGTCCCTTTCCTCGTATTACACGCGGTCGTGCAGTTTTTCACGCGCGCTTACGCGCATGGGCCCTTTCCTCGTACTGCACGCGGACGTGCAGTTTTCCACGCGCGCTTATGCGCATGAGCCCTTTCCTCATATTGCACGCGGACGTGCAGTTTTTCAGGTGCGCTGAAATGCCCATGCACGTCTGTATGCGTCACGTCACAGGGGCGCTTGCGCTTGAGGGGCCTTCTGTCCAATGAAAATGCGTATGCGTGCAGACGCGCTTACTCGCTAAGGGCCTTTCCTCGAATTACACGCTGACGTGCAGATTTTTCACGTGCCAAATCACTCCGTATCAAGCTGGCCACGCGTAAGCACACGGAAGACCACGCTCCTGCCCAGAAGGCCGAACTACTGCCCCCCAGAGCCCCGAGCACGCTCCCACCTGCCATCTGCTGCTGCCTGACTGCCTGCTGCCCACGTGCCTGGCCATTTGCTGCCTGCACATCAGCCAGGGGTGCTGTTGCTGTGACCACCCCTGCTGGAACCGAAGACTCCCGACTGGGATTCCATCGCTCCACAGCCCAGCCCCAGGACCCAGTTGCCCACCCACTCCTGCCTCTGGGGTTGTCATGTCGGGGCAAACACCATCTGAGACCACTGACAACCCCCGGCCAGAGAGGCAGAGGGGCACCAGCTTCAGTGCCACCGAAGTTGGTGTCCTGGTGGAGCAAGTCCTGGGCAGTATGATGCCCTCTTCGGAAGTTCCTGCGCCGACAAGGAAGGACGGACTCGGATCTGGACTGACATCGTGAATGCCATCAACGCGGAGGGGGTGGCAGTCCGCGACTTACAACATGTCAAGAAGCGCTGGGAGGACTTCAGGTCCAGGACCCTGAACAAGGCCCGGCGCCTCTTGAAGGCAGCGGATGCCAAGGGGCGCCGGAGCCACTTGTCGGAAGAACAGATGAGGGTCCTGGAATGCATATCCCCAGCGCTCCACGTCCAGGTCCTTGAGAGGCAGACCCGTCTGGAGTCGAGCGGTAAGTGTACATGCATCCTGATTGTGAGCAGTGCGTGTGGTGATTTTTCAGTAGTGTGCAGGTTGCACCTCTGTTTGTATGGGGTCGAGTATGGGTGGGGGTGTACAGGGCCGTGGGGCTAACACATGCGAGGGCTGGAATGTGTGAGACATGGATGGTGCTTGTGTGTGTAGGCTTGCATGCCAAATGCAGTTGTGTGGGCACACATGTTTGGATGAATGTGTATGTAAGTAGACATGTCCGTGATGTCACGCATGTATGTTGTTTTCGGCTGCATGTATCAGCACTGTGTACATATGCATGTGTGTGTATTTGACAACAATAATGCAACATGGATGCATGTGACAGCGGTATGTGGAAGCCTGATTGGCAGATGTGACATGGATGTCCGTCTGAACACTGCGACACTTGGCAGGGGTGTACACATGCATGCAAGTGTGGTGGTGTGTGCACATGTGTGGTGCACTTCCTGTGTTGCATGTGATGTCTGGCTCACCTTTGACTGCTCATGCTGTTGTATGTGTATGGATGGTGCTGGCAGTTGCGATATGGCTGTGGTATGGCTCATGTGTGCGAGTTGAAATGACATGTGTGTGGGGGATTGTGATGACATGTCTGAGGTTTGCCAATGCCACTCATGTACAACTGTCATGTGTGTATGTGTCCATTGTACAGTGCCCTGATGCCTGTGTTTTGTTTCTCCCTGTCTGCAGCGTCAACTGATGAAGAGGGCGGAGAAAGTGCTGTGGAGCACAGCGGCGGGGATCCCACCGCCAGCCGGAGACGCAAGGCCTGGCTCCCCTCCCATGTTGTCATCTCGTCGGGGAGTGAGGAGTCCGGTGCCGCGTCCCAGGCCGCAGCTGCCGGGGGGAGGTCCAAGAGGCGGAGGTTGGAGTTGGACTCCTCGGCAGCAGAAGGGCAGCTGGGACCCCACAGGGCCCAACAGGGGAAGATGCACGGAGTCATCCAGGTTGGTGGGGGGTTTGGTGGAGGAGGAGGTCGTGCAAGCACCAGAGACGGGGTCTGGAGGTGGGGATCCCACTGGTGCTAGTGGTGCAGTGCAGGACCAGGGACAGGAGGCAGCACAGGCCGCCGCGGAGGTGCCTGTGAGCAATCTTGTCCCTGATCCTGTCCCTGCATCATCTTGCACCAGCAGGGATGCCTACGTCCAGACCCGTTTTCAGGCAGGGGATGAGCTCAAGTCAACTGGCCTTCCTCTGCCTGCGGACGTGGCTATCCGGGTCCGGGTTGAGCCTGTCCTGACTGGTGTGGCGTTGCGTCAACGGGCCATGCGAGGTGACCTGCAGTCTTTTCATGAGGAAACGGCACGTCATCTCGAATGGCTAGTTGACCACGTCAGCCTGCTGGGACAGGTCACCCAGGCTGGATTCCTCCGTCTGATGGGGCTTGCTACGACCCCCTCCTCAACTGGACCCCCTACGCGCCAGTCGTCCTCCGTGCCATCTTCCCACCCATCAGTCACCTGGGTTCCCTGTGGAGCTGCCTCTGATGGTGCGGCCAGGCTGGTGGAGGAGGCATCCCTGCCATAGTCGGGAGTCGGACGTCCAGCAGGGGTGGCCACATCTACGACTGCACCCCAGCCGGCGGAGGATGTGCAGGCAGCAGGAGGCAGTGCACGGGCAGAGGCACAGCAGCAGCAACGTGGTGGGAGCCATGAAGGCTCGGGGCCTTCAACATCGGAGGGGCAGGCATCGGCCAGAGGGCAGGAGGACTCAGGACAGAGAGTGTCTTCCGTGTGGCAGCAGTTGGGCCACGCCATAGATGCGGAGCGGCAGCGGGCGGAAGAGGCACGGCTCACAATGGTCAGGGCGGAGAACTCCATGCGGAGGGCCCTGAGGCGGGCCAAGTGCCTCGAGGCAATCCGCAGGGGTTTGGAGTTGGACACGGCGACGGCCCTGCGGACCCTTGGGGACATGGAGGAGGACCGCCTCCGGGACATTGAGCAGGAGTTCGATGATGCCCTGGCCCGGGACATCCACAAGTGAGCCGTGAAACTAGCCCGCTGCCCTTGTGCATAGTTATGTAGGTAGTGTTAGGTTTCATTTTTGTTTTGATTTTATTTGGACCTTTCGGACATTGGCCACATTTTTGTATATAGTTTATTTTATTAGTTAGTGTAGTTAGATAGGTTTCCTTTCTTTTGTTGGGATAATCGACCCTGGCTTGTTCCCATGTACATAGTTCACTGTTGGATTGTATATTTTTTTTTCACATTTTAACCATGGAGCAATGGCTTTCTTTTTTATTTCCCATTGGATTTTGTTTTGTGGACATTGACTTTGGACACCATTACTTTGGAATTTTATTTTTGGTTTTGCTTTTTTTCACGAACATGCTTCTTTTGATTTTTGAACATTCACATTTCTGTTTCTTCATTTTTGATTCTATTTATGTTTCCTTAAATACATATTTTTTTTGTTGAACTTCAATGTGTGGTATCTCATTGGTTTCATGCATTTCATGATATGGGTTTTGAGATTCACTGACACCATTGGGTGTATGTGAGGGAAATGTGTTTGTTTCGGAACTTGCAATTGGTGTTCTGTGATGTATTGCAAATTATGAATGGGTGGATGCAATACTCGGGTGGGTGTTTTGCATTTGGAGGCTGACCATAGGGACCAGGGATCTAGATTGTGATGACATGTTGGCTGGGGAACATGAGTTGGACATGGGTGGGGGCCTGCTGGCAGGTGCCCCACAGTGTTGGGGGGTGGGGGTGGTGGGGAACATGAGTTGGACATGGGTGGGGGCCTGCTGGCAGGTGCCCCACATTGCTGGGGGATGGGGGTGGTGGGGAACATGAGTTGCACATGGGTGGGGGCCTGCTGGCAGGTGCCCCACATTGCTGGCGGATGGGGGTGGTGGGGAACATGAGATGGACATGGGTGGGGGCCTGCTGGCAGGTGCCCCACAGTGCTGGGGGGTGGGGGTAGTAGGGAACATGAGTTGGACATGGGTGGGGGCCTGCTGGCAGGTGCCCCACATTGCTGGGGGGTGGGGGTGGTGGGGAACATGAGTTGGACATGGGTGGGGGCCTGCTGGCAGGTGCCCCTGGTGGATGGGGGGTGGTGGGAGACATGGGTGGGGGCCTGGTGGAGGGTGTCCCACAGTGCTGGGGGGGGGGTGGTGGGGAACATGAGTTGGACAATGGTGGAGGCCTGGTGGAGGCTGTCCCTGGTGGCTGGGGGGTGGGGGTGGTGGGAGACATGGGTGGGGGCCTGGTGGAGGGTGCCCCTGGTGGCTGAGGGGTGGGGGTGGTGGGAGACATGGGTGGGGGCCTGGTGGAGGGTGCCCCTGGTGGCTGGGGGGAGGGGGTGGTGGGGAACATGAGTTGGACATGGGTGGGGGCCTGCTGGCAGGTGCCCCACAGTGCTGGGGGGTGGGGGTGGTGGGGAACATGAGTTGGACATGGGTGGGGGCCTGCTGGCAGGTGCCCCACAGTGCTGGGGGTGGGGGTGGTGGGAGACATGGGTGGGGGCCTGGTGGAGGGTGCCCCTGGTGGCTGGGGGGTGGGGGTGGTGGGAGACATGGGTGGGAGCCTGGTGGAGGCTGCCCCTGTTGGCTGGGGGGTGGGGGCGGTGGGGAACATGAGTTGGACATGGATGGGGGCCTGTTGGCAGGTGCCCCACCGTGCTGGGGGGTGGGGGTGGTGGGGAAAATGAGTTGGACCTGGGTGGGGGCCTGTTGGAGGGTGCCCCTGCACTGCTGGGGGGTGGGGGTGGTGGAAGACATGGGTGGGGGCCTGGTGGAGGCTGCCCCTGGTGGCTGGGGGGTGGGGGTGCTGGGAGACATGGGTGGGGCCTGGTGGAGGCTGCCCCTGGTGGCTGGGGGGTGGGGGTGGTGGGAGACATGGGTGGGGGCCTGGTGGAGGCTGCCCCTGGTGGCTGTGGGGTGTGGGTGGTGGGAGACATGGGTGGGGGCCTGGTGGAGGGTGCCCCTGCACTGCTGGGGGGTGGGGGTGGTGGGAGACATGGGTGGGGGCCTGGTGGAGGGTGCACCTGCACTGCTGGGGAGTGGGGGTGGTTGGAGACATGGGTGGGGTCTGGTGGAGGCTGCCCCTGGTGGCTGGGGGGTGGGGGTGGTGGGAGACATGGGTGGGGGCCTGGTGGAGGCTGCCCCTGGTGGCTGGGAGGTGGGGGTGGTGGGAGACATGGGTGGGGGCCTGGTGGAGGCTGCCCCTGGTGGCTGGAGGGTGGGGATGGTGGGAGACATGGTTGGGGGCCTGGTGGAGGGTGCCCCTGCACTGCTGGGGGGTGGGAGTGGTGGGAGACATGGGTGGGGGCCTGGTGGAGGCTGTCCCTGGTGGCTGGGGGGTGGGGGTGGTGGGAGACATGGGTGGGGGTCTGGAGGAGGCTGCCCCTGGTGGCTGGGGGGTGGGGGTGGTGGGAGACATGGGTGGGGGCCTGGTGGAGGCTGCCCCTGGTGGCTGGGGGGTGGGGGTGGTGGGAGACATGGGTGGGGGCCTGGTGGAGGCTGCCCCTTCACTGCTGGGGGGTGGGGGTGGTGGGAGACATGGGTGGGGGCATGGTGGAGGCTGCCCCTGGTGGCTGGGGGGTGGGGGTGGTGGGAGACATGGGTGGGGGCCTGGTGGAGGCTGCCCCTGGTGGTTGGGGGGTGGGGGTGGTGGGAGACATGTGTGGGGGCCTGGTGGAGGGTGCCCCTGCACTCCTGGGGGTGTGGGGGTGGTGGGAGACATGGGTGGGGGCCTGGTGGAGGGTGCCCCTGCACTGCTGCGGGGGTGGGGGTGGTGGGAGACATGGGTGGGGGCCTGGTGGTGGGTGCCCCTGGTGGCTGGGGGGTGGGGGTGGTGGGAGACATGGGTGGGGGCCTGGTGGAGGGTGCCCCTGGTGACTGGGGGGTGGGGGGTTGGGAGACATGGGTGGGGGCCTGGTGGAGGGTGCCCCACAGTGCTGGGGGGTGGGGGTGGTGGGAGACATGAGTTGGACATGGGTGGGGCCTGCTGGCAGGTGCTCCACAGTGCTGGGGGGTGGGGGTGGTGGGAGACATGGGTGGGGGCTTGGTGGAGAGTGCCCCTGCACTGCTGGGGGATAGGGGTGGTGGGAGACATGGGTGGGGGCCTGGTGGAGGGTGCCCCTGGTGGCTGGGGGTGCACGGGGACATGCGTTGGTGGGCAGTAGTGCAAGTTGACATGTGGGTTGGCTGGGGGTCATGGCCATGGTGGATGGTGTGCCTGCAGGGCATGTGCAGGGTAGGCCCCTGTGGTGTGAGCCACCTGCAGGGGCCGTGGAGGGTGTAGAGGGAACACCTGGGAGGACCCACACGTGCAATTCACGTGTGGTGCTCCCCGCGCACCCCTGTAATACACATACCCTGATGGAATCGCGTGTGGAACTTCCCGCGCATCCCTGAAATGCGCGTACCCAGCTCGCACGGGCCCAATCGCGTGTGGAACTTCCCGTGCACCCCTGAAATACAAGTACCCTGATGGAATCGCTTGTGGAACTTCCCGCGCACCCCTGGAATACACGTACCCTGCTGATGTCGCGTGTGAAACTTCCCCCGCACCACGAAATACACGTACCCTGATGTAATCGCATGTGGAACTTCCCGCACACCCCTGAAATACACGTGCCCTGCTGATGTCGCGTTTGAAACTTCCCCCGCACCCCAAAATACACGTACAATGATGAAATCGTGTGTGGAAATTCCCGCGCACCCCTGAATTACACGTACCCTGCTGAAATCGCGTGTGAAACTTGCCCCGCACCCCGAAATACACGTACCCTGCTGAAATCGCGTGTGGCACTTCCCGCGCACCCCTGAGATACGCGTACCCTGCGGAAATCGCGTGTGGAACTTCCCGCGCACCCCTGAAATACACGTACCCTGCTCTCACGGGGCCAATTGCGTGAGGTACTTCCCGCGCACCCCAGTGATACACGTAGCCCGCTTGCCGTGCTGGTACAGGGTTAGCACAGCCCTTTGCGCTGGATTCATTGATGGCTTTTCCCTGCGCGAGAGGTGTTCTTGGGGGCGTAACTGGCGCTGCTGCAGGGTCGCTGCGCCACTGTGCGCCACGGCTGGTTTTGGTGGCTGGAATCCATGAATACGCTGTGCGCGGAAATGGATTTTAGCGCACGTGGCTGGCGCAGGGATTCGCATGCGCACACTGTGCGCCAGCCGCGTGCGCCACTTGTGCGCTGAATTCTATGAATTACCCCCTTGATATCATATGGATAAAAATATGTTATGTTATGTTGATTTACACTGTGAATCGCTACCGACCAGGGGCAGTCTTCAGGCGCTCGGGTGGCTCTGCAAGAAATAGAACTTGGTTGGTTAGTGAGGGTAGAGTAATAGAATAGATAAGAACCCGGAGAAACCGGCATCTGTGTTTGTTGCCTTGCAGATGGTTGATTGCATGCACTGGCCTGTATCTGTATGGGTAAGGACAAATGTCTGGGGAATTTTCTATGTGAATGTTGGGTATACTGGGATGTGTCTGTGTGTTTTTACATAGATTGTCTGGTATTTAAGGTTGTGGTTGTAGTGCACTGCCTTGTTTTATACATATGGGTACGGTCCTGTGTCATGGATTGTTTGTTTTATGTGAGTTTTACTTATGTTGGGTGTGTGTTTTTGAGTATAATTTTGCCAGCCCAAATGGGCATGTTTAGTACTTGTGTGTTGGAGGGGAGCAGGAGCTGGGTGGTTAGTACATTGACTGTTTCTAAGTTCTTCTAGGGGGCTTATCTACACAATTCTATCTAATGTGACGCGTGACTAATCTTCACAGACTTATCTAAACTTGTTGCATGACTTAACTACACAATTTAGACTATATATGCAGTATATGGCTACCCTACACAATTTTGTTAAACGTAAAACATGGATACCCTACACAATTAGGCTAAATGCGAGATATGGCTCCCCTACACAATTAGGCTGAGTGTGTGATATGACAACCCTACACTATTAGTAGAGTGATAGCTTTGGCATCTGTGCAGAGCCTGCTGATTTAGGTTCAAATCCCAGCGGGGCCAAACTCAGCCTTTCATCCTTCTGAGGTCAATAAATGAGCACCACACACCGTGGGTAATAATAAGCAGCGCTCGGATTACTGAAGGTTCGTAGCGCTATATAAATGCTAAATAATTCTTTTTATTATTAGGCTAAATGCGAGATATGGCAAGGCTACACTAGTAGGCAAAATGTGACATATGGCAACCCTGCACAATTAAGATAAATGCAAAACAAGGCAACCTACACAATCAGGCCAAATGAGAGTTATGGCTACCCTACACAATTAGGCTAAATGCGAGATATGGCAACCATACACAATTAGGCAAAATGTGAGCTATGGTAACCCTACACAATTCAGCTAAATGCAAGACATGGCTGACTTAAAGAAATGGGCTAAAACACACGCATGGCAAGGCTGCTGTGGACTATTAAGCCATCTGGTAATAGGTAATAAGAGTGGCAGGGTTTCAATGGAATACCCTGATGGCTGTACTCCTTACCCACACCACACTTACCTTATATGTCGCTGTAGGTTGTCTGGGCAGATGTCCCAGGTGAACACAGGCAAACACTGAGTGGAGCCACCCAGAAGAGGAGCTGTAAAGCCACATAATAAGGCTTTCCTCATCATTTGTGCAAACACAGACCAATAGTGGCCAAAGATGGAGGCCGGTGGGCAAGGTGGGCAGGGCCAGACAGTACAGGCAAAATAAACACAAATTCTAAGCAAGGCAAGTTAAAAAGAAAACATGCACAAATCGGAATGGGGATGTGGGAAAACACGAGACATGCTGTAGGGCCTGGATAGAGGGACTTTACTCAGGCTGGGTCTGCACACACATGGAGCCGAACACTCTGAATTGAAAGGTAAAGCACTGTGGTGCTAAAATGTATCCTCCTCAGGTGTGCTAACACAGAGAAATAGGGGGCAGATATGGAGGCCGGTGGGCAAGACCAGGCAGAGCAGGCAGAATAAACACAAATTCTAAGCAAGACAAGCCAAAAATAAATGCACAAAACGTAATGGGGAAGTGGTAAAACACGAGACATGCAGCAGGGCCTGGATGGAGGGACTTACCCAGGCTGGGTCTGCACACAAATGGACATATATACCTATAATCAAGTCAAGACAAAACGGCCATTCTGCCACCTGGACATTGCTGGTAAGACTAGGTTAGACTGGTAAAAATGGGAAAAAATATATATCTCAAGTACATTTTAATAGGCGCCACTTGATAAACTTCAATGGAAACTCACCTCCAATTCAGAGCCACAGGAACTAAGTGAGAATGCAATTGAGTTCAAATGCAAGAGTTTCACTCCATAAAATGGTATTTGTCTAATAGGGCAGTGATATTTCCTACATGGCTTTTTTCAACCAAAGAAAGACAACTCATAAGGAGTATTATTTTCCCTAGTGCTAATACTAACTTGCTCTGGTGCAAAAATGAAGTAGAATCATCTGTTTTTTGCACTACAGCAACTTTTGTCCCAGTGCTAATACCATCCAAAATTGCTACTGCCTATGGCCCCAGGAGGAACCATGAATCAAGTGCAGTGAGAATAGATAGCCTAAAAGATTCCACTTAGTCAGTGTACAATGGTAACTTCACAACAATAAGAAACATCCAGATATTTTAAGCCAGGTATATAATCAATAACACAAATCAATTGTAAAGAAATATAATTTATGTTTTTTTAGTTTGGGCTATTAGGTTGCAGTTACACCACCTATACGCAGGGACGTCATTTAGGAGTCACCAGCGGTCACAACTGCGACCCCTGAGGTCTCCCTTGCTACCCCTGTGGTCTCCCTTGCTACCCCTAAAAAATGTTTTTTTTAAATGCAAGCTCCTGGGCTGTGGCCAGCGCCATGTGGCTCTTTGCTTATGGAGTGGATGGCTTTCTTGTTCAGGCCTCTTAAAATAAAATGAACAGGGGTTCCACAAGTCTAACACTTTCAGCAGTGACCCTAAATAAGAAAGAATAGGAATACCAAATAATGTGTCTTTCTGGAATTCTATACAATAATTGCTAGACTCATTAGAGGTTACTTTTAGGCACACTTAAGGGGTTGTGAAGGGGCCCCTGAGGGACCCTCGGATGTGGAAACAAGGCACAATCACTGCACACGAACTGATACGCCAGACACGAGGTTGTATTCCCAAAATCTAGGGTTTATTGCAAAAACAAATAGTCCCAGTAGGCCAAATGGTCCCACGTCCCGCAACTTGTGTCTAACAGACCTCGGGGGACGCAAGAAGCGAAAATCGTACATCAGTTACATATATACAAAATGAGCATCTTACAATCAGTAATGACACATTTGACACATTCGATGCCGCCCCTAAATAAATTCCCTTTGAAGTGGAGGCGATGATTGACCATGGTGACGAATATGACACTTTATATCACCATATTTAGTAACAGTTTGCAATCTCGAATTTACAGACACTATTCCTTATTTGTGAGAACACAGCGCTTCTGTTTTCATGGACAAGCTGCACGTAGGGGGACTGGCACATTCCAGGCCTAACTATCTCCTGGTTTCGATTTACTCTCTAGAGGTCAGCTTGCTCTCCGGGGGCTCACAGCACTCAGAAGGGGGGCCATAAAGAAGAACATACTTCAAACCCTTTAATATTAGTTTCGTGCATTGCTATTCTTTTAAGGAGACTCACTGGCATCCGTGTACTGATAAGAATGCCTTGCTCCCCGCTTCCAAGGATATGTGAAGGAGGAAAAGAGGCTTTTCTGTCTGGCTCCTCGCGCAATGTTTCAACATGTCTTTACTAACCTTGGACCCTTGAAGCGGAATAATATCTACAGCAAAGCAGTTTTACATGAGGCAAAAGTGGCGATGTTAAAGAGAAACATAGAGAAAACAAAATGGCGATTCTGGTTACCTTAAAATGGCCGCACTCTAGTTAAACTAACAGCTACGTAATAAGTAATGGGCATATATTCTTTTTACTTTAAATGAGGCGGTTGGTCTTTGGCCAACCAATTATCCTGCATTGCCTTCTGTTCGAGGGGTGTCTACTTTTCTAGACTGACAGGTGAGTCACTGAGTTAGTCTGATCCTAAATACCTCAGCTCAGCCTTCCATCCCTAGGTCGATAAATGAGTAGCAAGACAAGGTGGCTCATATTGTATGTATATTTTTTCTTTATAAAACGATTAAGTGTAAGGGCTATATAATAACACATCATTATCATTTGGCCATGGACGTCTGCTTGCATTCACAGTCATTTGGTAATATGGCCTATACACATTGATCTCAACGAAACATATGGCGATCCATTATTGTATAAAATGTATATCACATTATAGTGATATTGTAACCATATTTTTCATAGTGTACTTAGGAACAATGCTATGTGATGCCACTTCCTGTTTTTTTCAAGGGGTGAAAGGTCTCGTTCCATTGCTTCCTGCGATGTCACTTCTGGGTGAGTTAAAATGACATCACTTCCTGTGATGTCATCAGCGTTCAATGGTCGTGTGATGCTAGTTCCGCTACCCTTGGCATTTTGGTAAAATGACGTCCCTGCCTATAAGGCGAAAATATTGCATTAGAATACAGATAGATGGAAATGGCATAGGAGGAGAGACACTGAAAGCCTAATTCACTGAGCGTTTCCACTGTGGGTGTGCCATTACAAAACGCTTCTGTGAACTAGGCCTGTAGATGTTGTTTGGCTCATTGCACCCCCATTGACTGCCCATGGCCATGCTAATTCCTATGGTCATTCCCCACAGTTCCTTCCCCTTCCCGCCAAAAATACGACTGATCGTTTAACTTCTTGGTAATGGTCATAGTCCATTTTAACTGACTGTATGAAATAATGCAGGCCTGCAATTAGGATGAATATAGATTGCAGCTTAAATGATCCTTTTCAACTATCTTTTAAAAATCTCCTAGTAACTTCAGTATGACTTCAACCTGGCACAAAATGAAATGTAAAGTTCTGACATGTAGGGGCCATGTGAGTAATGTGATTACAGCAATCTGACACAGATACCATCCGTTTAGTTAATGGCTTGGCTCTGCAGAGGTCAGAATAAAGGTTGGGTGAGCAACATTGTGTATTTTTAGTGGCTCATTGGGAGGTAGCTTAAACGGGCCTTGCAAAGTGTGAATGGAAACATGTGGGTTGTGTTGTGTACTTTCATTTTTGAAACAGACAAGCTAACCGCGTTATAGAATGTAAGGGATTCATGTGTCAGCAGCACATACGTGGCGTGTGCCACGGGACCCATGCAGAGTGGTGAACTCTTCTGTGCATAGTCTCTTTTATATGAACTGTGAAAAAGACAGCACAACAAGAACATTGTTTGTTGAGTCAGTTTCCTTTTTATGTTTCTCCAAATATGCCTGTCATGTACACAATTACTGTCAATGTGGCCAAACACCTGAAACAGAGAAGCTTAGCACATCAAATCTGTGGTACAAAAAGTGCTGTCCACGCCGCCATCAGGACCGAACAATTGTTTGAAACACACAGGAGAGGGACACTAGTAAGAACATGTCAGGGATCTGAGCATATTCATTTGATAGGTGAGCTGGTATGTCAGTAGAAAAAAATATGTCAGTGTATCTGGGTAAATGTGTACAAGCATAATTAGTGAACAGGGTTGTGGTAAATACAGGTCTGATGAAGTAGTCTCTGGATGTCTTAAAATGCGAAAAACATATGATTATGATAAAAAGATGATCTATGGTATCATTCAATGCTATCTATAAGTGACTATGGTCTTTCCAAAAATGCTGGAAAATGAACTGTTCTGTTTCTGTAATTTCCCCAGGCACTATCAAGAAAAAACCAAGGCCATTCTGTAAATCATCCTCTGGTGGTGGATGCCAGTAACAGAAGGAGTTCGTTTCTAAGAAAAAGAAACGTCAGTAGGAACTGTGCGCATAGGTAGGCTTGAAGCTTCACCTTACCTTTCCTTACAGTAATAATGTGCCAGAGAGATTTTTTTTTTAATCTAGCGATCAGTCCTGGGTCAAGCTATTTTCTTGCATCTTGACCATGGAACTCTGCACTGAAGAACAATCTCGCACAATCAGTGGGTGAGAGAGAAGACAGGTGACGGCACTGTGCGTTTGCATGATTGGGTCATTGAGCTGTCTCGCAAACGTAAAAGGGTCATGCACACATCTTCGTATACCTATTGCCTGATACTTTCGACACTTATCAGCATGCAATCACCACTTAAAATTAGTTTTCTGTATTCCACTTGTAATAATTTGAGTACATTATGGGACCAGCTCAGCTAGCGATAGGAGTGACGGTTATAACTACGGCACAAGAAATGACGCACACAAAAAAGAAATGTACTAGTGAATGGGAACATGTTTTTGCCTCACATTGAATATCTCATTGTATATGTTATCTGTACAAACCATTGCATGCATACTGAGCAACGCTGTCAGGCACAAAGTGAGGCCTGGTAACCAATGCCCATGGCAGCTAGGCAGGGGAGAGGGGCAGCAGCCCAACAAACCGGGCCGTTGCTCCCCCTCTCCACCACCACTGCCAGGCGACACGCAGTCACGGCCAGAGATGACATGAAGGAAGGACGAGGTGTTGAAACAACGCCTCGCCCTTCCTTCCAAATAGGTGCTAAGCACCCAGGATGCACAGGAAGTAGGGACCAGGGTCACAACAAATGGGAGGCACCCCCAGATGCCCAGATAGTCGGCGCTATGCCAGCCTGGATGCTGGCAACACAGCCCCCACACGTAAACAACAAAGACCCAGGGCAAGCCCCTGCGACCATTATAAGGAGCTGTATTTCGGCAGCCAAGACACTAACAGTTTGGGATCCTGCACGGGGACCCAAACGCAGCCAGTACACTGCGTATGCAGAGTCTTGTGCTTTTTCTTTTCCTCAAAACCCTCCCACCCTGGAAAAAGGGAGAGAACCAACAGAAGAAAAGACAGGACACTGTATGGTGACCACACACAAGTCGTGGGACAAGAAAGGCGGCACGGGCCAGAGGGGCTAACCTCAAGATCCGGTGCCCAAAAGTACAAAATACTATGATATATGATTATTACTACGGTGTGGTTTATAACCATATCTGTACAAATAAAATCCCACGTCCTGTTATTTGCCAACACCAGAACAAACGTGTTGTGTGATGTTTGGGGGTGGGGAAAAAACATCTGCAGACACCCCAATACAACAATGTATATTTTCTGCCTGCATATGGGTCCACTGGTTATTAATTACTGTTGTGTTTTATTACCGAAGAACCAGCAGATACAGATACTATATGAGTTGTGTGTTTTAAAACAATGACACGTAATGCAATATTGGAGGCAAACAAGTTCATTTTGTTTCTTTAAAGTCAGAGCACCGCATCTTAACATACGTTTGTAGATCATAATGGCCGAAAAGCAATATACTGAATACTTCCGTAAGGGTTGTACATCAAAGAGGCGCATTCACGGCAGTTATATACAGCTACAATCTTGAGATATTAAGTCATACATGAGTTGCTAGACTGCTTTCAGCAAAATGCACTTGCCTTAATTATCAGTGCTCTGGTAAAAACAATCCTTAGCAAAGTCAAGTGTTTTGGCGCTAACTGCTGTTCTTGGCATTTTTTATTTATGGGCACCAAAGTGCAAATAGGGCATAGCAAAGTGTCAGAAGAGGTTGTGAAAAAGGAATCAAGTGTGCACGAGCACGAGAAGGGGAATAGATCAAATGAGGAAGCCATTGAGAGAAGGGGTCATTGATGATGGCCAAGAGGAAATATTAGAGAGAATGGGTGAGATTGAGAGGGTAAGAAATAAAATAAGAGTGTGAGAGGAAGGATGAGAGAGGGTAGAGGGAGTACATTATAGGCTAGAGAGCGATAGGGGTAAAGATAGTTAAAGAGAGAGGGGGATTGGTAGAGAGAGGGTGGTAGGATGGGTGCCGGTAAAGAGATGGGTAGGGCAAGAGGATGGGGGTAAAGAGAGAGGGGGTAGGTTGGTGGATAGGGTAGAGAGGAGGGGTACGGTGGGTGTGGTTATAGAGAGTGGGGATGGGGTGGGTGGACGTAGAGAGAGAGAGGGTAGAGTGGGTGGGGGTGGAGAGAGTGGAGGAATGGTGGGCAGGTGATGAGAGTGTGTGGTATGTAGAGAGAGTGGGGGTCGGGCGGGTGGGGTAGACAGAGCCGGGTGGAGTGGATGGGTGAGGTGGGGTGTGTTGCTGGTGATAGAGTGGCATTGGTGTGGGTGGGTGTTTCATGGTAGAAAGAGTGGGGGTCGGTGGGTGTTTGTGGGTATATAGAGTGGGTTAGGGTGGGGGCCTTAAGAGAAAGTCATGTGAGTGTGGGTAGGTAGAGTTGGGGTGGGCTGCGAGGGTGGGGTTCGAGAGGGTGGGGTGCATGGGGTAGAGAGAGTGGAGGTGTGGTTGATGTGTTGGGTAGAGAGAGAGGGGTAGGTTGGTTTGGGGGTAGAAGGTGAAGGGTAGGGCAAGTGTCTGGAGTAGCGAGAGTGTGGCGGGGTGATTGGATGGGTGTAGAAAAAGTAGGGTTGGGCTATGCTAGAGAGCATGGGGTTGGGGTGGGTGGGTGGGGGTATCAGGTGTCGGTGTATGTGGGTACATAGAGTAGGGGTAGGGAGGGTGTGTGTAGAGAACAGGGGTGGTTAGGGGTAGATAGAGTTAGGCTGAGCTTTGAGAGTGGGTTTCGAGAGAGTGGGGAAGCATGCGGGTAGAGAGAATGGAGGTGGGGTAGGTAGGCTAGGGTACAGAGTGGTGGTGGAGGTGGTGATAAAAGGAGTGGGGTAGGTTAAGTGTCTGGGCAGCAAGAGTGTGGTGTGGTGCTTGGGCAGGGAGAAAAAGTGGGGCGAGTGGGTGGGGTGGGTGGTAGTAAAGAGAGTGGGGTAGGGTGGGTGAGTGTGGATAGAGAGATTTGGGGTAGGGAGTGTCAGCAGGGATAGAGAGAGTGGGGTGGGAGGGGTGGTGTTAGAGAGAGTGGGGTGGGGCAGTGGTGCCAGAGACAATAGGGATGGAGTCGGTGAGTGGACGTAGAGGCAGTGGGGGTCAAATGGATGAGTGTGGGTAGGGTTGGTGGGAGTAACGAGAGTGAGGTGGGGTCTTTAGGTGGGAATAGAGTGATTGGGGTGGGGTGGGTAGGGATACATAAAGTGGGGGAAAAGTATCAGGCACAAAAAAGCCAAAATTGGAACCTTGCGCTTGCTGGAAATATGATAGTCGGGAGGCACCAAATTCACTGTATATTGTATCATTTGTGTATGTGACAGAAAATACATTGGCAGTACTATCAGACCTCTCAAAATACACATTAGAGAACATTTGTCCACTATTTCCAGGCAGGATCATAAGTTTCAACTTGCCAACCATTGGCAGAAATATCACCAATTGGATCAAAAACAAGATATAAGATTTGTGGGACTAGCAAAAGCTATGTTGCCACCAAGGGGGGTAACCTCACTCTGAAGCTACTGAAACTTGAAGCTAGACTCATCTGTCAATACAGGACTTTGTATTGTGGTCTCAACACAGACCATGAGCTTGCAGTTTTCCTTTAGAAATTATGTATTGTTTCATTGTAACATATCTTCTGTTATGTATTAATTCAGGCCTTCATATTGATTTGGTTTCATCCACACTTTAGTCCCAACGTGTGCCCCTCAACATATCTAATTTTTCATAATGGGAAGTGTCCCTTTTAATTGCTTCATTCAGTTACACAAGGGTACAATTTGAGAGGGTAGGATTTAGAAACCACACAGGACGCAGGACAGTATCTCATTTGTGTATTATCATGCACCTACTGACAACCCTTTTAACATAAAGGTTTCTTTACCGCGTGATACAAACAGATGCGCACATCAGAGTCTGCGTGATACAAACTAACGCACGTATTTGAGTGACCAACCACATGGGTCACTCAGTCCTAACATTCAAATTCAGGATCAATATCGATTTATATATTCACACAATCAAATATAGTTTAAGTAACACCACATTAACAAGCACACCCAAGGATCCCAAATACTTTTTTGCTAAGAATCTACTAGCTTCTGATGATTCGGACCCAGTTCCAATATGGCCGCCCTGCAAGCAGGATCTTTTTGACTGATGCATCGAAGCTGTACACACGTGATTGTACTTAAACAAAGTGCAAGTGCTGGTCGCGTAGGAACCAGCCAAGCTACGCCGGTCGAAATACCCTTGAAGTAATTACTTTTGACACAGCCCTTTAGTCCACTGCGCTCAGACGGAGGAGCGCTCACTTAATACCTGAAGTGACATCCATCATGTTAAATTGCCAGATATGCTCACATGCATTTACACTGATTGTTTTCTTTCTTCATTTCATATTTGTGCTACACCTGGTCCCGGTTACCTTTTGCAACCGTCTGTCTTAAATCACGCCACGACTATTTTGATATGCGCAGCACGGACAACCTTTCCAGTAATTGCCACAACTGTGAGGAAATAGAATCCAGGTATTTTGTCTATTCCCCTGTATCAGAGTTCTAATCTGCCAAGACATGTCCACTGTTCATGAACACAAGCATTACAAATGATGTACCACATATGGTAACACCGCAATTCTATTTTTTGTTGTTTTTCAGTAACTCCCATATTCCTTCGATATGATCATGGTAACAATCACACAACCATAAGGTATTTCACCACTTTAATACTTACATTTCTTGATGTATGCACCGCAACTTTGCTTGTAAATCAATATCCTATGGAAGACTAAGCACAGCGTCACTGCTTTGTCTCTTCCCTCCCTCTCGCTGTGTTACATCTTACTTTACCTTTACCTCACCAAATTGGGACAACACTAATTCGCTATGATTGCTTCGCAAACGCCTTTACATCAAAACAACGATATTTTTATTTAAAACATTTTTTTTTCTATACTATGAATGATCAATCATATATTAATGCTTAACTGTACCCTGATGAACAATGTTTCTACCTTGATGTCTGCCTAACTATCACATGCCTAATTTGGCTAATTGTTGTGTCTTAAATACTTATTGGAAATCATTCCTTTCTAATTTGGGATTACAATACCGCGCTGATTGCCCCTTTTATTTGTTATACCTTATAATTTTGACCTGCGTGATAACGTACACATGGAATGCGTGTGTTACTCCATATCACTCCTTTCTTTTTATATACATTTTCTTATTATTTTGAACACATTTTTTTGATATGTACACATTTGTGTACATGCATGGATTGTATTCATTATCATTATTTTTACTTTGTATGTAATTTAAATGTTTCTTATCAGCCTCAGAGGAAGAGCAAGAACTGCTCGAAACACGTGTCAGACTGTTCACTTTACTTTGCAATAAATCTGCAACTTAAGCAGTATTGGATTTATTTATTGTGTTGGCGCAGTGAAACTGGCAAACCTTCTTTTATACATAAAGTGGGGATGGGGTGGGGCTGTGAGGGGTCAGAGAGAGTGGGGGTAGGGTAGATGGGGTTCGAGAGAGTCGGGTGGGAGAGAGAGTGGTAGGTTTGGGTAGATGGGAGTAGAGGGAGCAGGGTTAGGGTGGGTGAATGTGGTTAGAGAGAGTAAGGAGGGTGGGTTACAGTAGAAGGAGTGTGGGAGGAATACGTGGATGGGATAGCAAGCATGGCTAGGTCCAGGTAGCAAAAGTGTGGTGGGGTGGTTGGGTGGTAGAAGAGAGAGTGGTTTTGGGGTGGGTGAAGTAGAGAGAGGGGATGTGGGGTCGGTGGGGGTAATGAGAGGGGGTGGAGTGGGTGAGTTGGTGGGTCGATAGTGGAGATATTAAGGGTGGGGTGTGTGTATGTACGTTGATAGGGTGTGGGTAGGGTGGGTGTGTGTGGGTAGAGAACGTAGGCTGGGTGGGGGTAGGGAGAGTGAGAGGTAGGTGTATGTGGATAGAGTGTCGGTATGGTGGATGGATGTGTGTAGAGAATGTGTGATGAGTATGGTCAGATTCAGTGGGGTTTGAGATATTGGAGTGGTGTGGATGGGGTTACAGAAAGTGGAGATGGAGTGGGTGTGAGAGTGTGGTGGGGTGATGGGTGGCCATAGAGAATGTAGCTAGAGAGCATGGGGTTTGGGTGGTGGGATGTTAGTAGCAACCATGGGGGTGGGGTGGGTGAGTCTCAGCAGAGAGAGTGTGGGTAGGGTTGGTGGGTGGGGGTAGAGAGAGTGGGTTGTTGTGGATGGTGGTAGAGGGAGTGGGGGTGGGGTGAGTGGTGTTAGAGAGAGCAGTGGGTGGGGTAGAGAAGGGGTATATGGCAAGTGGAGAGGGTAGAGAGAAAAGGGGTGGAGAAGATGTGGTAGAGAAAGTCGGGATATGGTGGGTTGAGGTAGAGAGAGGGGGGCATGTAGGGGTAGAGATAGTGGAGGAGAGATAGTAGGGAGGGTGGGGATGTGGGTGAGTGGGGGTGAATGAGTGGGCAGAGAGAAAGTGGGTGTGGGTTGGAGGTGGGGTGGTCATAGAGAGAGAAGGGGTGAGGTGGGTGGATGGGTGTAGATATAGTGGGGATAGTGTGTGTGGATGTGGGTTGATAGAGCAGGGAAGGATGGGTGGGTGTTGGTTGAGAGGGTGGTGTGGGTGGTGGTAGAAAGAGTGTGGTATTGGTTGAGTGGGTGGCGAAAGGGGCTGGGTAGGGGACAGTGAGGGAGTGGTGGGGTGGTTGTGTGTGAGTAGAGAGGGCAGGGTAGAGAGTGGGGTGGGTGGTGATAGAGAGCCTGGGTGTGAATGGGTGGGTGTGGGTATGGTGCTAGAGAGACTGGGGTGAGTGTAGGTGGAGGGATTGGAGGTGGGGTGGGTGTATGTGGGTTAATAGAGTCAGGGTAGGGTGGATGCTGGTAGATAGAGTGGGGACAGGGCAGATGGGTGCATTTAGAAAATTTGGGAGTGGGTGTGGGTAGATTGAGTGGGCTTGGGCTTGGATGGTGGGGTTTGAGAGAGTGGGGTAGGGTGGGTGGGGGTAGAGAGAGTCAACGTGGGATAGGTGTGTTGGGTGTGTTGGGCTAGAGAGAGGGGGGTGCATTGGTTTTGGGTTTGGGGTTGAAGAAAAGGGGTTGGCCAAGTGTCTGGTGTAGTGAGAGTGTGGTGGGGTGATTGGACAGCAGTAGATAAAGTTGGGTTGGGTTGCGCTAGTGAGTGTGGGTGGAGAGAGTTGTGGTAGGGTGGGTGTGTTGGGTTGAGAGAGTGGGGTGGTGTGGATGGTGGTAGAGATAGTGGAGTGTGGTGAATGGGTGTGGGTAGTGAGAGTGTGGTGGGGTGGATGCTGGGGTAGAGAGAGTGGGGGTGGATGGATAGGGTTAGAGAGAGTGGGGGTGGAGTGGGATTGTGGGGTAGAGAGAGAGTTAAGCTGGGGTTAGTAGGGGTGGGTAGAGAGGGTGGGTGAGGTAGAGTTGGAAAGGTAATCGGTGGGTGGGGATGGAGTGGGGAGTATGGTGCATGGGAGGGGCTAGAGAGAGTACAACGGGTGAGGTAGAGATAATGTCTGGAGATTGCAAGTGTGTGGTGGGGTAATTGGGCAGGGGTAGAGAAAGTGGAGGAGGGTGGTACAAGAGAGAATCAGGGTGGGGCTGGTGGGTGGATATTAAGAGAGTAGGGGAGGGGTGAAAGAGTGCAGGTAAAGTGGGTTAGGGTGGGTGTTAATAGAGAGAATGGGGTGGGTTGAGTGGGTGGGAATACAGTGAGTGGTGGCCGGGTGGGTGGGGATAAAGAGAGTGGTGGTAGGCTGGGTGGGAGTAGAGAGAGTAGGAGTATGGTAGGTGGGGGTGTGGATGGGGTAGAGAGGATAGGGTGGGTGGTGGTAGAGAGAGTGTGGGTGGGGATAGAGATCAGTGCTAGGTGGGAGTAGCGAGAATGTGATGGGGTGGTTGGGTGAGGATAGATAAAGTGTGGGTGGTGACAGAGAGAGTAGGGGTGGGGTGAGTGTATGGACATAGAGAGAGTGTTGGTGTGCTGGGTGAGTGTGCGTAGAGAGGGTGGGAGTCATAGTAGATAGACGCACGTGGGATGGGTGGGTGGGGATAGAGTTTATGAGGTTGGGGTGGATGGGAAAGAAGACACCATGTGAAGTTGGGAATTTAGGTGTGGGTTGGGGAGCCAGTTATGGGTAGAAAATGTTCCATGTATCAGTGGAAGACTACAGGAATCTCATGAGATTACAGCGTCAAAGCCACAAGACGCGCTCAGAATAAAAGTGTGTCACATGAAGAGATGAGTGATAGGGGTAATGGGGGCGTCTAGGGAGGGAAAACACATCGAAGTGGAGTGAGGGGGCCTAGGAAAATGAAGTGGGATACATGTTGAGTGCCTGTGGGCATGTGGCAGACCTTTTAATTCTGAGCAATGTTTCCTGTTATTGCCTGAATCAGCAAACTGCTGCTGTACCGGTAGAAACTTTGTTGGCTAGTAATTGCTGCGAGCTAGAGCCGAGGGAACGGGGTGGTTTATGTGACCGCAAACATGCCTTAAGCTAACCAGGAGCTTCACCTTACATGCGCTTATGTTTAATTGCCATCGCTCTAAACTTAATCTGCTGTGCAACTGGCAACCAGAGGAGGCTTTTTAATGTAGGAGAAACGTGGGCTCTTATGACGGTATCAACCACAATTTGAACAGCTGTGTTCTGCATGACCCGAAGCCTAGAAACCTCACATGTTGATGCCCCCACACGCAATGCATTGCCGTAGTCCAGCGTACTCCCAATAATGGCCATAGTCACAGTAGTGGCATTTGAATCAGAAATGAAAGGTTTTATTTGACGAAGCAAACAAAGATAATAATGACAAGAGATAACACTGATGGAAACCTGAGAATTCATTTTCATGTCATATTGAGATATATGCCTAAAGATGTATCTTTCATCAATATCAGGATGGTATAGTTTTTCCGAGACATTGGGCCTCATTACAAGTCAGCCGGTCCGGAAACAACGGTGGCAGTAAATCTGCCGCCACTGTTGTTTCTGGACCGGCTGATTCCGAGTTCTGCAGGCGGGAGGTGTCACCCCCGCCAGGTCTGACCTGGCGGGAGTAACACCACCTGCCTGCAGGCAGACATGGAAACACTGGCTCTGTCATAGATGGAACTGGTGTTTCCATGATCCTCATCCCCATGGAGTCCTATGGGACTCCTTGGGAATGGGGATTTACAGAATTGCGCCTCCAGAATTACCGGGTCACCGGGGTTGTAATACCCCAGTGATTCCGGCAATCACAGAGGCGGCATGGTATTACCGGTCCGGTGGCAGCCTGACAGTTTTTCCGGCACGGCTACCGCCGGACTCGTAACGAGGCCCATTGAGTCATATGTGTGTCAGAGTTTCTTGATATTATTCTGAGATGCCAACATTCATAGTCTTTTGGTGGTCCAGGCATAGCTAATAGTCGCTCATTTATAAGCTGATGACATTAAAGATGATATTGATATATTTATTGTCTTCAACTATATCACCAGACAACGTAAACAGCAGCTAGGCATCATACGCATCATTTTCAAATGTTATTGGGTTGTTACACAGAAGGTCATGGAGCGTTCTTATATGCAGATTGAAGAGCAAGGGGGACACGCATGCTCCCTCAGGGACTCCCTGCATGACCAACTGGGTGTTGTAGAAGAATGCTGTCTCAGCGCCACAGAGGCAGGCCTACCTCACAAAAATGAATTGATCCAGCTAATAGCTAGATGGTCAAAATTGAGATTGTGGGCAAGTTACGGCAGTAAGATGTCATGGTCAAGCACATAGGACGCTGCTGAAAGCCCAGCCTTGCCTTCATCCAAGATATCAAGTATGCCTGACTGGATATCAAGCACAGAAGTCTCTGCGCTATGCAATGGACAAAAACCTGATTGGTAGATACCCAATAGGTTCTGCATGAGAACACAATTCTGTAACTTTGCATAGGCAATTGTATCTAACATTTTGAGGCAAAAGCTAACATCAGTTCAGATAAGGTTAGTTTAGTCATTTATAAAGTGCACCAAACCCTCAGGTATCTAGGCGTGTAGGTTACAAAAGCATACAGAACATTATCAACGTTACAGGCAATACAGGTAATTTACATAGAGGTTATATACAAAATGTGCAAGTGAGGTATCATGATGCAATCCAATATGCGTATATTTGTTGGTAATGGTAATGGGGTGGTAATTACAGGAACAGAGGGATCCAGAGAATTTGTTTTATAATGGGTGTTATATAGGTCTTCTTCAGTGATTACAAGGTCAAGGTCAGTGGAAAAGGTGACATTGATAATTATGGGGATTGCTTGCTCCAAAAGCGAGGCACGCTCTTTAATGATTTTACCATGACTTATGTCACTGGAGCATTTTGTAGTTTACGTGGGCACAAAAGAAAGATATTGGTGAAAGACACAGAGAGGCTACGGCTGAAGGCCATAGCTAGTGAGACCTCAAGAAACTATGCAACATATTCGGCCGTGGGTATAGCAAAACACTTTTTGCAAACTCCTTATTCCTGCGGTAGAGTAGCAGTTCTTTCCTGAGCATGACTTGCTGTGTTGCCAATTTAATCTCATGAGATTCCTGCGGTCTTCCCCTAATAAACTGAAAATGTTCTACCCGTAACTCGCTCCCATGATGTGAATGCTAATGCTATTGGTATTTATATAGCACCTACGGCCAGGCCATCTAAGCGCTTTGGTTCAAAACTATCAGTGCTCCCATAGGAGTTTTGAGTCTCTTACTGAAGTCGAGAACATTATCAGACTATGTAAGGTCCTGGGGGAGTCCATTTCAAAGTTTGATGGCATCCCTTTTCCTCCTCCAAATAGCATTTTGAGTTTTTTCATTTGCGGCTTCTCGCAGAAATATCGCAGGAATAACTTGCTCCCAGCAAAAAAGTAAAATGCAGCTCATCCTCTCTTCTGCAAAGCACCATGGCTTATATATTAAGGGCCTGATTCACAGAGCGTTTTGCAATGGGGTGATGTCATTACAAAACGCTTCTGTGTATTAGGCCCAAAGATTTATGGAGCAGGGGGCACCCCAATGTCTCTGTCGAATATTTAAAAAAACTGTTGGATGGATTACCCCAATCCAGTCAAGAAAATGAAGTGAATGTTTTGTGTAGAAATTCCTATTTGATCCAAATCTTCCCAGCGGTTGTCGCGCTAAGGCTGTTAAAAAACTGCATGTTTGCTGTATGGGAAAATGAATGGGGCTAGACTCAAAACTACATTTTTATGTTTTCTTAATTAGTTTTTCATTTTATAACAAATTGTTCCCATCATTTCCAGTTCGGAGGGGGGGAGGGGGCCTTGACAAACCTTTTGTTTAAAAAATATCATCCAAATCCATCAGGCAAGTCATAAGTAATTAGCAATAGACATTTTGATGCATTCTGGCACACAAATATAACTATAATGTTCTCCGTCAAATATTTTAACAACTACTGGACAGAATATCCCCAGGCCTCTCATGGAAATCCAGCCAAATAGCTTTTTCATTTTATAAGGTAATGTTCCCAAAATGTGCAGTTTTGGGGACATCCTTGAAAAACATTTTCCTTCGAAAACTTCATCCAAATCCATCCAGAAAGTCAGGTCAAGGTTGTTAACAATAGAATTTCGGGCAACAATTGCTGTTGAAAAGCCTGTCAGCTTTCTGGTGCATTCTGAGACACACATATATCTATAATTTTGGGAGAATCGGGCATCCCCTACTCGGTCAAATATTTTAACAACTACTGGATGAAATAAGCCCAGGCCCCTCCCATAAATCGAGCCAATGCTCTGTGCCAGAGTTTTATCATAACTGGTTCAATGCCATGCATCGTGCAGTGTGCTGTGCAGACATGTTGCCCCTCATTACAACTTTTCTGATCCAGAAACAACAGAGGCGGTAAGCTTACCGCCACCATTGTTTCCGGACTGGCAAAGTACAAGTCTGCGGCGTGGTGCCATGCTACCTGCCAGGTCTGCCCTGGAGGGCGGAATGCCACCATGCCGCAGACGTTCGTGGAAGCACCAACATCGTTATTAATGCTTTCATAGTCCCCATTCCTATGGGAATGAACAATTGCCACCGCCTGACTTGCCAGACCACTGGGGCTGTAATGCCCCGGTTATTCCAGCAAGTCAGGCTACCTGCCGGTTTGTCCGCTACGGTTTCCGCCGGACTCGTAATGAGGACCATTGACTTTTTTTCTTTGTGAATATTAATAGAATTAGGCCGGGAACAGCGTTTATTTGCTTTCTTAATAACTTTTTTTGGTTTATAACTAATCTTTTCTAAAGTTTCCAGTCTTGGGCAGCCCTTGACACATTTTGTTTGCAGAATATTTATCATGCAAGTGAAACGTTATTAGCCATTTCATTTTCAGGTTTCCTATTGAACTAGCTACACACATTAACTATAGTGCGGTGACCGGCGCACTTTAATATATTTGCAAATTCTACATTAAAGCAATCTTCATTTCACAGAAAGGCTGGCTAACCTTGATGACTGTTTTTGAGAGATTTCACTTTCTCTGCCCAGCAACCATCAATTTAGTTTGCATATATCCACAGGGCATGTTTGATTGAATAGGAATTTGCACAAAAGCCAATGAACTAATTGTATTTGCTGCACATTTGGAGGAACAGAAAAGAAAAAAAATTGGGAATGCTGCGAAATATTGTTGGAGGTGGTGGCCATAGGTTGTGGGCAGTTAAGTGTCTGGTTGAATGGCTGCTTGATGCCAAATAGCACTTTTTTGGAAGCATTGCGCAATTAATTAGATTTTGTTTGGCTGTTTGACATAACTCACCATATGATTGAGCACACTTTTAGCAGCAGGGCAGAGAAGTACTTTTTGCGCTGGGGCAGCTTGTTAGAGTGGGTGGGTAAACACACAAAAAAGCAGTTCAATTGTTTTGTGGGAAGAGAAGATTTTGGGTGTGCCAGACAGACTATTGGAGACATTGGGAAATTATTTTCAGGATAATCCTCTGTGTGACACAACACACTGCCTGCTTCGGTACACTTTGTGCAGGTGGCCAGAGGTGAAATGTGTGCGGAGGAAACATATTTGAAAAGCAAGCCTTAGATACAAAACAAATAATTTAATTATTTAATTTAATTGTTTTGGGGAAAGGGAACATTTTTGGTGCCTTAAAAACGATTGGAGGTGTTATTAGTGGTGTTGTGAAGGTGGCAGTGGCGTATACCAATCAATGATAGCACCTGCCAGACCATCACAAAAACCAGCACCACCTCTTGCGCATGTGCGCCTTTCAGAGCACAATGTACCCTCTTCTTCTGGTGCTGTACAACAGCCACTGACACCTATTGTGAGTTCACACCACATATTTATGCTGTGGAAATCCTTTGTACAGGATCAAGAGCAACATCTTGCCACCTACGCTCTGTGATGAAAAGGTGGATGACCTGTGAAGGAAGGGACACATATGGACACGTCATCATTTCTGCGGCATAAGAAGAAACATCATGCACTAGAGTAGGACCAACATAGTACACAGTATACCTCCAGGAGCATACTGGAATTGCACCAGATATTGAACACAGACCTGGGTCGGGCGTTGGCAGACCCACAACAAAGTAGTGTGTCTGTCAGGTCCAGCACCAGCACTAACACACAGTGTAGTTGTTTGGAAGAATTCTCAATATGTGCTAATTTCCCTTACCTTTTGAGACCCCCAGCAACTTTGCTGGATTTCTAGGATTTTTTTACCTGGGAAGAGTGTGAGCCTTTTTTCCCACTCTTCCATGTATTTTGATGTGTGTTTTACTTTTGTGTTCTTTGGTTATGGAGTTTTAAAACAACTCCATAGGCATCATCTTTTTCTGTGTGTCACGCAACACCTTCAGTGCCGTGGCACAGGGATGTCTTTCAGACTTCCCAAGGTTTAAATACCTTCTCTGGGACTGACTACTGCCTCCCAGAGCATGTAAAGTAGAATTGACTTTACTGGTCTCTTTAAATTTACTGACCCAGCACACACTATCTTACTATAGAGTGCTGGAGGGGTTACCTAGCTTCCCCTAAGTCAAAACACTCATGTTACAGTCAAATGTTACCCTTTCCTACATTAAATGGCTGGTGGCAGTGGTTTAGATCAAACTGCCATGTTTTTTCCCGACCGCTAACAATGGTAGCTAAAAATCGGGTCAGTCATGTTTTTCAATATGGTGCCCAAGACCAATTCCGTAAAAACAGAATCCGGTCGACTTTTTTCGCCATTTCGTTTAGGAAAGGTCCTTCTTGTGTTTGTCTCTGCGAGCCAAACCAGGTTTGTTCCCTTTGTTTGTTGGCCTTTGGTGGGCTTCAGTGCTGAAGACCTCCTCTGGCACCTGAGTGTCTGGGGTGGACAGGATGTGAGGGAGGTGACCGAAACTCCCTGTGCTTAGTCTCCTAAGAGACCTAGGAGACCCAAATGCACTCTGGCGTGATTGGCCAGCTGGCTGTCCGGCAAGGACAGCCACCCTGCTGTCTGAGTGACAGGCAGGCTGGAATTAATGGGGGAAAACTATTTAAAAGCAGGTCTCTGGGACTTGGAAAGCAGAGTCGACCTTTGGAACAAAAAAAACGAAGATGAACTGAAGGAAAAGGACTGCTGCAACTCCTGGACAACCAATGAAGCCCTGCTGCAGGTCTGAATTGCCTAAAACTCCATCGACAGAGAAGCCCTTCAAGGTTAACTTCTTCCCTTGAGTTTGGTGGGAACAACCAACTCGCAAGCCCCCTGGACACCATCCCCATCTGGTCGAATTTTCATAAGAGTGCTGTTGAAAACCGGATAGGAAGGGAAGGAAACCAGCTTGTGGACTTTAAGGCACTCACACCTTAAACCAACGTTTTGCTAAGCTTTTGGCCTCATCCCTGTGCAGTGAAGGAACCTCCTGATGTCCTCCTTCTTGTCCCCACGACTGAAGCTCATGAACATCGAGATCTGCTCAAACTGCCAGGAACAACTGCCTCAACTACAGCTCTTGTTCAATATAAAGGTAAAAACGCAGTCCGGAAATCTTTTCAGCCATCACGAAAGTTCGGGGAAACTTTCAAAACTTTGAAGGCTTGTCCTTCCCTAAATATTCGTCAAACTTTTCGCCTAGCCAGATTCTTCTAAACTCTGTGGCAAAGACTTAACCGTTATCTACCAGAACTGTGCTATCCTATACAACACAAAGACTCTGAACCATTGAATTTGGCCCAGGCCTATTGAGAAGAATTGCTGGTTGTAGTTAACTGAAACCCTATGCCCCAGCTATGCAAGTATTTGTGCTGTCTTTTCTTATAACCTTGTCTTTGTACCCCTTTTAAAAGTATCTGAAGTGCCATTTTGCTCCCACTTCAGGGGAACTGAACTTGTTCATTTGTCCTACCGGTTGTGTATTTGTGGTTTATCAGTGTGTGATGTTGAGCTGCTCTTGCTAGTGTAATGTTTTCTAACTGACTGTGTAAATGAATGTATATTCTTTTACCAAGAAACCTTGAGTAAGTGTTTGCTTGAATCACTGTAATTGTTGGCCCTTTGTGTAACTTGTTTTACTGCTCACTTTACTCTTGAGATAAGTCTGGCTGCTCAGCCATCGCTACCACTTTACTGTTTAGTACAGCCTTGTACCAAAGGTGAAATTGTACTTACACTTGTAGTCTTAATTGTGTGTAGTGTTCCCAAAGGGTACTGCACATGATTCTGCCTAACAGTAGTGGTAGGGGAACAATGTCAAAGTGCCAGCCTAGACTCAGTAAGTTGTTTGTCTGCAGGCAGAAATATTATTTGAATCATCCACTAGTACAACTAGTCAGTGCTAAATTTGTTTCAGAGAGTTCATGGCACCTCTTGCCCAGAGCAATGCCAGAGGTTAGCATTAATTCCAAACCTTCCTGCCATCACCTCTTTTGTTTTGCACACTCAGTTTTTACTTCACTCCTGTCTTGAAGAGGTGGGTGGACAGCCTGGAATTTTTCATCTTGCCTGTCTTGCAGGGGTGGGACACAGCCTACATGCCTACATTTTTTCATCTCCGAGTGGCTGCACACACTACATTTTTATAACTCGCCTGTCTCAAAGGAATAGTGGCACAACCTGAATCGTACATCTTTCCTGTCACGCAGGAGTGCGGGCACAAACTCAAAGTTTACATTTGTCTTATATTGCACGGTGGTGACTTTACCTGCATTTTTAGGTCTCTTTCAGGAGACATGAGCCCAAATAGAGAGGCCTGTCTTGATTAACCACTCACAAGTCTATAAAGCAAGGTTGACTAACTCCAAGCCTTGAGGTTTTCATTAATATTCCTGATAAAAAATGTGCATGCATTTAGAATTATTTTATTCAAATGTATCTCATGAATATTAATGAAGGGTATCCTGAAAACCCGACTTGGATCTGGCCCACATGGCCTGGACTTGGCCAACCCAGCTATAAAGCAATCTCAGTCAGAGGATGGTGGCAAAGGAAAGCTATCTCCCTACCTCCCAGTACTTTTGGAGGAACCCCTGTGGTACTGCCTCTCCTCCTGACCCCTGTGTTACTGGCTATGCTACTGGGACATGATCATCTCCTGCCTCTTTGTCAGTGACACCACAATTCTCCACAATTCTCACCATCAACCGTATCACCTCAATAGCATCCTCATCACCACCAACCCTACCAATTACCTCTGTGGCAGCACCATAAGCTATACAAGTCTAATTGTCTTTGTGCCTCACCCTGAAGTTCTCACACATGGTTCCCACTCTTCTTATTCCATGTTGGAAGATAGTAGTTCCACTTCACCTGCATGCAGATCTCTGCACTCCTCCTTTTCAGATTCTGTCCTCTGCATCCCTGAATCTTTCTCCAACAAAAAATGAGTTCTCCTATACCATATACAATTACAAGTTGATTGTGTCTCTAGGAAAAGAACAAAATTAAGATTTCTCAACTACACTATCAAAATACATTTTAAAGTAAGAAGAAATAAAGGTTCCCCACTTAAATTACAAAGGGAAATTATTCCCTAACAAACAAAATAAATGTCTTTTCAATTAAACAGTACAATGACTGTGTACACACAGTAATAAAAACATAAATACGTGATTCCCAGATGAAAACAAAGTTTTCAAATCACAAACAAAACGAATATTCATTAAAAAAAATGAAATTCTGCCTCACCAACAAAAATATCTCTGTATAAGTCCTGGTGTGAATCTGCTCTGCCTCACCTCCATATATCCAAACAAATCCTCGAAGGAAGCAGGATTCTTGCGTGTTCTATATATATGGGTTCCCAAACTCAATTTTTGCCTAGAAACTCACCGGAATCCATGTGAGAATGCTCAAACCTGATTTCACTATGATATTGTGGGCTAAAGCCTCACACCATGCCCTTAATCAGCAAATGGGCTTTCTGACCTCATCCAAACCTGTGACAGGAATTTGGACGAGCAATTCTTCATCTTGTTGTGTTGATTTGTGGAGATTCACCCAGGCTTAGTAATGAATATTGTACAAAGAGTTAGGAAGTGACTCTGTTGGTCGGTCGAGCCAAATAAATGGAAGCAGAACCTCCACTGTAAGAACTGCACTAGTACTTAGAAGGTAACTCCACTGGGTTGTAGAGCTAAACACTTTAAGGCAGAACCTCCAGTTTGTGTGTGTGGTACAAACAGTTAAAGAGTGGCTCTGCTGGTTTGTCATTGTTATAGCCAAATATTATGTGAATGGAGAAAAAAAGAAATGTGTCTGTTGTAGTGCCCTCAAGTTCCTCAGAATAACTGACAAGCCTGGGTGTTGTATGATCATTGTCGGTCAGATAGCCAGTGACCTAAGTGCTTGCCCTCAATATCTATGTGCAGTCTGCAGTTGCAGGTTCAAGTCCTGGTAGGGTCAACTCAGCCTTTCATCCTTCTGAGGTGGTTAACTTCTGTACCACTCTGTGGGATAATAATGTCTTCTGTTATTTCAGTGCTCTGAGACCTATGGGTGTGTAGTGCTATATAAAAAATACATTATTATTGTCTCTTTTTGTACCACAACGGAAATAGTTGACCGGGACATTAATTGTGTTGTGCCACTTTCTGTCGGACATTATATGCTTCTTAATAATAATAATAATAATAATAATAATAATAATAATAATCCCTGTGTAATGTGCACTAGTAAAACACAATTTGTCCAGTCTAATCATAATACAAAAATGGATCATGTAAAAATGCATTTTATAAAAATGAGTCATACAAAATGTAAAAAGGCCATATCCAATAATAATACAATCAGGCATAATCCAATTTAGTCTAATATAGATTTTAAATATAAAAGTCGCAAACGATAAAGTGTTACTGTTGTTTCCCAGTGTATTAAGAGACTGAGGTGGTGTCACCTGTTTCGGATTGACTGTCAAAAGCTTTCAAACACAAAACGGTCCCCTTTTGCTTTGTGACCCCTAAACGAAGTGTTGAATCCTCTCATAAAAAAAACAGGCATATTTTCAGAATGTCCGCTAACTATGTGAATAATCTCCACTGTCTGAAACTCATTATATTTGCGTTTGATTCACACATATTAATCAGTCATATCACACTCCCAGAGCTTCCAAGATCCCTGATGCCCTGCAAGACAATGCCTAGTCCCGTTTTTTTCTTGGCAATCTGTAACTTGATGTCATAAATGTAAAAGGAGATGAAAAAAATATCATTCCCAGAATTCCAAGTGAAAACAAAAACAAAAAAACAGCATTTATGGATGTATTTCTCACGCATGGCACAGCAAAACTCGAGCGTCATGCGCGCCTTTCAATATTTTTTAACCACCAAAAAACATGCTAAACTTAAACTATTCTTTGCCTGACTCCATTTTGCTATAGCACATCTTAGAAAAGAAAGGACACGGACAACCCCGAACCGACAGGGAAGCTCCCGCGGCACCTGGACGGGTGACACCGGATAGACTGGAACACAGGCGACACGCACAGAAACTGAGTCAACTACCCCAACCAACCCCACCAACACTTTCCGCCCGCCCGTTAGCTACCGCCAGGTACCACAGTGTTGTGGAATTGTCGAGATATTGGCAATCACCACACTACCTGAGATGTTGACATCGGCAGGTGCACTGGCCATGGGAGTATGAGGGAGGACAGGGAGGGCTATGAGAGAGCATGATAGAGATGGGGGCCAGAGGAGTAAGGAACCTTGTATGCCAGCCGGACCCAGATCAGGAAAGAGGCGCATCAGGGGAGACTACGCAAGCAGAGCGCCTCAATTCAGGACAGAGATGCAAACTAACCAACCACACTAACAATTTTCCTTTCTGCATACACCTCTCAAACTCCAAACCAAACACAACCAAAACCTACAGCACAACAAACTGCACAAACTTCACTACATTGCAACAACAAAACAAAAAAAAACACACATAGACTCGCACAACAGTACATGAGGACTACCGGCTGCAAACACCTCAGGCCCAACCAACGGACCCACCGGGCTGAGGCCGCCAAGAGCACATCACTGCTCTCTTGCACTTTTCCTGCTTCCTCCCACTAACTGAACACCCCCCCTCCTCTTTCAGAGCCACCAGAGCACCAGGGGACCACTCCGGTGGTGATAGTGCGCAGTACAAATGTCCTTTAACATAACAAAAGAGGCTAGAATAAAATACGCCTAATTGGGAAATAAAGAATGCTTGCAGCTAATCCTACCCAACGGAATATAAAACCGATGTGTTAAGCACTACATCATTATGCTGCTGACAGAAAGCACATTACAATAAAACCCTGCAGCACTGCTCTAAAATGAAGGTTATTTTGTATTTCATTAACCAAAAAAGGAGAATATAGTAAAATATACACTTTTATGGATGAGGTGTTTATGACTGGTTTCTCATAGATAACCAAATATGTTTTTGCAGAGAGGCTGACTGCGATTAATGGCTTTCAACCAGCTCAAAGATAATGTAGGTTTGCCTGTGACAATGACTGGATCTGAACAATTGAAACACATTGAGCATTGATTCCCAAGGAATAGCCGCCAGTCTGTTCGTTGTATTTCTTAGAATAAAAGCAAACGTGATTGCAAAATGATTTGTGAATATGATAACAGCTGCTTTGTTAAGAGTCGGTTATGGGTTGTTATATAAATCCGATCTCACGTTTACAGTTCCACCAATGCTTCAGGGGTAAAACTAATCTGGCTTTCAAATTTGACATTGGCGTTTCCCAAAATTATATTGCTAATACTTATTGACTAGCTAGGTGGATCTAGATGAAATCTTCCATTAAATATGACTGACAAGGGTCTCAATGAACCCGCAATTTTGGGGCAAATTCATTGTAGGGGTCAAACGTTATTAAGCATTGAAAAAAGCTATTGCTGGCATTCATTTTACCGTAGGGGTAAAGGTGGATCTTTTTAACAATGGCACAGTGAAAACCACTAGACAGATCTGTGTCAAATTAGACAAATGTTGGGCACAAAGCAGTACAGATTTTCCTCTTTTTTGATTTGATGTAATTCAGTTTGGTAGTTTCTTAAAAAATTGACAGAGAAGGTGGTGTGCCTGGCCAAAATAAACATTTATATATCTCCCATGTTGCATTGCAGGTGTTTCAGAAATATAAGTCCATCATCTTTTTTTTCATCATTGTGGGCCTTTCTTGAGGTAGATTTGTGATAATTCTGTGGTAATATCGCACCACAACAAAGGTGCAGGGATACAAAAAAATATTCTTTTGAAAATGTATTCCAAAATAAAAAGTGGCGCCTTTATAAAAAAAAATCTTAATTTCATGCCAAGGTTTACCCACATTATTACACACAGTTGTGCTCCCTGCTTGCAGTTTGAAACAACAATTACAAAACAGAATTTAAAACTGAAGAGTAAAACCAGGGGAAATCAACTTTATCATTCATTTGTACCACCCTCTGTTTTGGAAAATGTTTAATATCAGACAGCATTTACAAGGATTCCTATGGAATCCTCATTCTTTTTTCAGGCGCTAAAACATATATTATAGGGCCAACGACAATACTGGGAGATGATGAAAATGATGGAACTCAAAATACTATTTGGAGGAGGAAAAAGGATGCCATCGGGCTTTGGAATGAACTCTCCCATGACCTTAATGTGTACAATAAACTTCTCGCCTTCAGAAAGAGACTACAAACTCTTATGTTTATGTAGTCACTGTGAGGGGACCACTAATTGTTTTGAACCACAACGCTTAGATGGCCTGGCCATAGACACTATATAAATACCAATACCAATAGCATTAGAAATAGCAGTAGCAATAGCAATCACAACAGGCTAGAGGTCGGGAGTGGGAAATAAGACACCATGGGCCTCATTACAAGCATGGCGGTATGGGAACTACAGTACTGGTAAGCATGCTGGTACCGTAGTTCCCGGACCGCCATACTATGTGCTCTGCTCGCGGGTGCCGTTTTACCCACCAGGTTTTTCTTGGCGGGTGTAATGGCATGTAAGAAGAGCACGTTGGATGCACTGGCACAACTCTGGATGTGCCGGTGCATCCGACCTCCCCATCCCCATTCAGCCCTATGGGGCAGAATGGGGATCGGGAGGCCCTTGATTCCTGCACCCTCAAATGGCCAATTACCGGGTCCGCCAAGCTCGGCATGACCCGGTTCTTGCCCATTCGCGGGTGCCAGAAAAAATGCAACTCCGGCAGAAGCCATGCCCTTAATAAGGGCTCGGCTACCGCCAGAGTTGTAATGAGGCCCCATGTGAAGTTGGGGATTTGGAGGTGGGTTGGGGAGCCAGTGACAGGTAGAACATTGTCAGTTTATCTGGTCAACGTCATGGGAATCTCACAAGATTTCTGCACCAAGCCCGCAAAACATGCACAGAAACAAAATGTGTGTCACATGAAGCGATGAGAGATAACAGGTAATGGGAGAGAGTTACGGAGGGAAAGGGCAATTAAGAGGTGAGCAGGGATATGTACAAAAGAAAGGGGGCACTTGTTGAGTGCCTGTGAGGATGTGGAAGACTTTTGAATTCTGAGCATTTTTTTTGCCGTTATCATGGGAATAAGCCAACCACCACTCTACCGCAAGAATTTCTGTTATTGGAAATTATTACTGTGAAATTATTGCGGGAATTAGGAGTTCGAAAAAAAAGTTTAACATCTGCAGTGCCTACATAGACTGGGCAGGGGGCAATGAGTGTTTGGTAACTCATCAATGGTGTGACATGGACAGTGGCTAGTGTGCCCAAAAGAATGCTATTGGTGCAACAGGTACAGAGGCCACGGGCGAAAGCTATAGCAATTGAGAATTCAAGAAAGTATGCAACATGCACAGAACTAACGGCTGTAGTCCATGGCCACTGACAATGGCTGAAGGCAATCAATAATCAGCCTGATAGAAAACATTTGGTACAAAACGTACAGTGGCCACAGCCAAAGTCCATGGCTAGTGAGACTTTAAGAAACTATAGTATAACAAAACCCTTTGAAATTCAGTGAAAAACATTAGTTAAGAGAGAGTTAAGGTGATCAGATTTAACACAGCAAAACCTCTGAAAGAGACAAGCTCCGTGTCAGTTTAGTTCTACAGGACCGTCTGATCCTTTTTGCATGTAATAAACCTTATTTACCCTTGCAAAATGGTCCAGTGATTATTTTGTCTGTTGGATTATTTTTACCACAGCGTTTTTGGATTGCTATACTTTTTGCAAATGAAAAGCTTTGATTTATTTGTGTGTTTTTGTGCTGTTCTATTCAAGCATTTCCAGTGATCATAGTGAGTGAAGACAAAAATAAAAAGGGCTCAAAATTGTATGTGGAGAAAGAAAAGGAGTGCACTCTATAGGTGGAGGGCACAAGAGAAGCAGATGTGCAGTGGAGGAGTTTGGGGTGAGTTGGGCAGCCTGTTTGGGGAAAACATTTTCAGCTTATTGGGAAAAACCACACAAGTCTTCTGATATTCCTGCAGTAATGTTTCAAGGCATGCTCAGAAAACAAAATGCATCACATTAACCAAAGAGTGAAAGGTGGTAATGTGAGCATTGCAGGGAGGTAAAACACAAGGGTAGGGAATGGGGTCCAGGAAAGGAGGAGGGGGACACTTGGTGAGTGTCAGGGAATATAGGATTTTTCAATTATTTAGCATTACTTTACTGTGGGAATTGGCATGCTCTGCATTACTATGGGAATAATTATCAAGAATGACATTTGTGGCAATAGAGGACATGAGCAAGAGTTGATGTTTAGTGTGAGAAATATTGTGGAAATAAAAAGAGGGGAACAAAATTGTCAATAGTCTTTTCAAGCTACAGAGAGGAAGTATTTTAAAGCTACATAGAATTGATAGCAGACCTACTAGTCAGGGTGGTATGGGTCTTTTATAATAATTGGTGCCACATGTACATTGGACACAGTCAGAGGTTGTGGCCAGGGACCCCAAGACATCTGTAATTGGAGCAACATGGACAGTGGCATGGATGAATGCTGTGTCTTGTGAGCTAGTAGCAAAGGCCAAAGGGCAGTGAACTGCGAGGCCAATGACCATGGATTTAGGCTATGGCTAGTGGAATCTGGTTAAAGGGGAGTATGGGCCTCAGCCGGTAGATCATGGCCACTAAACATGGCTGCCTGCCTGGTCCAGTGGCCTACCCTTTTTTTAAATAATTGCTGCAATATGTACAGTGGCCACTGACTAAGGCTATGACCACTGGCGTTGCACGAAGTCAATGGCCAGTGAGCCTCAAAGAAACCATAGTATAAAAAAAGCCTTAAAGTCCAGTAAACAAACCTTAGTTTAGAGCAAGTTAATGAGGTATCACAAACAAACGTGAAATCCAGCGATGTAGGAAGTGATGAACATCTTATCTAAGTTTGCCCTCCCCATTGTTGTGCCCAAGAGCATATACATCACATCACAGATGGGACTGGAAATTAGATACAGAATTACATCATGGGGGACATCAAATAGGGGGTGCATGCCAAGTTAAGATGCTCATCATTTCCCAAACCCACTAAATTTAAAGGAAGAGCTCTTGTTGAGTGGCTTATAACTGTGGCTCCTTAAGATAAACCTGGACAAAGCAAAAGAAAAATAGACCTGCATCTGAATAATTTTGAAAAGTTTGGTACAGTTTTGTTAAGGAGGGCAAAGTCATAATCATGGCCCCAAAATGTCCAGAGCCCAGAGAGACTTGAATGGTGAACACATGTTGCTTGGGTTATATTCCTAACCACTGGGCAGATTTGCATTAGACTTACGTGAGGCATGCTGGGCTGCCCCTGAAAGTGTATTTTTGCAAATGTGGTGGTGTCTTGTCCAGTGAATGTTTTAAAAATGTCAAAACATAGGTTAAAATAAATTAGTGATATGTTGGCTAGGTCCACTGACTCACTTCCTGATTTTGTGTCTGCATATACCTCTGGCCTAAATAGGAATTCCTGGTATAATGCCATACAACAGCATACACAGGTGCTGACTGGTCAACTATGGAATCTGAGGTGAATCAAATATTTTGCAGCAGACACAGAGTTGAATTTACGATCCATGCTTTTCGTCCGTTAACACAGTGGTAGAAAAATTTTTAAAAACACACTTTTACACTTATGTTTCTCATGAAAGAATCCCTGGAGAGGTCGGGGGGTTTTGGGAGATGCAGAATATATGTTTAATTGAGTAAAGAAAATGTTATTTCTTGTGCAATGACAGCAGATCCAAACAACCCTGCAAACTATTAAAACATCTCAAACACACCTTTCATTTGGAAACTAAACACAACTCCAAGATTTAATTCAAACAAATAACATAATTCATAAGAAACATTATGGGTTCAGACAAACAAGGAGCACAGAATTTCCATTGTATACATTATGGGACATGCAAAAGAGATACATGGATGGAGTGATCTCACCTTGCTGGATATTCCAGCAGCTTTTGACAACAGAACTTACAAGATTCTTACAAAGAAACTGGGGGATAATGGGAGAAAAGGAGTGTCCCTGCACTGGATTATCCCCTCCCTCTGCAACAGAATGGAAACAACTATTATGGCCTTTTACAGATACCATATATGCCGTTTGGACTGGGGAGTACATTACTCTCCTAATGAAACTCAAAAGCCACTGTGGCTTTACCTGCAACAACTATGTAGCTGATTCTCAAATAATATGCAATCTGGTAAATAAACCTTCAACTAACTCACCAGACCTGCAAAGATGTCTGAGTACAAACAAATAGACTAAACCCCTATGTTTTCAAACCAGAACTCATGCTTTTCAGTGCAGCCCCATCAAACACCTCCTCAGTTCCCTGGCCTAACAAGCGGTGCCTATCACCAGTACCATAATCCATGATAAAGAACCTCAGAACAACAATGGGCTGAATTTTTTATGACAGAACTACTAGTAAGAGCAATTGTTAGATGGTGCTTCTTCCAATTTAGCATGCTACAACACATACTACAATACCTTTCTTTCACTCACAGGACAAAAGGTGAAATATCACTTGTCCTAACACGACTGTAATATACAAACAGCCTTTATTTAGGATTCCCAAAAACATCATGGGAAAGCTATAAAGAGCACAGAATTGGGCCGCCAGACTATGCCATGGAATGTAAAGTCTCAGAAACATCACTCCTCCACTTTTGATCCTGCACTGGCCCATCAAATAAAGAACACATTTCAAAATCCACTGGTATGCATGCCATGGAATGATCCAGCTTGCTTCACAAAGATTATTCACCATTGCAAGCCTGTCGTGATCTTAGGTCAAGTAACACTGTTCTAGTCTTTGTTCCTGACTTCAAAAGAAAACGACGATGTGGATCTTCTTTATACATATTAGCTACCAAACTTTAGAACATTCTGCCCAAACATGTTTGAATGAAAGCACACCATCGGACATTGAGGAAACAACTCAAAACATGGCTCCTCATCTAAGAAAAACAGATATAGCACAATGAACACTAAGCCAATGGTTTCTATACATCTCTATTTGTAAAGCGTGTAGGTGCTGAGATGGCTAATTAACCTACCTCTTAACAAAGGAGACTGGTCTAATGAAACAAAGCATACTAGCCTAGGACATGTCTGAAATATTCACAAATCAAGAACCCCATTCCTCATTCACATCTACTCCTTCGCTCACTGATTACCCAATACTAAATCCCTCAGTTTTACCCCACTTCCACACCCACAGGATGACACACAAGGTCTAGTAGATTAAGCACAGTCTCCCACCCTATCCTTTCCTTTTGAACACCCCACTCTACTCCACTCCAATGCTTCCAGAACTACCTCCTGATCATGGGACTGCCCTTAAGGCTGCCATGCTCAGTGAATCGTGTCCCATCCCAAACACAGTCATATCCATATTCAGGCCAAGGTAATAGGTGCTTCCGAACTGTAACTCATCAACACTACAACCTTTATGGTCCATGCTTACCATACTATCCCTCTAACAGTATCACTTAACTCCCTTTTTCATTTACTGAGCCATGCACACTGTGGACAACATTATTGGAAATGGGGAACTATACAAGACCACAATTCCTAACCTACCTTAACATGGCACTCTCTTTGCCCCAGAACTGCACCATTGCCCATCATCTGTCACCCAATGGCACCCTTCTTTCCCAACAATACTCTCATTGCCCCCGCAGCTGTCAAATTGCTCAGAGGCTTGATCCTTTCACACTCAGAACTCTCCATGTTCTCCCATGTCACATCAATGGCTCCTTCATATTCACCATTGTGCTTGTCCAAACATTCAGGGGGTAATTCAAAGAATTGAGCGCACAAGTGGCACACGCGCTGGCGCACAGTGTGCGCGTGTGACAGTCTGCGCCAGCCGCGTGTGCCAAAATCCATTTCCGCGCACAGCGTATTCATGGATTTTAACATCCATTACCAGCCGTGGCGCATAGTGGCGCAGCGACCCTGCAGCAGCGCCAGTTACGCCCCCAAACCCTCCCCGTGCGCCATGTACATGCGCACAAATCCTGTACGTGGCACACAGGCTCCCAACCACAAAGACGCCTGTAAAACTCCCTGCGCACCCCTCCGAATACACGTATCTGGCTGCGTGGGAAGTTTCACACGCGATTGGCCCTGTGCGAGAGGGGTAGTGTATCACTGGGGTGCGCAGGAAGTCTCACATGCGATTGGCCCTGTGCGGGCAGGGCACGTGCATTTTGGGGGTGCGCGGGAAGTTTCACACGTGATTGGCTCTGTGCGAGCGGGGTACGTGTGTTACTGGGGTGCGCAGGAAGTCTCACACGCGATTGGTCCTGTGCGAGCAGGGTACGTGCATTTTGGAGGTGCGCGTGAAGTTTCACACGCGATTGGCCCTGTGCGAGCGGGGTATGTTTATTACTGAGGTGCGCAGGAAGTCTCACACAAGATTGGCCCCGCGCGAGCAGAGTACGTTCATTTCGGGTGTGCGCGGGAAGTTTCACACGCGATTGGCCCTGTGCGACCAGAGTACATGTATTACTGGGGTGCGTGGGACGAATCACACGCGATTGTCCCTGTGCGAGCGGGGTACGTGTATTACTGGGGTGCGTGGGAAGTCTCACACGCGATTGTCCCTGTGCGAGTGGGGTACGTGTATTACTGGGGTGCACGCAAAGTTTCACACGCGATCAGACCTGTGCGAGCAGGGTACGTGTATTACTGGGGTTCGCAGAAGTCTCACACGCGTTTGGCACTGTGCGAGCAGGATACGTGCATTTTGGGGGTGCGCGGGAAGTTTCACATCCGATTGGCCCTGTGCAAGTGGGGTACGTGTATTACTAGGGTGCGCGGGAAGTTTCACACGCGATTGGCCCTGTGCGAGCAGGGTACGTGCATTTCGGGGGTGCGCGGGAAGTTTCACACGCGATTGGCCCTGTGCGAGCGGGGTATGTGTATTACCGGGGTGCGCAGGAAGTCTCACACGCGATTGGCCCTGTGCGAGCAAGGTACGTGCATTTTGGGGGTGCGTGGAAAGTTTCACACGCGATTAGCCGTGTGCGAGCAGGGTACGTGTATTACTGAGATGTGCGGGAAGTTTCACACGCGATTGGCCCTGTGCGAGCAGGGTACGTGCATTTTGGGGGTGCGCAGGAAGTTTCACACGCGATTGGCCCTGTGCGAGCGGGGTACGTGTATTAGTTGCGGTGCGCGGGAAGTCTCACACGCGATTGTCCCTGTGCGAGCGGGGTACGTGTATTACTGGGGTGCGCGCAAAGTTTCACACGCCATTGGCCCTGTGCGAGCAGGCTACATTCATTTCGGGGGTGTGCGGGAAGTTTCACACGCGATTGGCCCTGTGCGAGTGGGGTACGTGTATTACTGGGGTGGGTGGGAAGTTTCACACGCGATTGGTGCTGTGCGAGCGGGGTACGTGTATTACTGGGGTGCACGCAAAGTTTCACACGCGATTGGCCCTGTGCGAGCAGGGTATGTGCATTTCGGGGGTGCGCGGGAAGTTTCACACGCGATCGGCCCTGTGCGAGCAGGATACGTGTATTACTGGGGTTCGCGGAAGTCTCACACGCGATTGGCCCTGTGCGAGCAGGGTAAGTGCATTTCGGGGGTGCGCGGGATGTTTCACACGCGATTGGCCCTGTGCGAGCAGGGTACGTGTATTACTGGGGTTCGCAGAAGTCTCACATGCGATTGGCCCTGTGCGAGCAGGGTACGTGCATTTCGGGGGTGCGCGGGAAGTTTCACACGAGATTGGCCCTGTGCGAGCAGGATATGTGTATTACCGGGGTGCGCAGGAAGTCTCACACGCGATTGGCCCTGTGCGAGCAAGGTACGTGCATATTGGGGGTGCGCAGAAAGTTTCACACGCGATTGGCCCTGTGCGAGCGGGGTATGTGTATTACTGGGGTTCACAGGAAGTCTCACACGCGATTGGCCCTGTGCGAGCAAGGTACGTGCATTTTGGGGTTGTGCAGGAAGTTTCACACGCGATTGGCCCTGTGCGAGCGGGGTACGTGTATTAGTTGCGGTGCGCAGGAAGTCTCACACGCGATTGTCCCTGTGCGAGCGGGGTACGTGTATTACTGGGGTGCGCGCAAAGTTTCACACGCGATTGGCCCTGTGCGAGCAGGGTACGTTCATTTCGGGGGTGTGCGGGAAGTTTCACACGCGATTGGCCCTGTGCGAGTGGGGTACGTGTATTACTGGGGTGCGTGGGAAGTTTCACACGCGATTGGCCCTGTGCGAGCGGGGTACGTGTATTACTGGGGTGCGCGGGAAGTCTCACACGAGATTAGCCCTATGCGAGCAGGGTACGTTCATTTCGGGGGTGTGCAGGAAGTTTCACACGCGATTGGCCCTGTGCGAGCGGGGTACGTGTATTAGTTGGGGTGCGTGGGAAGTCTCACACCCGATTGTCCCTGTGCGAGCGGGGTACGGGTATTACTGGGGTGCACGCAAAGTTTCACACGCGATTGGCCCTGTGAGAGCAGGGTACGTTCATTTTGGGGGTGCGCAGGAAGTTTCACACGCGATTGGCCCTGTGCGAGTGGGGTATGTGCATTTTGGGGTGCGCAGGAAGTTTCACACGCGATCGGCCCTGTGCGAGCAGGGTACGTGTATTACTGGGGTTCGCAGAAGTCTCACACGCGATTGGCCCTGTGCGAGCAGGGTACGTGCATTTCGGGGGTGTGCGGGAAGTTTCACACGCGATTGGCTCTGTGCAAGTGGGGTACGTGTATTACGGGGGTGCGTGGGAAGTTTCACACGCGATTGGCCCTGTGCGAGCAGGGTACATGCATTTCGGGGGTGCGTGGGATGTTTCACACGCGATTTGCCCTGTGCGAGCAGGGTACGTGTATGACTGGGGTACGCGGAAAGTCTCACATGCGATTGGCCCTGTGCGAGCAAGGTACGTGCATTTTGGGGGTGCGCGTGAAGTTTCACACGTGATTGGCTCTGTGCGAGCGGGGTATGTGTATTACTGAGGTGCGCAGGAAGTCTCACACGAGATTGGCCCCGCGCGAGCAGAGTACGTTCATTTCGGGTGTGCGCGGGAAGTTTCACACGCGATTGGCCCTATGCGAGCAGAGTACGTGTATTACTGGGGTGCGCGGGAAGTCTCACACGCGATTGTCCCTGTGCGAGTGGGGTACGTGTATTACTGGGGTGCGCGGGAAGTCTCACACGTGATTGTCCCTGTGCGAGTGGGGTACGTGTATTACTGGGGTGCACGCAAAGTTTCACACGCGATTGGCCCTGTGCGAGCAGGGTATGTGCTTTTCGGGGGTGCACGGGAAGTTTCACATGTGATCGGACCTGTGCGAGCAGGGTACGTGTATTACTGGTTTCCGCAGAAGTCTCACACGCGATTGGCCCTGTGCGAGCAGGGTACGTGCATTTCGGGGGTGCGCGGGAAGTTTCACATGCGATTGGCCCTGTGCAAGTGGGGTATGTGTATTACTGCGGTGCGCGGGAAGTTTCACACGCGATTGGCCCTGTGCGAGCAGGGTATGTGCATTTTGGGGTGCGCGTGAAGTTTCACACGCGATCGGCCCTGTGCGAGCAGGGTACGTGTATTACTGGGGTTCGCAGAAGTCTCACACGCGATTGGCCCTGTGCGAGCAGGGTACGTGCATTTCGGGGGTGTGCGGGAAGTTTCACACACAATTGGCTCTGGCCAACTGGGGTACGTGTATTACTGGGGTGCGTGGGAAGTTTCACACGCGATTGGCCCTGTGCGAGCAGGGTACGTGCATTTCGGGGGTGCATGGGATGTTTCACACGCGATTTGCCCTGTGCGAGCGGGGTACGTGTATGACTGGGGTACGCGGAAAGTCTCACATGCGATTGGCCCTGTGCAAGCAAGGTACGTGCATTTTGGGGGTGCGCGTGAAGTTTCACACGTGATTGGCTCTGTGCGAGCGGGGTATGTGTATTACTGAGGTGCGCAGGAAGTCTCACACGAGATTGGCCTTGCACGAGCAGAGTACATTCATATCGGGTGTGCGCGGGAAGTTTCACACGTGATTGGCCCTGTGCGAGCAGAGTACCTGTATTACTGGGGTGCACGGGAAGTCTCACATGCGATTGTCCCTTTGCGAGCGGGGTACGTGTATTACTGGGGTGTGCGGGAAGTCTCACACGTGATTGTCCCTGTGCGAGCGGGGTACGTGTATTACTGGGGTGCACGCAAAGTTTCACACGCGATTAGCCCTGTGCGAGCAGGGTATGTGCATTTCGGGGGTGCGCGGAAAGTTTCACACGTGATCGGACCTGTGTGAGCACGGTACGTGTATTACTGGGGTCCGCAGAAGTCTCACATGCGTTTGGCCCTGTGCGAGCAGGGTACGTGCATTTCGGGGGTGCGCGGGAAATTTCACATGCGATTGGCCCTGTGCAAGAGGGGTACATGTATTATTGGGGTGCGCGGGAAGTTTCACACGCGATTGGCCCTGTGCGAGTGGGTATGTGCATTTCGGGGGTGCGTGGGAAGTTTCACACGCGATTGGCCCTGTGCGAGCGGGGTACGTGTATTACTGAGGTGTGCGGGAAGTCTCACACGAGATTAGCCTGTTCGAGCAGGGTACGTTCATTTGGGGGGTGCGCAGGAAGTTTCACACGCGATTGGCCCTGTGCGAGCGGGGTACGTGTATTACTGGGGTGCGCAGGAAGTCTCACACGCGATTGGCCCTGTGCGAGCAAGGTACGTGCATTTTGGGGGTGCGCGGAAAGTTTCACACGCGATTGGCCCTGTGCGAGCGGGGTACGTGTATTACTGAGGTGTGCGGGAAGTCTCACACGAGATTAGCTCTGTTCGAGCAGGGTACGTTCATTTGGGGGGTGCGCAGGAAGTTTCACACGCGATTGGCCCTGTGCGAGCAGGGTACGTGCATTTCAGGGGGTGCGCGGGAAGTTTCACACGTGATTGGCCCTGTGTGAGCGGGGTACGTGTATTACTGGGGTGCGCGGGAAGTCTCACACGCGATTGTCCCTGTGCGAGCGGGGTACGTGTATTACTGGGGTGCACGCAAAGTTTCACAAGCGATCAGACCTGTGCGAGCAGGGTACATGTATTACTGGGGTTCACAGAAGTCTCACACGCGGTTGGCACTGTGCAAGCAGGGTACGTGCATTTCGGGGGTGCTTGGGAAGTTTCACATGTGATTGGCCCTGTGCAAGCGGGGTACGTGTATTATTGGGGTGCGCAGGAAGTCTCACACGCGATTGGCCCTGTGCGAGCAAGGTACGTGCATATTGGGGGTGCGCAGAAAGTTTGACACGCGATTGGCCGTGTGCGAGCAAGGTATCTGCATTTCGGGGGTGCGCGGGAAGTTTCACACGTGATTGGCCCTGTGCGAGCGGGGTATGTGTATTACTGGGGTTCGCAGGAAGTCTCACACGCGATTGGCCCTGTGCGAGCAAGGTACGTGCATTTTGCGGTTGTGCGGGAAGTTTCACACGCGATTGGCCCTGTGCGAGCGGGGTACGTGTATTACTGAGGTGTGCGGGAAGTCTCACACGAGATTAGCCCTGTTCGAGCAGGATACGTTCATTTTGGGGGTGCGCAGGAAGTTTTACACGCGATTGGCCCTGTGCGAGCAGGGTACGTGTATTAGTTGCAGTGCGCGGGAAGTCTCACACACGATTGTCCCTGTGCGAGCGGGGTACGTGTATTATTGGGGTGCGCGCAAAGTTTCACACGCGATTGGCCCTGTGCGAGCAGGGTACGTTCATTTCGGGGGTGTGCGGGAAGTTTCACACGCGATTGGCCCTGTGCGAGTGGGGTACGTGTATTACTGGGGTGCGTGGGAAGTTTCACACGCGATTGGCCCTGTGCGAGCGGGGTACGTGTATTACTGGGGTGCGCGGGAAGTCTCACACGAGATTAGCCCTGTGCGAGCAGGGTACGTTCATTTTCTGGGGTGCGCAGGAAGTTTCACACGCGATTGGCCCTGTGCGAGCGGGGTACATGTATTAGTTGGGGTGCGTGGGAAGTCTCACACCCGATTGTCCCTGTGCGAGCGGGGTACTTGTATTACTGGGGTGCGCGCAAAGTTTCACACGCGATTGGCCCTGTGCGAGCAGGGTACGTTCATTTTGGGGGTGCGCGGGAAGTTTCACACGCGATTGGCCCTGTGCGAGTGGGGTATGTGCATTTTGGGGTGCGCAGGAAGTTTCACACGCGATCGGCCCAGTGCGAGCAGGGTACGTGTATTACTGGGGTGCGCAGAAGTCTCAAACGCGATTGGCCCTGTGCGAGCAGGGTACGTGCATTTCGGGGGTGCGTGGGATGTTTCACACGCGATTTGCCCTGTGCGAGCAGGGTACGTGTATGACTGGGGTACGCGGAAAGTCTCACATGCGATTGGCCCTGTGCGAGCAAGGTACGTGCATTTTGGGGGTGCGCGTGAAGTTTCACACGTGATTGGCTCTGTGCGAGCGGGGTATGTGTATTACTGAGGTGCGCAGGAAGTCTCACACGAGATTGGCCCCGCGCGAGCAGAGTACGTTCATTTCGGGTGTGTGCGGGAAGTTTCACACGCGATTGGCCCTGTGCGAGCAGAGTACGTGTGTTACTCTGGGGTGCGCGGGAAGTCTCACACGCGATTGTCCCTGTGCGAGCGGGGTACGTGTATTACTGGGGTGCGCGGGAAGTCTCACACGTGATTGTCCCTGTGCGAGTGGGGTACGTGTATTACTGGGGTGCACGCAAAGTTTCACATGCGATTGGCCCTGTGCGAGCAGGGTATGTGCATTTCGAGGGTGCGCGGGAAGTTTCACATGTGATCGGACCTGTGCGAGCAGGGTACGTGTATTACTGGGTTCCGCAGAAGTCTCACACGCGATTGGCCCTGTGCGAGCAGGGTACATGCATTTCGGGGGTGCGCGGGAAGTTTCACACGCGATTGGCCCTGTGCGAGCAGGGTATGTGCATTTTGGGGTGCGCGGGAAGTTTCACACGCGATCGGCCCTGTGCGAGCAGGGTACGTGTATTACTGGGGTTCGCAGAAGTCTCACACGCGATTGGCCCTGTGCGAGCAGGGTACGTGCATTTCGGGGGTGTGCGGGAAGTTTCACACGCAATTGGCTCTGTGCAACTGGGGTACGTGTATTACTGGGGTGCGTGGGAAGTTTCACACGCGATTGGCCCTGTGCGAGCAGGGTACGTGCATTTCGGGGTGCATGGGATGTTTCACACGCGATTTGCCCTGTGCGAGCGGGGTACGTGTATGACTGGGGTATGCGGAACGTCTCACATGCGATTGGCCCTGTGCAAGCAAAGTACGTGCATTTTGGGGGTGCGCGTGAAGTTTCACACGTGATTGGCTCTGTGCGAGCGGGGTATGTGTATTACTGAGGTGCGCAGGAAGTCTCACACGAGATTGGCCTCGCACGAGCAGAGTACGTTCATATCGGGTGTGCGCGGGAAGTTTCACACGTGATTGGCCCTATGCGAGCAGAGTACGTGTATTACTGGGGTGCGCGGTTAGTCTCACATGCGATTGTCCCTGTGCGAGCGGGGTACGTGTATTACTGGGGTGCGTGGGAAGTCTCACACGTGATTGTCCCTGTGCGAGCGGGGTACGTGTATTACTGGGCTGCACGCAAAGTTTCACACGTGATTGGCCCTGTGCGAGCAGGGTATGTGCATTTCGGGGGTGTGCGGGAAGTTTCACACGTGATCGGACCTGTGCGAGCAGGGTACGTGTATTACTGGGGTCCGCAGAAGTCTCACATGCGTTTGGCCCTGTGCTAGCAGGGTACGTGCATTTCGGGGGTGCGCGGGAAGTTTCACATGCGATTGGCCCTGTGCAAGTGGGGTATGTGTATTACTGGGGTGCGCGGGAAGTTTCACACGCGATTGGCCCTGTGCAAGCAGGGTACGTGCATTTCAGGGGGTGTGCGGGAAGTTTCACACGCGATTGGCCCTGTGTGAGCGGGGTACGTGTATTACTGGGGTGCGCGGGAAGTCTCACACGCGATTGTCCCTGTGCAAGCGGGGTACGTGTATTACTGGGGTGCACGCAAAGTTTCACAAGAGATCAGACCTGTGCGAGCAGGGTACATGTATTACTGGGGTTCGCAGAAGTCTCACACGAGTTTGGCACTGTGCGAGCAGGGTACGTGCATTTCGGGGGTGCGCGGGAAGTTTCACACACGATTGGCCCTGTGCGAGCAGGGTATGTGTATTACTGAGGTGCGTGGGAAGTCTCACACGCGATTGGCCCTGTGCAAGCGGAGTACGTGTATTATTGGGGTGCGCGGGAAGTTTCACACGCGATTGGCCCTGTGCGAGTGGGTACATGCATTTCGGGGGTGCGCGGGAAGTTTCACACGCGATTGGCCCTGTGCGAGCGGGGTACGTGTATTACTGGGGTGCGCAGGAAGTCTCACACGCGATTGGCCCTGTGCGAGCAAGGTAGGTGCATTTTGGGGGGTGCGCGGAAAGTTTCACACGCGATTGGCCCTGTGCGAACAGGGTACGTGTATTACTGAGGTGTGCGGGAAGTTTCACACGCGATTGGCTCTGTGCGAGCAGGGTACGTGCATTTCGGGGGTGCGCGGGAAGTTTCACACGCGATTGGCCCTGTGCGAACAGGGCACGTGTATTACTGAGGTGTGCGGGAAGTTTCACAAGCGATTGGCCCTGTGCGAGCGGGGTACGTGTATTACTGGGGTTCGCGGGAAGTCTCACACGTGATTGGCCCTGTGCGAGCAAAGTACGTGCATTTTGGGGGTGTGCGGGAAGTTTCACATGCGATTGGCCCTGTGCGAGTGGGGTACGTGTATTACTGAGGTGTGCGGGAAGTCTCACATGAGATTAGCCCTGTTCCAGCAGGGTACGTTCATTTCGGGGGTGCGCAGGAAGTTTCACACGCGATTGGCCCTGTGTGAGTGGGGTACGTGTATTACTGGGGTGCGCGGGAAGTCTCACACGCGATTGTCGCTGTGCAAGCGGGGTACGTGTATTACTGGGGTGCACGCAAAGTTTCACAAGCGATCAGACCTGTGCGAGCAGGGTACATGTATTACTGGGGTTCGCAGAAGTCTCACACGCGATTGGCCCTGTGCGAGTGGGTACGTGCATTTCGGGGGTGCGCGGGAAGTTTCACACGCGATTGGCCCTGTGCGAGCGGGGTACGTGTATTACTGGGGTGCGCAGGAAGTCTCACACGCGATTGGCCCTGTGCGAGCAAGGTACGTGCATTTTGGGGGTGCGCGGAAAGTTTCACACGCGATTGGCCCTGTGCGAGCAGGGTACGTGCATTTCGGGGGTGCGCAGGAAGTTTCACACGCGATTGGCCCTATGCGAGTGGGGTACTTGTATTAGTTGCGGTGCGCGGGAAGTCTCACACGCGATTGTCCCTGTGCGAGTGGGGTACGTGTATTACTGGGGTGCGCGCAAAGTTTCACACGCGATTGGCCCTGTGCGAGTGGGGCACGTGTATTACTGGGGTGCGTGGGAAGTTTCACACGTGATTGGCCCTGTGCGAGCAAGGTACATGCATTTTGGGGGTGTGCGGGAAGTTTCACACGCGATTGGTCCTGTGCGAGCGGGGTACATGTATTACTGAGGTGTTTGGGAAGTCTCACACGAGATTAGCCCTGTGCGAGCAGGGTACGTTCATTTCGGGGGTGCGCAGGAAGTTTCACAGGCGATTGGCCCTGTGCGAGCGGGGTACTTGTATTAGTTGCGGTGCGCGGGAAGTCTCACATGCGATTGTCCCTGTGCGAGCGGGGTACGTGTATTACTGGGGTGCGCGCAAAGTTTCACATGCGATTGGCCCTGTGCGAGCAGGGTACGTTCATTTTAGGGGTGTGCGGGAAGTTTCACACGCGATTGGCCATGTGCGAGTGGGGCACGTGTATTACTGGGGTGCGTGGGAAGTTTCACACCTGATTGGCCCTGTGCGAGCAAGGTACATGCATTTTGGGGGTGTGCGGGAAGTTTCATACGCGATTGGTCCTGTGCGAGCGGGGTACATGTATTACTGAGGTGTTTGGGAAGTCTCACACGAGATTAGCCCTGTGCGAGCAGGGTAAGTTCATTTCGGGGGTGCGCAGGAAGTTTCACAGGCGATTGGCCCTGTGCGAGCGGGGTACGTGTATTAGTTGGGGTGCGCGGGAAGTCTCACACCCGATTGTCCCTGTGCAAGCGGGGTACGTGTATTACTGGGGTGCGCGCAAAGTTTCACACGCGATTGGCCCTGTGCGAGCAGGGTACGTTCATTTCGGGGGTGCGCGGGAAGTTTCACACGCGATTGTCCCTGTGCGAGCGGGGTACATGTATTACTGGGGTGCATGCAAAGTTTCACACGCGATTGGCCCTGTGCGAGCAGGGTATGTGCATTTGGGGGTGCGCGGGAAGTTTCACATGCGATCGGCCCTGTGCGAGCGGGGTACGTGCATTACTGGGGTTCACGGAAGTCTCACACGCGATTGGCCCTGTGCGAGCAGGGTGCGTGCTTTTCGGGGGTGTGCAGGAAGTTTCACACGCGATTGGCTCTGTGCAAGTAGGGTACGTGTATTACTGGGGTGCCTGGGAAGATTCACACGCGATTGGCCCTGTGCGAGCAGGGTACGTGCATTTCGGGGGTGCGTGGGATGTTTCACACGCGATTTGCCCTGTGCAAGCGGGGTATGTGTATGACTGGGGTGCGCGGGAAGTCTCACACGCGATTAGCCCTGTGCGAGCGGGGAATGTGTATTACTGAGGTGCGCGGGAAGTCTCACATGAGATTGGCCATGTGCGAGCAGGGTACGTTCATTTCGGGAGTGCGCGGGAAGTTTCACACGCGATTGGGGTACGTGTATTACTGGGGTGCGCGGGAAGTCTCACACGCGATTGTCCATGTGCGAGCGGGGTACGTGTATTACTGGGGTGCGTGGGAAGTCTCACACGTGATTGTCCCTGTGCGAGCAGGGTACGTGTATTACTGGGGTGCACGCAAAGTTTTACACGCGATTGGCCCTGTGCGAGCAGGGTACGTGCATTTCAGGCGGTACGCAGGAAGTTTCACATGCGATTGGCCCTGTGCGAGTGGGGTACGTGTATTACTGGCGTGCGCGGGAAGTCTCACACGCGATTGGCCCTGTGCGAGCAAGGTACGTGCATTTTGGGGGTGCGCGGGAAGTTTCACACACGATTGGCCCTGTGCGAGCAGGGTACGTGTATTACTGAGGTGCGCGGGAAGTCTCACACGCGATTGGCCCTGTGCGAGCAAGGTACTTGCATTTTGGGGGTGCGTGGGAAGTTTCACACGCGATTGGCCCTGTGCGAGCGGGGTATGTGTATTACTGAGGTGCGCAGGAAGTCTCATACGAGATTGGCCCCGCGCGAGCAGAGTACGTTCATTTCGGGTGTGCGCGGGAAGTTTCACACGCGATTGGCCCTGTGCGAGCAGAGTACGTGTATTACTGGGGTGCGCGGGAAGTCTCACACGTGATTGTCCCTGTGCGAGCGGGGTACGTGTATTACTGGGGTGCGCGGGAAGTCTCACACGTGATTGTCCCTGTGCGAGTGGGGTACGTGTATTACTGGGGTGCACGCAAAGTTTCACATGCGATTGGCCCTGTGCGAGCAGGGTATGTGCATTTCGGGGGTGCGCGGGAAGTTTCACATGTGATCGGACCTGTGCGAGCAGGGTACGTGTATTACTGGGTTCCGCAGAAGTCTCACACGCGATTGGCCCTGTGCGAGCAGGGTACATGCATTTCGGGGGTGCGCGGGAAGTTTCACACGAGATTGGCCCTGTGCGAGCAGGGTATGTGCATTTTGGGGTGCGCAGGAAGTTTCACACGCGATCGGCCCTGTGCGAGCAGGGTACGTGTATTACTGGGGTTCGCAGAAGTCTCACATGCGATTGGCCCTGTGCGAGCAGGGTACGTGCATTTCGGGGGTGTGCGGGAAGTTTCACACGCAATTGGCTCTGTGCAACTGGGGTACGTGTATTACTGGGGTGCGTGGGAAGTTTCACACGCCATTGGCCCTGTGCGAGCAGGGTATGTGCATTTCGGGGGTGCATGGGATGTTTCACACGCGATTTGCCCTGTGCGAGCGGGGTACGTGTATGACTGGGGTACGCGGAACGTCTCACATGCGATTGGCCCTGTGCAAGCAAAGTACGTGCATTTTGGGGGTGCGCGTGAAGTTTCACACGTGATTGGCTCTGTGCGAGCGGGGTATGTGTATTACTGAGGTGCGCAGGAAGTCTCACACGAGATTGGCCTCGCACGAGCAGAGTACGTTCATATCGGGTGTGCGCGGGAAGTTTCACACGTGATTGGCCCTATGCGAGCAGAGTACGTGTATTACTGGGGTGCGCGGTTAGTCTCACATGCGATTGTCCCTGTGCGAGCGGGGTACGTGTATTACTGGGGTGCGTGGGAAGTCTCACACGTGATTGTCCCTGTGCGAGCGGGGTACGTGTATTACTGGGCTGCACGCAAAGTTTCACACGTGATTGGCCCTGTGCGAGCAGGGTATGTGCATTTCGGGGGTGCGCGGGAAGTTTCACACGTGATCGGACCTGTGCGAGCAGGGTACGTGTATTACTGGGGTCCGCAGAAGTCTCACATGCGTTTGGCCCTGTGCTAGCAGGGTACGTGCATTTCGGGGGTGCGCGGGAAGTTTCACATGCGATTGGCCCTGTGCAAGTGGGGTATGTGTATTACTGGGGTGCGCGGGAAGTTTCACACGCGATTGGCCCTGTGCAAGCAGGGTACGTGCATTTCAGGGGGTGTGCGGGAAGTTTGACACGCGATTGGTCCTGTGTGAGCGGGGTACGTGTATTACTGGGGTGCGCGGGAAGTCTCACACGCGATTGTCCCTGTGCAAGCGGGGTACGTGTATTACTGGGGTGCACGCAAAGTTTCACAAGAGATCAGACCTGTGCGAGCAGGGTACATGTATTACTGGGGTTCGCAGAAGTCTCACACGAGTTTGGCACTGTGCGAGCAGGGTACGTGCATTTCGGGGGTGCGCGGGAAGTTTCACACACGATTGGCCCTGTGCGAGCAGGGTATGTGTATTACTGAGGTGCGTGGGAAGTCTCACACGCGATTGGCCCTGTGCAAGCGGAGTACGTGTATTATTGGGGTGCGCGGGAAGTTTCACACGCGATTGGCCCTGTGCGAGTGGGTACATGCATTTCGGGGGTGCGCGGGAAGTTTCACACGCGATTGGCCCTGTGCGAGCGGAGTACGTGTATTACTGGGGAGCGCAGGAAGTCTCACACGCGATTGGCCCTGTGCGAGCAAGGTACGTGCATTTTGGGGGGTGCGCGGAAAGTTTCACACGCGATTGGCCCTGTGCGAACAGGGTACGTGTATTACTGAGGTGTGCGGGAAGTTTCACACGCGATTGGCCCTGTGCGAGCAGGGTACGTGCATTTCGGGGGTGCGCGGGAAGTTTCACACGCGATTGGCCCTGTGCGAACAGGGCACGTGTATTACTGAGGTGTGCGGGAAGTTTCACAAGCGATTGGCCCTGTGCGAGCGGGGTACGTGTATTACTGGGGTTCGCGGGAAGTCTCACACGCGATTGGCCCTGTGCGAGCAAAGTACGTGCATTTTGGGGGTGTGCGGGAAGTTTCACATGCGATTGGCCCTGTGCGAGCGGGGTACGTGTATTACTGAGGTGTGCGGGAAGTCTCACATGAGATTAGCCCTGTTCCAGCAGGGTACGTTCATTTCGGGGGTGCGCAGGAAGTTTCACACGCGATTGGCCCTGTGTGAGTGGGGTACGTGTATTACTGGGGTGCGCGGGAAGTCTCACACGCGATTGTCGCTGTGCAAGCGGGGTATGTGTATTACTGGGGTGCACGCAAAGTTTCACAAGCGATCAGACCTGTGCGAGCAGGGTACATGTATTACTGGGGTTCGCAGAAGTCTCACACGCGATTGGCCCTGTGCGAGTGGGTACGTGCATTTCGGGGGTGCGCGGGAAGTTTCACACGCGATTGGCCCTGTGCGAGCGGGGTACGTGTATTACTGGGGTGCGCAGGAAGTCTCACACGCGATTGGCCCTGTGCGAGCAAGGTACGTGCATTTTGGGGGTGCGCGGAAAGTTTCACACGCGATTGGCCCTGTGCGAGCAGGGTACGTGCATTTCGGGGGTGCGCAGGAAGTTTCACACGCGATTGGCCCTGTGCGAGCGGGGTACTTGTATTAGTTGCGGTGCGCGGGAAGTCTCACACGCGATTGTCCCTGTGCGAGTGGGGTACGTGTATTACTGGGGTGTGCGCAAAGTTTCACACGCGATTGGCCCTGTGCGAGTGGGGCACGTGTATTACTGGGGTGCGTGGGAAGTTTCACACGTGATTGGCCCTGTGCGAGCAAGGTACATGCATTTTGGGGGTGTGCGGGAAGTTTCACACGCGATTGGTCCTGTGCGAGCGGGGTACATGTATTACTGAGGTGTTTGGGAAGTCTCACACGAGATTAGCCCTGTGCGAGCAGGGTACGTTCATTTCGGGGGTGCGCAGGAAGTTTCACAGGCGATTGGCCCTGTGCGAGCGGGGTACTTGTATTAGTTGCGGTGCGCGGGAAGTCTCACACGCGATTGTCCCTGTGCGAGCGGGGTACGTGTATTACTGGGGTGCGCGCAAAGTTTCACACGCGATTGGCCCTGTGCGAGCAGGGTACGTTCATTTTAGGGGTGTGCGGGAAGTTTCACACGCGATTGGCCCTGTGCGAGTGGGGCATGTGTATTACTGGGGTGCGTGGGAAGTTTCACACCTGATTGGCCCTGTGCGAGCAAGGTACATGCATTTTGGGGGTGTGCGGGAAGTTTCACACGCGATTGGTCCTGTGCGAGCGGGGTACATGTATTACTGAGGTGTTTGGGAAGTCTCACACGAGATTAGCCCTGTGCGAGCAGGGTAAGTTCATTTCGGGGGTGCGCAGGAAGTTTCACAGGCGATTAGCCCTGTGCGAGCGGGGTACGTGTATTAGTTGGGGTGCGCGGGAAGTCTCACACCCGATTGTCCCTGTGCAAGCGGGGTACGTGTATTACTGGGGTGCGCGCAAAGTTTCACACGCGATTGGCCCTGTGCGAGCAGGGTACGTTCATTTCGGGGGTGCGCGGGAAGTTTCACACGCGATTGTCCCTGTGCGAGCGGGGTACATGTATTACTGGGGTGCATGCAAAGTTTCACACGCGATTGGCCCTGTGCGAGCAGGGTATGTGCATTTGGGGGTGCGCGGGAAGTTTCACATGCGATCGGCCCTGTGCGAGCAGGGTACGTGCATTACTGGGGTTCACGGAAGTCTCACACGCGATTGGCCCTGTGCGAGCAGGGTGCGTGCTTTTCGGGGGTGTGCAGGAAGTTTCACACGCGATTGGCTCTGTGCAAGTAGGGTACGTGTATTACTGGGGTGCCTGGGAAGATTCACACGCGATTGGCCCTGTGCGAGCAGGGTACGTGCATTTCGGGGGTGCGTGGGATGTTTCACACGCGATTTGCCCTGTGCAAGCGGGGTACGTGTATGACTGGGGTGCGCGGGAAGTCTCACACGCGATTAGCCCTGTGCGAGCGGGGAATGTGTATTACTGAGGTGCGCGGGAAGTCTCACATGAGATTGGCCATGTGCGAGCAGGGTACGTTCATTTCGGGAGTGCGCGGGAAGTTTCACACGCGATTGGGGTACGTGTATTACTGGGGTGCGCGGGAAGTCTCACACGCGATTGTCCATGTGCGAGCGGGGTACGTGTATTACTGGGGTGCGTGGGAAGTCTCACACGTGATTGTCCCTGTGCGAGCAGGGTACGTGTATTACTGGGGTGCACGCAAAGTTTTACACGCGATTGGCCCTGTGCGAGCAGGGTACGTGCATTTCAGGCGGTACGCAGGAAGTTTCACATGCGATTGGCCCTGTGCGAGTGGGGTACGTGTATTACTGGCGTGCGCGGGAAGTCTCACACGCGATTGGCCCTGTGCGAGCAAGGTACGTGCATTTTGGGGGTGCGCGGGAAGTTTCACACACGATTGGCCCTGTGCGAGCAGGGTACGTGTATTACTGAGGTGCGCGGGAAGTCTCACACGCGATTGGCCCTGTGCGAGCAAGGTACTTGCATTTTGGGGGTGCGTGGGAAGTTTCACACGCGATTGGCCCTGTGCGAGCGGGGTACGTGTATTACTGAGGTGTGCGGGAAGTCTCACACGAGATTGGCCCTGTGCAAGCGGGGTACGTGTATTACTGGGGTGCGCGGGAAGTCTCACACGCGATTGTCCCTGTGCGAGTGGGGTACGTGTATTACTGGGGTGCGTGCAAAGTTTCACACGCGATTGGCCCTGTGCAAGCGGGGTATGTGCATTTCGGTGGTGCGCAGGAAGTTTCACACGTGATCAGCCCTGTGTGAGCAGGGTACGTTTATTACTGGGGTTCGTAGGAAGTTTCACACGCGATTGGGCCTGTGCGAGCGGGATACGTGTATTACTGGGGTTCGCAGGAAGTTTCACACGCGATTGGCCCTGTGCAAGCAGAGTGCGTCTATTTCCGGGGTACGCAGGAAGTATCACATGCGATTTCGCTGTCAGAGCGGGTATGTGTATCCAGTGGGGTGCGCGGGGAGTCCCACATGTGAATTGGCAGTGTGGGTCCTCCCAGGTGTGCCCTCTACCCCCTCCATGGCCCCTGCAGGCAACCCACACCACAGGGGACTACCCTGCACCCCTGGTCATGTTCCACACGCAGCCCATCCACCATGGGCATGCCCCCCAGCCACCCCACATATCACCTTCCACTAGTGATCACCAACCCATGTCCCCCAGCACCCCAACCCCCCAGCAGTGATGGGCACCTGCAGCAGGCCCCGACTCATGTCCCCCAGCACCCCCACCCACCCAGCAGTGAGTCTCAGGCCCTGACTCATGTCCCCCAGTACCCCCACCCCCCAGCAGTGAACCTCAGTCCCCGATTCATGTCCCTCAGCACCCCCACACCCCAGCAGTGAGGGGCACCTGCCAGCAGGCCCCGACTCATGTCCCCCCAACCCCCTCCCCCCAGCAGTGATGGGCACCTGCCAGCAGGCCCCGACTCATGTCCCCCAGCACCCCCTCCCCCCAGCAGTGATGGGCACCTGCCAGCAGGCCCCGACTCATGTCCCCCAGCACCCCCACGCCCCAGCAGTGAGGGGCACCTGCCAGCAGGCCCCGACTCATGTCCCCCAGCACCCCCACCCACCCAGCACCCCCACCCACCCAGCAGTGAGCCTCAGGCCCTGACTCATGTCCCAACAAACAACATGTCCTAACAAAACAGACCCATGTCCCTAAAGCCAACCCTAATCCGCCTTTCCCCCCAATCCAAGCATGCAACCATCACAGAACCCACTCCCAAATTACCCATGCCATGATAGTCGAAATGAACCACTATGCCCATGCAGGAATGCACAACGTAGCCACACCGTGGTAACACTTGAAGGAGGAAATGTTCAATGAGACATGCACAAAACCAATTACAGAACACAACACCAATTCTGAAGTAATAAAAAATGTATTAAAAACATAAAGAACTCACTTTGAGGAATAGTAAACTGAAAATCAATGCACAATGGCCGAAGTAGAAAAAAATTATTGTAAATCCAAGGAAGTTAAAAAAAAGAAAAATCACGTACAATAAAAAAGTGGTCCATTGCTAATGTCCATAATAAAAACATAATCCAAATTGAAAAGAAAAAACATTGATCCATGGGAATATAGAAAAAGAAAGTATGTACAAGTCTGCAACTATATACAATGTAAGTCCAAATGGTCCATGATCCACAAACAAAAGGAAACCTACAAAAAAGTCCTAGGAAGAAAAAACTATATACACACGAAGTGGAGCAATGTCCATTAATTCCAAATTAAAAGAACAAAGGAAGCCTAACACTATCTAACTTTATACAATGGCGGCGGGCAAGTCCTGCGGCTCACTCTGTGATATCCCGGGCCAGGGCATCATGTCGATGTCCTGGAGGCGGGCCTCTGCCCTAGCCCCGAGGTCTCGCAGGGATGCACTCATGGCCTGTTCCAACTCCCTGCGAGTTGCCTCGAGGCACTCTGCTCACCTCAACAGCCGACACATGGAGAACTCCGCCCTGACCATGGTGAGCTGCGCCTCTTCCGCCTGCCGCCGCTCCGCATCTATGCACTGGCCCAACCGCAGCCCCACGGAAGACACACCCATTCCAGGGTTCTCCTGCCCTCTGACCGATGCATGCCTCTCTGATGTCGATGGCCCCGAGCCATCATTTGCTCCCACCTAAAGCCTGCTGCCGATGCCTGCACATCCTCCATCTGCGGGACTCCGGTTGTTGGGGTGTCCACACCTGCTGGACTGCCGACTCCCGACTGTGGCAGGGATGGGATCTCCACGAAGCTGGCTGTGTTGGTCGGGCCAGGTCCACAGGGGGCCCTGGTGGAATCTGGGCCAGAAGACGGCAGGGAGAACGACTGGCGCATAGTCTCTACAGAGGAGTAGAGGTCCGCCAGAGTGCGCGAAACATGTAGGAACCCACCGACCAGGGCCCCTCCCAACAGTGGCACGTCACAATGCTTCTGTTCGTGATGGCGTGCGTGCTCTGCCCAGGAAGCACGCACATCATCACGAATGTCACGTGTGCACAACGTGACACCAACCAGGACGGAGCCCATACAGCAGTGGGACCCCTCGTCCGCAGGTAGTGGAGAGGCAGATGATGTGACACACCCCCCTACCTGTGGACGGGCCTGGGACGGGGCATCCCTGCTGGGGCATGGTGGTGCAGTCACAGGGTCAAGGACAGAGACATGCATAGGCCCCTCCGCGGTGACCTGTACTGCATCCTGATCCTGGCCCTGGACTGCACCACTTGCACCAGTGGTGCTACCCCGACCAGGCCCCATGAGCGGCTCAGTAGCGGGCTCCTCCTCCTCTGTGGAGACCACCAACCTGGATGTCTCCACACCGTCTTCTGCCATTGCAAGCCCCTGTGGGGGCTCACCCGGCCCTTCTGCTACAGCCGTAGTGGCAGACGCGGCACCAGCCCCCTCGCTCCCAGATGTTGGCAATTCCTGGGAGGGTTACTGGGCCTTGCATCGCTGCCCGGTGGAGGCATCCCCGCCGCTTGGCTCCACAGCGTCGTCTCCGCCCTCTTCTTCACTTGATGCTGCGTAGAGGGAGAATTAGAACACAAGCATCAGGGTACAGTGCAATATTCCCCTAGACAGGAAACACATGAGTGGCACTGTCAAATGTCACTTCCATCCTGTCCCTCCACAACACATGGGTGAATGCACGCAACAAACATGCAGAAACAGTCCCGGCGCCTACAATCAACATCAGCATCCATGTACAAGGGCCTCTGTTAACCAAAATGTTGCCTTCAAACTCACATGCATCGTGGCTCACACTGGTCCCATGCACACACATCACCGGAGGGTCATACATCATGGCTTGTACACCACAGACACAGTGGATAGACACAGTGGATACAATGGTGACCGCACTGCATGAGTGAATCTACACATCATCACGGACATGTGTCATGATATGATATGATATGGCATTAATAACACGCCTATACACAAGTGTTTCAAGGCGCGACGAGGCAAGGGGGGAACAAAGGGAGGACAGATAACGATCTTACTAGGCCAGGTGTCATTCAGATCGCGCAAGTGCATGGGAAGGGGGGAAAGGAATAGTGCAAGGGGGGGAAGGGAGAGGGGGAAGTGCAGTACATGGGAAGTGGAATAAATAAGATAAATAAAACACATAAAAAACAGGCAGGTGCAGGAAGTGCGGACAAGTGCTGGAAAGGGGACTGAAGGGATACAGAAACAGTTCCCAAGTGCAGGGGTTGCCAGGGAGGCAGTGCAGGTGGGCAGTTGACAGGGCCTGGGCCAGAGATCAGAGGGGTGGCCAGGTAACCAGTGCAATTTCAGTCAGGAGTTCAGCAAGGGAGGGAAGGAGAGAAAGCAGAAGCACAGAGGAAGGTTTTGAGGTGTTTCCTGAACCGGATCTGGTTCTCCTCGAGTTTCAGGGAGGCAAGAAGGCTGTTCCAGAGAGAGGCCCCTGCCGAAGAGAGTGATCTGCCACCAACTCGTGTGATCTGCCACCATGGCGTTTCAAAGTTACACATGGCGTTTCAAAGTCACACACACACACTTCTCAGACACACACACACATGTGCACCATACATGTACATGACAGCAGCACCCATCCCTCACCCCCCCTCCATGTCCAAGAACAGAGACCGGCATGCATTCATGTGTGCATTCCCCATACAGCTCCCCATGTTACATTGGAACACATGTACCATCCACGTGGTTCACACATTACTGGTCTGACATGCATGACCATGATGTCCCTGCACACACACATCCATACATGGCCTATGTCACACATACAGGCAAGTATCAGACTACCAGCACACTGCAACATGCCCTGTCTCACACATCAATGCTTGGCCACTTACCGCTCAACTCCAGACGGGTCTGCCTCTGAAGGATCTGGGTGTGGAGCGCTGGGGCTACGTGTTTCAGGACCCTCATCTGATTGTTACTCATGCTGCCCCGGCCCCCCTCCGCGAGGCGCCGGGCCTTGTAGAGGGTCCTGGAACTCAGGTCCTCCCAGCGCTTCTTGACGTGCTTGGCAATCCCTGCGTCCTCCCAGATCCTCAACCGTCCTTCCTTGTTGGCGCGTGATGTTCCGAAGAGGGCATCATAATGCCCCAGGACATGCTCCACCAGGACACCAACTTCCTTCTCACTGAAGCTGGTGGCCCTCTGCCTCTCTGGCTGGGGGTCGCCAGTGGTCTCACATGGTGTTTGATCCGACATGGCGACCCCCGAGTCAGGCGTGGGTGGGCAACTTGGTCCTGGGGCTGGGCTGTGGAGCGATGGTATCCCAGCCGGGAGTCTTCTGTTCCAGCAGGGGTGGACAAAGCAACTGGACCCCTGCAGATGGCTGACATGCAGGCACCAAATAGCAGGGCACGTGGGCAGCAGGCAGGCAGCAGCAGATAGCTGGTGGGAGCATGCTCGGGGCTCTTGGGGGCAGGAAAATGGCCTTTTGGGCAGGAGCGTGGTCTTCCGTGTGTATTCGCGTGGCCAGCTTGATACAGAGTGATTTGGCACGTGAAAAAATTGCATGTCACTGTGTAATTCGAGGAAAGGCCCTTATCGCGTTAGTGACGTTACGCGCGCAGGCGTTGCCCACAACATGGGTGCATAGTGAATCAGCACGTGAGAAAACTGCACCTCACCGTGCTATTGGAGGAAAGAGCCTTAGCGCGTAAGCGCATAAGTGACATGTGACGTGTGGGCTGGCTTAAAAGGTACGAGTATCACACTATTTCCTTGTACGTGCTTTTTGTGGAGAGCGAGCGGGTGTATCTTGTACTTCTTGTCGGTTCACATTACTTCACAACGTTTCCAGTTCGTACTCCCCGTTTCCTCAGACTGCGTTCTTTTCTTCTTTTGGCAGGGGTGTTGCCAACGTGCACACGCAAGTCTTTTTCACATACTTTTTCAAGGCAGACGGTGAGTCGCTTACGTATTTGCCAACTGTGGTTGCCCCCGTGTGTTGCATACCCCTTCAGAGGTCATTGTAGGTTGCGTGTAACACGCGTATGCTTATTTTTGTGTTTCTGGGTGCCACAGCGTAGTGCAGGTTTATTTTTCCATGCACGTGGTCTACCAGGGGTTGCGTGAATGTGTGCTTTTGTTTTTGGGGTGCCTGTGCATTGCGTGACCCATCATCTTCCCCCAGGTGTCACATACAGCCTTGCCAGAGAACTAGGGTAAGAATTCCATCTAGTACCCTACCCCTTTCACCCCAATTGCACAGGGCAATTGTTTACTGCAACTCACATATGCACAACAACATCAGTGACATGGTTGGGAGGTGACTAAGCAATAAGGGAGGCAAAGGTGGCCGACCTCCAAAAGGTGGGCGTGGTGGGCGCGGTAGGGGACGTGACCAGGATTTGCAGAGTGCCTCTAGAGCCCTGTGTGTGGAGGACCAATCGGGGATCCAATGGTTGTGGGAAACGTAGCTGACACCATCCCAGCTCAGCCCTTGTTGGACAGGCCCATTTTGGCACCTGAACCGGCACAGGATGACTCCCAGGCTGACTTTCAGGTCAGCAAGTCTAAGCCACATGTGGCGGTGAAAGTTGCTGTCACCAGGCCACGTGGATCTGGGGCAGCAATGTCATCTGCTGCCCCAAGTAGCCAGGGTGGGGAGGCTGCAGGGGCAGCTGCAGCTCAATCCACCCCAGCTCCGAGTCTCCCAGCTGGGACAGTGTCGGTCCAGGTCCATCAAACCGTCGTTGGCCCTGCCACCATCGCACTGCAGCCAATGCCTGCACCAAGACCTATGGTCATTGTGCCTTTACAGGCTTCTGTTACCCAGTCCACCTGCGCTTCTGCCCCTACTAACCAGAGCGGCGTAAGCCACTCAGGATCAACACTACATTTGAGGAAGAAGAAGAAGGGTGCTCTGGTACTACAGGCTGAGACCCCAGACACGGCTACACACTCCGACACGTCAAGGAAGCCTAGCTTTAATGACACCGAACTTGATGCACTTGTGGCCTATGTGTTGGCACATAGCTGCAAAATGTTGGTGACTACAGGGTGCAAGACCACACCTGGTCAACGTAGGGCACACTGGCAGACCATCGTGGACCACATTAGTGCCCTTGGATTTTGGGGTGCACAGCTGATGATTGCTACAAGGTGGAATGACCTGAAACGCAGAGCAAAGAACAAGCTGGCCTCCAATCATGCCTCTACTCTGGTGACTGGCAGTGGGTCTCCACCAGAGGAAAACCAACTCACTGAACATGAGTCTGTTGCTGGAACCTTCATCATAGAGGAACAGATCCAAGGCGTGGGAGACCTACCTGATTACGAAGCATTGTCTGATGAGTGCCCATGCATGTGTGTGTAATCCATGTGTATGTTGCATGGGTGACGTGTTCAGATTGAGTGCCAGTTGAGGGTGTGTAGTCCTGAGTGGTATGGGTCACCCATGTGCTTCCTCCAAAACATTCAGCAGCTTTGGATTTGGGTATGACAGTATCCCTTCTGACCACAGTAGCCAATTAGCTCAACATTACTGCAGTTGCCCTTGAACTGTCATCTTGCAACACCATTGTTCTGAATTTTTCTGTGTTCATTCAGCCTGATTGTTTCAATTCTCCCATTTTTCAAATGCATTTTCCAGCCCTAATGCCACATATGTGACATGCTTCTGTCATTGATTAGACCCCTCATTGGGCCACATTTATTACCTGGTTATGGGAATGATTAGACCATTCAGGCTGATTGAGTAAGGGCCTGCTCCCAAAAAATTTTGGGGCCTCTTTGAATGTGGAACATGATAGTCTTTTCGTGTCATGTTGAAGTGACCAACCATGATGTATCCATCTGCATGCCATCACTGTATCATTGTACACTGGATGTGTTGCAGTGTGTGGCACATGCATATTTTGACACAGTATTTTGCATTTTTCATCTCATCATGTCCATCTCACATGGATGGGTGACAGTACTCATTCACTGACATATGGCTGTACTTGTGAAATGTACCATGGCTATGCTACATGGCATCTATGTGCTGGCATGTGTCATGTATGTGTATTGAACATGCCACTCAGAGGCTAATGTGTGATGCCAGTGCTACCCAGCATGCAGCAAATGTGTTGCTTTTCCATCTTGGTGTCCTCAGTGTCTGCTTTTTGCCTCCCCTTCCAACTCATTGACAGTGCATGCATGCCAGGGTTATAGTCATGTGGGACATGTGTAATTCATGTACTGGATCTCTGGCTTGTCAGGTCTATGTGTGTGCTATGGTGCTCATGCCTGTTTCCATTTTTTGTCTTTCATGTTTTTGCAAGTGATGACGCACTTGATGCTGTTGAGGTGGAGGAGATGGTGCAGACCCAGGAGGAATCTCAGGCATGACTGCGCACCGGTGGAGGACGTGGTGTGGTGGTGGGAGAAAACCCAATTTTACTACAGACCATACTGTCCAGGGGTGTCTCTAGTTGCACCTCCCCAGACCTCTATGATTCAGTAGCTGAATCGGATGATAAGACTTATGGGTTGTCACAGGTGAGTGTTTCTGGCAGGGATTCTGTTCTGTCCAACCCACCTGCACCAGGGGTAGAACCCTCTATGGCGATGTCAGTGTTGGTAAGTCTGCCTTTGGCGGTTACGGATGCAGGGTCACACTCCACAACATCTGATCCTGTTCCTGGGCCAGCAGATCAGAGGGGGAATGCAGTCCTGCAGCCTCAGGCAGTGCCAGCACAGCAAGGTGCAGATCGCCTTGCCCCAAACAGGTGTGTTGCCCGTCGACGCGGTGGCCGTACGGCACCAGGCAATACTGTATGGGAAAACTCCATGTACGGTATAGCAGCACAACAGGGAGCATCGGTTGAAATGATGGCTGAGGCAATGGAGAGGGTGGCTACTTCCATTCTCCCCCCTGAAAGGGAGATGAAGCAACAACAGCAGGCAACAGACTCTATTTGCCAATCCCACATGGAAGACATGTTGGTGTCCAACAGGGACCGACGGGTAACACTGGAGACTCTGCGGGAAGCCATTTCTGTAGAGTCACAGGGCCACAGGGAAGCCCTGAGGTTAGAACTCCAGTTCCTCAGGGAGCCTCTAAGTGAACTTGAGGTTTCCCGAAATTTAAGGTCAGAACAGCAGCTGGAGCAGCTCACACGTTCGCTCTCAGCTGAGCTGCAGGCAACTCGGGAGGAGATCCGGGCATCAAGTGAGGGGATCTATGCACTATCATCCTCCAGAATTAGACCTTCAACACCCGCATGCTTGCTGCCATGGAGGACCATACCAGGGCTTTGCGTGGGCTGCCTCCCATATCACTACCACCTCCTGATGCAGCAGCAGAGGGTGAAGAGAGCGACAGCAGCAGTTCTCTCACAATAGCGTAGCCGTGCAGGCCATGAGCCCATGGAGGTTTTTTTTTTCTCGCAACATCCACGCAGGTGGGTGTTGGTGTGCACCCTGTCCTCAAACCTCCTGGGTGGCCTCCCCCATGGCCATTTTTTTTATTTATTTATTTTTTATTTTTTTTACAGTGTGTTGCCTTGTGTGGCTCCCATGGGCATCCACTGTGTATTCCAGCTGGGCACATGAAGGCTTGTCCTGTCTTAGGGTTAGATGCTTGGGTTCCTGACACACACATTCCTCCTGCTTCCCTTTCCATGGGCTTGAAAAGGGTGTGACCAAGTGACAGTGACTTACACAGTGACATTGGGCTCCCAAGAGGTGTGTGGGCAATCTGTAGTCAAAACTGTGTGTACATCCCTAGTGGGGATTGTTGTTGTATTGAACACGGCATGGTGTATTGATATGTGCTTGTGCTTCCATGTCTTCCTCCTTATTAACAGGTACCTTCTTCATGTCTTCACAAGGCCGTCTCCTTTGCAGATGCAGTTCATGTTGTATGCAGTACACTGACACATTTGCCTGACAGCAACACTCTGCAGTTGGAAGGGGTCGATGTTCTGGTTTATTCAGGTTGTAAGACTTGCACTACTTTGATTTTGTACTGTCATATTTTGGCAATGTTTCATCCTGTATTGATGTATTGTGTTGCTGGTAAGTATTTGGTCATGTGTTCTGTTTGCTATTGATTACTGGGAGCATATTGTCTGTGGCCTGTTTCCATTTGGGACAGTGCACTTTGTGACACTTGTGTCATGTGTTGTGCATTCCTTTGTTTGCTTTCACATTGCATGACATGCCATGGTGTGTTGGGTAACGGAGATGGGGAGGGGTTGGGTGACATGACTCTGTTTTCATGTTGTATTTTGCAAGGGGTAGTCATTCATGCAGCTTAAATGTGTCTTTTTGTGACACAGCATTGGTTGTCTTTCGGTAGGTAGGGATGCACACAATGTAACACTTCCAGGTGACCAATCTCATGCTGGTATGGTTGTGACAGTTGACTGTCCCTTATGTCATCATCATTGATTGTCAGCTGGTATGTGCCAGGGCTGTGTGCACTCCACAGGGGTGTGATCTTAGGTGAAGTAATTAACCACCAGCTGCTTATGGGCTGCCTCACCACGTGCCCTTTCCCCTCCCATGTGCAGCGGCCGTGCATGTGGTTGGGGATGTGGGGGCACCACCATGTCCACTGGCAGGCCCCGGCGGGTTGCAACGTTGTGCAGGACACATGCTGCCAATATGATCCTGCACACTACTGGGGGCGCGTATAGCAGCTGCCCACCAGAGCGGTCAAGGGAGCGAAAGCGTGACTTGAGCACTCCGAATGTGTGCTCCACTATGCCCCGGGTTGCAATATGGGCTGTGTTGTATATTACCTCAGTTGGTGTGGTGGGGTTCCGAATTGGCGTCATCATGTGGGTGCTCAGAGGGTAGGCACTGTTCCCTGGGGAGGTGATGATGAGTATCATTAGTGAGGTTGTGAGTTTATTCAGTATCTGACATGCATGCATGTGCAGAGGCATTTATACTTACCAAGCAGCCAGGTTTCGCCATGCCGCCCAGATTCTAGATCCCGGTTTAGGGGTGACATTCTATAAATGAAACTGTCATGGGTAGACCCTGTATAGTTGGCATATACTGAGGTGATGATTCCCTTGGCATCACATACTACCTGCATGTTGATGTAATGCCAGTGCTTGCAGTTTCTATAGATGTGCTCAGTTGCCCTGGGAGGACGTAGAGCCACATGGGTGCAATCAATGGCACCTAGCACTTTGGGGAAGTGTGCCACCTCGTAAAAATCCTGGACAGCAGCCTGCCTTCCTGCAGGTGTTCTGGGCAGGTATGTGTGCCTGCGGACTGAAGAGCATGCAGTCATGATGGCCAACACCTGGTGTAGGCAGCGTGACTGCGTGGACTGTGACACCCCCCACACTATGGCACTTGTGAAATGAACCAGTGGCCAAGAAGTGCAGTACATTGAGCACCTTTTCAAAGGGGCTCAGTGCTTGGGAGCACAGGGTGGGTGATGTGAGGTCATCCTCTCACTCACTCACCAGATCGAGTATTATGTGAGGTGGAAACCTGTACCTCCCATACACCTGGTCATCAGGCATCCCAAAAAGGCTGCTCCTGGGTGTAAAAATTCTGGGCCGGACTATCCTCCTCCTCCTGCGGTGTCGCACCACCACTGCTGCGAGGAACGGTATATTCATCGTAGCGTCTGAGCTTGTTTGTTGTTTGCGCGCACTTTTATGCTGCGTAGGGCCACGTACGCCTGCTTCCTGCTGGCGTACGTGTTTCCGGATTAGCGCGTCTTTTTTGGTGCACGCGTTCCCCCTGTTCGATTCCATGAATACGTGTTGTAGGCACGCGTGTGGGTGTTCCGCGCATTTAACTCCTGTACTTCCCCCGTAACACCCACATTTTCACGCGTTGTTCCCCATTCCGCGTGTTACGCCCCGTGTTCCGCACACTTTTGTTGTGTGCGCAGCGCTATGTGCGCTTTTGCTGTGCATGTAGCATACGCCGTTTGATGACGTGTGCGCCCGCGTGCGCCACGCAGGATTTTAGCGCACATCCCAGGATTTACACGTGCACGGACTTCCATGAATAGATGTGCGCGGCTTTCGCACGCTTGCGCTGCGATTTTCGCACTTGTGCTGCGATTCGCACGCTTTCGCACACTTGCGCTGAGATTTTCCGCGCACATTCATTCTATGATTCGGCCTGTAAAGAAATGCACATGGATTCCCTTTAAACATTTATTAAAGCATGTCAATAATTAGACACCTGCTGCTATACTCTGTCTGAAAGGAACATGGACATCAACATCTAATTAAAATTGTTTAATTCAAATTCATATGCAAAGAATAAATGCAAAAGAAAGGAACTGGGTAACAGGTACAAGGTAATTCACAAAGACAAAAAGCAGGATAGCAAACAATTATTTGCACTCCAATGTCTTCTCATATTAAAGATTGCATGTATATTATAAATTGTAAGCTTAAGTTGAATCCATCAAGTCCTTGCATAACCATGACCATAATCTACATGTGTTTTAACGTACAGGAGGGAGGCGATGACAAAAATGGGCCCATACAACCCAAACAAAAGGTGCTCAATTCATTAAGCAATCCTATTTCCTACATCCCTCCCTCATCTTCTTCACGGTTCCGATATGGTTCAATTTCTATAATAAAAGAGAATTGCCAAAACATTCCCTGTCCTATATCGATTCATCATTCAAAATATAACTATGACTATATCTGTTTACAATTATATTCATTTTCATGAAAGGAATGGTTCGGTCAACATTTTTGATTGCCCCTATGGGTCGGCCATGTGTTTTTAAGCCTAAATCGCTCGATTTTAGAAACATTTCCTATGGACCTTACCCGAGTTTTCGTCCATTAAACGCATGCGAAAACAGGCAGTAGGGCGCTGCCATTTTGTGATAATCCTATCACTTGCTGCACCTGCTTCTGTGGCACTAAATCATATCCCCCCGTCCCTGAGCCTGACATTATCAAAACATTCATATTCCCCATCTCTCTCCGTGACGTTTCTGTGCTGCGTAGGGAAACGCACCCAGTCGTCTTCTACGCGACTTCACACAGAACTCAGAAACCAACACAGATCAGCTCACAACATAGCGTGCCACAATTCAGAATATGAAACTGTACTTTAAAATCAAAAAGCAACACGGTAAATTTGGTAAAGTACATTTATTTGACATTAAATGTTTATAGAATATTCAGCAATTGCCATATGAACTCCGAAAGTCATTTTTTTTCTTTTATCTCTATACGCAAATCCGTAAAAGTTTATCGTGAGTCACGCGCTATTCCTTTATGGTACACAGGGTGTTGGTTTTCGTTCAAAGAAGCACTTTTGTCGCACGTTGAACCGCAAGGCTGTTCCATCAAGTAGGCACTAGGCCAGCGTAAAGGTTGATTTGTTGCTTCTAGCCGCTAGTACCGCGTAAGGGCATATGGGCCCTTGGCGATCGTCCCATAAAATCATCAGGATTGTGCAGTTGTTTACATTAAGCTGCAGCTGGCGGTTAAAAAACCATCTGCCGGTGTCTGAAACTGGTGGCAGTGGCAAAAGGGAAGGATATAACCGTTTTGAAAACATAAAATTTATAATTAGTCTCGCCAGCCGATCTTTATTAATATTATTCATTTTATTTATTACGACTGAGCTGAAACTATTTGCTTTCAAGGATAGTGCAATGGAGTATGTTCATCTCTAAAATCAATGCGAAAACTAACGAAATAAATCGAGGTTAGTACACAATGAGAAACACATTTTTGTCTACATGCGTGTGGAATGTGGACCTGCATGCCCATGTGCCCGCTACAAGGACGATCCCACAAACCTTTTCAACGCTCTTCATTCATTCATTTATTCACGCATCCATTCATTAATTCTTCATTCCGGTATAAAAGCGTCTAAAGAGTAACTTACATTATATTTGCAATTTCCATTGTGTCTCTGCGTAATGCAGTCCGTAAATCCCACTGTGCTCTTGACAACGGTTTTTCGTATACTGAACTAACATGAAACTCAGTCTAGTTTCAGAATTTTCTGCCTTATCGTCTCTTCCATTATTACACCCCCAGACTCCCTTCAAATGAAGTTCTTTCGGCATGGTCCCTGTCTCTCAAGGTCAAAAAACAATAGAACCTTATACTGCCAGTGCGAGTTGTGGGCCTCTTCAGGGCGCAAGCTGAAAATCAAAGCTGCATACCTTCACTAGAAATGAGCATACATTTTTTCTTTGCAACATCCCGTAGTAAAGCCATGTGTGAGAACTTGAAGTTTCGAATCCATCTATGTAGTGCGCCTCAATGTGCAAATGCAAACTGGCTTGTCTTCCATCTGCAACGGCTCGCTTGGCGCGTTCTAAGGCCCCCAATTTTGTCCTTGTTGTCTGCGAGCTTTGAAGCCCCAAAGAACCATAACTCTTGAGACTTTTAATTTTTTGGGGCAGGTCAGGGAAAGTATAAAGTAACCGAGGAGTTGAGTTGAAAGTGAGATTTATTGTTTGTTTGTTTTATTATTTGCAATACGCAAGCCTCCCCTCGGTTAACAGTGCCCAGCATTTAGAAGAGATTGCGAAAATTAGTTACATCAACAAAAATATATACATACACATATAGACAAGGTCAGCAATATGAGGTGAATAGAGAGAGAATTCAAAGATGACACCCAGGTTGTTCGCCACCCAGGATGGTGAAGGTAGGGGTTAGGGTTAGCGTACTTTGTATGCACACTGTACAATAACATTTATTTACAAAAAGACAATCGTATTACAATTATTTAAACCGGGATTTGTACTTCACAACCAGCTCTCCTTTGGGTGGACATGGCACAGTGGCAATGTTGGGTGGCAATGGATCAGTGCTCTGCACAGAAACGTTCAAAATTCCATATCTGTGCTTCACTAATACAGCAACAATAAGGCTTTTGACAAAGTCGAACTCCATTTCCTCATAGACTGGTTTGATCACCCATTGCTTACTTCTTTTTGAAAAGGCCTTAGTGTAGCGAGGCATCCTTACATTACCCTTAGTCCTAGATTGTTCACGGCCGAGATTCTCGTTATGGGCCAAGACCGCTAGTAGAGTCCTATGTCTCATGCCCTGTATGCTGAAATGCAAGCGCTTTGGCCTGCACTTTAGGCACATATTGTGGAACACCTCCAAACCTCCTGTGTGACAGAATTCTGTCAGTCCCCTCAAATCTCTTGATAGAGTTTTATCGAAAACAATCTTCTCAATGGCTTTGTGTGTCGGTGAAGATGGATTCAACCACTTCTTCTTCCGTGCCTCCACTGGGGACAAAGGGCCATGTTCACATTGGTGGAAATGTAGGTTTTCTGACCAGCGGTGCACGTTGGTACAGTGGTGCATCAGTGACCGCCATTTTTCCAGTAGTATTTCCAGTGACCCTTCACAAGTTTTGGAGCTCCACCAAAGATGGTTGCTGATAGACTGGGACCACTCAGAAATACTTTCCAAACCTTTTTTTTTCCCTGCAGCCGAGATTCTCTTATTGATTGATTTAGCAAGATGCCATACGTCAAATTGATGTTTAATATGTGGGAACTGCTCTCTCATTGTCTTGGCAATTGAAACGTGTCTGTCCGTGGCTATGAGGTCGATGTGCATTCCCCTCGATTGCAGATATTCCACTGATTTTATAAATCCTAGTTTCTCCATGGCCTCTGAGGATGTACATTGTGTTACCTGCACGACCACCGAACTCACAATTTTCTTACTATCCATGTCCTGAAAGTGGTAGGTGCAGTACTTGGCAGAAAATCCAGGGCTGTCGCACTGTCCATCGCCAGCTAGCCTGAATCGTTTGCCTTCGAATGTACTTGCTAGAGACAATTGTTCAATTTTCCAAGCATCACTAATGACCGGAAACAGATAATCATGTTGGTATTTGTAGTACTGCGTTTTTTAAATGAAATGGAGTCCCACAAACTGAAAGAAAGACTTTAACTTTCTAAAACTGGAGCCACTAAAAAGTGATGCAGCTGCACCGGTTTTGCAGACCATGAGAACGTATGATGTAATCTACAGGCGGTATGTATTGTGACGTTACTGCCTTGTTTTTGACGAGTCACATGAATCAATGGCTTCCCACATACTTTCCCTCTGACGGAATGCCCACATTTCAGCATACTTATAATATCCATCAAACAACTGTTGAATACTATGTATTTGCCCTCTTTCATTAGATTGTCATTAGATTGTCATCCTGCGTCAAAGTTGTTTCGGCCTGTGACGTTGAGGACATTTCACCACATTTGAAAGAAATATTGCTGCTATCAAGTTCTGATGCATCGGTGAATGCTGCTGCTGCTGCTGGTTCATTCTCTGTCATTTCAACATCTGCTACTTCAACATTAATGGGAGAACACAACAATGTCGACAGCTTTTTTGGTGGCAATTTTTTGGCGGGTGTAGATTGTGTAAATTGATCTGCGACTGCTTCAGAGGTATCTTCAATACATCCAGTATCATGTTGTTGCGGTGGTGCAGTCGTATTGTAGCAATGGTCCTTTACAACTTTACTGGATTCTCCAGAAACATTAATTTCATTTTCTCTACATTTGACATGAGCATCCCGAGTCTCAACACGCCGCATCTGAATTAATAGTTCCTCCATAGCCTCCATAGTGTAAATGGTTTGGCAAGCAAGATCTCTCATTCGCTTCACTGTCTGTGTATGTATAGTTCGTAGACCCACGGGTAACTAGAGGACAGATTGGAAAAGGGATGTTCAGTTTAAACACAAGATAAAGTATAGTACAATTGACTTGAAAAAAACATAAAATAGTCCCCAGCACAAAAAAATTTCTAAAGTTATGAACTGTTTGTAACTAACCTTATTTTTGTTTCTTTTCTTTGCAACTTTTTTGACTTGACCTTCAACATCTGCACGCTGTTGCTCCGATACGTATCCGCATGTCTCCCCTTCCTCTTGTGCTGCCACGACTATATTTTCTGTATCTGCATAGACAGCACGGAATGAGGCTCCATCGACTCCCTGAAACATAGTATTTTCATTACTGTGTATCAAAATATTGTTAGCATAAAACACACGTGAGGACGAACACAGATGTACATCTCAATAGCCAAACACGATTTAAACATTGTGTGGAACAATTAAACAACAAGTATTCGAGCTCTGATGACCTAGTTCGATGGAGCTGTCAGTATCCATACCTCTGGCTCTGCATGGACTGCCACGAATGATTGTATTGAAGAGGAGGCATCAGCAACTCCCTGAAACACAGTACTTGCGTTAGTATGGTTTTCAATATTGTAAACTTAACACACACTTGGGGTCGACGGCACAGGTACATATAAAGAGATAACCACAGTTGCATTGTCTAAAAGAATCAAGGAATATTTAAATATGACCAGATTTAATCGACTTATTTCTCCAATTTCTTTACATCTGCATCATCTAAATGGGATCTTGTGATTGTAGTGGAAGCTCCATCGTCTCCCTGAAACACAGTACTTGCGTTAATAGGGAAGAAAGTATAGCAAATGGAATCACGTTATATGATCAAGCTTGATGGAGCTGTCAGTATCCATACCTCGTGCTGCTGAAGAATATCTAGGGCTGTTGTCAATGTGGTGCGCACTTCCGAAAAAGCTGTTGCGATGATTCGTATCCGAATGGTCCCGCTTCCACCGGAATTACTTGAATGTCAGGCTCTGCATCAAGTGCGTGGGTTGACGATTCAACAACTGCCTGAAACATAGTATTTGCATTAGTAAGGATTACAATATTGAAAACACAACACACGCTTGCGGTCGACCGCACAGGTACATATCAACGGCTAACCACGAATTAAACATGGTGTAGAACAATCAAACAAGTGTTCCAGTCCTGATGATCACGGTCGATTGAGCTGTCAGTATCCATACCTCGTGCTGCTGAAGAACATCTAGGGCTGTTGTCAATGTGGTGGACGCTTCAGCATCTCCCTGAAAGACAGTACTTCCATTAGTATGGATAACACTAATTATAACTGAAAACAAACACCAAGGGACAACAACTAAGGTGTATATCAATTGGAAAGCACTAACCAAACAATTGGTAAAATAATCACACGATACATACAAACTCTTACTTGACATGCATAAAACAAGTCTGTAGCGGAATAGCCAAGTATGATTACCTGATACGCGCTAGAAGTGGTTGATAACTGCGAGCACGTGACGGAAGTAGAATGTTCTTGCTTCAGATTCAAGGGATAGTCAAGAAGTTGTAAAGGTAAATTGGTTGATAATGAAAAGCCAACTTTTAAAATTGCCATGTAAGGATACAGAATACTTGACTAATGCGCAATATAGCACAGTTCCCTGTGCCCATATATAGATTTCTGTTTGTGGGTTATGAAATCTAAAAATAATATATTGATAAATGTCATTATTCAAAAAGCTATACACTCATATCAATGTCGAAAGTATTACAAATTGGAAACAACACCTAAAATATCAATGAATCCATTCGGCTACCTACACCAAGCTGCAAGGCCTAAAGCTAAAAACGGACACTTGACTCACCAGTGGCGGATTGTGGACGAATAGAGTGGTAATAGCGTTTGCGAGCAATTTTCGTGTCGATCGCCGTTTATTCTTCTTTGTTACCCAAGATGTGGTGTACATGTTCGAGGGAAAGTGCCAGCTGCAGATGCGGTATCGATCACCCCCCTTGTCCTCAAATAGTTGTTTGGACTCTACTTTCCAGCTCTTCCAGTGGATATCCGCATTGTCTCACCCATTCCCTTATTCGATCAACAGTTTTCGGGAATACATGCATTGTAGTGTCTTCAGATTTAGCATGGGTCTTCGAAGGGCAACCGCTAATCGAACAGGCAGGCATTGTTGAAAATTCTGAAAAGTAAATATCAAGATTATTATAAACTCTTGATGAATGAAAATGTCATAAAAAAATAAATGAAACATACCATGCTTAATGCAAGGTTTGTTTTGGTCGCCGGAACTATACCAGTTCATCATGTGCGGCTTAGTATTTGCATAAGTTACAGACATTTTTTAAATTATGTGACTAAACTCTGAACATGGGACTTGTCCCTTGGATGTTCTGTCTTGCACGAAAAGGAACCATGCTTACATTATAGACTGGACCCCCGAAGGATGCAATTCGATGACAATTGACACAGATGAAAATAAATAGATCTATTGATACCATAACAATTGAAACTCAAGTCAATAGCAATGAGACCAATGACCATAGCTCTATTGGGTACTGTAATCGCAAATAGATAGACATGTAAAAATGACCAAAATATGACTAGGATACATGGCCTTACCTTGACCAACAAACAGTTGGATGCAGCAGGCCGAGCAGTATATTGCAGGAGAACAGGTATATGGCCACAGGTAGCACACTGACGAGTTTGCTCGAAGCGGTCACAGATTAGCATAGATCTCAGTGCTTCTCAGGTAGAAGGTTCAGGAGTTGACTTGCAAAGCACAAAGATGTTCTCATGAGACATATCAAGTGGTTTATAAAGTATTAGAAACGGGTGTGTTTGTGAATGAATGACGTGTGTATGTCGTGGTATTATGTGGTTTGCTAGGGGGGGTGGCCTGCCTCAGGGGAGACCTGCCTGGAGACACGGGGTCTGAGGAGGCCATGTGAGTGATGGCCCCTGGGCGTGGGATACCTTTTGAAGTGTACATGCTGTTTGGCACCTTGGCTGTTTGCGCCCGTGACAGCCCCCCATGCCAGCACTCATCCCCGGGTGCGAACCGCCTTTGATTGAGGGGGTGGGATGGATGGGCCTGGAGCGTGCAGATAAGGCACAGGAAGACTGATGAATGGAGACACACTTATGTGGATTGCAGGGGGGGCGGCCTGCCTCAGGCGAGGCCTGCCTGGTGACACGGGGTCTGAGGAGGCCATGTGAGCGATGGCCCCTGGGTGTGGGATACCTTTTGAAGTGTACATGCTGTTTGACACCTTGGCCGTTTGCGCCCGTGACAGCCCCCTATGCCAGCACTCATCCCCGGGTGCGAACCGCCTTTGATAGAGGGGGGTGGGCTGGATGGATGAAGTGTGTGGGAGCGAGGGGCCATCAGGTCCCTCTCATCCTTTAGTTCTCAGTAGATACTCGTACCAAGTGCCTCCATTAGGGGGTTCGCCCCTTGCCCTTATGTGATTAACTTTGGATGACATTCACGTAGATGAGAACACTGAGCAGGACACGGGGCATCCATTTTTGTACCCCCTTTCCACTCCATCTTGGTGACCAGGCCTCACTGCCATAGTACAGCGCGCAGAGCACATGGCTCACACCCTCGTTCCCACTCTGACTGGAAAACTCCAGAGGTATTTGCAACAGCTAATAAATGTAACATCACTCTTCCTCTGAGATCACGGTCCTGCATGTGAACCAGCCTGAACCAAGCACATAGCTCGTTCATCTCCACAAACGTGTCCTTGCCCACGCACCCTCGCCAGTGGAAACTTACTGCCATTTTGACCCTGTGTCCCTGCAAGGTATTCTCTTCATGTGCCAGACCACTGACCACGCCATGATGCCCACCTAGCAGATCCCCAACTAACATTAGACCCCTACTGCAGTATATTGTTGCCTATCAATAACAAATGCCACATACCGGAGATTCTTGTGAGCACAGACCCACACTTCAAACAGTGTATTATAGTGGTCAAGACCCTTGACCTAAGGCCTGCATAATCCAATGTTAATTGATAGTATAGATATATGTGTGACTTTTATAGAGATATAACCGACTGAAAGACTTTGAACAAGTGTTATTTAGTGCATGCATTATTGATAATATATTATGTTGGCTTAGATAGTGACCACCCCGCTTCACAGCGACCTGAACTTCACCCATTCCAAGCACAGATGTCTGACGTCCATCCTTGAATGGAGACACACTTGATTCATTTAAAAAATCGAAACAACCGTTGTTAAAATATATGTGGTGTTTTATTTTGTATCTTATTTTGATGACACAAAAATACAAGACTTTAAACATTGTACAGCTCAGGTTGCAGCACAGCGAGAGAAAATCCCTTGTACTGACCGCTGTCACTCGGGAACATTTCACTTATGGCGCGAACGGCACAGGCAGGTATCACTCTTCGAACGCGGTGTCCAAGCCTCCCGTGAAGCCACCATGTAAAGGAACGATAGGCCACCAGCCTGTACCACCTGTGAAAAGGAATGAAACAAACTGTTTTTAAATGACCAAGATAAGTTTAATAAACGTTTGTTGTCAATGACAATTCTTGTAACTAATGGCATTCTGCTCGAACAAATGCTATCTAGACACTGCACACTATTGAACGACTTTCGTGCGTTAGAATGATATGTATATGTAATTTTGGATATAGTAGAAGACCATGAAATAGGAGTGGCATGACAAGCAGAGTATACTTACTCGTTACTCGGATAACGAGGACGAACAGTTGCGCGAAGTTCGTGCATAAGCACCATCATTATCCTCAACACGGACCGTGTGAGGCAGGCTGCCCTGAAGTAGGGCAGCTCGGTGATGCATTGCGGTCGTGGCTCACCTTCCGAAATGTAGGCCACGCATCCCGAGTTTTCACAGCAGCAGCAGTTCTCCTCCTCGGTTGGCATTAGCTCGCACCGATTGCATGTGCACCAGGTGGAAACACCGTCCATGCGACTAGGTCCAGGCTCTTCAGCTGTTGAATCGTCCTCCCAACTGCCGTCTGAAGACCCATCGTTTTCGCGTGTTTCCCTTTCCAGTAGTTCCTCCTCGGTATACTCGGGCTCATACATGTAGGGCATTATTGTAGCCATTGTGTGTTCAGAGCACAGAAACGAGTCACAGAATACTCAAAGTAACACAGAGAGAGGAATGGAATCGAAAATCTGCTGCTGTGTGTTGTGAAACGGTCTGTTTATACTTATTGAGGAAAGAGGCATCCTGCCATTTCCATGGCAACACGTCATTAGCTGAAGCGTAGCGAATGTTGACACGAGACGTGCTTTGGCGTTGTGAAATGGGTGGTACGCGTCTGCTGATGACAGGCTCGGGGGCGGGGGATATGATTTAGTGCCGCAAAAGCAGGTCAGCCAGGGCAATGCGGCAAGTGATAGGATTATCGCAAAATGGTGGCGCCCTACTGCCTGTTTTCACGTGCGTTTAATGGACGAAAACTCGGGTAAGGTCCATAGGAAATGTTTCTAAAATCAAGCGATTTAGGCTTAAAAACACATGGCCGACCCGTAGGGGCAATAAACATTTTTGACCAAACCATTCCTTTAATTATATAGATTGTCCATACCCCAAACGAAATCAGGGGAATAGCCCCTTAGACTAAATAACGTAATACAATCGTATCTATACATGCATACCCAGTGCTTAAAGTGGGCCGGGGCCTGCCGGGGCCGGGCCCCGGCAGTCTCCAAAAAGTGGGACTGAGCCGGGGCCCTGCCCTACCGCAACATTGGCGGGATGCATTATCCCGTCGCGGCCGCAGCCGCGACGGGATGATGCGCCTGCAATCAAGTCAGGCAAGCTGACAGAAGTGGCAGCCAGCCACAGCGACGCTGTGACTGGCTGCCACTTCCGTCAGTCATAGTAACTGCCTCTGGTGACCTCTCGCGCGAGGGGTCACCAGAGGCAGTTACTGTCCCTTTGTTTCCCCAGGTCGCTGAGGCGTCTTTAACCCTCGGCGAACCTGGGGATTCCTCGCATATTTCGAGGTTTATAAAAGATGGCTTTGAAAGTACACATTTCAAGCCATGTTTTATAAAGCTTTGCCGGCGGACAATTTTGTCCGTAGTCAAAGCTTTATAAAAGATGGCTTGAATTGTGTACTTTCAAAGCCATCTTTTATAAAGCTGAAATGTTTAAAAAAGATGGCCTGAAAACTAGGCAAACCGTAGGGTATGCACACAAATATATATAAACGTTATATATTTGTGTGCATACCTTACTATGGTTTGTGTACTTTGCAAACCATCTTTTATAAACGTAGAAATATGTTACATATTTCTGTTTAGAAAAGATGGCTTGCATAGTACACAAACCATAGTAAGGTACGCACACAAATATATAACATTTATATATATTTGTCTGCATATCCTACGATTTGCGTACTGTTTAGGCCACGCCCCTCCCACAAGCCACGCCCCCAAATGAGGGCCCCCCCTCGATTTCTTACCCCACTTAAAGCCCTGTGCATACCTGTACACAATTCATACTTTGACACAACAATTAAATAGAAATCAATAAATATGTTTCATACTAAATGCCAATTAAGTAAATTTCATTAATTTTGTGATACATATACTCCTCTGTATATGAGTTTTGAATGCCCCTTATGTTAGCCAACCTTCTGAAAATTAATTATAACAAGTGATGATAACACCACCATTGATTCACTACTGATCTCGATCAATGTATTTCAATAAGGGATACAGAGCTTATTTTTTTAATTCAATATTCCTAATGTGCCTATTGGGAGACATTTAAAATAACAATCACAATATTCACTAAGGGAATATATTGGTGCTTGATCATTGTATAACTGTGTATCTTATCTATTACCTTCGTAATGAATTTCCAAACTGTAGATTGGATGTCACTTGTAATTCACAGTGACGGTATAGTTCCAAATAAATCAATTATATAGGTCTCTGTGAATCAAAAAAAAGAAAGGTAAAGTCAACAATATCACTCATTTTGTGCATACAAAAAACATGCTAATTCTCATTAGCCCCCCTGGGTACTTCCTCAAGTGGGTCAACATATTTGTCAGCTACTCTGGACCGGATAATCCCACATACTATGTGCTTGATCAAGCATTCAGCATTCTTGTTGTTGAAATGCCAGCGCCATTTTGATGCAGCGTTTTATTATTCTAAAAACGTCATGACGTATAATGTATGATGTCATCATGTTCTGATGCATCGAATGAGAACAATGCAACCTGCTGGAAGATATTCATGTCATCAAGCCACTATAGTGATGCTATTGGATAATTCGAAAATAAAGACCATTAGAGGTATCTTATATTTACTACCTATACCTGGAGGACTCACCACTTTGGAAACAACGTTTTCTTATCCACCTAAATATTAGAACAATCATTTCAAAAGGGGGGTGGGAAATGGAGGAAGAATGTAAAACTATATCATTGATAGTGCAATATAAATAATCCATACTACTTCCCGGAATTGTCCAAACATGCCTTCAGACACACACATATGCGTGCACACACACAGACACACTTTTATATGTTGATCTCCCTCTCTCTGCATCACATTCCCTCTCTTAACTCTTGTGATGATCTCTCCCTGTAGTTGAAAGGGTAGGAGCGAAAGAAAAAATTGTCAGTTTCCTTTCTCTGTCTGAGTTTTGCCTCAACTTGTGCATGATGCAGGCCTTTAAAATCTCAAAGGGTCAAAATAATGGCATGCTCTGGTGTTTGCATTCTATGGAATCTTTGTCACACCTATGGCATTCCAGTGGCCCGGTTCTTGGCATAGGTACCTTGTGTCTTCTGGGACACTAGCTCAACAGGCTACCATGTGAAACTGGGAAACATGTACACCTCACTACAGATGAGAGTGTATGTGTGTTTAATGGCCCTGGAGGCAGAGAGTGGAGCTGCTTGCAGAGCACTGCCTTTAGCAGCTATGTGGCTGGCTGAGCTTACCAGGGTGCTCTACATTGCACAGTCTAACCCTATCCATGATTCATGGTTGGGCGCTGCCCCACAGACCACTATGAAAGGGTTACCAGTGCCTAGATGAGCAAATACATGTCAAGTGTGTGAATGCACGTTTTTTTTATCAACATAAGTAAAGTTCTGTAGTCGAAGATGGGAAGACAAGTGTAAAAAATCCACGTTGATTTATAGTGTTGAAAAGTGATAGACAGAGGTTAGTGAGGATTCGAATAACGGCTGTAGGAAGAGGCTTAAATAAGGTGCAACATATCAATGCCTTTTACGTAATTGTTTCAATTACAATGAAAAAATACTTTATGGAAAATAAACATGCTGCATTTCACTTCCACATTGGGACGTGTGTGTGTGTATTTGCGATACATTATTGGCATGCACCAAATATTACTCCAGTTCAAAAACCATTTGATTCTTGAGGTGCATATTTGCTAACCTCACTCAGTTCAGAGTGATACAAAACCAGCATTGCATTCATCTGCTATATGCAAAACGAATCCAACACGTTTGTGTTGACTATAAATATAAGTCCTACAACTACATATAAAAGCATGGAGTAAGGATTATATTGTTCTACTAATGAAGTGGTCATACAAATTAATATTTCACATAACTGGACATACATTCCATATTGGTGATCCTTGTGAACTTATTTCTCAAAATAAGTGTTCAACTATACCTAAAATATTCAAAAGAATAAAAGCAGATTTAAAGAATTAGGAAGAGACATGATTTGAATTCTGAAAGTCTGTCATAAAGAGTACGTGCAATTGTGTTCAGATTTGCCCAAATACTGAATTATAATCCGTTCCTGTGATTTATTTCAGGAAAATTATTATGGCATAAATTTACGATGAAGATATTCAAAATCGCTGAATCCCAACTACCATAATGGCTAATATGATGGATTCAGAATTCAGCTATTCTTGGATTGAGAGCCTTATAAAAGCACCAAGTTTGCCTTGAAACAGATGTTGGATTTTTATGAACAGCATTACACAAAAAGAAATGGGTTTATCGAGAGGATTCATGGAAAGCCTTTACTGTTTTGACCCTTAATTCTGAGGGTACTCACAGCAAGCAGAACTGCTACTCAAAAGAAAGGGTGGGTAGGAGAGTGGCCTCCAAAACCATTTTAGCTTCCACAGCTCAAAATGCAAGAAACATACAAGAGCAAACTCAAACGTTATCAAGACAGAATATTGTTGGGAGTCCTAGGACCAGGGCCTGGGCTCTGATTACACCGGTGATGGTAATTTTGTATCTTCTGCTGCTCTCCACCCAATCCACATTTTCAGCCAGCTATATGGGACCAAGAAGCAGCCGGTATCCACAAGCCACAGCAGGAGCACAGTGCACACTTACATGGGCTGAGGGAACATGCATCTCAATAATGTGATGCAAGAGGTGTAACCTGTGACCTAGGTGCTTCAGTGGAGCCACCTAAATGACCCATACAAAGACGGGACAATTCTTCTCACCTGAATGCATATTTTAATTTATGTTGATAGATTCTCAAACATATTCTGTGCATCAGATTGTGTGAATCTATAAACACTGCGGGAACTCAAGGCATTGATATGCATCACTCCTAAGTTATGTTTCAACCAATCTTTTTTTTTTTATTTTCAGAATGGTCAGAGTTAGGGTTAGATAAAGGTCTAACAGGTATAAAGGAAAACTTTATGCTAAAGATGGACCTCTAATGGACAGTGTGTCAGGAAAGGTGGAACTAAATTGTGGTGCCATTGTCCTCCCAGCGTTCCCCTTGTGATTGAACATGAAGCCAAATCCTGTTTTAACAAGTCCCCATCCCTCCAGGGATGTCCTGATTTACAAAGACATCTCTAAATGTTATGGCAACTGAAAGTCTCAATACTAGGATCAATGAACCTTTAGCCTCCTGGCTAAACTAAGACAACATCACAAAAAAATCTAAGGTCCTGGCTAGCGTTCATTGTTCTTCTGATTCCTTTGTATCAAGAGTACACTATTCAGAATAAGTCTCTCTCATAAGCCCTTGGGTACAAGATTCACAGTAGATCTATCTCAGAGACCACATGTTACAGCATTCCAAACATCCATCTATGTTAGTCCTTGGTTTCAACATTTGTAAACAATGGGCCTCATTACGACTCTGGCGGTAGAGAGTTAACGTCACCAGTAGAGCTGCCAGCCCCGTTAACCCTCTGCCGCCTCATTACGACCTCATTAAGACCAGGATGAAAACAATGCTAACAACGGGCCCGTCATTAACAGGTCCGTTGTTAGCATCCTCCTCATTCCCATTGAGCCCTATGTGGGCTCAAATTAGAATGGTGATGTACCAGGTCGGGTTCCTTGAATGGGGAAATACTGGGCCCTCCACGGTCGGAATGGCCCGGTATTTCCCCATTCAAGGAACCCAAACCCGGTACCCGGTATGGGGGTAGCTATGCTGCTAAAAGCGGCATGGCTACCTCCATACTTGTAATGAGGCCCGATGTCCACTGACTTGCACTGCTTTCCTCCTTCCAGCAACCCCTTCAGGTGCACTCCCTTACACCTGGCAGCCCAGGCTTCATTGTCTCCCTTCCTGGGATTGGTCAGACTCAGTGATCATCTTTACTCTTATTATCTCTTTAGGAATTGGTTATTGGCTTTGCCCAATTAATGTTTTGATTAAATTCCAACTGGCCTGCAACTGAGACATTTCTAAGGCAGCTGCACCATGCAGTGCCATCTTAGAGATTGATCAATCTATAACAGTACTTCCATGGAATTGTGTGTAGCATCATGGCTGCAACCTCATCATCTTAGTATTGCACTTTACTGCATGCAGTTGGAATTGGTTGCTCATGTAACTTCTGCCTTGCCAATGTTGGTTGCATGATTTACCACTTTCAAGTTGGGGAAACATTCCATGTTATCATGGGTTGTACATTGATTTATTTGTCTTCTTTGGTCATTCAGATTTTGTTCTACTTGATACTGGGTATGGCTCTTACATTAACGGCTCACCTTATCGTCACAGCTGGCTGTTACTGATGCATACTTGCACTTGTAGATGAAGTTCTGTCCTTTGGATAATGGCCCACTGGTTGAAGCAAGGAAGAAACCATGCTTTTTGGGGAGTGGCCTACCAGATCCCACATTGTACATCTACAGAAAGGCAAACCAAGTAATGCCTGATTTAGCCCAATGCCAAGTAGCCTTCTATCCCCATTGGCTATCATGGTGAATCTGGTGTATTCACCACACTCCCCTTCCCTTGTATTTAGTCTCATTCCTGGTTCCTGATTTCTGTAGCATATTACCAAGTCTTTGGAGAAACTGCTCTGGATTTCTGGACTTTTTCGTTGCTGTTTTGGGATTGGCTAGTTTGGGGTCAATGGTGACAGCAACATTCCAATGATGGCCCATAACCTGGACTGGATGTAGGGCTTCTTTAGAAATACCTTCTTTCAAGTGGTGGGAGTTCTTAGTGAATGGTATGATCTTTGCTTCCAGAGTCCAGTTGGCCTGCACAATTTAGTGGTGAACTTGTACCAGCAGCTGAAATCCTCAATCAGTGATGATTGAGAAGGTGTAGGGACAGGTGGAAGCTTTCTTCTCAGTATTTTTGCCTTTATTCATTACATGTTCTTTCCTCCTCGATGGTTTCTTTCTTATGAGAGCCTCTTTGACCTATGATTGGATGACCTCTTTCAGCTTGTCTCATTGATTGAGTGGACAAGTCTGTCAACATGCCCAAGAAGACAAAAGGAGTAGCAGGTTGTTGGTGATGGCCTACTGGCTTTGGTTGGGCTCTACTTCTTGAGTTAGGATTCTTATTGATGGGGTTGTTCTGATGTACTGGGTGTTGGATCAACAAACAGATGTTCTATAAATCCTTCCCATTTATAGAACATGGCATGTGAAGACTCCCTCTGTATCTTTATGCAAGTGTTTGCCAGTCACCTCTGATGGTCTGGTGGCCTCCGTGTATACCTCATATGCCTCATATTGCCAGAGATTTTTCACTGGGCTGAGGTCGTCCACATCTTCTGAGCTGTCCATCGATGAGCACACTGGCTCTAGGATTTGGGCCACTTCTTTTACATTCATGCTGTCATGGAACCCACAAGTAATTAAATCAGATCTCGGTTGGGTGTTTCAGACGTTGCTCTGTGGATCAGAATTGTGCATCCTAAGTAAGGGTCAAACTTGCTTCCCCAACAGTCATGAGGAATTAATTGATTGATTGATTGATTAATTAATTAATTAATTAATTAATGCATCTTTTATAACACTCTTAATACTGTAAAGCAGCCTCTAAGTGCAGGACCAGAATTCAAACCTGTGTTGCTCTGTGTTGTCTTGCTTCCAAGACACATGTGTTGCCCCTGATATATCTTCCAGACACAGAGTAAGAGCTCCTAGCTGGATTCATCATCTCTTCACAGGTCTTGGTTTAATCCATGTCTCTTCTCTCTGCTTACACCAGTGGTAAGACTTTGCAGGGCTGCAGGATTGCCTGTTATCTGGCAAAAAGGAACTGTGACTGTTGGAAGGTTTTGGATTAATTAAGCATAATCTTTGCTTAACATTGCTCTGGACATCCCTGTGGGCCATCATTTTTCTACTTGCCATGCCTTTACAGAAAGAGAAGAAACATAGGCAAATCAGGTTTAGCCCCTCACAAAACACAAGACTCAGTCCAGGCCAAATTGCTAGGTCATATACCTTCTGAATGAAACAACTAGCAAACCAAAATAGATGTGCCTGGCTCATGGGAAATTATGAGACATATGTAGCTTGGGTCTATAATGGTGGCAAGCTTGGAACCCATCTCTTAGCATACCTGTTGCACTCGGCCAAAACAGAAATGTTACATGTCTGGAAGGTTGTAAATTATTCAGAACTCCTGGCATTACTCTGGGCAACTCTCTAGACCATCACTATTCAGCCTGCCCTGACATGCCATGACATTACGCAAGGGGAAGATGTGCAAATCTGACTTATTCTCACACCTACGGAGGAGTCCAGCTTGAACTGCTAGGACACCTTCCTTCTGCAGAAAGTTACAAGCATACCCAGATATGTTCAAGCTCATTGTCCATCATAAGTAAGGAGTAGCTTGGATCACTGTGCATGGAAAACTTGGGACCCATGTCTGTGTGTCTGGACTCTGGCCAGTAGTGCTTGTTTTACCGCTCCAGTCATCAATCTGTTGATCTCCATCTTAGAGCCATCTACATTTAACCATGGTCCCTTTACTCGGGCTCTGACTCGCTAATTCATGATCCTCCTCCTTCTTAACAGTTCCCTGCATTTCCTTCTTAAATTAATTTCCAAAGGTGCCCATTGTCTGCTGTTAGGGCTTGTTAAAGGTTTTAGAAGGAGAATGACCAAAATTCTCTGCAGATGGAATGGGATGTGAAGTGCTATAATCTTGCAAGTACTGGCAATTGCCCTGTTCCCTGTTGGGTGCAGGGTTTGGTAGGCAGAGCAATTTCTAGACAATTCCAGGTGCAGATCTGTTTGTATCAAGCCTCTCTCCCTCTCGAGTATCAAACAGTCACGGGCATTGCGGATTCTATAACAATTAATTCATGTAGACGTTCTAAGGGAAATATATGTCTCCATTGAAGAAGAAAAGATGAAAAGATGTCAGGCTCGTTTTAGGGGACTATTTTGCCTTCTGCTTGCTTTTCATGTCTTCTCTTAGGTGGAAGGGGGGCATTTTTGTAACATGCTCGGTGGAACAGTCATCTCAAACAGAGCATAAGGTCCTCGAAACCACTCATGGGGAATTAGAGGAAAGGATACACATCATGCAGAACTTATCTTTCATTATATATTTATTCTTATAACAGAATGGTCATTGTTATATAAGAAAAATGTCTAACAGGCATGGGAATCTCTTCACCAAAAAATAGGTATCTAATACAAACTGTGTCAGGATGCGTGGAATTAAATATTGTTGGTCCCTTAGTGGTCCTAGGTTTTGTCTCATGATCAAACATAACAATCTAAAAACTACTCAAAATGTGTCCTCGTTCTTCTAGGGATGTCTTAGTTTAAGTAGAAAGATCCAAATGATAAGGAAAACTGAAAAGTCCTAATCTTAATGAGTATTTAGGCTACTGTATGCTAATAATAGAAAAAGGTTTTGACCAAAGCAAACCTGTTCTTTAGGTGTCCTAATTTATACAACAGGACCTTTTAGAACAAGAAATTTTTGAATGCATGGAATGTGTTTCTTGGAACTTGACTTCAGGATTCCAAACAGGACCCTCCTGAACCCTACTATCTTTTGTCTACCCTTGTGTCAGGGTTCTCCATTCTTGGACCATTTGTAACAAAAGGACTGGAGTCACAATAACCAACTCTCTTAGGCCCTTGGGTACAGGATGTGAAGTAGGCCCTTCTTATGGGCCTTGGGTTGTATCATTCATGACAGACCTTGCTTGTAGGCCTTGGGTTATAGGATTCCTAGAGTTCTTTCAAAGACCACAAGTTACAGCATTCACAACAGGCCTCTTTACTATTCCTTGGGTTCATTGTTCCCATCAGGTCTCTCCAGATTGCCCTCCTCCAGGCAGCACTGCTTCCTGCAAGCATTTCTTTTGTGTTGCCGTCCTCCAGGCAGTCACTCCTGTGCCTAGGGGGCATCAGCAGGCATGTCTGTTTCCTCCAGGACCAAGACACTGAATGACTTAACCCATTCCTTTTTACATGCATGGGGATGTAATGCAATGGACTCTGGTTGGTTGCCTCCAAGGCTTGTTTACCTTCCTCGCTGGGATTTGGTATTCTCTGAAATGGCCTTTCCTTTTACTATCTCTTTAGGGATTGGTTATTGGTGTTGCCCAAAGGGTATATTGATGTCATCTCCTCTGTCCTGCATCTGAAAACTTTCTAGGCCTTATGCTGCAGGTGATGCAACATTGGAAATCCCTCAGACTATGATAGTGTGTCCTTGGCATTTCACGTAGTTTCACAGCTTCAGCTATATATTCAGGTGCACTAAATGCATTGCTGTTTGCTGTCCTCACAGATAATACTGTCTTAACATGTGAGAACGTAGCTAGTATCAAAGAAGTTTATAGTGTGTCTTTGTTCCCTGCTTGTAACTTGGTTTCAGCAAGATTCCTTGCCCTGTCTGTACCTCCCCACACATTGAAATGTATGTGTTCCTTTGGGTATAAGAGAATGATGCATGAAGGGAGGGGGGGTTCTCACTTGCATCAAAGTCTTGTACTGTTGTTGGCTTGTTGCTTTCTGTTTACTAATAAATTGTTCACCAATCCACCGTAATAGTCAGTGGTAATTTTTCAACAACAACTTTGGTGCAAAGACTCTGATTACTTCTGCCATGCGGCCAGCTCCAAGTGCCCCAGGGCAAACCTCACGGTGATCCCCAATGGGCCAGCAGAGACCATTTTGAAAGAGGGGAGAGCTAGGTTGAGTGTCCAGACACTCGAGGAAGGGGGACAGAGTAGATGCAGAAGACAAGCCGACCAGAAATATTGGCAGGTGAACACAGGAAATTGTATCATTCCGAATATGGAGGGCCCAAAATTCCTCATTCAAGGAACCCATCCCCATTCCCATTCAATCCCCCATAGGGCTCAATGGGAATGGGGAGGGTGCTAACAACGGGCCCGTTAACAAAGGTTTTACCAGGCGGCCTTAGCGGGTCCCGCGAGCAGAACTCGTAATGTGGTGGTAAGTGGTTGACGGCTCTGGCACCTTTACCGGCACCGTTAACCCCTTACCGCCACACTCGGAATGACCCACTTTGTCATGTTTTGTATAAGTATTGTTTGAAATGGGCAATTAAAAGGTTTTGTCTGTGGTTAAGGAATTCTGAAATCTGAAATATGTAAACTGTTGTGAATATCCAAGGAAACAGGAGGGAAGGCACTTTGCCTGCAGAACTGTTTATCTGAAATAGAAACATTAAAATCGCTTGGCTACCTCATCTTAGAATAAAAAACTAATAAGTAGTGCATCCAGGCTCCCTACAGATTTAAGAGGACATCAGACTGCTGCACCAGTCAGAGTAGTGCAGTATGGATCAGAAACTAAGATGGATCCATCCATGGATACATCCGCATATACATGTAAACTAATTACCGCCGGCAGGCCGTTCATCACCACACCTAATTGTATCACACTTGCCAGAACTTTAGTTCTGTCCAAAATCGATTACTGTAACGCCCTATACCTAGGTACTAGCCACAAAAATATTAACAAATTACAAGTAATTCAGAATGATGCCATCAGGGCTGCCCTCAACATCCCGAAGAAGTCGCATATCTCTGAGACTAGACGTAACCTGCGCTGGCTTCCGGTAGAGCATAGAATATCGCTCAAAGCTCTTGCTCTAACACACAAAGCCAGGCCAACCTTGCTCCAGCCTACCTTACTAATCAACTCATTTCGCATACATCCTCAAGACCACTCAGAGCAGCCAAAGTACAGACAATGTCTATACCTAGATTCAAACTCCATAATTAAGGAGGCGCTAGCTTCCCCGTACTGGCTTCAAAGTTATGGAATACACTTCCTGTCTCTCTAAGATCAGAACCTAAGCGTAACACTAAACACTGGCTTCAGGACTTGGACACTATGACAATCTAACTTCCTCAGATAACTTTGTTTATCCTCTGCCTCACTTTATTATTGTACCATTCTCTATTTATTTATTTGTTTTACCTTTACCACTTGTGTGTCTTGCCACCATCTCCTTGTAAAGAGGGAGAACTGGTGTCTCCTGCCTTGATGACTTGTATCCTTGTACTGCTCATTTATATGTAACTGTAAAGTAACCACTGTAACCTGTGTTTAAGATGATGCGCTCGGATGCCCCTGGGCCTGGCTGCGCTTTATAAATAAAACAAATACAAATACAAATGCAAATGTTATCTGTATGAGTGTGAAGAAATTATTTTGGATGAAATCACCATGGATGTCTTGTCTGAACCCATACCTCAATGCTAATGTGCAACTCATTTGCGAACCTGCTTTATATTTCACACTCTCCTCTATCCTACTACGGGAGCTATAACAGGCTTGTTTTCTACCGTTTATGTGTCTTGTCTTTGACTCTCACCTACCAAAGTGTGTGAAATATCTGAAATACCGCTCTGCATTCTCAGTAGGATAATGGGGATATAGGTTGTGAACCAGCAGTCATCGGAATACTATCAAAACCTGTGTGTATGTAACTGAATTTTCTGTATGGGTGAAGGAACGGAGATCAGGTGGTGATACCTGAGCCTTGAATAGACATGGCATACCTTGACTTTTTTAACTTTTGAAAAAAAAAATATTCATAAAGCGCAGCCATGGACCCTTAGTCATTAGGGCACGGACAGACACAGAGAACATAAACCAGATTGGGGTGAACTCTACTGAAGTAATTCTAAAAGCTTTGCGCGGCTCTAAGGTCATATTCAAGAAAACAGCCAAGTTTTCAATTATTTCTTAAAGGCAACTAAGGAGGCCTGGCTTCGCAATGCAGACAGCAACAGATTCCAGGCCTTGAGAGCAGCAATAAGAAGGCTCCATTCTCTACCTTCTTCGTTCTGCATCTGGGGAGGAACAAGAAATTCTGATTACTAGACCTAAAGGTCCTGTCGTTAACCTTCTCTGTGATAAGGTATTTCAAATAAGTGGGCACAATACCCTATCTGCATGTAAAGGTGATAAGCAAAAGTCTAAACCTGGCTCGTGTCTCTACTGGAAGCCAATGCAGGGAACGTCTGGCATCCAAAACATGGTCACAGCGAGATAGTCCAAGGACCACTCTAAATGCTCCATTTTGTACGACTTGAAGTCTATTGGTATCTAATTTACAAAGTCCGAACAGTAGACTCCTGCATTAGTCAATCTTGGCATACCGGTCAGCTATGAGCCATATCAACACCGCCCGCCACAGAACACGATAAAATACTGCAGAGTAGTCTGGAACAAACCTGGTTCTGTAATAGGTCATACCTTGCCTTACCCCTGTGGGTATGGATTTAGGTCAGTCTAGGCAAGTACCACTTCCTCCTAAAGAAAGTGCAACACACTTCATGTTAACTCACTACTCGCCCAAAGCATGTAAGTACCTGGATACATGGCACACATATACAAAGAGTGAGTCATCTGGACACTTCCCCCAGGAAGGCACATTTGACTTATATAAGAAAACAAACCTACATAAGGCCTGAGAAAAGAAAGGTGCATGTGTACACCAAAAACAGTAGGACAGATATCTAGACTGGTATACTAAAGCTACTAAGAGACAGACTAAGTCCAAGACCCGGGCACTGAAAGGCACTCAACATAAGCTCCAGGACAAGTTAAATTGCTGAAAACCAAGTGCTCTAACCTACAGGTACTGGTCCATAAAGCTGGATACTAACATTTATATTCCATAATCCAAGGGGAGCCCCCGGTCAAAGGAAACTCGGGAAGACATTCTGGACACTTACAAACCGACTATTATAAATGTTGCACCCGCCCATCAAACTGGTAGCCCAGACTCTACCCAACCGCCAACCTATCATCTGTCTACCATGATAAACTCTATCATCAGCCCCTTCACCCCAAATTATAATCCCGGATCTCCAAACTTTTTCCGCCTTCCTCAGCCAAGTTTGAAGGGTTCTCATATGTAAGTTAACGGCCAATACCCATACTGGTGAATTCCTGCTCAGACAGCTCCCTGGGGAAGGCGATACCTTTGTTACTATAAATGTCCCCTGGAGTGCTATTGATTTGTTTAGTATTGTGCAGAGATTGTCAGAGATAATAGACTATACTGTTAAGTTCCAAGAAGAGCTTCAGGTTATAATAGACTTTTATCACAGCACGTGTGTTGAGTTAGATCTACTATTGTGAATAGTGCGGCCCACAGACATGTTTATCCGGTTGAGCGTGCATTCCAAATGGCCTGTTTAAGAACCTGCCCCTGTCAGGGACCTGAAAACATTTATTGATAGACTGGAGCAATTTATTCTTGAAATCTGTCGAAAGCTGAAAGACTGATTGGTCCAAAATCAATGCATGTAAGCAATCCAATGGTGAAAATCATGCAAAATATGTTGAATGTTTGAAACAATGTTTTGAAGAATACGCTGGGGTCATTGACACAGTCATTATAGTGCCCCCATCTGTGGTGGCTCAGTTTGTTATGGGCTTGCAGCCTAAGGTATCACAGGGAACTACAGCAGTGTTAATAGGATAGGAAGGGAAGGGTTTGATATAGATTATGTTGGCTGCACAGCACTTCCATGAAATGATTGAAAGTCAGAGGAAATTACTGAAGATAAACTCATGGCATTGCAGATACAGAGTTTACAACCTTCCCAGGGAAGGGGAGGGTTCCTCTCTATGCCATGAGGGTGTGGGACTGGACAAGGAAGAGGGAGAGGAGCACCACAATCACGTGAACCTGGGTAAACTGCTGAGAAGTATTACACAAACACATACTGTGATCAGTCTAATTACTGCAAAGAGATTGGACACTGGAATGCTGAGTGTCCACATCGGCCTCAGTATGACTACTCCCCTACCTGGTCCCTGAAGCTCACGGCTTAGCTCATTCAGGTAAAAATGCTATGATTACCCCATTGAATCAAGATTGCATTGCCCCTGGTTTAGCCTCGATGGCTCAAGGATATTGGGAAAACAGTGTTACCTGTCTAGCATACAATGCAGGGAGAGTGGTACCCAAAAGGCTGTCAACGCATCCATGCCAGAGGGTATTTTCCTGCATGTGCAGACAGACTTCATGCAGCTCCCCACCTAAATTAACTTTACTTATTATTTAGTCATGGTCAATGTATTATTTCAGTGGGTAGAGGACTAGCCATTTAGGAAGGCAGATGATATTACTGTGGCAAAAAAGTTGGCAGTTTGTACCCAATTTGGAATGCCTCTTAGCATAGAAAGCAAGTGAGGCACCCATTCTGCTGGTCAGGGTATTAAAGAAGTGTGCAAAGCCCTAGCAATAGGTCAACAGCTCCATTGAGTTTATCACTCCCAGTCTAGTGCACATGTAGAACACTGTAAAGGAGACCTTAAGTTAAGGTTGTGTAATGTGTGTAAAGAGAGGGGGTTGAAATGGCTCCAAGCCCATGCTCTGTTTGACATGCACAATATTCCCCAGTGTAAACAGAAATTATCTGCACACAAAATCCTCACAGGTTGATCCATAAGAATGGGAACTGCACACCCAGCAGTTCCCCACATCGAAAGTTGGCCTTTCGAGGATGATACTTTACTCCAATACTGTTGCATGTTGATTAAAATGGTTGGATCTCTCCATGCTCAGGTCCGTGATGATCTGCCTTAACTAGCAACAGAGCCCTGCCACACTTTACAGCCAGGAGATTAGCTCCTGGTGAAGGTCCATCAGTGGAAATGTGTACTTCATTACAGTGGGCGTGGCCCATTCCAGGTTCTCCTAACTATGCTTAACTGCAGTTAAATGTGCTGGGATCCCGGCCTGGATTCATGCAGCATATTGTTATAAGATCACCACCCCAGCCGACGACACCACCTCCACTGCTATTGATCTTTCAACGCTTGACAACAGTTCCACTGTGACCATCGACTTCTTCCAGCAGTAACGCTGTCCATGTTTTGCTGATGTCTGACCGTTCCAACGCTGCTAGAATGGAACTTCTTCCACATAGTGAGGACCTTGCCGGAGCTATAGCTAAGGCCCCTTCATTAGTCAATCAAAGCCCAAAGGGAATGACTCCAATTCAGGCCCCACATATGGGGTACCATCTTCAGTGACCCCTCTGTATATCACAATGCAGTCCACAAAAGGTATGCTATGCAATCCAATGGATGAGCTCCCAAGAACCAGTAGCTGTGAACAAAGTGGCCACTGGCCTGGTCACTCACCACTGGATTTCTCCCCTCAGCGACGATGAATACCCCTGAGGTGGCAAAGAGTGGAGGACACCACTGTTGACTCACCAATACCTGAAAGTTATGGCTTATGCTGGTACCACCTACCGGTCATTCTATTTGTTTTAATGACGCTGATATGCGAGTGGCTCTGTTACTTTGTATATTTCTAGCTGGAACTTTTAGTTGGAACTTCCGATTACGAACTGTGGACTAAGGAATTCTTTGCTCAGTATCTGATTTCTTTTCAAACTTTTGAACAGTGACATTTACATTGCTGCACCTTCACAGAGCCTATAATACTTTGAAATGAAAGCTCTGGCTTGGCAAGCTTATGTGCCATGCATCACCTGCCCTTATTAACTGTACTGAACTTTGTCCTCAAGCCACAAACGTTTGTGCTGGTGCCACAACCTGATTCTTTAAACTGCATATTTGAGGATTGTCCCTAATGTACACCTTCATTACGAGTTTGGAAGTATTACGGTTGTAAATCTGCTGGAAAACTGCCAAACAGAATTACTGTTACCACATTTTGGCACGGCGGATTACCGCTGGAATACAAGTGGTAGTAGACTCCATGGGGATTTTGGCACAATTATTCCAGCGCTAATTAAACCAGCGGTAATTCCACCAGTTTTGCTGAATTTTCAGCAGATAGTTGGAGGATATTTCTCCAGCATAATGCTGGAGGTAAGTCTTGCACTCCGAGGCCAAATTCGGAATATAGTGCAGCAGTAAAAGTGACAGTAATTCTGTTACTGACACCTTTTTAATGTTCTGCCTTACTTGTAATGACAATATTTCTGTTTTCATCGTTAATGTCAAATTACTGATGTATTATCATTTCACTGTGACTCCTGCTTTCCGTACAACCTGTCATGAAAATGATGGTTGATCTGCACATTCCTGGGTTCACTTACCTGCACCTGTCCAGGCAGTATGCCTGTTTTCTAATCTTACGGACTGCTGGGTTTGTGCCAATCTGCCTCATAACCTACCCTCAAGTTCCCTATTGCACCAATCCCCTTCCAGTAGGGTATGTCTGTTTAGATCTTAAATTGGTCACCTAATCCCAACGTACAGGACCCTGTAGAGATGCTCATTCAAACCTGGGTTTTATCGGTCCTCTACATTTACTCCCTCTAGACCAAGTATGCATCAAGACAGGAGCATGTCACATTTCCTCCCAGGCAACTAGAATTGTGTGCTATACCAAACCAGGTCCTCTCTTCATAGGAACTTGCAAAAGTCAATTTTACCTGTCCACCAACTTCAATGTAGTGATCAATTACATCACATTTTCTGTTGACCCTAATTTGTCATTTTCCCAATCGGAGTACGCTATGTATTCTGTAACCTATTTCATTTGTGGGGACAAAGCTTAACTCCGGCTCCCATTAATTGGTGAGGGAGTTGCTATGTGTGGTATGTTTCTTGCCTGTACAAGGTGAGGCTTTTTTCCTAATGTATAGCTTTACTCACCTTCACATCTCTCGCTTCAGACGGGTTTCCCTTTTGGCATATGCAAGCATGTTTTAGGCTCCCAATTTCTTAGGAAAATCAGCTTAAACGGACAGAAGTGATCATATTCTAAGTGCACTCTCCTGCCTCAAATTGTGTGTGAACCTCTGAGGAGTTTATTCAGCTCCACTAAATATATCACTTTATGCTTTCCTCTCTCATACTGTCTTAATATGTGAGAACAAAGCTGCTATCAACAAATGGAATGGTGGGTCTCTGTTCCCTGCTTTAGTATGATTCCTTGCCCTGTTTGGACCTCCTATTCCATAGAAATGCATTCTTTCCTTTGGTTATAAGAGAACGGTGCACAGAGGGAAGGGGTTCTCACTTGTGTCGAAGTTTCTTACTCTCGTTGGTTAGTTGCTTGCTTTTTACTAAAAAAAGTTCACCTATCCACTAAAATATTCATTGGTCTTTTTTCCACGACACATCCTATCTAGTTTGGTGTTCTGGAGACACCATGGATCTTGGTCTATTGCATATTAGGTGCTATGCGTGTCCTCCCACACTGGACCTCCGATTCTCTGACATGGTAACAGCTGAATGAGCATGCAGCGAGGGTAGGAGAGTCCTTGGGACTCATTACGAATTTGGCGGTATTCCAGCAGTAAATCTGCTGAAATACCATCAAACAAAATAACTGTTACCACCACTTGGTCCTGATGATTTCCCACAGGATTACAAGTGGTGGTATGGTGGTGTAGGTCACAAATTTTGGAGTGCTTAGTACTCTGTAGCTATTTCACCAAACTACCGCCAGCTGTAATTCTGCTGCTGTAATCCTGCCAATTTTTAGCAGTAGGAAGGAGGCTTTGCCTCCAACTATTAGTTGGAGGTATTCCTACCACCCAATCGCCATACTCGTAGTTCAGCGGTGCAGTAATTTGGTGGTAATGTGGTAGTAACGTAATGACTGCCATATTATCACTGTTTTTGCTGCAATTTTGTACTCGAAATTAGCCCCTTTGTTCTCTATGGAATTAGGGTGATGTGGCTGTAGGTCCCCAGTGTTTGCCTTGCTGCAACAGGAAGATTGTTTTAGGGCAAATATGGTGTGGACATTTCGGGTTGTGCATTTTGTTTCGATACTCCTTTTTGCCTGTTTCATTGTCCTTTTATGAATTGTTGTCTTTTATTTCTACCCCGAAATAGATCTGTTAAAATATTGGCACTGGTAATGTTGGTACGTTGTTCTGGCAACAGACGGTGGGTTGCAGGTGTATTGGAATCTGGATTTAATGTATTCTCTCTCTTTGCTTCAATCTGGTCTGGGTGAGGGCCTTTGAAAAGGACTCTTACTGTTTTGCTATCTGGTGCAGATAGGGAATACAAAGGGGTAAATAGAATGCACACAGCATAAATAGAGAAAGGAGTGTGTGCATGGAACGAGTGTCCACATACCACTCTGTATCCCGACTGGTCTTTGGTTTTCTCCTATCGCTTGACAATCTCATTTGTACCCATTGTAAAGACTGGTAGGGGGTGTCTGTACTTCTGCTCTCTATATGGTAGAGGGGAGGCACAGCGGACACCAGCCAAGATTCTCTATAAGGTAGCAATGGACAAGCAATCAAGGCCTTGCTTCTCAGGAGGTGATGCAGGCTGGTTCTTAAGTACAGTGTAGTCCCCGAAACCCCACAAAGGAATGTCCACACACTGTATTACTGAAAACACAGTCTTTATATAATTAATATTCAAAGGTATGAGCACGATCACAATAACGCACTTTGTACTCTGAAGTCAATAATGATAAATATATACAATTCTAAAGTGGTACCACTAATGTTATCAAATGTCATTAAAGTGCATCAACTGTACGGTTAAAATGTCACACAGATTAATAACGAGGAAACCAGCAATAGAGATAGGCAGGAACATAAGATGGTTGAAACAATAGGCAGAATACTGACCCCTACCGCTAGGCACACTTCTGTGTGGAGATCCCCCCACCTGGGCAATCTGCAAATAAAGATATATAGCACAAGCCCAGTACATATGTCCAATAGTCTCACTTCTTTCCTATTAAGGTTTTACCACCCCAATGTACCTGGTGGAGTAGAGTTCTCCAACGATGCGTTGACCGATCCTTCTTGAGTGCCTCCCTTGCAGGCGGGAGCCGCGGATCGTCGGGAGGTGTTAGGGAACTTGGCGTTCGGTGTCAGGGAATCGACGGCCCTTCTTGAGTGCCCTCCCTTTAAGGCAGGAGTCACGGGTCGTCGAACGTCCGACGGTGAACAGGGTGAACTATGGCAGGGAAGTGACAGCTTTGTTCCTAGCGGTGCTCGTCGAGGACAGAGCGTTGGCGTCCTGCAAGGAAGAGGCGTGCGGGGCACCTCGGTGACGATAGTTCTGGACCACAAAGAGATGATGAAGAACTGTGGCCCAGCAAATGCGTCGAGTCGTTGGCGTCTCTGTGGTCTTTAAGTGGCCGGAAACCCAACGGTGGATGCTCCTCGGTGCGTAGACTGTCAGGCCTTCTCCAGCGGGAGACAAGCGGGTGACGATGCAGACGAGAGCGTCCGATGATCAATTGAAGTTCTTAGGCAAACGGGAGCACGGCGGCTCCGGTTGGTGACGGCGGTCGTCGAGAGTGGCGGACAACAGTCCAAGTGCTTCTCCTTGGAGTTCCGCAGCAGTCCCCGTATCGGGTCGGCAGGCTGTCGAAGGTCTGTCTACCAGGGAGCGTTGGCAACGATCAGCTGTGCACGATGGTGCCTCATAGCTCGGGAAGAGGGCGCCTTACCAGGTCCTCTCTGGGTCAGTCCTTGGAGGCACAGCAGCTTTCAGATTGTGAAGGAGAGCAACAGCAATTCTTCTCGTCCAGCAGGGCTTCAAGATCAAGCATCAGTTACTCCAGTTACTCATCGTAGTGGACTTCAGCTTCTGAACACGATTCCTAGCAGTGAGAGGTCCCCAGATATACTGTTGATCCCCCATTCATTCCGCTGGGTCACACTCAAGCATCCAATCACGACTACGGGCATTCATGCAGGCAGGCAGCCAATCAGGCACACAAGGTATTCAGGCCATTCACTTCTCTCCAGACACTCACAACAAGTTATGTGTATTGGGACAAGTACCGAGCCATTCAACACTCCAAGCTGCATTCATACCGGTTTCGGGCAGGGCTGTCGCAGTCATTGTGTCAACCACCAGATACTAGACATCCACAACACAGAATGCATATTTGTCACACACTCTATTCACCCACGTTCCACCCACAGGAGGTACCCACAACATACATCACCGGCAAGGCTCCAGTTAGTCTGGCCGGTCCTTTACAACAACACCATATATGGCATTTCCACCCAACAGCCAGTCAGGGGGAAGGGATAGAGTCAGGGCTTTCCAGGACTTTGGGAAAACAAGGTAATGGGTAATAGAAAGCAAGAGGCCACAGGGGCCATCTTGTTTCCCATCAGGAATCAACGGATCCCAATGGCAGGGCCGGGGTATCCCAAAATGGAGGATACTCCGCGCACCTGTCAATTTCAGCATGGAGCTGCCTCCAGCCCATACCCTGCTCTGCGGGTCACACACAGGTGCCCAAAAACATACACTAGGGGCACAGGGTTGTACCCCCACCCATGGGTGCCATAAGGGTATCCCACGGGTCCGTTCACCAAACCAAAAGAGAGAGAGCTGCACCGCCAGGAGTCCCACATGAACTCCTGTGCGGAAAACACGACAGAACACACGATAAAAAGCAGTAAAGGACAAGGATACGGAGGCCCTGTCCCTTTGATGCATTTCCAGCATCACAGTCACCCCCCCCAGACTGAGGTGGAGGGTGCCTAATCTCCCACGGGATAGACATCCTCATCCAGACGGTCAACATACCTTCTGGAAAGGCCATCTGCATTATCGTGACTCTTCCCTGGTCTGTGCTCTATGGTGAAGTCTAGCCCTAGCAGGCTAATGGACCACCTGAGCAGTTTCGGGTTTTCACCCTTCATCTGCATAAGCCACTTCAGGGGTTTATGATCTGTTTAGACCTTGAAGGTAGACGCCGTAAGGTAGGGCCTAAAATGCCTAAGGCTCCAAACTATACTAAAACACTCCTTTTCAACAGTAGCCCACCTAAGTTCTCTACCCTTTAGTTGTCTACTGATGAATATGATAGGATGTTCTCTCCCTTTGTCATCTAACTGGGACAAGACAGCTCCAATTCCTGTGTCGCAGGCATCCGTCTGGACGATAAAGGGTCGGCTGTAGTCAGGCGCACACAACACGGGCGCCCGACACAGACTTTCTTTCAAGCCATCAAAGGCCCTCTGACAGTCTTCAGTCCAATTAACCTTCCTAGGCTGCTTGGGTGAAGTCAGAGCTGTCAGGGGTGCAGCTATGGTTCCATAGTCTGCAATGAAATTGCGATAGTACCCAGGGAGGCCCAAAAAGGCTCTCACCTGGGTTTGAGTAGTGGGAGCCTCCCAGTCCTGTACATCCTGTACATTACTGGGGAGAGTTTGGATTTGACCCCATCCTACCTCATGACCAAGATACATGACTTTTCCCTGAGCTATCTGGCACTTGGTGGCCTTGATAGTGAGGTTAGCCCTTTTTAAGGCCTGCAACACTCTACTCAGATGTGTCAAGTGCTCTTCCCAAGTGGAACTGTAGACGGCAATGTCATCTAAATAAGCCACACAAAAGGCTTCCAGCCCACTGAGAGCATGATTGACCAATCTCTGGAAGGTGGCAGGGGCATTCTTCAACCCAAAAGGCATGACCCTAAACTGGTAGAGTCCCTCTGGTGTTGAGAATGCCGTATTTTCCTTGGCATAGTCCGTCAGAGCTATTTGCCAATAGCCTGAGGTGAGGTCAAAGGTGCTCACAAATTTGGCAGCACCTATGGTGTCCACGAGCTCATCAACCCTGAGCAATGGGTGCGCGTCAGTTTTGGTGACGGCATTGACTCCTCGGTAGTCCACACAGAACCTCCAATCCTTGGTACCTGCCTGGGAACTCGCCTTGGGGACAAGGACTACGGGACTGGACCAGGGACTGGTTGAGGGTTCAATAACACCCGGATCCAACATCTTGGCGACCTCAGCCTGGATGTGGTTCTTAACCGTATCTGAAATTCGGTAGCTCAAGCTCTTGACAGGTACGCTGTCACCAGTGTCAATCTCGTGCTTACACCACAGTGTAAGGCCTGGCGTCAGCGAAAACAGAGAGGCATACTGCTGGAGCAAAGTCCTGCAGGCCCTCTGCTGCTCGGTTGTCAAATCTGGAGAGAGTTGCACTCCCTCCACTGAGCCATCCTGAGGGTTACTATGCAGCAAATCAGAAAGGGGCTCACTCTCATCCTCTTCTTGCTCTGAAGCCAGCAAGAGACATGAGACTTTGGCTCGCCTGTGGAAAGGCTTGAGCCTATTGACATGGAATACCTGAGGGGCTACCCCTGGGATTCCCATGTCAACCAGATAGTTGACCTCGCCCATCTTGGAGATTATCCGGAAGGGTCCAGTCCATTTATCTGCCAATGCCCGAGGCTTGGTAGGCTCCATCACGGGGACCTCCTGTCCCGGAGTCCAATCCACTTGCGATGCTTTAAGGTCATGCCAGTATTTGTTCAATTCCTGACTGGCCTTGAGATTCGCTGTTGCTTGACCCATCATCTGTGTCATCCTCCGCCTGAGGCCTAACACATAGTCCCCCACTTGCTTGGCAGGACCGGGAGGGGTGGCTTCAAAACCTTCTCTGATCAAGGCAAGTGGGCCGCTAACGGGATGTCCAAAGTGTAACTCAAAGGGGCTGAAACCAACACCCTCTTGAGGTACCTCTCTGTAAGCAAACAGCAGGCATGGCAGGAGGAGATCCCATTTCCTCCTTAGGGTCTCTTCCAAAGCACCTAGCATGCCCTTGAGAGTTTTATTAAATCTCTCAACCAGACCATTGGTCTAGCGGTGGTAAGAGGTGGAGAACTTGTAGGTTACCCCGCACTCTTTCCACATGGTTTTCATGTAACTAGACATGAAGTTGGATCCTCTGTCAGAGACAACCTCCTTGGGGAATCCAACATGGGTGAAAATGCCCAGGAGAGCCCTGACAACCACCTTGGCAGTAATAGTCCAAAGTGGTATGGCCTCATGGTACCTGGTGGCATGATCTACCAAAACCAGGATGAACCGATGTCCACCTGACGAGGGAGGGTCAAGGGGACCGACGATGTCGATGCCCACCCTCTCAAACGGTGTGCCAACCACTGGCAATGGCTGCAGTAGGGCAATGACACTGCCTAAAGTCTTGCCAGACAACTGACAAGTTTGGCAGGTCCTGCAGTGGGACTCCACTTCTATTCCCATCCGAGGCCAGTCAAATGGGCAGAGAGCCTCTGCTTAGTCTTCTTGGTACCAAGATGACCAGCAAAGGGCACCTCATGCGCCAACTGCAGTAGGAAGGGCCTGTAAACCTGGGGTACCACCAACCTCTTGAGGGCACCAGGTTCAGGCTTAGTGGGCTCACTAACAAGGAGCTCACCCTCCCAATAAATCCTGAAAGTCCTAGGCACTTCTCCTTGTGCCTGGGACAGGGCCTGTTTCCTCAAACCCTCGAGAGAGTGACACTCTCTCTGTCCTTTACAGAAGTCTGCCCTGGAGGGTCCCCCTTCAGCTAACAAGCATTGAAGATCGGGATGACCCTCCTGGTTGAGAACCTCTCCCACAGGAGAGTCTTCTGGCTCTTCTCCCACAGGAGTTGAGACAGGGTTTACCACTGGACCCAGCCCGTCCGGAGCATGGATCCCAATGGGTGCTGTAGGAACAGCAGGAAGAGAAGGGCCCCCCTCCACAGAGGTGGCCTTCTTGCTCTTCCTTCGTCGTGCCTTAGGCCGCGCCTTGTGACCTAGTGACCGCAGCAGCAGTCATGGGAAGACCATACGCGATCAATCCCAACTCGACTAGATCGTTACCTAACAGAATGTTAGCAGGGACGTTGTCCTGAACCAGGACAGGAAGCTTTGCTGTCTTGTCTCCAATTACGAGTGTGACTCGGGCTACAGGCAATAATTTGGGAGGCCCACCAGCTAACCTGGTGGTTCTCAGAGGAGCATCTACATAATCCTCTGGCTTGAGCAGAGTCCTGTCCACCACTGTCATGCTTGCCCCAGTGTCTCTCAAACCAGTGGAAGGCTGGCCATTCAAGAGGACACTTCTCAGAAATCTACTGCTGTTCTGTGGGATAGTCACCAGTACTTCCGCGTACTGGTCCCTGGCCCCAAGGGACACTAAGGAAATCTCTACGGGAGCACCGAATGTGATCCCTGTAGAGGAGGGGAGGACAGTGGCCTCCACCTCAGACATGGGGTAAGGGTAGGTCAGGCTGACAGCCTGTACTGCGAGTGCCTTACCTTTACACTTGGAGTCAACCCTTTTGTGATCCAGAGCCCCACAGTCCCAACAAGTGCTGGGAGTGCGGGGTACGGTACTGGAACCTCCGGGAGCCTGCTTTGCAGCAGGTGGACCACTACTCTTATTCCCACCCACAGATGAATTATCCCCACTAGAATTTTGGGTTTTAGGAGAGGAGGGTTTAGGTTTATTCGACTGTGACTGCTTTGGGGACTCCTCAGCTTTCTGAGAGGCCCCCTTTTCTTTTTCCTTCTCCTTCCCACTGGAGTCCTTAGGGGACACCCAGTGGGAGACCCACTTGTCAGCCAACCTAGCCAGCTTAAAGGGATCCAATATGTCCTGGTCAGCAACATACTGACGCAGCTCTGGTGAACAGGCTTCAGAAAAATGCTCAAAAAACAACAGGTGGGACAATTCAACAAAAGTTTTCACCTTGTAACCATCAATCCACCCCATCATATTCATGTGCGCAGCGCTCACCCAGTCAACCCAAGACACATTCTCTCTTTTCTTAAAATCCCTGATCCTTTTAAGGTATTGGGTAGGTGTCTTGCCAAACCTGGCAATCAAAGCAGATTTCATACACTCATACTGACCCCTTTCTTCCACACTTCAGAATACAGTCATATCCAGTTTGAGGCACTCTGCTTAACAAACACTTAGCCCAATCTCTTTTGTCAACATCATGAATTGCACAAGCCATTTCAAACGCTTCAATCCATTGGAGGATATCGGAACCCTCCGAAAACACACCAACCAAATCCTTCATAAATTTAGTTGCAGGGGACCTGACACTCTCATTGGGTTTCGCTGAAGTCTCCACTCGAGCTTTCTCTAGCTGGATTCTCTGACATTCAGTGTCCTTGTCCTTGAGTTCAAGATCCCTATTCTTGAGTTCAACTTGTTGAGCCAGCTCCTCTTTCTTAAGCTCAGCATCTATCTCCAACTTGCGATATTCGAAGGCCAAATTTATCCTTAATAACTCAAGTTCCAAGGAATTGCTGGGGTTCGGAACAGAGGCAGCAGGAATGGCGGCATTCCCAGAAACAGATTCGGTAGAAACCCCAGGGGCAGAGTACTCATTGGTTGCATTCCCCCCTTCATCAAGAGTTTGACCATCGGTCTGGTAGTCCACCAGAGCAGCTATCAGCTCAGCCCTAGACTTATCCACAAAGTCTAACTCCCTGGCTTCACAAGCACTCTGGAGAGCCTCTAAGCTCATCCGAGTCAATTTACCATTTGCAATAGACTCCATTGCTTGTAATGCAGTTATTTTGTACACACCCAAACCTTAATCGAATAAAGTGCAGATATTTTGTAAGTGACACGGTTATACACTGATTCTTAAAACCATAAGCATCCCACCGCTGCCGCCAGTGTAAAGACTGGTAGGGGGTGTCTGTACTTCCGCTCTCTATATGGTAGAGGAGAGGCACAGCGGACCCCAGGCAAGATTCTTTATAAGGTAGCAATGGACGAGCAATCAAGGCCTAGCTTCTCAGGAGGTGATGCAGGCTGATTCTTAAGTACAGTGTAGTCCCCAACCCCCACAAAGCAATGTCCAGACACTGTATTACTGAAAACACAGTCTTTATATAATTAATATTCAAAGGTATGTACACGATCACAATAACGCACTTTGTACTCGGAAGTCAATAATGATAAATATATACAATTCTAAAGTGGTACCACTAATGTTATCAAATTTCATTAAAGTGCATCAACTGTACGGTTAAAATGTCACACAGATTAATAACGAGTAAACCAACAATAGAGATAGGCAGGAACATAAGATGGTTGAAACAATAGGCAGAATACTGACCCCTACCGCTAGGCACACTTCTGTTTGGAGATCCCCCCACCTGAGCAACCTGTAAATAAAGATATATAGCACAAGCCCAGTCCATATGTCCAATAGTCTCACTTCTTTCCTATTAAGGTTTTACCCCCCCAATGTACCTTGTGGAGTAGAGTTCTCCGACGATGCGTTGACCGATCCTTCTTGAGTGCCTCCCTTGCAGGCGGGAGCCACGGATCGTCGGGAGGTGTTAGGGAACTTGGCGTTCGGTGTCAGGGAATCGACGGCCCTTCTTGAGTGCCCTCCCTTTAAGGCAGGAGTCACGGGTCGTCGAACGTCCGACGGTGAACAGGGTGAACTACGGCAGGGAAGTGACAGCTTTGTTCCTAGCGGTGCTCGTCGAGGACAGAGCGTTGGCGTCCTGCAAGGAAGAGGCGTGCGGGGCACCTCGGTGACGATAGTTCTGGACCGCAAAAAGATGAAGAACTGTGGCCCAGCAAGGGGGCGTCGAGTCGTCGGTGTCCCTGTGGTCTTTAAGTGGCCGGAAACCCACCGGTGGATGCTCTTCGGCGCGTCAACGGTCAGGCCTTCTCCAGCGGGAGACAAGCGGGTGACGATGCAGACGAGAGCGTCTGATGAGCAATTGAAGTTCTTAGGCAAACGGGAGCACGGCGGCTCCGGTCGGCGACGGCGGTCGTCGACAGTGGCGGACAACAGTCCGAGTGCTTCTCCTTGGAGTTCCGCAGCAGTCCCCTTATCGGGTCGGCAGCCTGTCAAAGCACTGTCTACCAGGGAGCGTTGGCAACGATCAGCTGTGCATGATGGTCCCTCGTAGCTCGGGAAGAGGGTGCCTTACCAGATCCTCTCTGGGTCAGTCCTTGGAGGCACAGCAGCTTTCAGATTGTGAAGGAGAGCAACAGCAATTCTTCTCGTCCAGCAGGGCTTCAACGTCAAGTGTCAGTTACTCCAGTTACTCGTCGTAGTGGACTTCAGCTTCTGAACATGATTCCTAGCAGTGAGAGGTCCCCAGATATACTGTTGATCTCCCATTCATTCCGCTGGGTCACACTCAAGCATCCAATCACGACTACGGGCATTCATGCAGGAAGGCAGCCAATCAGGCACACGAGGTATTCAGACCATTCACTTCTCTCCAGACACTCACAAGTTATGTGTATTGGGACAAGTACCGAGCCATTCAACACTCAAAGCTGCATTCATACTGGTTTCGGGCAGGGCTGTCGCAGTCATTGTGTCAACCACCAGATACTAGACATCCACAACACAGAATGCATATTCGTCACACACACTATTCACCCATGTCCCACCCACAGGAGGTACCCACAACATACATCACCGGGAAGGCTCCAGCTAGTCTGGCCGGGCCTTTACAACAACACCATATATGGCATTTCCACCCAACAGCCAGTCAGGGGGAAGGGTTGGAGTCAGGGCTTCCCAGGACTTTGGGAAAACAAGGTAATGGGTAATAGAAAGCAAGAGGCCACAGGGGCCATCTTGTTTCCCATCAGGAATCAACGGATCCCAATGGCAGGGCCGGGGTATCCCAAAATGGAGGATACTCCGCGCACCTGTCAATTTCAGCATGGAGCTGCCACCAGCCCATACCCTGCTCTGCGTGCCACCCACACGTGCCCAAAAACATACACTAGGGGCACAGGGTTGTACCCCCACCCATGGGTGCCATAAGGATATCCCACGGGTCCGTTCACCAAATCAAAAGAGAGAGAGCTGCACCGCCAGGAGTCCCACATGAACTCCTGTGTGGAAAACACGACAGAACACACGATACATTTCCAGCATCACATCCATGCATATATGTACATTGCATCAGCTAATCTTGTTTATTTCATGTAACCATTTGCAGCAGAATTTTCTTTCATACCTATGCAAATATGTACATTTCTTCAGCCAAGTGTGTTTAATGTAACTGGTTGCAACAGCAGCCTGGTGCCTCAGGGGTTGGGTGCTATATATATATATATATATATATATATTCAGTAAAATAAAAAATAAAACAACTTTGTTAAAGGGACGCTATGGTTCAAAGTAAAACCAAAAAACCCCTGAAATTCGCTGGTTATGGTAAGGTAAGCAACCATAACTCGCGCCACCACTGTGCACTGCTAAGACTAACACCTAGGACATCAAAGATGACACCACAAATGTCATTGATGACATCACTGATGACATCACATGTGCATTTACCTTTCATGAAAAGTCTGTACAAGGGATTCTTATTGTAATGTTAATAAAAAAAAGTGTCAAAGATCATTGGAATAAATATCATGAGGTACGTAGTGCATTAAGCAATGCATTAATCTAAATAGCATTGTATTATCAAGTCTTTTCCAATATACCAAGGTACACATGTAGTAACATAGGCATAGTGTGCAGCAGACATGATGGAGATGCAATATTAATAATCTTGCTATGTTAAATACTAAAATTATAAATGCTTTCTTATTAGAGTTTTGCATACTGTAAAACATTTAATAAGTACCTAATAAAACCCACTTACTACATTATTGCATTACTGCACACAAAACACAAACAGACAACAACACATACAGATATGAGCATATACAGGGAAAGTGAAGTAACCTAACTGATTATCTTCATGCACAGAAATTATTGGAAAGTAAATTATTGGAAAGTAGTGTAAATGCAATGTGTACAAATATGAGCATACCCGGGGAAAGTACAGTAATAAAAAAACAACAGAACTATAAGACAGTGTTGATAACCTTACTAATCATCTTCATACATAGATAGAATTGCTGTCTTCCAAGTCTGTGTTATCCCCTTTTTATATGTTTCATATGCTGTGAGTGGACCCTAAGTGAATTACTGTAAGACCATATTTCAAGTATAAGTCTACAAATATAGCACTTTTTGAATTTTTAGTTCCTGACTGTTACTGGCCTAGATATATCAGTAAAGGAAGAAAAGAGTGAGCCAGGCATCTGATGTCAACAGTGATGTCATTAATGACATTTGTGATGTCATCTTTGATGCCCTGGGTGTTAGTTTTAGCAGTGCACAGTGGTGGCGCGAGCTATGGTTGCTTACCTTACCATACTAGCGAATTTCAAATGTTTTTTGATTTTACTTTGAAACATAATGTCCCTTTAACAAAGTTTTTTTTACTGAATTTCCTAGCTTTTTAGTAGCGCAACTTAACCATAACGTCCCTTTAACAAAGTTTTTTTACTGAATATATACAGGGTTTTGGTAGCGCAACTTAACCATAACGTCCCTTTAACAATTTCTTTTTACCGAATATACATATAAATACTGTGAATCTGATGCATGTTTACTAGGATTCCCTTACTTTATATACATGGAATTTAGAACATGCTAAACCCCCAGCTAGTGATTTTGATATCTGCGGACTGTGCGTATCTCCGCGGATCGACGCTGAAATGGGGGATGATTGCCATTAGCAACCTAGGTTCCCAAAGCGGAACCCGGGGTGCTAAAAAAAAGGATTTTGCTTCCTACACCGGGACGCCTGTGGCTTCCCAGTATAGGAAGGAAAATCCTTTTCCAAGATGGCCACCTTGGAAAAGGAAGGCGAGGGTTCCATACAGGGCCCTTTTCGCTTTCCATGGCATGCCTGCAGAAGGCAAAAAGAGAACCCTTTGACCATATTACTACAAGCACATTTTTCGTCCCTTTTAGATCTATCCTAATTTTGAATAACTTTACCACAAAGCCAGTCCTAGGTGGACATGGCCACTTTAATCCTATGTTTTCTCCCTTGTGGTCATAGCCAGTAGCCAGATTGTCTGGATCATGACCTTATTCCATGAACCAGACAATCTGGCCACTGCCCATGGCCCCAGGCTACCTCTCATTCACTAAATGTTACACTCACCTGATTCCCCCGGGGGCGTCGATCTGGACTGGCCCGCTGTTGCTTCCACCAGAGTAACACGTAGAGCCGAGATGACAGACTGGACGGACACACTTAGCTTCGTTTGTTGGACTCGTACGAATATCTTTCTGCAGTGGAGAAGGGGAATTAACCTCCCGTAATCTGAGCGTTAATCCGCCTTCCCACTCCCCTTGTCTGCCCACAGAACACTCCTGAAGTCCCCTCTTAATCTCATTAGAAGAGTTCCAAGTGGCAATTGGTAAGATCCTGGTAAGTCTATTGTGGTTCTCCCCTTTGGGGCCGGGGTACAGCGATGATGCAGAATTAACTGCGCCGACCCGAAATGAGGTGAGTACCCCCTGTGGTAAATCAGGTAAGTCTTTGGGGTTAGGTTGTATTGTCCTTGTTTTCCCCTTAGGGGCCGGGGTGCGACGGTGATGCAGGATTGACTGCGCCGACCCGAGATGAGGTGAGTACCCCCCTGAGGTAATCAGGTAAGTCTTTGGGGGTGGTTTGTATTGCCCTTGCTCACCTATTTGTTCTTGTCTCCCCCAGGTGTTGAAGAATGACCTGGAGATGCTGGGTTCGTGATGGAGTAAAGGAATGCAGCCCCGGATGGTGAGTTCAGCGCGGCGCTGCGAGGCACTGTGAAGGCTTCTCTCTTCCAGATCGACGATGTGCTGGATCAAGGATTCAGGTAAGGGTTTTGTTCTGATCTCTTCTCCTTCTCCTTTTCTTGTTCCAGGTGTTCCAGGGCTGAAGCGGGGTGGCTGAAGACTGGAGCTGCTGAAGACACGGTGAGCGTTACGCTCCAGCACGCAGAATAACGCGAAGCACGTGTGGCTGTCCGGGTGTGGCTTAAATAGCCTTGGAAGAAGTTCCAGGTAAGTATTCTTCCACAGCCCCACCCGAGAGGAAAGGAGTTCCTGAGGTAAAATAGTCCCTCTAAGCTTCATTTGGCTTGTGGCTTCGTGCAGCATGGTCTGCATCAGGTAGGTATGCAGCATGGTCTGCATCAGGTACGTTTTCTGTAATGAGCCTGGCGCCCATGGTGCCAGGACTGACTTTATTCTTATGAGCCTAGCGCCATAGGTGCCAGGACTGTAGCCAAATAGCCCCTAACTGGGGTTTTTGGGCATGCTTCAAGTGGCATGATGCCTGCTTCCAGGGTTGCTGGGCCTGGTCTGGCTTTCCGGGGGCAGGCATCGTGACACTAAAGGTATACCGCTATTTTTTTATAGCTACATTATGACACTTGGCAAATAATAAAATACTGGCACATTGGCAAAACCATGCTTGTAGGTCCTTGCCAATGTTCCTTACACAAGTTTGCTACAAATCCACCTATGTTTTATTTTTTCAAAAGTGTCAAATGAATGCACACACTTGACAAATTCCATTCAGACTGTACGAAAACATTTATATCTAGATCTATAATCTTTTTGCAAACCGTAGATTTGTCAAATGGCACCACATTTATAAGCCTTTACATTTTTTTGGCACCCCCCTCTATTTTTGCCCCCTCGTGACAAAATCCCACCAAACTTTGCACAAACATTTATATCTAGATTTATTGTCAGTTTGCCAAAATAATTGTAGATTCATCAAATGTCACCTCATTTATAAGCCATTACATTATTTTGGGACCCCCCCTCTAATTTTCCCCCGTCATGACAGAATCCCAAAAGCTATGGGGCTCAATGGCAATGGAGATCTACCGGTACCGGCACCCGTGAAAGGGCAATTATCAGGTCCGCCTAACTCCCCATTCAGCCCTATGGGGCTCAAATGGCAATGGAGATCTACCGGTACCGGCACCCGTGAAAGGGCAATTATCAGGTCCGCCTAACTCCCCATTCCCATTGAGCCCTATGGGGCTCAAATGGCAATGGAGATCTACCGGTACCGGCACCCGTGAAAGGGCAATTATCAGATCCGCCTAACTCGGCATGACCCAGTAATTGCCCATTTGCGGGTGCAAGACCCGGATGCAACTCCGGCGGCAGCCGTGCCAGTTTTACCGGCACAGCTACCGCCAGGGTTGTAATGAGGCCCACTGTTTCAAAAGTACCCAAGGGGGTGCTTTGTGTTAAAATGTCAGTAAATTGTGATATATTCAGCAACAGTGGTGAAAATTACTAACTGCATAGTTAAGTAACTCATCAAACTGGTCCACATTGGCCAAAATGGTGGCCCATTTTGACTGGCCCACACTAGCATTTTACATTTTTGGTACAGGCATTGCCCTATAGCACAGTCCGAGCCTTGCGGCTCATCCATTATGGAGGAGCTAAGGAGCCAGCCCAGTGAAACAGTGAGCACTCCCTCAGCTGCTTTTTCCAGTTGATGGAGTGCTCCTGGGCTGGCTAAACTGTCAAAGGGAAAACTGTTTCCCTTGGACAGTTCAGTTTAGTTCCCCAGCCGCACATGCTCACTGAGTCCTACAAGTGCTGGGGTGTTTTGCTTTGCCAGCACTGCATAGCTCATTGAAAATGCTGGCTGGGGCACTGCATGTCTGTATGTCCGAGGAGGAGCTCCTGCGCCTCCTCGCACATACGGACAGAGCAGCCTGGAGCAGGGCGTTTCAGCACCCACACGCAGGCCAATGCAGAAGGTATGTTTATGTTCATTGTTTTTATTTAAACATGTGTATGGATGCGTGTATGCTTATGTTATGAGTGAATGTATGATGATGGATGCTCGTATCAATGATAGAGTGATTGCTGTATAAATATGCAGTGACATGCAGTGACACATGTAATCATGTTAATTGTGCTAGGCCCAGTGGGGCCCAGGGGACAGGGATGGTATCTTTTTACTGGACATCTATTACAGATGTCCAGTACAAAAAGGCAGGCCTGCCCCCTGGTTCCCCAGCACCAATTGCAAACTGTTTGGCTATTTACCCATTTTTTTGTTAAAAGTATGCTCTACAATGCAACATTTGAACCCATTATTTAAAAAACATTCACAGGGGGAAACCCCCCACCCGAACCCCCGTTTATTGGTTCTGGCTCCCTCACTATGCTCGGTTGCTATGGCATTTTTGGGGGAAATAGTTATGCCCCTCCACTTAAAAAAATCACTAGCCGCCATTGGCCCTCAGACTGTGTTGGAAAATGGGTGGGAACCATGGGATAGTGGTGGCAGCAGAGTGGGGAGAGCCCAGGGTGTGTGATGGGGTGCAGAGAGACCAGGGACTGGGTAGGAGTGGGATGAGGAAGTCCAGCGACTGTGATGGGTGCAGGTGACATAGTGCAATATATACTGTCCATTTGGCATTTCTGGGGGGTCCCGACCTGCCCAAATTTTGCTCAGGAAGGCCCCGGCCAAAACACTTTGAAGACCACTGGCCTAAGGTGAACTGCCCTGACGGCACTAAATCATATGCCCCACCCCTGAGCCTCACATCACCAAACCTAGTGATATTGTCCGCCTTTCTCGGTGACGGTCCTGAGCAGCGTACCCAAACGTGCCCAATCATCACCTACGTGACGTGACGCAGAACCCAAAAATCAACACACAACTTCTCAAAACACACCACGGCACAATTCGGAATACTAAACCGTACTTTAAAAAGAAACAACAAGACTGTACAATTTGTAAAGTACTTTTATTTCACAATAAACGCTATGACAACATCCGACTATTGCCATAATCAATCAAATTTGCAATTTCTTTCTTCGCTCGCGATCCAAAATGTTTATCGTGAGTCATGCGTTGTTCTTTTTGCATACACAAGGTGTTCGTTTTGGATAAAAGAAGCGCTTGGGTCGCACAGTGAATTCCAAGGCTTGTGCATCAACTTGAGGCTAGACCATTGTAAAGGATGTTACGTTGCTCCTAATCGCTAGTACAGCATAAGGGCATATCTGCCCTTGCCGATTGTCCCAAAAAACTGTTAAACACATCCAGTTGTTCACAAGTAGCTGGAGCTGCCGATTAAAAAAATCCGTCAGTTGGCATCTGGAATCTATGACAATCGCACAAATGGCAAAATGTACCTGTTTCAGAAACATAATAGAAACATGTCTCGCTAGCCGATCTTTATTACAATTTGCTTCCAAGAACATTGCTATGTAGTATGATCAACTCTAAACGGGATACGAAAGCTGATGCTACAATTCTATGTGCTCATACATGGCATTTTAATGAAATATTAGCGTTGAACCTGGGAGAACTGAGTAGTGGTCTACATGCATACGAATGCTGGCCTTCACATCTGAATGGTGAAAAGAGCATTACACACAAAGGTTATACTTGCGTTTCATTGTAATATGCCACACAGAACAAACAACTACAATGTAACCCACAAATAATGCTCAGATAATGATAAGTTGGTGCTTGTTCGAGTATAAAATCATCCAAAATTAAACTTACATTACATTCAACATTTCCATTCTCTTGGCATAACTCAGACCGTAAGGCAGACTCCGTTTGCACCAATAATTTTTCATAAACTTAATTTACATGTTCCTTAGTCCACTTTTTGAATACATAACCTTATATCTTACATTATAACAAACCTCCTTCACTCAATTCCTTTCGGAATGGTCCCTTTCTCTCATTGTCAAAAAACAATTGAACCTTATACTGTGTGTCTGATGCGTGGGCTTCCTGAGCTCGCAAACAAAAATTCAAAGCTGCTGACCTTCACTCAGAATAAAAAAAATACATTCTTACTTTGCAACAACTTGCCACAACTTGCCACACCGCATCCATGAGAACTGTAATTCTCATGCACATGCAGGGCAGTCTTTGCATCAGGCAGTGCAGGTGGCTGCCTGAGGTGCCGACTGTAGGGGGCACCAGTCTGACTCCATTATTACTTTAATTACATTTTAACACAGACATGAATAGCCCTTTCTTTGACATGCTCTTGGTGTAGCACAACAACATCAATTTATAAACATCAAGCGTTTTAATTAAGAGTGTAAAATATCCTGAAATTACTTCTATTTATAATAAATAAATATTGGGCAACCAATATAAATAATATTGAAGAATGGGCATTCGGAATGTAGTATTACCCTGTAATACCACAAGGTAAGGTTGGTGTTGCAGACTGCAGAAGCAACAATCCCACATGGGGCTATTGCTAGAAACACTTTGGGCCTCATTACGACTTTGGTGGTAGCCATGCCGCTATTGGCGGCATGGCTGCCGACAAAATCGGGTCCGGGTTACCTGAATGGGGAATTACTGGGCCATTCGAGTTTGGAGTGCCCGGTAATTCCTCCCTCCAGGAACCCAGACCCAGACCTTCCCCATTCCCATTTGAGCCCCAATAGGGCTCAATGGGAATGGGAGAGGGAGCAACCAACGGGCCGATTACGAGCGGCCCATTGTTTGCTCCCTCTTCCCCCCGTGGGACCCGGTAAGGACGCCTGGTTTGACCAGGCGTTACTTACCGGGTCCCGCGAGGGGAGCTTGTAATGAGGCGGAACGGGCTTAACGGGTCTGCCTCCTTTAGCGGAGCCCGTTAACCCGTTCCTCCTCAGTCGTAATGAGGCCCTTTGACTCTTTTGTGTGTACTTTCTACTTCAATGTTGGTGTAGGGCCCATTCTGTCATTGCAAAGTTTCCTTACCCCTTAGCAGTGGGTACTGTATCACTTCTCTGCACAGTGCTTTTAGCCTGCAACCTTCACTCATTTTCAAGTTGATTGCATTATTTCAGTGACAACACAGATGGTGAAGCAGAAACGTAAATGGTGGACTTGTAATCATAGATTGTAAGTCAATCAACCACTTCTTCACTGTTCACGAACATCCTAACTGTTCGCACTTTTGTGACAAAAAAAACCCATTTCTTTCTTCTTGCAGCCATATCCCATCCCATCCTCATCACCCCTCACCTCCCCAGAGATTATTTGATAAGTTTGACAAGTGCAATGTTGTGTTTTTCAATATGTTTTTAACGCGATATCCGCGCACGGATGCAAGATGTGGGTCATTTCCAAAAATCTGACGCACATCACGCTGTTCACCATCCAATCAGGGGACACGTTGCATGTCTGTGGACTTGACGCAAGCCGATTAGGCAATCTGTGTCCTGCCGGCGGAGTGAACAGGGAAGTGTGTCCGCGGAGCAGACATAGATATCACAAATTTTTTGTGACCTACTTTTTGGTCGTTTTAAAAAAAAACTACCAGACGGATTTTCACCAAATTTACAAAAACACACTTTCGGGACCAATCCGCTGCTCCTGCCGCAAATTTGGTGAAAATCCGTCGAGTGGTTTGGGCTGTAGGCATACGCAAAGTTTTTTCCCCATTCAGTCTATGGGAAAAGAAAGACATTTTGGGATGCCCCCTATAACTTTGCCCCCCCCCCTGGACCAAACCTCACCAAACTTTGCAAAATTCAGAGTGGGCCATATACTTCATTTGCAAAGTTTGGTGTGGATTCGTCCAGGGGGAGTGAAGTTATAAGCCACCCAAAAAGTGCTCTTCCTATGGGATTAGCAACTGAACCACTATTGTGGCCGTGTAATATATAAAAAAAAAAACATAAATAAATAGATCTATCTGGACCACTCTGCTTCTTTGTAAAACCACCTTCCTTCTCAGGACCACAAATGAGTGGAGTCAAAGAGTGAGTAGTACATAGGCAACTTGCAGGTGGTGATTGTGAATGGGGCACTTGCTAATAAAACGAGGAACAGAGATGGGCAGAGAACAATCAAAGAAAGTCGAGACCCCTCCAAGGAATACAACCGACAATTTCGTGTACACTATTTTCAACAGTGCTACATGCACGTATGCACGTTTCTCAAACTACAGCATCTGATGACACAGGGTTATAGGTATACTCAGCTCCAACCAGCAGTCTTTAATTTTGACAAATGTGGGTCTCTGAGGTGGGATTTAGAGAAAAAGAAAGGAAAAGTGAGCCCAGGACAGTGGGCGGTGCATGCTACAATTCTGGAGGAAGCAACTTCTAGGAAGAAGAATGTAAGATAAGGGGACTAAAGGACACAACTGACAAATTGCGGGGGCATATTAAGTTCTTGCAGACTAAGGGGTGGAAGGACTGCCTATGTTACTTTGCACCCAAATCCGTAGACGACAAATCAGATGGTGACAGGATGACTAAGAAAACGAGAGTTTAGAGGACATTAGCTTCATTTCTAGTGCGCACACTATCCCAGGGAGAACTGGCTGACTAGTGTGCTCAACCACAAGGTCTTGACGAGGCACCTGATAAAGCACAGCCACAGCCATCTAATTGCAACCTGTACAGATGCATCATGGGCCTAGTGCTTTGGCTTTGATGGGGCCCCACATTTGCCGGGCACATCTCCCTCTTATACCCCACATGTTAAATGTGGAGCAGTGCTGTCTGGGCGAGATACTACAATCTATCAGGTGCCCATCAGGCAGATGCCAGAAGGGTTTCCAGAGGAGGATAGGAACACTCGTGTCTGCTCGCTTTTTGTGTTCCATGGACATTCAATGATTTGATAAGCTTGGCTATGGTGTTTCCTAACATTAGCGATGAACCACAACAGTTAACTGATTAGCTGCTCACTGTCATACATTGCTATAATCTGGCTTAGGTGAACATGAATCAGCTCATGAGAATAGCTATGCCACACAAGATAAGGCAGCAGCTAACTTAACATGCTAATTGGCTGGCAACAGATCCCAGTATGGGGAATGGTCTTGGACAAGCTATAGATAGGTTAGTAGCAGCAATCTCAGTGATCTGCCCTAGAAAGACAGACTGGGAAAAGGTATGAAACGTTAAACAGGATTAAGGCAAATCACTGATGGATTACTTAGGCCAATTTAAAATTGTGTTCATACCGCATTCAGGAATTACTAAACTGGACTAGAATAATGTGTATCTAGCCAGTTACCTAATGTTCATCTTTATCCGGCCTATTACCTGAGGTTCAAGTGCAATTAAAGACTGGGTGCATCGGATGGTTGAATAATTCCTTGTTGGATCTAGTAATGGTTTTGGATCAATGCTTAGTGTCTAAGGCCCAACAAAAAGAGGACATTGGAATAAGAATATGGCATAACAATAGCAGATTCTAGAGGGGCCGATGCAGAGCATTGGACAAGGGGGCGGGCGGCTTTGCAGGAGGATTTGGGATAGATATCAGGGAAGACGATGATGAACACTACATTCAGGACAAGTGGAACAGCAAGGGCACTAAAATATCAACTACAGCCAGACCTGCAGGGACAATATGGGTATCAGGGTTCACTGGAAGGCCAGATAGACCCCTTGGCTTGTCATTATGATAAGTAGAGAGGCCACTGGAAGAACGAGTGCCCCTACAGATAAGAGGAACTCTTTACCCTATCATTCATGCCCAGAACCAAGTCCCAAACCCCACAGCATGATATTTGGGTCCTCGTCCCAAAATGAAAGCACCTCAGTACATTTGCATTTATTTTTCTATTTTATTTTATTTTATTGGTGTCTTTTATACAGGAGCCAGATTGCAAGAGTCCTTCAAGGTGACACGTCATCTGGTTGCAGCCAGTTTAAGAAAGCATGTGTAGACCACGGAAATTTAGTTAGGGTCAGTAAGCAAATACTTTCAAGGCACAAGAACATATGTTCCATAATTGATAAGGAGACATAGTGGAAGGGGAGCAGGTGGGCAGGGAGAAGAGTGATGAAGGGAGGGTAGCAATGGAATTAAATTAACTGCAGTTTACCAAAGAGGTAAATGTACTGTGGAACCTGAATCTGCACACCAGGTAAACCATGTAAGTGCTATTCTGCTAAAAGGGAGATGGAATGAGGGAACAACGCGGTGGCATGGAAAATGTTAAACAAGGTAGAGCTGAGGAAGTGGCGAGTGGAGTCTGTGGTGTGTAAGAGCTTGTATATTGAAAAAAGGGGCTGTCTCAATGAAGGAGGGAGTGGAGTCATGTGGATGAAGTGTTAGGTCTATGAAGGTTGAAGAAGGTGGTGTGTTAGGTCTGTGATTGAACGTTTTCACTGTACCAGTATTTGGACAGTTTGTGGCAGGTGTCGAATTTGGGTTCTTGTGCAATATGGTTTGGTAGTTTTTACCACAATATGGGGCAATGGAAGAGAAAGATTTGCCTCTGTGTTTTTAAGAGGCGTTAGTTTTGTCTAATTAAATGACTGTAGGTATCAGCGTGGGATACCAAGCTTAGGGGATAATTGGAGGCATCAGGGGATACAGAATTGGTTGGTCTTGTGGGTATTGTTTAGTATTTTGAGTTCTCTTTCAGTTTTGATGGTAAGATAGTTGAGTGTTTTTAGAGCTAATGTGATATGCCCGTACGACTTGTGGTTTAGTAGCATCTTGATGTTTTCTTTTGAATATGTTTGAGTGGTTTTAGGTTTTCTGAGCATGGAATCATATAGAGAGAATTACAGTATTCTGCCTTGTATAGTATTATTGCAATAGTAATGATAAACTTTTGGTGAAGTTCCAAGTAGGAGAGTATTTTTCTGAGGATTTGTAGGAGGTACTTTTGTTTTGGTGAGGTCTTCTATGTGCTTGAAGGAATAGGTCAATCTCTGTTAGGAATCCCAGGTTCTGTGCTTCTGAGTAGGGACAGGGGCTTCCTAGGTCAGCAGCCATATAACAGAAAGGTGGTGAATATGATACATGCCGAAGACCAACCATGACCTATGTCTTACTGGGGAAATCCATTTTTTTTATGTCTGTAAGGCATTGGCCCATGAAGCAGTTGGATTAGATGTTTGGCAAAATGAGGAAGGTAAGTTTGGTATCCGCTATGTATCTTTGAAATGTGGGTGTGAATTGTATAATGTTTCTGAGGGGATTGATATAGGCATTGCAATAAGGTGGATCCCTGAAGTACTCCTTGAGTATCTTCCCTGGGGATCGATAAGACATTTCTGACTGTTACTGTGGTGCAGTGGTTTGGGGAAAAAGACTAAAACCATTCTGAGACACAGATGTGTCTGCCTAGCTGGAAGTGTGGGGTGATTGACTGTGTTAAATGCTGGAGAGGTCTAGAAGGAACAAACATGTGGGAGTGTTGTTATCTACTGCATGCAGTATGTGTTCACTCATGTATAGAAGTGCAGTTTCAGTGCTTCTGTGGGTCTGCTCTATACTAATTTTTTGGAGGAGATTTGCATTCCTGCGAGTTGGGTGGGTTACTTGCATTCTAGTTTCTCTATGATTTCTGGACCCTCTTTGATTCCTCGGATTGCTCAAGACCCATTCTGACAATGGGAGAGGAAATACCCAAAGCAACTCTCAATTATGTATTTATTTATTTTGCTCTTGTTTGGCACTTATACAGTAAGTACATTCAGTTTCAAAGCGCCCTCAGGGCAACGGGGAAGGAGGGTACAAGGGGATGAGAAACATTAACATACATACAAATAAAATATAAAATACCTTGGGGGAGACAAACCTACTATGCCTTGGGAGAGTTCAGGACGTGCAAGTGCAGAAGGGAGTGAATGGGGTAGGTGCTGGGGTGCTCATCTGTGAGCAACAGGTGAAGTGCAATGTATGTAAGTGCAAGCCTAGTAGGTGGAGGGTGTGCTGAGGCAAGTTCTTTGGAAAGACCGAAGCTGGGGGCGTTTTCAGCGTGGGAGGTCAGGGCGCTGAGGATGTATAAGGGCCCTCAACACCAATCAAGCAACTGTGAGATTATCAGAGGAGAAAGGGGGAAGGAGGAGGTAAAGAGGAACATATTGAGGACCTTTCAGAATTTAAAAAAGTCCTTCTCAAGATGAAGAGGGAGGGGGAGACTGTTCCAAAGAAGCGAGCCAGCTGAAGAATGGGATCCATCTCCTGCCCTCTGTTTAGCAAAATGCTTTACACACAAAGAGTTGGTGCTAGAGGAGCATAGAGGTCTGGAGGGGGAATAGTTAGTTAGGGCCTCATTATGACCCAGGCGTTAAGGGTTAACGCCGTCTTTAACCCTTAACGCCTGATTCTGATATTAACGGCTGCTTTTAGCAGCCGTTAAAATCCATGGCGCTAACCTGCCATGATGCTAATTACGCCACTGTAATTTACGGTGCAGTAATTAGCGCCTTCCCCACTCCCATTATGCCCTATGGGGCAAAAATGGGAATGGGGAAGGGAAAATGGGAAATGGGGATTTACCGCCCCACTCACCTTGGAATGGGGCGGTAAATCCGCCATCCACCATGGTGTAAATGTAGTTTACACCATGGTGGTAAAGTTGGCGCAATTAGCGCCTGGGTCGTAATGACCCCCTTAGAGAGAGTTGCCGATAGTGTGGTCCCCATCCCCAGACAGCCTTGTGGGTGATACAGAGGGATTAGAACTTAACATGTGAAGCAACCGAGAGCCAGTGAAGACTTTTTAGGGCAGGAGAGATGCTGTCCCTGGGCTTGAGGGCAAGGATAAACCGTGATGCCCTATTCTGGATAAGCTGGAAGGGTTGCAGAGTGGACAAAGTTAGATTCAGGAGGAGTCGTTTGGAATAGTCAAGCCTAGAGAGAACCAGGGATCGGGTAACATTGTGCTTTGGGGGAATGGTGAAAAAAGGTAGAATTTCTTTGAGAAGGAAGAGTTGAAAGTGAGACTTCTTGGCAATGTCCTGAGGAGGAAGGAGAGAGAGGAGTCAAAGATGACTCCTAGGTTTGTAGCTTCAGAAGAAGGAGAAGGGGGAGAGCCCATGGAGGAAGGCCAGAATGAAGGGAAGAAGTCGAGAGCAGTGGTCCCAATGAGTTCTAGGTCATTTGGTCGAATATAAATGGTCGACAGGACAAATGGTCGACACCAAAAGGTCGACAGGTCAAATGGTCAAATTTTTTCTGTTTTGTTTTTTCACTTTTTTTTTTTTTGGGGGTGTCCCTCAACCCCCTTTTTTTTGCTAAAAACCCCGTTTTTTCCATAAACGAAAACCTAAAAAATATATATATAAATTAAAAAAAATTCGACCATTTGACCTGTCGACCAAATTGTGTCGACCATTTGTCTGTCGACCATTTTTCTGTCGACCATTTGACTAGACACCGTCCCAATGGGAAGGATCTCCATTTTGCTGGCATTGAGAGAGAGATCATTGGAAGTGCACCCGGCCTGGATGGCAGATAGGCAGTTAGGGATGATGGAAGGTGCAAGTGGGTCCACAGAAAGTTTGAAGAACAGTTGTGTGTCATCTGCATAACACTGTAAGTTGGATGAGAAGGAGGAGATGAGGTGTGCCAGATGAGTAAGGTAGATGTTAAAGATCCAAGGTGAGAGGATAGAGCCCCGGGGGACACCACAGGTGGAGAAGAAAGTAGGAGAGGCAGAGGGGTGTGCGTGAATGTTTGAAGTATAATTGGAGGTTTGACTATTATAGGGACCGGTGGAGGAGGAAGGGGGGCACTTTTGGGTTTCACATGTGGGAGAAAAGGGTGCAGTGGGGTGTGGGCGATTTGATGACTGTGACGGGTACAGATTTGGAGAGATGGCCGAGGTGGATTATGGGGTCTCCAAAGGTGTGTTTGGAGTTGGCGAATGTGGTGTCAAAGAAGAGAGGATTGCGGGGTGAGATCAAAGCTTTGGGTCAGGCGTATGTGGCAGGAAAGGAAGGAAGCAAGGTGTTCACGGATGGTTCGAAGGATCCTGTGTCTGGGAGAGTGGGTATGGCGTATTATCTGGAAAGCACTGGGGGGTATAAAGTGGGACGATTGACAAATGATGTGTCGATTTGTACGGCTGAGTTGGTGGCGATAGCATTGGCGATTGATAGGGTGTGGGAGTTGGGGTTAGAGAAGGTGGTGATGTTTTTAGATTCATTGAGTGGGTTGCAGGCGATTGTGGCAGTGGGTGGTGATAGGAAGGATGTGATTATGGACATCAGGAGGAAGATTGATCGGTGTGTGCGTGGGGGAATGGATTTGGAGTTGGCGTGGGTTCCCAGTCACAGTGGCATTTTGGGTAATGAGTTGGTGGATTGGGCGGCGGGTGAGGGTATGAGAAGGGGAGCGATTGATGTGAGGCTGCCTTTGAGTGTGGATGAGGTAAATGCTGTGGTGGTGAGACGGGTCATGGAAGAGTGGCAGGAGAGGTGGGTGAGTGGGGTGAAGGGCAGGTGGATGTTCGGTGTTCATGGGAAAGTGTCGGTGAAGGTGGATGCGGGGAGCCTGGAATGGAGGAGGGGGGAGGAGGTGATGCTGAATCGGTTGAGGATAGGACATGTGGGGCTGAATGACTGTCTGTTTCGAGTAGGGAAGCATGAGTCGAGGGATTGTGCGGTGTGTGGGGTGCCTGAGACTGTGGGACATTTTCTGCTTAGGTGTGAGAGACATGTTGAGGAGAGAGAATTGATGAGGGTTCGGTTGTCTACGCTGGGTGTGGCTGAGCTGAGTGGGAAGGCTTTGCTGGGAGGTGACGGGGTGAGAGGCAGGAGAAGGAACAGTGTGATGTTGGATTTTGTGAGGCAGACTGGGCGGTGGGAGGAGTTGTGAGTTTATGGGAGCTAAGTACTGATTGGTGGGTCTGGTGCACATCATCCTTTAGGATGGGGAAGCGCCTGCGTGGGTCCGCCCACGCATCTGATAATTAAGAAGAAGAAGAAGAAGGTGCCCAGGATGATTTGGGAGGAGCGCTCAGTTAGGAAGGAGGTCAGTTATTCCAGTGCCTGCTCCGAGATACCAAGGGTGTCATGGAGCCTTTGTATGAGGATGGAGTGGTTGACCGTGTAAAAGGCAGAGGAGAAATCAAGGAGGATCAGGACAGCCGGGGAGTTGGAGTCCAGTGATGCAAGCAGTTCTTCACAGGTGTTCAAAAGAGCAGTTACCATGCCTCTGGATTCTTGGAATCGAGATTGATGGTTGTGGAGACCAACAAGTTCAGTGTGAGAGATGAGTTGGGACAGGGTCAACTTCTCTATTAGTTTCCCTAAGGAAGGGGGTGATGGAGATAGGGCAGTAGTTGGCTGGACAGGTAGGTTCAGATTATGTTTTTTTAAGGATGGAGCACACAAGGGAGTGCTTGAGGGAGGAGGGGACATAACCAGGAGCAAAGGAGTGGTTTCAAAGATCAGCGAGTGCAGGGGAAAGAGTGCCAATGTTGTCATTGAAGGTTCTGGATGAGCAAGGGGAAACCTGTTTGGAAGACACCTTCATGGAGCGGACAACTCTGGTGACTTCTTCAGGTGTGAAAAGGGCAAAGGAGGAGAAGGAGGAAGGAGGAGGGTGAGTGGAGAAGGGAGACAAGGGGATGAGCAACAAGGCTGATTTTTGTGCTAAAGTGAGTGGCCAGGGCATTGCAGATGGTCTGGAATGGAATAGGGGAGGTGGTGACTGTGGAAATGTTGGCTAGTTTCCTGCAGATTTTGAAGAGTTCATCCATGTTGTTGGATGCACCAGATAACCGTGCCTCAATGTGGGCCCTTTTCTTGGCACGGATAGAGATTCTGTATTGCACACGTAGAGAACACGTCTCCCATACCCGGAGTAAACTGCACTTGTAGCCAGTCTGGGAAAGGATCCATTTTAAGGCCTCGTTCTTGGTCTAGAAGTGCCTTTCCGGCACTGCTCCAATCTGTCTCCATGCAAGGATTATGAAGCAACCTTCTAGACGTAGCTTACAATCTAATAATAAGGATCTTCTTTTACAACCTAGCTTCAATTTGAAGACTTTTGGTGACCAGAGGTTTGACGCCTGAGGGCAGAGAATTTGGAATAGTCTCCATCAGACAGCTGCCATCACTGGCTGAGTTTAGGAAAGCTCTTAAAACTCTTCTATTTGATGGACGTGGTATGTAGTGCATTCATTCTGTCCGCTTGCTGACCACAGCCAACCTGGATCTCTGATGACTTCTTCTTTATTTGTTGTATATTGTTTGTTCTGTCTGAGTGCTCTGAGTCCTGTGGGTTAGTTGGCGCTATATAAACAAACATTATAGAAAAGAAGTGCATTTGGAGCAGGCGGCAGGACAGTTTGTCAGTTTGTGCCCTGTTCCACCCTGTTCCATTGACACAAGTGCTAGTAAATCAGCTTTGAGAGCTGCCTCTTTAGCGGATGCTCCACTGTCCATGGATACATGGTGAGCTTTAGAAATCTATAATGTTCCAGTAGTGAACATGCCTTCCTTCTTAGTTCCTCAGCTCCTATCAATTTGCTAAGGAGAGGTTTATTGAAATCTCTGAATTAAAGCCTTGAACATGTTTAAGTGTTGATTAAAGAAAGTATGGATGATCATCTTGCTTTTTGGAAAAAGGCTATACAACTTATGTATCCAGAAACTGTCACTTTGAAACAAAGTTTTGTTCCTGGTCCACATTTAGGATCAATATCCCTAGAAATCTAGCAACCAAGTCCATGAAGGAAGATCTTTACGGCCTTCTCGAAACTCTAAAACTCACATAGCACATGAAACACACAGGAAATGTAATATCCTTGATGTTATCATTAATCCCCTTCCATCCTACATCAAAGCTCTCTAATCCTGCTTGAATGTTTGGACCATCTGGCAAGCCCCTTTGACTTTAGTCAAACCCATTAGAAACCCAGCAATCAAGCCTTCTGATCCATCAAGAACTTCTGAGTGAAGCTCACATGGAAAACCTCACCAACCTCCACCTCACCTGGCCCAATCTACCCCAGTTGAACTAGGAATGCTACTCACTTATTTATTTATTTATTTATTTATTTATTTATTTATTTATTTATTTATTTATTTATGCATGTATTCATTTATTTTGCATGTATAGCAGTGCACACAATCATCAGGCATTGAGGCGCAAGGTACATAAAGTGTGAAGTGAAAGTTAAAAATGTGCAAGACCACGCACAGAGGTTACAGAATAAGGTTGGATCTTGAAAGCATACTCTAGCAGAGCCACGCCTCATGGTACAAGGGGTTACTGCAGTTGTTAAGCATTAAAGGCAACAATGGCATGAGTACACAATCTGGCAAAGCCATGCCTCATGGTACAGACGGCTACTTCAGATGTACAAGTAAGCATAAAAGACAGTAATGGTGTGAGTGGACAATCTGGTAAAGCCAAGCCTCGTGGTACGTGGGGATACTTTAGATGTTCAGGTAAGCATAAACAAATAATGATATGCGTGTATAATCTACAAGAACGCAACACCACCATTGCAACCAACATCAAACCCAATACCCTGGTGAAACAATGCACTCTCAAGACTAAACCTTGTGTACTCAAGAACTTAACCTCAACAAAAGAAGAATTGGAAAACAAGAAATGACTTAGCAATAATCCTGCAGCATATCTGAAATTTCCTTGCTAAGGAACTCAATGCTAAATGCACACAACTGATCACAAGGCCAATGACTACAAGAAACCAGTAGCCAAGACCAACAATGAAAGCAGAGCCCTAAAGAAAGGCATCAGGAAGTACATCAACCTTCTGGTCAACCCACCCATTGTGCACTCCTTTGAAAAATTAATTGCCTTGAACTCTTTCTTCGTCAACAAGATCAGCATGATTTTCCAGCATGTTGACATCGATGCCACAGCTGACATCACACCACACACCCAATCTCACAAACCCATCACTACCTGGACATCTTTCAAGACAGTCACAATGGAAGCCTGACTGCCATGCTAGCATCCCTCAAGATCATATTGTATGCAGACAACATCCTCACTGCTGCTGTACTCAAGACCCTTTTGACTGAAGCACTCCACACTTACCTGGCAATCATCAACCACTCAGCGCAGCTTACCTTCAACCCTTAAAACCAAAACGATCTTCCTGCTTCTCAAGAATCCAACCCTGGTCCATAACAACCTTAGCAACTACCACCCCAACACAAATATCCCCTTCCGGAATAAGATCGTTGTGAAAGTAGTAGCCACACACCTCCTCTAACTCATTGATGCCCAGATGCAGCATGGACATGGCTACCATCCCAGTGATCGTGGATGCCCTTAGCATCCTCAATGGTTGCCATCCTTGCCCCTTGGTTCTCCTCAACCTCTCAGGATTGTTCAAAGCAGTAGACCAACAAACCCTCATTGACCTTTTACATGACCTCATGGGGAAAAATAAGACTGTCCTCATCTGATTCAAATCCCACCTTGCTAACTGCATGACATTCATCCAACTGGACTCTTTCAGATCACCAACTCAACCCATCACCTGTGGAGTCCTGCAGGAATGCAGCAGGAATCCATCCTCTCCCCCTTGATCTTCAACCTTAAAATGGAATTTCTCAGGACCTTCCTGGTTCAACACAACTTCTGCATCCACCAATATGCGGATTGTATGCAGCTCAACCTCAAGATATCTTCCACCAAACACATTCACAGACTTATGGCTTGTCTCACATTGATGCAGTCCTGGATGCCCAGTGCTTAGCTGAAGCTCAACCCCTTGAAGACGGAATTTCTACTGCTATCCAATAACAATGAACACCCTGATAATCCCAGCTGACCACCTTTGCCGAGTCACTTGAGTTACACATCGATAGACATCTATCCTTCAAAGAACACATAGCAGCTTTCCCTTTTGTGTGAAATCCAGCCCTTCATCCCAGCAAAAAACTTTAGAGCTACTGTTCAAGCCTTGATCCTCTTCCATCTGGATGGTGACAATTTTTGTTTAGAAGGCCTTCCAGTGACTACACTGGAACCCCTCAGATGTGTCTTACATGCTGAGTCATTACTAATGAAAGGACTCTGCAAATTCGACTGTATCTCCCTGACCTTCATTGATATGCTGCAAGCACATATCACCTTCATATCCTACAGTGTCATCTAGAACACCACCACCATCAAGTCCTGAAAATAACTTGCCGACAAACTCTGCATCTCCGAATGGCCTATGATCCACCAGAAGTAAGGATATTTGCAGACTTTAACTGCACCAGTGATGGAATGAAAGAGCCAGAAGACAGTGCTTCTCTGTCTATGCCTTCAGAATCTGGAAACTCCTCCCCATCAACACAAGACTCACCCCCTTTTCTTCTACATTTGCTCTTTAAGGAATGGATCCTCCCTAATACCTCAGTCGATACACACTCCCAATCAGACGGGGTGATCTGCAACCCCCTTGTGCTCTCCCTTTTTGACATGTTTATCCCTACCTGCCAAATTGTCCACCTTTCCCCGATGTTAGCTCCCATTCTTTGTATCTCTGCTTCCCTCACAGTGTACCTCTCCCTACTTGCAAAGAGCTTTTTTGCTTCCTGATGTTAGGTCCATGTTGAATAGTAGTAATAATAATAATAATAATAATAATAATAATAATAATAATAATAATAATACAATTTTGATATCACATTGACTACAACAACTCTGAATTGCCAGATAGTAAGTTTAATTATCAAGCAATGTCATGCTACATACAGTTTTACATTATTTTGTATAATGGCTGATGAGTGCTCTATGGCCCAATCTTTGATTTTCTTGTTGCCTGCACAACTTAAAATGATGTGCACAGACATTTGAAGCTTAGATTACAACATCTGATGTGCAGGTAACACAGGCTTTTAGGTGAACAATGTTTCCATTTTATGAGTGAGTGAGGGTCTTTCCTTTAACTATGTTTTCATATGTACTGCAATGTAAACATAGATATGTTTTGTTTCCTGGTGTAAGGAAGGTGTGTGCAAAGGTTGCACCTTTGTGATGTCAGCTGTTACAACAATATCACTTAAAGTCAACTAATGGCTTGCCACTGAAAAGACATGAGCGCTTGTAAAGCACACCAGTATGTTGTCAAGTCATATTTTAGTGATTTCTGTAGCCCTTTTATTTGCTTCGGTCAGTAATGATGACAGATAAGTCCTGTGTAGTGATTTATGTTTTATTTTTAAGGATTGTTCTTTAACCACTTCCTCATCAACACAATGCAACACATGGTCAAGAGCGATGAAAGTGGAAATGTTCCTTTCAATGAGTTGGGATTACATGATAGGACACAGTGTGTCTATGACTATTAGTAAGGAACAAATGAATGAGCGTGATATGGGTTTCTTTTTGGATCTTCATCCACAAAATTAGGCGTTATGATATGACTTATTTGATTACCTTTGTAATAATATATAAGATACTCTGCATTGAGATGATTTGTTCTAATGTGGATTTATTTGAATGTTATGTTTTTCAGAGATTGTTTGAAAAGTTTGAACATTTAGAAAATTTTGAAAATTATGAAAATTGCCCCTGAAGAAGTGAACCAATTCACGAAACGCGTTGGGCTCCTAAATAAATCATTGGATTTAAACTAATATAAGTTTTTGTCATTGTGTATATTTGAACATATGCAATTGAACAATTATTATTGATCATTCTACTGTTAATCTCAATCGAATATATTACCCAATCTTCTATTTAATAGAAAAAATTAATAATAGGACTCATCATTGAGCCACCCATAGAGTGCAGAGGACGTGAGTTCCCAGATTTGGGAACTCAACTTTTTGTTTTGGGATTACATGATCTCATGTAGAATAATATGTTCTGGTCCGACTGTTTAGGATATGGCATTACTTCAAAGTTGACTGTTGTAACCAGGGCTCAAATTAATCCTAGTACTTCAAACACTAAATGCACATTTGATTTTATGATGCAATGAATTAGTCAAGATAATTCTAGCTGTATGCTGGTCCTATTGAGGCAAATCTCCTATATTAACATATGAACAACTTCCCCATTGTGCTACATGGAATTATTCAACTGTGATTGCATTGATAGGTTTGTCTTTGAACCAATTAATACAAATGTTGACCAGCATAGGTGCATTATCAGCACCATTTTATATCACGCATATTTATTTTAAAATTTTGCACACTATTCCCCATAAACTTTACCAATAATAATCAATTTAGATGCATGTAGGTTGCAACAAATTCTCATTTTTTCCATAAATTGATTGTACAGGTATTTTTTCCATTGTTTTTTAAAGGTTATGTAGCAAAGAATACATATGCATGCAGTGACGTCCAGCACATGAAAATTGCTTTACATGTTGACTGATCCAATTTTGTAGCATTGATGAATCTGATTGCAACACGGGTTGTATTTGTTTTATTTGATTAGTGCAATGTGTATAATTAATGTAATGTAATGTCATTTGTCATTTGTAAAGTACCTTTCCCATTGGTATGTCCTAAAAAGGGCTGTAGATGAACGCCCTTATGATACGGCTGACTGAAGTCCAATGAATGCCAAGATTAATTGGAGGTGTTTAGAATGCTTGAATGCATTTTAGCCAATACAAAGATTGGTAGCGGTGGTCAAGTTCCTGTTAGCGACCCATGACAAGCTTGCTTGTTTTTGGGCGATGTATGGTTGTCGGACAAGTATGCGAGTGCAGGAGACTGATTATGTGTTCAGCTAAACAGCATTTCTGTTGCGGGTCATAGCTGCATTGTAATGGCATAGGTGTTATGCAGCTGTGACCTATACTGTATGATAGCTGATGCGTGTATGTGGGTAGCTATGCCTGTGTCTAGCTTCCATTGACAAGGAGTGTGTTACATACTTGTGTGTCATGGCTGGGTTCAAAATACACCTAGATTCATTACAGTGGCTAGAGTCAAGAGTGCAGCTAGATTTGAGAAGGAGTTGGATTCAAAGTACTGCTAGATTCAAAACTGTGGCTAAAGTCAGGAGGGCAGCTAGATTTAAAAAAAAGTGGCAGGGTGAAAAATATACCAAGATTCAATAAAGTGGTTAAAGTCAAGAGCACAGCTAGATTAGAGACAGTGCAGGGTTCAAGATACTTCTAGATAAAAAACAGTACCTAAAGTCAGTCATCAAGTTTTCTGTTGGTCGTATACATTTGCTTGCATTTTTGCATTATTTGTGAACTGATTGCACGTCTGTACTTTATTCCAATTTTGAAAATAAATATTTCAACCACATTTTATGAAGTAAGAACTTTAGTTCCTCTAATGATTGAAATTCCGTGCCTTATGTAGATGACACTAACGACAGACATGTCTGTAATACTTTTGTTACAGTTGGTCATCACTTCATTTGAGAGCAATTAAGCACTACATTATCCTGGACTGTGTTCCTTTTGTTATGATTTCTGTTTGTTTATCATTTATGTCTGGTCTTTTTTCTAAAATAAGCTGACGAAGATGTTTCCATTTGAGAGTGATCTCTAAGATTAAACCTATATATTCGTTAATCTAAAATTCGTTAATATCTGATTATACGTTTGCACTTGATTTCAATGTTGAAAAGAAATGTTATGGACAAACAAATTTAGTTACACCATTGACTGAAATTCAGTGCTTAATATAGAAGGCACAAATGAAAGACATTTCTGTAATAGTGTTTATTCAGTTTTCATCACTTCTGTTGAGATCAATTAAGCCCAACTTTCTCTTGGATTGTGTTCTTTTCGTTATGGTTCCTTTGTCTGTTTTTGCTACTGCCGTATCTTGTCTTCTTTTCCAAAATACAGAAGATGTTTTAATTTAAGAGTGGGCTCTAAGATTAGAGATATTTATTGGAGATTCTATAGTGCATGACACTGTGGCCATCTGGCGTCTTTTAGTTGTAAGAATTTGGGTAGAATCTAATTATGTGAATGACAGTTAGAGCAAAACTCAAACCCCTCAGGTTTCAGCGAGTTGAAGCAACTCAGACTTTGCAGTCTTTTTTTTGCGGTTGACGATAGGCGGCTGAACTGATTTCACCCCTCACATTTTGATAATGGAGAAAGTGTAGAACACAGGACAGTGGGGTTGGGGTAAATCCACACAGCTCTAGCTAGATATTGATATTGATATTTTATTTGTATCGCGCTCGTGCACAAGTGTTTCAGAGCGCAACACAGCAAGGGATGGTAACAAGGGAGAACAAAAGGAACACTCTTACTAGGCTCAGTGACATTGAGAACAAGCAAGTGCATGGGCAAGGGAAAGGGGAAAAGTGCATGGAAGGGGGGAGAAATGGAAAGTGCAGAGCATAGGAAAAAAAGACTGATACATAATTTAAAAAGATTATAATAATAAAGGCAACAAACAATGGTAGTGCAGCCAACAAGTGGCAAGGGCTGGGTTTAAGGCAGCAGATGGGTAAGTCTGATAAGTGCAGGAAGAAAAAAGTGGGGGACTGCATGGATACAGATACGGACCCCATTGTAATGAGTGGCCCGGAAGTAGTGCGGGTGGGTGGCAGGGTGAGCAGGTACCTGGGCTGGAAGACAGAGGGTAGGCCAGGTGCACTGTGCCAAGAGAGAACAGATCAACAGGGGAGAGGAGGGGCAAAGGCAGAAGCAAAGAGGAAGGTCTTGAGGTGCTTCTGGAACCGGAGTTTCAGAATGGCAGGGAAGCTGTTCCAGAGGAAGGCCCCAGCCGCAGACAGGTAATGTAATCTGGGTAGTGCAGGGTTGCAGTGAATGGCAGTAGAAGCGTGAAAATGCCACCAGCATATTTGTTGTCAAATGCTCATTTTAAAAGTGCCAAGGAATTTTTTTGGTGATTATCATTTTTGAAGGTGGCAAGAGAGCATGTCACAACATTCTTAGTCACACGTTTATGTTATATGCAGTGAATGGAGCAAGTCAAATCCATGTTAGGTACATGTAATTTTTTAAGGTGGGAAGAGAGCATGTCAATGTATTCTTAGTCACCAGTTCATCTTACAGGCAGGTGCGCGAACACGCCAAAACATTATTAGCAACATAATAATTTTACAGGTTGAAGATAGAGCATGCCAAAGCATTCTTAGGTGCACATCATGTTTTGTAGGTGGGAAGAGAGCATGCCAAAGAATTCCTAGTCACATGTTCATTTTATAGGTGGAGAAGAGAACATCCAAAAGAACTGTTAGTCACACAGTCATTTTATGGGTGGAGGAGAGTACACCAAACTATTCTTAGGTGATGTCATTTCTGTAGGTGTAAAGGGAGCAAGCCAAATCATTCTTAATCACACGTTCATTTGATAGGTGGCAGAAGGATCACTCTGAATAATTTTTCTTCACACAATTATTGTATAGCTGGAGGAGAGTGTGTCAAAGACTTCTTAGGTGCACATCATTTTGTAGGTGGAAAGAAAAGATGCCAAAGCGTGAGGGAGAGCGTAAAGAGCGAGGAGCAAAATGCAGGTCACACTTTAGTTGCTGTGGGGGTGTACCTTTATAGTCTTGTTTTGCTGTTGGAGGCTATATAAACCTGATTTCCGTGCTGGGCACAGAGAGCGCAAATCACGAGGGGCAAAACACAGTTGACACTCTAGTTGCTGTCGAAGCGTGACTTTGGAGATTCGTTTTGCTGCTGGAGCCTACATAAAACTGGTCTCCACACGCAGCGTGGAAAGTGTGAAGCGCTTTTATTCTCTAGTTCAGGGTTGTCCAACTCCAGTCCTCAAGGGCGGAATCCTCATGGATTTTCAGGATATTCCTCATTAATATTCATGAGGAACAATGTGCATACATTTAGAATTATTATATACAAATTAATCTCATAATTATCAATGAGGGGTATCCTGAAAACCCGTCATGGATCCGGCCATCAAGGCCAGGATTTGGACAACCCTGCTTCTAGTTGCTGTGGAGGTATGCCTTTTGAATCTTGTTTTGCTGCTGGAGCATACATAAAGCTGTTTTCCACGCAGAGCGCTGAGTGCATGAAGTGCGAGGAGCAAAGCGCAGTTGATGCTCTAGTTGCTGTCGAGGTGTTTTTTTGGGGTCTTGTTTTGCTGCTTGCTGGAGCCAACATAAGCCTGGTTTCCTCATGGAGCGCAGAGAGCATGAAGCACGAGGAGCAACGTGCAGTTGACTCAGTTCACACAGGAAGCGTGGCCAGAAGCCAGGCAGCTAGTGAATAATTGCCTGTGGACGTAACCTATGAGAATGGTGAGTGTTGCCTTGTTTAGCTATTATCTGAGGCTCCTGCTGGCTCAGGACTTTGAAGTGTAATAGGTCAGTGGCTGCTTCTCTTACGTTAGCCTACACATATCTTGGGCAGTGGCTCTTGTGAGCTTTGTTTCAACTGGGTGTTGCCTGTTCTGGCTGTATTGCTACTGGTAACCGCTGTATTGGTTAATCTGCACCCTACCAAGGAACTGTTTGGAAGGAGTGAGACTACCTTGAAAGTATGCCCAGTAAGGGTGTGAAAAAAGTTATAATTTAAGCAGCACAAAGCTGCCCGCCGGCATGGAAAACAAGTAAGCGCATGCATGCACCGCTCTAAGCTGACCGCTAGACCACATTGAGGAAGCATTGGCTGAGCATAATTCAACTAAGGGCAAAATTACAAGCAACTTTAAAGGACCAGCTGAAGGAGCATGCAATGGTTCAACATCTAGAGATCATTATAAAACTGCGAGTAACAATGGTACTCGTTTGTAATTGGTAATAACTATTTACTCAAATTTTATTATTCCCTACAAGCAGAGTCTAATCAACATGCAGTGCAGAATGTAGAGGCCAATATGCCATCTCAAGGGTGAGCCTTGACAGCTATCAACTCCCTCCCACAGGGACATTTTCGACCTCGCCGGTGTTGACGGAGGTGACACAAGAAGAGAATTCCATTGTCAGTTGTCTGGATGCTTTTCCCGGTGAAAATTCAACTTACAATGAAGTGATCAACTTTGCGTTAAAAATCCTGTTAAAGTTGTGTAATCGTATTCACAGTGAAGTCCAAAAACACTCTTTTAACTTGGAAGCAAAACAGACAAATAACTTAAATTAAGATTTAAGCAGAGTGGTTTGTTGTGTCCGATCAAATCAAGGTCCAGCATCTCACAGGCATAGCCCAGAAGCTGGAGATGAGTTACACTAGTGGCTGATGTGTTAGCGTCAACAAAGGTTGAGTCTTATAGGGAGAAAGGTGGTACCCCTAATCACAATCAGCCACTATATGATTCTATTCCATCAATAAAAAAATGGCATAGGCTAAAGAAGACCAAGACATCTAAGCCTATTTTGAACACACTTTCGCAACCTTGGCCTAATGACATTAATAAAAACGGCAGTCAGGAAGTTTTTGCGACTGCCTCTATTAAATCTAATAAAGCCTCTAAGAAGGCTAGTAGATGCTTAAAGAGGGCAAAACTATAAAACGGTGAACTTGCCTAACTGGCTTTTGCGTACAGAGGAGGCTTAGAAGAAAAATGCAAAGTCAGATGCAGTACGACCTGTGGATGCAGTGGTGGTGAGCAACCGCGTAGAGGAGGATCTTACAGATGTTGAAGAATCTGCTGATCTCAGATTGTGAGTCGGTCATTGCTGGCCAACCCGAAGTACTGACTGTAAAAGGCGTAATCAGAGAGAAATTCTCTACATTAGCTCAACAAATAATTTCGAGGTCATCATTACAATCACCGGTTTATTTTTAACCGATAAACCCTGTGTGAATCATGGCTGCTTGCTACAATCTTTTGGTCATTTCCCAATATTAACGGTCCTCAAGTGCTCTGACTTTGAGTACGTGGAGCAAGTGGAGGATCAACCGCAACCCATGACAAGGGTGCACTGGTATATCTCAGAGGTGTGTCGTTGGTTAGATCCAACCCTATTTCATTTTTAAAATGGAGCTACGATGTAAATCAACCAAAAAAAATGACCTTTGTGACAAAAGCCCCTGTATTTTAGGGACTTCAACCTGCGGGTGATATCCCCCAAATTACAGGGGCAAGTGCGCCTGATGCTGCCTCAGACAATAGCATGCATGAGATGGACCGGGCTTGTAAAGCATGCTGGGATTGGATTCTCTCTTTTTTGCCCCCATTTTAAAGTAGTCTAGATGATTCATCACTATAAATTCATGGAACACAACGGGTCACATGTATTTGCTTGCCTCTGCTCATGGCTGTGTGAATATGCCTAATACAGCTGATATTGCAATGCTGCAAGAAACCTGGCTGGTGGGGACGCTATGTTTGAGGGATATACATGTTATTAAAAAAAAAAGCTAGGAAGGGGTAATTAGGACGTCCTGATGGGGGACTGCTTGTTCTGTGTGACAATCGGTGTCAGTGGAATGACGTGGTGAGGGAGTGTGATAGGTTGAATGTATTAGCAGTGGTTATTGCCCTGGATGATTGGAGGAATTTTCTAGTCATTAATATCTGGGATCCCCCTGGAGGTACTTGTACAGAGGCCATACAATTACAGATCTATGATGCAATACTTGCATGCCAGAATAATGCAACCATTGATTGGATTCTCGTGTGAGGAGACCTTAATGCTAAATGTATTAACTATAAACTTGTCAAGGACGCCACAGCCCTCATATCCTCAAGTCATATTATAGGAGAGAGGGATTCTCGGTCACCCCTCATATCCTCAAGTCATAATATAGGAGAGAGGGATTCTCGGTCACCCCTCATATCCTCAAGTCATATTATAGGAGAGAGGGATTCTCGGTCACCCCTCATATCCTCAAGTCATATTATAGGAGAGAGGGATTCTCGGTCACCCCTCATATCCTCAAGTCATATTATAGGAGAGAGGGATTCTCGGTCACCCCTCATATCCTCAAGTCATATTATAGGAGAGAGGGATTCTCGGTCACCCCTCATATCCTCAAGTCATATTATAGGAGAGAGGGATTCTCGGTCACCCCTCATATCCTCAAGTCATATTATAGGAGAGAGGGATTCTCGGTCACCCCTCATATCCTCAAGTCATATTATAGGAGAGAGGGATTCTCGGTCACCCTGCAGCTGGGTGGAATTCTTTAATGATTTGGAGCTTCACATAGCAAACGGGCATGTGGATGGTGATAGACCAGCTGCAGCAACTTGGCAGAGTGGCGCAATGTTTTCCACAATTGATTACCTATACGTTACCAAAAATATCTATCATGCTCCAGCATTTATGGGCGTAGGATTTAATGGGTACAGTGATCATGCCATTGTGACAATTAATGTTGAAATTGACTCTACTCTATACAGGCATTTCAACCATAATGGGGAAGTACAAATTAACATTGGTAAAAATAGGACTGGTTGGTCCGATCGTAATTTAATGCAATAGTTTTATGAACCTGGTGGAGGACGATTATGTTCACCTGGACAATCCGAATGAGGTTGTGGCTGGGGTAGCATTGACAAATGATATATTTTTACCTTTGGGAAGTTGGAAATTCATTAAAAAAGTGGGTGATTTTATAGACCTTATGATAAAATAATCCGGGGAAAGGAAAAACAGTTTAGGTAGAGCATGTGAAAGATCAGTAAGCGTGGAGAAAAGTATATTCACCAAGAGATCCAAAATGACTATAATAACTGGTTGAAATGATAGAGGATGTCTAACTATAATAAGACTTGGCAGGAAATTCATGATATTCTGAACACAGGGAATTCTAAATAACTGTGGCTAATGTTTGACAATCTGAATTGTGTAGCGGGAGACGTACTACAAAACAGCATTGATGAGGACACTCGGTGCAAGTTATTAACGGATAAATGTAAATCTGACACACGGGACAAGTTGCTATATGGGTACATTAATGTTGATTTCGATTATATGATAGCATTGTTGATATATTTAGAGGATTAAAGCAGTCAAGAGCCCCCAGGCCTGATGGTGTTCCCAGCATGGTAATGAAAGTGAACCAAGAGAGAAGGGCATAGATTGCCTTTACCATATTTTGTAAGGTTGTGTAGTTGGGCAATATTCCAAACTCTTGGAGGATAGGGCATCTAATCCCGGTTTTAAGAAGGGAAAGTGGTGTGATCTGGGCAACTACAGATTTGTATCCTTGTTAGATGCCATGAGCAACATCTTCCCGATATTTATACTGCAGGGGGTAAACCACTGCGTGCAATGCACAAGAAATGTAGTTTTGCATCCACTATTGTCACATTTCCAATCAGCAACCGTGAAGGAAGTTTGGGATGAGGAAGTGAAGTGGAGCTGCCACCAGCTGAAGTGCAAAAGAGGAAAACATTACATTGCCTCAGGAAGAAAGAGAGCAATCCTCAGATGATGAACACGAAGGGATCCCTGTAGATGTGTAACGTGGCAAGGTTTATAAAAGACTGCAGATATCAAGAGGTACAATGAGGCAGAGCAAACCTGTGCAGGCATTGATGTTGCCATAGAATTGTCAAGAAACTGCACAGGAAACAAGCTGAATATCCTCCCCGTGTTTCAGTGTACATTCTTAAAAAAAAAAAACTGTCTGAAAACCATGCATGATAGAGAGTGTCATCTATCCAGACAGTTACATTAACATCACCATCATCAACAGAACCCATACATTGTACACAGTAAAGTACACTAAGCAGACCACAAGAAGGGTAATATGATGTTAGGGGTTGTTGCAACAGAATACACTGTGTGCAGAGTTATTTCACATCTGAAAAGCATCACCACAAATTGCCACCTGCTCTGCATGCAAAGAGTGTTGCTTGACGGCAGTCAACAATACATTTGGGCACCACTTTTCTATGGGCCCTCAAGAGATGGCCTCATCCACACATTTGTAAACAGGTAAATTTGACCCACTCCTCTGCTACAGGCATTAGACACACATTAGTACCACCATTACACTAGATATCCTTTCAAATATACAGCTCATCAGATGCCCATCGGGATCACCATAATTACCACTGGTCCTTCAGTTTGCAGATATTGTATCGCCCCCTCAATGGACTTGCGAGTGTGTTACAAAATATCACCACCACATGAAAAGCTCTCTCTTTTCAACCAACCTCTGTGTGGAAAATGGAGGCTTCAGGTGCCTGCGTGGTCTTGTTGAACCCCACTGGAAAATTCCAAGTTGACACTACCTCGTGCACACTATAGTCCCATACCTCTATAAGCACATTCTAGAAGTGAAGGGAATGAGACTGGAACACTCTTAGAGTAGGCTCCTAAAGAAAGAGAGTCCACTTGAACATGCACATGTGGATCAGTCCTCAAGACACAGATTTCAGGGCAGCACAAGAAGTGATCTTCCACCATACTGAAGTCCAGGAAAGAAGACACAGAATGCCATTGTGTGTGGAAATGTTTGACTGCAAGTTATTAAAGGAGGTTGCAGCACACTGGCTCAGCAACCTTGTGGTAGCAATCAATGTGTCTAATAATGTTGTTTTCCTGAGGATAGGTGAAACCATGCATATGTTAAACACATCAATGCTGACTCTGTGGATGTCAACCAACCATTTGTTGGATCATATGTCGGAACAGTGCAATGTAATGACCAACTACTAAAACAGTCATAGCTGGCAACTGGAGGATGCCTACCTAACATCTACACAGTGGCAAATGCAGGATAATGTTTGTTATTTAATGCAGATGTTTGTATACAGAACAATACAGTGGTTTGCCTTCATGGTAAGTTGTTCAGCAAGGTGTTTCCACTGGTATATCTTTTGAAATTAGAACTTTACAAAGCAATAAAGGAATTTGAAATGTCTGGCAATGAAGACACATTTTTTAATTAATTTCCTCTCAACCTTCCAAGAGTAGCCACTCATGAGTGCCGTAGTTTAAAGTCAAGGTGCAATGTTTGTAGAAAACCTGTATGGGAGCAAGAATGAGGGCAGCAGGTGGTGTTGTAATTGAAAGGGGATGTGCTAATCATACAGATGCACTAAACAGACACCTAAACACCTGGATGGAACAAGAAGAGTAAGGTAAAAGTGAAAGCACAACAACAACAGCTCCTCCCAGGTAAGTAGGTTATCAGACTGTTACTTCAACTTCTCATACTACTTCTGGAAGCATAGCAACTATTATTAGAACAGTGAGAAATGTGCAAGAGATTATTTGACACACACCTTCTTTAATCAGGCCTGCTGTATGAACCGAGTCTGAAGAATTTAACAGGCACACTGCATACAGGAACAGGAACATGTCAGCTGGGTAGTGATGATTATCCACTGTAATTTTGGATAGGCACATGGTCAGTGTGGCCATCGGTGCTTGTTCATTGGTTGTGAAAACCGTATCCTCCTGCACAAACTAGCATTCCATACAAACTGGTATTTAGCACAGTTGGGTCTATTATCTCAGACCACATGAGACACCTCAAGAACACCAATGTGGGAGAGCTTCAATTGATAAAAAATGAATGAACACTTTATCTCTGGAGCCCACTATGGGGGGAGTGGGACACCTAGACCCAGAATTGGGAGACCAAACAGATTCAACAAATGAAGTATATTTGATTTAAGTTACAGTTTTAATTTCTCCTCAAGTACAATTGTGTTTATGTTTAGTTTCTCACTTCTTTAAAGTTTAGTTGTCTTCATTTAGCATTATTAACATATTTCACTCTATGGAGGTAATTTCTCAATCAAGCGATGACCTCCAGCAAGAATGCCATGGTCAAATTCACCCCAAATGCTACAAGACTCAGCTCAACCCAAATGTTATATGTCCTGTGAGCTCCACCTCAGTCTGTTGGACTCTTCCTAGCTGTGGTGGCCACAGCTAAGTGTCTTCTTTATTCAGGCTAATTAACAGCTGCATTTAACTCCATGGACGTTCTGCCTTAATCAAGAGCCACCCCCTAATCAAGACTCCTGTGGTCAAATGCACCAAACACAGCCATACCTCTAGATTCTATGCCCCTGGTGATTCCTATCAGTCTATTTGGCTCTACCTACCAGTGCAGCTATGACCTAGTACTGTACCTTTAAAATGGTGATTCTGCTTAATTGTATTTGCCTCTACCTACCACCCGAGCCTCTCCTGTTTTCTTTTACTCCACCACTTATTTTGGGACTCACCCAGTGCACCATGTCTCCCCTTTTTCTACTCTCTTGTCTAGTCCGCTACATGAGGGTAGAGTAGTGATGTAGCAGCTTCCCCAACGTGGCATCCTCTGTTGATATGTGGTCATACTTCTCTTGACTTAAAGGTGGAATGCAATATAGGCAGCTTGTGCCTGTATGCCTCAGCATACTTCCTCTGCTCCCCGGCCCCAGTAGTACCAGACCCTGGATTCAAGAAACAGTAGTCTGTAGTGGTAAAGATGTGGCCCTGCTTTTTGATAGTGCCATTCGGTTCTGCTGTGTTGTGCCAGACGCTGGGGGTTGGGAAGGCATTTATGCGGCTGAGGTATGTGGGATGCTTTGTGCATGGCTGGCAATGAGGTAGAATATCATCCACCACATGCTTGGGACTACCAGCTCTAAGGCATGTGTTGTCTGCTTCTTGCATACTTTCTTGTGCCATGTACTGCACTGAATGTTCCTCAAAGTGTTTCCTTGAAGCATAGCATTTTTAAAGAGGTTGCAGATTACAATACCTGCCCTCTGTCAGCCTCACTCTACATCAAGCCTAAGTACTTCCACACCCATTACAAGACTGGCAGTCATGGGTGGGAAAGATGTTGGACACACCCTTGCCCACTTAATTAATAGAAGCTCTATCCTGAACTCCTCATCTCCCTGAACATGCAAAGGGATGATGGCCCTATTCTCTACCTCCTGATCAGGCAAATGTCCAGTGGCATCTGTCTTCTGCTCCTGAGCTAACCACTGGTGTGATATATCTTGCTCCAACCCATGGTTCTCTTCTGCCTCATGCAGTAGCACCACCACCTCATGCTATCCCCTTTCCCCATCCTCCTTTTTTACCTTTGTGACTACTACTCCCTGATGCTGCTGATGTGGACCACCACCTCCCAACAATGTCAACGTCTAAATACTGGGGCATGTACTCCAACAAATCCTGCAGTGACACTGTAGTTAAGACAAAATGATTGCTACTAGCCTGTCCCCCAGCTACAGCTCCTCAGACTCTTCCCCTCTCCCTGCTGCTGTCACTGACTACCCCCTCTGACAGGCTGGTTGAAGTGTCGTCCAGCTCCGCCTCTTCTCCACACAGCTCTCCCTCCACAATAAAAAATATGTTGCTGTATACAAGCAGTCAATATGCAATGAAAACACAGTGACAAAGAAAAAAAAATGGCTTCACACCAGAATGACACAAAGGGAAGCGGTTGTTGCAAAACACAAATAGGCAGGATAATGTAATGGTCTGAGTACAGGAGGACTTCTCTGGTACACACAAAAACACAGCAATGGAAAGATGTTAGCGTTTTGTTTGTTGCTTTGTAACTTTTTGAGTGATTCAGCAGCCCAGGATACCAACTATTAGATAACATGTTCTTAGCACAGCATTCATTGCATGTGTCTATCCCCTCAATTTAGCCTGTAACCATCTGATGAGGAATTTATTTGAGACCTCAAAAGCAAATGCTTTTTTCCATTGCAGCATAATCATTTTAGTTATTCGAATGAAAGGTATCAAAACTCAATATTTTGAGTTAGATATACAATTAAAACTGCTATTCTGATGGCTTTAATTTTCAGCATCCACCTTATATATTGTGAGTGTTACTAACACTGAGTCTCTTCATACAATGGCAACCACTGTGCTTCTGAATAATTCCAGGGTTATTTAATATGTAAAACGTTAATTGTTATCTATTGATATCGTTCATCATTTATAGTTTCCCAATTGTTGTTGGTACCATTTGGCAGGACTAAGAACACTGTGCTTTTGCTTCTTGAACAGATCCCTGAGTAAAGAATCAGTGCATTTTTGGCAAATAGGATGAGTGGGTGAAGGAGATTCTCGAAAACATAGTGCACACTGTGACCAAACAGCTGAAGTAAGAGTGGAGCAACTGTAATCAATGTGTATAACGGGAATGTTGATATACGAGGGACAAGTAAAAGTTGTAGCAGGGGGATAATGTTGTGAATTATGTTCGCGAATGTAGCAATCACACCCCAGCCAGGAGTTTGCACATGGTGGGTAACGGCCCGCCAACCCTAGCCAATGTAGGCCTGAGTGAAGCAAGGTACCCAGAAAGGCAGGGGTCCCTGTTTTCCAGATTTTGGGAACAAAAGTGGGAAAAAAATGAAGTATTATATCGGGAACAATAAATATACAATTATTTGTAGATATTCAATAATGAAGTGAACATTTGTATTCACAATTCGTGTGTCAACACACATATGAGCCTAAAACTCAGTCAACATGACATACATCACATCCAAACATACCATATATACATACTTCACTCAGCAGCATAACATGCATATAAACTAACTGAAACACGCTGGGCAATGTGTACAAAATCACAAACACAATTCCCTATCTGAAACAATACACAATATAGTTAATGCATGCAGTCAAGGGAAGACGAGATTGAATACGTTGTTGCAAATGTCTTCGGGCAACTTCCAAAAACACAGACCGGTTTCAAAGTGAAATGTTTAATTACAACGTCCTCCTCAAGACTTGGAAAGGCTGTCTTAATTACTGAAAGAATATATTGACTGTTACTACTGACATGTCTTATTAAGAACACTCAAATACATGTGCTCCTTCATAAAGAAACAGAAGATACAAGTAAATAGCATGCAGCAGGTGAGTACTAGTGCGCTTTGTGTTTATAATGAGAACAGTGTTCTCACAGGGTGAAGTGAAGATTTCCATGCTGGGGCAAGATCGCCTTTTTTAATGAAAGACACCTCTCACTCTTTATGCATACTTCTATTACCTTTTTCAGTATCCAATTTAAATTATTTGGACAACCACCTCCAAAGATTAGAGTGTAAACTAGAGGGAATTCAACCATGTGGCTTTCTGTTCTCCACTGTGAAATGGGGTCAAAATCAAACTCCCTTTATTTACCAAATGCAACGACTTATGCTTCTCCACTTGAAAGAGCTGTCAATTAAAATGGTATTTGTACCAGCCTTCAAATCGTTGATCTGGCCAGCAAAGCTTCACCGGGAGAGGGATATTAGCAAATGTTTAATTATATGTGTAGCAGAGATTATGTAATGTAGTCCCTTTTACAATCAAAATTAATAGGTCAGTTTCAGGTATCAATACACTCTGATTGTCATCACTAATGCTGACCTCAGTATTACTACTGTGAAGCATGGTGCAGAAGGCATCTGGGGTGAAAAAGTAAGAATTCATCCTGGTTTCCAGGGGTTAACCGCAAAAGTAGCCGGGCCATTCCTTGACACATTAGAGACAGTGGTTGAATTTCCACTGAACTGAAAAGGGTACCTATTTAACCATTGTGCATGCTTCAACCTTTGTTTGTGCATCTGGGGGCAAATAAACTGGAAAAATAGATTTCTCTGAGTGGGGAATGTACCATCTTCAGAGATGCCATGACCACTTTCATAATAACAAGACATTCAGTAGCAGCTGGTCCATAATGATTGATGGGGCACTGACACTCCAGTATCGTTGCCTATTATCAGGGAGCATTGCCATCCCAGTGTAAATACTGGGTGTGCCACCAGCAGCTTGCTGCAGCTGAGGGAACACTCCTGGGATTGCTTCAACCGTTCCTTGGGGATGTAGGATGGGGAACGTACCTCTGAATTTCTGTAGGGCTTTTATTCTGTGTCTTCCCACAGATTAGACATCCTGGAGCGTTCTGGGTCTGATGCACATATGCAGTATCACTCGTTGCTTCCTGGTTCCTGTTTGTGCTGCACAGGAGCCGGAAGGCTTTCATCTGCTGTGTCATTGTTGAGGAGTGAAGTCTGTACTGGGGCTAAAGTTAAGATTAACTTTCATGTTTGCTATGTGTGTTTGAATGTGTGCATGCATGTGTGAATGAGTGAGTATATGCTGTATGTGTGTCTGGGAGAGAGTGTGAATGAGCAAGTGAATGGAGTTTGGCTGTGCATTTGAATGAGCAAGTCAATGCTGTCTGTGAATGAGCGAGGGAATGTGTGTGAGCTTGTATTTGTGTCACAACCTGAAGTGATACAGATACAAACCCCACTTTTGGAGTTTCTTCACTCGGAGAAAGTCTTGAACGTGATGTAAAAAAAGACTTTCCCTCCAAGAGCGCAGCCTGCAGGAATATAACACACCTGACAGGCCAGGGGCTTGATTGAAAAGGCAGGAGCAGCAAACAACAGAACTAAGGGAACAAAGAATAATACAACAGTTCAGAAAAGTAGCCAGGTATGCCGGAATATAGCAATCACCACCACAATTATCCACTCTTACCTGCTCTGTTAAGAAGAAGGCCAGTAACCTACTTGATGCCAGTAGTGAGGTGAGGACCGTGGTTGGTGTTAGGAGGAAGTCCCAAATCCAGAAAGTCTGTGCAGAGCCACCTAACCCGAACGGCACAAGGGCGCAAACTAAATAACAGTCCAGAACCAATCCAAAGGAAAAAAGAATCAGCAGAGCATCCCAAAGTATATATAAACAATCCAACAAGTGACTAGGTAATCAGGAGAGCGTCAAAGAGGTCACCTATGTGTTCAGGGTAGTGATCCTCGTGATAAACAGGATAGCGTCCCTGGGGAATCCAAAAGAGCTTCAAAGAGTCAGTGGGTTTTGGGAAAAGGAAATAAATGGAGGGAGGTGCCAAAAACAACCACACGGAAGGAGCTTGAGTCAGAGTGTTTAGCGCTAGGAAACACTAAGCGTCAAACCCACGGAGAGCGGGGTCCAGAGTCTAGAAGCATCACAACAAAAGGGCTTGACAAGAAGAAAGTCATTAGGACATGAATCGGAGTTCGGTAACCATGGGGAGCAGCAGAGGGAACCAGGCGTCGGGAGACCGAGAGGACAACAGCAGTAGAAAAATCCTTGTAAGCAGGCCGGGTCAAAATAGCAGGATAATCAGGAATAACAGGATATCACACACTCGTAACTATTAGTTAAGGAGCACCCGTTGTGCGAAATGACAGGAATTAAGTACCCGAGCCGCGCGAAGACTTGAAAGCACATTACGTGCTCATCATGTGACCGCGGGAAGGAGGACTGATGGGAAGTGCAGTTCGATGACCCCCGCGGACCGAGTGGAGCTTCAAGAGATGCCAGGGTAGCCTCCAGGCATTGACAGGCATCCCCAGGTGCTGCCACCTAGGAAACCAGGGTACGACAATTTGTGACAGGGTGCTGTTTTTTGCAGAAAGGTGTGCATAGTATTGAAACATGCAAGCATGATACGTGTTATCACATGGCTATTCTGGCATTTTGGTGCGTACAGTCTATCTATAATGTCTTACAGTGGCATAGCATTTTTTGTTACCTGGGCATCTATGATAAAGCTCTGCTCCTTGCTTTTGGCATATTTTCTGTTTTAATTTCCGTTTAACACAGGCGGGTGACTGGATGTCAACCTCTGTTCCTTGTAATGCCGTCTAGGGCAGGAAGGTGCCTGGCTTCCCTTACAGACTCGCTTTGCGGTCTGTTGTCACTTTTCTCTTCATAGAGGGGGAGGGTCCTGGCTAGTGCATAGTCCTGTGCATACAAAGATCTGATCATGGCCGGCTGCGCAGCGGACGGGCACAGAGGGCAAGAGCCTCATGCGCCAAAGTCTAGCCCATATGTGCTCCTCCGTGGGCAGACCGACCGATGGGCTAAACATACAGGTAATCAGGGCACACATATGCCTGTGGGTTATATCTCCTGCAGAGATTTGTTGTGACTCGCACCTACTGAGACCTCTTGGCCAGTAGGATTTAAAACATTGGCCCCTAATGCTAACTGTCACCATAATTTGAATACCTACTATGGAACGCTCGTTCATTGGATGCACATGCCCAGGATTGTTTCAATTTGCTTGCTGCTTCCTAGCCTGATATTTTCCAGCTACAGAAACTTGGCATTGTGACAGTTGGGGCCACTCCATAATTCAAGCCTTGCCCCTAACTATGAGATTGTTCATTGTGACCGCCCTTCTAGCCATCCGGGGGGGGGGGGTCCCTTAGATTTTTAAGTCCATTTTTACCTACCAGAAGGATAGCCTTCTTTCTAAACAATCCTTCTTCGTAATAAGTTTGAGGTTGCAATCAATCAACCGAAAGCACTATTTGATTTGGTACACTCTCTGTCTTCCCCTGCTAAGGCCAATTTTGGGATTATGCCCTGTCAGGTGTTTTGAAAATCTCTGGTTTCTTTGTCGATAAAATAGCTACCATCAGTCATAAAATCGTTAATGTCTGTTCTCACTCATCGCTCTCTACTCAAACCCCCTCAAACTCTTCGAACACGGAATATTGGTCTACCTTCCCCACTTTTACTGATCATAATGTTCTTGCTGCAATCAATAAACTCAAATCAATCTGCTTCACCTCTTGATCCTATACCTCTTTCCTTACTCAAAGAGATCTCAGCTGAGATTATACCATGGATTACATTGGCAATAAATACTTCTTTCTCCTCTGGTCATATTCATAGTGAGCTGACACATGCCTTTGTAATCCCCCTGCTGAATAAACCCTCTCTTGACCCTTCTACTATATCTGATTGCTGTCCCATTTTGCTTCTACCGTGAAGTTACTTGAGTCTCTGGTTTCCCCCTTGCTTGCTTCCTTTATTGAATCATCTGAGTTCTTTGACCCCTTCGAGTCAGGCATTCGACCTAGTATGGGGACTGAGCTGGTTTTACTCTCCCTGGTCAATAACCTTGCTCACCTGGTGGATCAGGGTGGTGTAGGGACGCAAATTTTATTAGACTTGTCGGCTGCATTTAACACCATAGACCACCCGACCCTGATCGCCCGGCTGTCTTCTGCAGATCTTTCGGGCCAGGTTCTTACATGGTTCATGGCCTTTCTGGCCGATCGTTCACAGTCCGTCTATCTCTCCCCTTTTTGTTCTAAGTCTGTGCCGCTGTCTTGTGGAGTCCCTCAAGGCTTTGCTCTATCCCCCACCTTGTTTAATATCTGTACTCAGCCACTTCTCAGACTTGTCCACTGTCATGGCTTCATGTGATGCTCCTATGCTGACGATACGCCGATTATTCTTCATCTCTATCTTGCCAGACTAGATACTGCTGCATGGCTTAGGGGGTGCCTTGAGGAGGTGGGTGGGTGGATAGCTAAGAACTCACTGAAGTGGAACGGTGAGAAGCCTGAGGTGCTGGTCGTGGTTCCTGCTATCCTTTGTCTTTTTGGACCCCTGACTTCTTTCCTTCTCTTCTTGGCCCTTTTCCTTCTATGTTGCCTCAGTTAAAGAAATGGGGATAAAACTATCTTCTTCCCTGTCAATGCAGGATCAGGTCTCTTCCATCTGCCAAGCTGGCCATTTAAAGCTCAGAATTCTTCAGAAAGTCCTACCCTTTATTCTATCTAAATGTCATGCTCCTGTGATGGCTGCTCTTGTGCTAAGCAGTATTGATTACTGCAACACACTTTATCTTGCTAAACCTGCCTACCACTTGTCCGCTTGTAGCTACTGCAAAATGCAGCGGCCCAAGCAGTAATTCAACCTCTTTTCAGTGCCAATATGTCACCCTTTCTTTGTCAGCTTCACTGGCTCCTTGTTGAGAAGTGACTCCTGTTCAAGTCATTGAGCATCGTTCATAGAGCCTTCTACAAACACGGTGCTGATTATCTCCAAGTCAAGTTTCCCCCCTATGTGCAATCTAGAGTTCTTCACTCCCAATCCACTCTGGTGATCCAAATACCGTGTGTGAGACGTTCTCGCATGGGTGGCCATGCCTTCTCTGTGGCGGCCGCAAAGGTTTGAAATTCTCTACTTTTTTCCTTGCAGGCTACTACTAACCATCTGCCTTTCCACTGGGCCCTGAAACTTTTATTTTCTAGTTAGCAACTTCTGCTGCTCTTTCTGATTCCATATATGTAAGGTTAGCACCATGATGCCTTTGCGTGAACGTGCGATTTATAAGTTTAAAATAACATAACGTGTTAACGTTTACGTGTTATTATATTGCTAGAAGTGCATTTTTCTACAGCCAGTTTAGCTACAATACCTTACTTTGCCATGGAATTTTTATTGGACATCTGTAATGAAGCCAATATAATAAGTGCTATTACGTGGCTAGACTGGCATGTTGATGTAGCCAGTCTAGTTGGTTTTTGTGAGCGCTGTTCATAGGATGCAAACATGCAAACGTACATTTTATCAGATGGCTAGACTGGTATTTGGGTGCATCTAGTCTAGCTATAATACCTTACTGTTGAATGGCATCTATTTCTGGGTATCTATGATGAAGCAAGCATAGTCAGTGTTATTAGGTGACAATACTGGCATATTTTGGAGCAGCCAGTCTAGCTATACTTTCTTACTGGGCATCAATGCTAAAGCAAACATGATACATGTTATTACTTGTCTAGAATGGCCTACATAAGTGCAGTCAGTGTTGACATATTTTCTTATTGTGACATGGCATGTTTAATGTTAAATCCAACAAGGAGTACATTCTTATGTCAGCATAATACCATATATTGGCAGAGCCAACGGGAACATGTTTTTTATATTATTGTTACTGGTGTTATACTCAAAGCAAACATGAGTATGTTCTTATATGGGAATATTGACATATATTGGTGCAGCCAACATGGAAATGTATGGGCACAGCCAGTGTGAACATGTTTTTATACTGGCATATATTGTGGGCAAAGGCATCATTAAAATGTGTTGGGGAATGTTCCTGTGCACAGTTTGTGACTTGCATTATTATTATTATTATTATTATTATTATTATTATTATTATTATTATTATTATTATTATTATTATTATTAGGGTATATATTGAGTGTCGACGGAGATTCAAGAAGCATTGGAGCACTTTACAGTCATAGGGGGAAGATCATGATGAGGGGAACAGAGAAACAAGATAGAGGGGAGCTTACAACAGGGGAGGGGGAAGTAGGGCAGTTTGTCTGCAAGGGGTCGACAACCAACCAGGGGAGGAAACAATGGGGATGAAGTCACCCAGTCTCCAGTGTGGTTAGGAGTGAAGGGTTTTTTGGCCTTAGGTGCTAGAGAGTTAATCCTTCCTTAAATACTACGGTAATGAGATCCTTCATGAACTTTAGAAGCGGTGGGGTGAGCCTGATGTTGGCAGGGAGAAGGTTCCTGAGTCTAGGGACATAGACAAAGAAAACCTGTCTTCTGTTTCTTTTTTTCCTGCAGTCGAAGAGTTAAAATCTGCACATGTCCATATTTCTGGTGGACCGTAGGCCTCCGGAGATGCTGAATGTCTCAGTGAGGTAGATTGGGGACTTCAGGGTGACAACCTTGTAGATAATCGTGCAGGATTTGAAGATGAGACTGGCTTGCAGTGGGAGCCATTTTAGTTCGATGAGGGTTGGGGTGATGTGGTTGAATTTGGAGAATCCTTTCATGAGTCATGCTGCAGCATGAAGGACACATCTCAGGGGTGCCATGAAAGTCACTGGAAGGCCTTCCAAAAGGGAATTGCTAACATCCAGGTGGGTGGAGGACCAAGGCAGTAGATCTGAAGTTGTTTTCTGGGATAACGAGTTTGTTGTTCTGCAGGAGAGAACTTAGGTATCAAGTTGTTTGTATCTTCATTGCTCTGTGCTGACGAAGCATAGGTGTCTCTTGATATTGAACCCAAGGGTCTTGGTGCAGGTGGCCAGCTGGGATGTGTAGCCCTTTGGTGAATAGCAGAGAGTCAGGTCTGGATGTTAGGGTGTTCAGTGTTATTGGTCTGGAGTAGGAATTTGGTGTTGGGGGATTTGTGCTTCAGGTAAGCACTGGGCATCCACGACTGGATCCTTTCTGGACATCCATGAGGTTATCATATAAAATCGACTGCAAACTGTCTGGCTTACTAACTAATTCTTCAGAGAAAGTGTGCTGAATTATTCAAAGAATTCTCATGGGGGAGAAGGCCCCAATCTCCTCTTGCTTGGTTTGGGCTCCCTTAAAATGTTCGGCAATCTGGCATATTTGTGGAAAATATGTACACACCTCTAAAAAATCACCAGCTGTCCCTAAATGTATTAGTGGCAAAAGAGGTTCTTAGTGCTTTTCCCCACAATTCAGGGTTGGTATACTTCTTTATTAAGGATAAAATAGGGGTGCTCCACCAGCTTTATTTCTTCCTGATTTTTTTCCCTTTCTTCCTGCATCTTTGAATGCTCCATTCTTCTTGCATCAATATATGTTATAGTATTGTTATCACTAAATTGCCCAACATAGTCAAGTCCGAATTTAGGGCTTACCACATACACTTTCAAAGAATAGTTTAACTAATTAAATTACCATCTTGACAACTGCATTTATCCGGCGTTCAATATTATTTACATATTTAAATATTTTCATTAAATGAAAGAACTGAAGAAAAAAATGAATTTTAAAGAAATGAAATAAAAGAAGGCAATTTAAATTTTGATAAAAGCATCATTGATGCCAAATGGGTTATTTGACAAAATAGTTCGCATGCAATTATAACGATTAACACTACCATTTATTCCTGATGATTTTAAGGGAATTAAAGTAGGACAATAGGCATATTTCCTTTTTTATATATAGCACACCTAACATATAGGCACACATACAAAATAAGCAATTTGATGGTAGAAAGAATAAAAGTACACAAGGTAACAAGAAAATGTAGGTGATATTTAGACAATATTTGGTATGGTGAAATAGAAAATAGTTGTGATCATAAATGTTATGTATGTATGCTCTATTATCTAGAAATCTGTGAACATTTGCATTTCACCAATTAACAGCTTCTCTTTTGATGGAAGTTTGCTAAGTGTATGTAGCTCTTTCATAGTTTACATTTTGCTGTCCAAATTCACATTCTGCTCTTCTATCAGGAGAAGACATTTCATTCTCACAAAAGCATATGGTTTTTGTGAACGTTACGTTTGTGCAGAGTTGTAAAACAGCTAGCATTCCAAACTACTGAATGTTTTAACATTACTGCAAAACTCATAGTGAAACCCAGCGTCTTGGAGTATTATGTTATGGTCATTGATGCTGGATGTGATGAGATAAGCAGTATAATAACCAAACCAATGAATCGTCTTCTTCCATGTAACTCGAAGGTGTCATTCAGGCTGGACTCTATGCATCATCACAGTCGGCGGACCTCTATAGTTGGCCAGCCAGTAGAGAGATGTCTTCGATGTGAGGCTGTATATTGCTTTTACTTACCTTTGTGTGATTTTCTCTTCAATTAAAAAGTTGGCTGGTAGTTCAACGTGTCATGTATGTCTGGATGGAAATATTGAGCGTTTGATCCTTGGAAGTTATTATTTACATGCCTAGGACTACATCCCTAGTACTAGCCCTACCGCCCCTGGTATGTTGATGGAATGCAAAATGTGCTCTGGTAATCGTGGGGTTTTCCGTGGGGTCGAGGCTGCAATGCCTTGATTCTGTTGTCATGATATCCTGTGACTGTTAGCATGTACGCATCGGGATAGTAGTAAGTAGTACAGTGCCATGTCTTTATTTAACTGCAGATTGTGTGGCTTCTGCTTTGTGTTTGTATGCATGTTGAGATGTACGTCTCTTAGTTGTCAGGATTGTGATAAGTCTTTTAGTCTATCTGAGAGTTAGACAATTAGCAGGAAACATAATTGCATACCACACGTGAAGTGATCATATTCTACTCTATACTGATTTTACCCCACATGCAATATTCAGAATTAGTGTGTTACATTTTTCATTGACCCATCACTATGCAAAGTTCTCTTTCCTTACCAGGCATTCATTCACTCATCCTCTCTTCAGATATGTTTGTTTGAAACATTCGTAGGTTGACCCTGTAAACTGTCTTCCTCTTCTATCTCGTCATCTGCTTCATGCATCTTATGCATTTACATCGTTATGATGTATTCCTCAAGCTCCTTTCTTAGTTGTGGAACAGTTTCTGAATAACATAAAGTTTAAGAAAATGTGTCTCCTGTTTTGGGAATCAGCAACCTTTTGTCATTTGCTATGTTCTGTGTTGTGTGTTCTTATCCCTTGAGTAGATGTCCCTTTACTATACCCATGTTTCATATGGTTCTTGTGTTGTTTGCTTTTTACATGTGTTTGTGTCAAAATTATTTAGTTTTGAGAATGATCTGTGCTGCTGCTTTCCTGTACAAATCATTCCACTCTGCACCATCTGATGAAGCTGTGTGTGGGACCACGCAAACTACATTGTTTTCCATCTGTGCATGGGATTTTCAGCTAGTACAATAACATAACATACATCTGCAACGTGTGTGATTTCTGATTGCCAGAATACTGACTGGGCTATCACGGATTGGGTGATGTGCACTGGAATGTAATATGGGTTCATATCTTGTGTTAACTATGTATGATTACTCTCATACAAAAACAGCTGATGTTCTGAGCTGTAATGGATAATTATTAGCAATCTGTATTTGAACATGACAACATTTAATCAAGCAGCATTTGACCTTGCAAATCTCTTGACTTGCAATACAAGGGATATCGGACACGTGTATTTCTTCTTACAACTGTTATTGTGTCATTGCCAAATAAAAATCATATGTATATTGGCATTCTCTCAACACTTCACCCACACTATTACCATATTATGATTGGATTTAATTCATCTGTCAAAACACAGAACAATTTATGCGCCTTCTGTTTTCTGGAAATGCATCAGCTCTCACTGCCAACTCCCCAAGTAGACATCCAGCAATTAGAACTTTCATTCCAGATCCAATTTTAATAGTTGTTGGCCTTTTTAAGGCATATTGTACATATTTGCATTTATTCATCATTACGCGTAAGACCATATGTGACATTCAGCGAAGCTCACCACATTGTGAATTTGATCTTCAATACATGTAACATACATTGACAAGTTTAAAATGACCTGTGTGTTTGGTGCAGTTGGTAAATTGGTCAATGATACATTTAAATAGAAATACATGTACATGTAAATGATTAGTAGAGCATACACCCACATATAGTGGTAATAAAATAAAACATATGTTGTTCTCTTGAACACAGATGTATGAGTCTTAGACATGGACAACATGTTATGGCTAGTATTTGTTATGTGTTATACTGATACAGATGGATGCATTACTCTTCTGTGAATGTACGAAAATAGTACGTTTCTAAAACAGAGTTCCTTCTGTTTAAAATTGTGCCCCAGATTGAAGGCAACTCATTATGGCAGTGATAGTGAATGTGTGAGGCATTCAAATGTGGATTGATCTAGATAATTTAGAGTCCTGCTATAGGCCAACAGAGGTTAGGGAATCATCAGTGACTGGTGGCAGAGGTGAAGAGTTGTAACAAATAGGGGCACAGGAAAATACACTTTTTCAAGGGTACACTAGTTAACCCTCCAACATGTATGTATATACATTGTACATGGTCTCACTATGTGGAATCTTTCAGATCAGCCTTAACATTTGTTATATGCTCGAGATGAAATGAAGCGCTCACATAGGATTTTCAAAACCTTTTGACGCAGATGCACCCACTGTCTTTTTCGGTGGACATGTTTGTACAGACAGATGAACTGCAGGAGGATAAACTGGGGAGGACAAGGTTTTGGCTCATCCCTGCTTTCAAATCACCAGATCTGTGAGATGGAGAATGATGATCATTATGCAACATACAGTTCCAATCTATGCTTCATCCTAAATGGCACAAGCACTGCCTAATGCCAGCAAACCTAAAAGAATGTTAGCCCTTATAGCTTGTCTAACAACCAATACCATCAAACTGGTAACATGGAACACATACTTAAGCCAAGTGGTTTCTCCTTTCACACATGGTTTGTTCCTGTCCTTAAAACATTTAACTCTAGTGTTGCATATTATAGCCTTTAATATATGCAGGGTGAGTGATGTGGCACTCCCACATTTGCTATTTTCCATGCCATATGAGCTTCGTTTGTGCATAACCCAGAAACTCTGATGGTCACCATTTCCCTCGGGTCGCTCTTCTGGCAGCATGCCCTCAGTTGCCACTCCTTCTCATCATAGGAGTGCTGCACTGGCAGCCATGCTGCCAGCACCAAATTGCTCTCAGCACAGCACTCATGTGACGATAGGAAGCATAATTCTGACAGCATGGCTCTCAGCAAGGCACTCCCTCTCTTTACGGGAGTGCCACAATGACATCCATGCTGTCAGCAAAGTTCTGCTCCCTGCCCAGGTCGCACCTGACCGTCTCAGGCAGGGCAACTAAATCACTCACCCCCCCCCCCCCGCTCCTTACATTTTTAGCATGGGGGCAGAAGCCCTGCTGCCTGTGGCATTCTCCTCTTCACTTGGGCTGCACTTGACAGATGCGGACTGGGTACGGGAAATCTCCCGCATCCCTCCCTCAACTTCTTACCTTGTTAGTTTGGGGGGCAGCAATCCACCTCACTTGGTGCCTGTAGTTTTCACAAGGCCACACCTGGCAGATGGGTCCCAGCTGTTTTTTTGTGCTGGGCCCTTCCATTCTCATCACGTTGGTACATGGTTGCTGGGAACTACAGAATTTCCAGAAACTACTCCAGGCAGATTGATATTGTGTTTTAAGGGTTATAGTAGCTTTTTACAACACTGGGAACTATGGGAGTTGCCCTGAAGTCTTCATTAAATGCCCTTGGTGTGCTTCAGCTTTTAACTTGGTCTTCAAGGCCCATAACCCCTGGTACAGCTCTGAATTGTTTTTTGTTAAAGTGACATCATGGTTACAAGATAAAATCGAAAAACCCAAGAAATGTACCAGTTTTGGTAAGCTACGCAACCATAACCTGCGCCACCGCCATGCACTGCTAAAACTAACACCAAGGACAATAAATATGACATCACAAATGACATAATTGTTGACATAAATGATGACATCACATTTGCCATCAATTCTGATGGCAAGTCCATATAAAGGGTTCTGTTTAGAATGTTGCTAGCAATATATGAAGGGTAATTTGAAGATGTCTCATGAACTACTCCATGCATCATAAAATGTACTTATTAAAAAGTACACATTGAATGTGTGCAACTTAATCATAGTGTCCCTTTAACAAAGTTTTTTCACTGAATTTGAAAAGTTTTTATTAGTGCAACTTTACCATTAACGTTCCTTTAACAAAGTTGTTTCACTGAATTTCTTAGGTTTATACGAGTGCACCCCAATTTCATGGAAGTTCCAAATATCTATTTTCAATGTTTGCACCTTAAAAAACACTCTCCCCTCCTATGGTGCAGCTCTACCATCCGCAGACAGTATAGATGTACGCGGACCTGCCTGAGACCAGGTAGCATCAACATAACTCAAAAGCACAGGGACAACAAAATATATTTTACCCTTCTACTGACAAAAACGTATACAAAAACCAACATTACTAATATATAGTGAACTCCAAATATACATCTATATACAATCATCCTTTACAAATGTAAAAAAATAAAGTATGATTCAGTACACAATATTATGGAGTATGCCAAACAGAAAGCATAACTGTACACCTCATATCATCAGTTCACTGCAACTCTTCACACACACTGAGACACAGTAACCACATGGTGCAAAATAATCTCTCACAAAATAGTAATTAAACTTATTTTTTTATATATTGTAACCATTCATTATATAAACATTATTCATAAACAAATCTGACCAATGTAAATTTTGACAGAGATTCAAAACATGTGGCTGGATGAGTATTTCCCCATAGATGATATGAGTGATGAACAAGTCAATAACAGTGAACAATATATGTTATAAGGCAGGAAAATAATATAACTTATCCATAACGCATTAAAAACTTACCTTCTATTTTTTTTATACTGCATAATGTAGACGAAGAAAGCACACCCAAAAGTATTCATGAAGAAGCTGAAGTACTATAAAGAGAACCCCAATTACCAAATAAAAAAAATCAAATCACCAACTTGTCTTTACAAATAGGAGATCTTCGTAATCAATTTAAAGAACTTTTGACATATGTAAAAAATCATGTAATAAGAAATGTTGATTTTCAGTGCCCTATTTGTACTTTCCTCCAGCAATCACCTGAATCAATTCAAGCAAATACAAATTACAAATGTTTTGACTCATTTTCTCTCCTTGCTTCACCTGACCATGACTAAATACAACCCCAGCATAGCCCTATTTATGTTTTCCACTCTGATTATCCATCCCTTTCTTAAAATAACGTATTGTTCACTTTTTTTAAACGCTAATTAATTGTCTGCGGACTTCAAACATGTTTGTGTCTGCATATATTCGTCACAGCAAATATGACTCTGCCCTAGCTTCCTCTTGGGCACTTTTTCATATATTTTCCACAGAGGACATACTGTTGGCTACTGGAAAACTAAAGCCATCTTCCCTGCTTGACCCACCGCCCCCTGGCCTTCTGTAAAGATGTTATGCCGTCTATTGCCCCATGGGTTGTTCACAGTGGTCGAAGTGTAAGAAAAGAAGTAGTGGAACTATGTTCCCTGCTGGCCTGCCCCGCTCCTCACAAACCCCATTGCCCTGCTCCCTCCACACACAATAAAAAGCCCCAAAAACATTTGCCTGCTGCTTAAGGGAATGTTCCGGAATAAAATAAAATAAAATAAAAGTATAGGAGCTGTAAAACTTAATTTAAAAAAGTAGAGGAGCACCTCTCCCACCTCTACCAACCGCTCCCACTCACTTCGACCACTGGTTGTTCAGGCAGTAAATAACTCTTGATGTACAGTTGTCATTCCTTTAATCTCAAGCATGCTCTGGTGATCCCCCTCTTAAAAAAACCCTCAGTGTGTCCCTCAGTCTTGGCCAATTTATGTCCTATCTCTTTCCTTCCTTTTTTTTATGAAACTACTAGAATGTTTAATTTCCCCACTTCTCAGTCTTTTTGTTGAATCTTCTCATCTCTTTGATGCCTTTCAATCTACCTTTGGCCCCAGCCGTGGCACAGAGAGCGTGCTGGTGTCTGTTGTAGATGACCTAGCACGTCTTACTGATCAGTGTGGAGTGAGGGTGCTGATATTATTAAACCTGTTAGCTTTCTTTGATACCATTGACCACTCTGTCTTGCCTGATCACCTGACCGGGACTGGAATTGCTGGGCAGGTATTGCTTTGCTTTAAATCTTTTCTGTCGGATTGGGTTCAATCCCTCCTACTTCCACCTTTTTGCTTCTCTTCTCTTCCTGTGTCTTGTGAGGTTCCTCAGGGTTCTGCCTGGTGGCCCACCCTATTCAACATATACATCCAGCCGCTGGTTGGACTCATCCACTCTCATGGCCTCTGGTGCTACTCGTATGCTGATGACACCCAGATAATCTTCTAGTTGGACCTTTCTCATCTTGGTCCAGCATCTCAGCTGCAAAGGTGCTTCGAGAATGTGGGCTGTTGGATAAGCGACAACTGGCTAAAGTTGATAGGTGACAAGAAGGAGGTCCTAGTGCTGGGCCCCCCTTCTGCCTCCTCTTAATGGAATCCCTCTTTCTGACCCCCATCTTTCGGTTCCTTTCCATCACCTCCGAAGTGGAGGGCAAATGAAAAGGGCATATCCTATTTGGACCTGTTCATACCAGGAGAACCCAGGGCCTGAACCCCTGCTCAAACAGCAGGTAAGCATGCACCAATATGTGTCTTTTCCCTCTGTCCCCACAGGCCATCCCCACCATCACCAGGCAATTTCAATATCAACTTTTCCGGTGCTGGGGTGAGGACAGGTGCTCCATGGCACAGTAAGTTGTGCATTTGTAATGGTTTTATTCTCACGCCCTGCGTGTGTGTGCCCGCTCCCCCCTCCCTTTGTCCTGGTTGCTTCCTTGTTTATTGGGTCTCCCACCGTCTCACCACGCTCTCATTGGTTGGCGTGCCATTTAAATCGGCCACCAAAGGTACATCCTGCGTGTCAGCCTCTTCGGCCAAGGACCAAAGGCTAAGGACAGCTCCAGTGGTGTCTGCCGATGTCTGCCGTGGCAGCACCTAGCCTGCAGCCGTCAACCTGCTGCGACTGATCAGGTAAGTCAAATCTTGGTGTGTTGTATTGTGCTGTGCTTGAAAATGTAGCCTTTTCCCCCTTCTAGGAAAGTCGAATATGGTTGTGCTGTATTGTGCTGTGCCTGAAAACTTAGTCCTTTTCCCCTTCTAGGAAAGTTGAATCTGGGTGTTTTGTAATGTTCTCTGCTCGAAAACCTAGCCCTTTTGCCCTTCTAAGAAAGTCAAATCTGGGTGCATTGTATTTTGGGAAAGTTGAATCTGTGTGGGTTGCATTGTACTATGCTCAAATACTCAGCCCACAACTTGGCATGCACAACTCAGCCATGTGCTCTCCCTTGCTTCTCTAGCCACGGGTGTCCTCTCGAATCGTAGGTCCCTGCATCATGTGCCGCCCCCCCCGCATTTACCTTCCTTCCTCTCGGATCTCAGCCCTTCCCTCTTCAATTTATTGGGCCTCATTAGGAGTTTGGAGGTAACCCTGGCGGCATTTGCGCCATGGCCGCCTCCAAATCCTTACCGACTCCGCCCTGGTGAAAGGAGCTATTACCGCCCATTCCAAGGTTGGCGGGGACGGTAATTCCACATTCACCAGGGCCCTTCCCCATTCCCATTTGAGCCCCCAGAGGGCTCAATGGGAATGGGGAAGGTGCTAATAATGGTACCGCAAATTGCAGTACTATTATTAGCACCAAAGTCCCATTGCGGGTCCCGTCCTTAACGCCTGGTAAATCCAGGGATTAAGGGAGGACCCACAAAGGGAACTCGTAATAGGGCAGTAAGGGATTACTGGTACCGGTGCCCTTACCGGTACCGCTAATCCCTTACCGCCCGGGTCGTAATGAAGCCCATTGTGTACTATTCTGACATTGACTTGTGCTCCACTGTTTTTCTGGCATTACTTTACATTGCCTGCATTTTTCTTCTAGGTTCCTGTTGTGTTCTGTGCCTTGTTGACTGTATTCACTTTGTGTTTGCTCTCTACGGTTCTTAATATTGTATTGCTATCCACTGTTTGTGGCATCATATTGCAATTGCCTGAATTCTTCAATTATGGTTCCCCTGCCGACTTCTGTGTTTTGCTTTTGGTCCTCTATTACATCTGCTTTATTTACTTCCAAGTTTCCTGTTGTGCTTTGTGCCTTGCCTTGGTTCTGTATTACATTTGCATTCTCTACTTCTAGCTTCCCCGTTGTGCTCTTTTCTTTCTGATGGTTCTGTGCTGCATCTGATGTGTAGGTCCTTTGTTCTTGTTCTTTGTTATGCCCCCTCTCTTATGTGCCCCCCCGTGCCTCCCTCCTGTCTGACCTCCCCTGCGTTACTTTCCCTCCCCGGAGCCCTGCCTGGTCTCCCCTCTCCCTACTCCCTCTTTCCTCCCGACATCCGCTGTGGTGCTCGCTGTCTCACCTATCTTTTCTAACTGTTTTTCTACCGACTATCCTATCCAAGTAACTAATTCTGGCAGGAAGAAGCTCAAAAGAGATATCTTGGTCTCCAACCCGGGCCTCCCTATCACTGATACCTATACCAGTGCTTCCTCCAGACAGACACTTAACAACATACTCTTTGCAGTTCCCTCTACAGGCCTACGGACCCACATATGGTCTCCGTTCTCTCTCCTTTTTCCTCATCTCTCCAATAATGGTGGCACCCTTTGGAAGGCCCTGGCCTCCTCCCACTGCTTTAAAACCATCATTAATGACACTGTCTTGGTCCAAAGCCATCACGCCACTCTCCTCCTCTTTGATAGACTCTTCCTGTGTCTTCTCAACTTCCTTTTCTCTCCTGCTATCCATTCTTACCCCCTTGGCTCCTCTGCCATGTCCTTCCTCTGCCACCTCTTTGGCACCCCTGCTGCATCTCTGGCCACACTGTTGCCTTCCTCCTCTGCCACCTTCCTGGAGGCACTTCCAACACTTCTGCAGGGTATATCTCTGGCCTGTACCCCTCCCCGTAACTCCTTCACATGTGACAACCTGCTCCACATCGCTACTCTTAAGTCTTGTTCAGCTGTCAAACACTTCTCTAACATCTGCCGTCTCCCAGAAGATCTTGATTTGGATGAACTCGGTCTCACCGAGACTTGGTTCACTGCCAGCTCTGTCAAGAGTTTCAACACTCTCCTTCCCAATGGCTACAAGATCCACTCCGAACCTGGAACCAACCAACTCAGTGGGGGTGTGTCCTTGATTTTCCCGGAGTGGATCCCTGTTTCTATCATTCCAATGCAGCACTACTCCTCCTTTGAATGCCTGGTCTGCAGGCTCTATATCTCTCCTGGCCTCTCTCTCATTGTGGCAACTATCTACAGGCCACCTGGCCAGGTCTCCCTCTTCCTCTCTAAGTGGGCTTACCTCGCCTCCTCACTGCTTGCATCTACCTCCCAACTTCTCGTCCTCTGAGACTTGAACATCCACCTGGATGATACCAGCCCTTTGTCAGGAGTCTTTCTTATCCTCTGCACTTCTCTCTCTCTCTGTATTCTTCCCTCTGGCCCGGTTCACTCTGCAGGGCACACCCTGGATGTTCTGATCTCCTCAGACCTCCAGTTCTCTAACCCTCTCACCACACCTCTCTCTTGGAGTGATCACTTTTCCCTTTCTTCCCACCTCTCTCTCTCTTCCACGCAGGTCAAGCCATCTCCAGCAGTTCCACCTACCTTCTCGGTCATCCGACCCATGAAGCCTGTGCCATTTGAGGCTGTTGATGCTACTTTCTCTCCTCCTCCTGCACCTTTGGCTGATTCACACCCTTACACAGTTCTCTCTAACCTTCATCTCTCTCTCTCTAACACTCTGGATGTCCATGCCCCTATCATGAGGACCCACTTGAAAGCCCAAATCCAAGTGTAACTCTCGGTACAAGTCTGACCTCACCACCCTTAAACGCAATTGTAGATGGGGAGAGGAAGTGGAGGGCATCTGGCACTCCCACTGACAAACTGGCCTGCCACCTGCTCCAAAGGCAGCGCAGACTCTCTGCACTCTCTAAGAAGAGAGCCTACATCCAAGCCCACATCTCTGCAGCATCTAACAACTCAGCCTAACTTTTCAAAATCTGCAAGGAGCTGGCCAATCCTGCTGCTGTCACTCGCTCTCCTGTTTCCTCCCAGGCCCTCTGCATGGCCTTGGCCTCTCATTTTTCTACTAAAACTCAGGACATCCTGTCCACCCTCTCTTCCTCTACCTCATCTTCCTCCTCCTCTACGACTCCAGGCCCGTCTGAGGCTGTTTCTCCTCCTCCTTTGTTCTCCTTTCCCCTGTTTACCCATGACAATGTTTCTAGAAAAGAAAGTCTGATATATGAAAGTCTTGTTAAAGCAGGTTCTACCTTGCTCATCCAGAGCAATCAAGGACCACATTGACAACCTTTCTCTAACCTTGGCCGATTTCTGCAATCACTCCACTTTACCCTCCCCCTTAAGCACTCTCTTGTGCACCCCCTTCTAAAAAAGCACTCCGCCAATCCTTCCTCTCCAGGTAACTATCGCCTGATCTCCATCCCTACTTTCCTGGGCAAACTCTTCGAAAAGTTGGCCATCTCCCAGCTTAATGTACATACTGAATCTGTTATCTGTTGGTTGCCTCCATGACCACTAGTCTGGCTTCAGAGCTGCAAGAAGCACGGAAACTGCTCTCCTGAACAACTGTGAAGACTTGCTCTCCAATCTTAACTGTAATCTCCCTTCTGTCCTAATTCTCCTAGATCTATTCTCTGCTTTTAACATGGTCAACTATGCCATCATGCTCAATCATCTCTACGACAACCTTGGTATTACTGATCAGGCCCTGGCCTGGTTGACCTGCTTTCTCACCAACCAGCCTTCTCAGGTCCAACTGGGGTCTTTCCTCCCTCTATCTCTCTCTCTACCTGTGGTGTCTCCCAGGGGTCTAACCTCTCTTCCTTGCTCTTCAACCACTACCTCGGTACCTCTTGCCCACCACATCGCTACTCTCTGCTTCAATTTTCAATGTTATTCAGAAGACACTCAACTCTCTTTCAGGCTCCCCTCACCCACCTCTGCTTCTCCTCTCCTACCAGAGTGTCTGCCCGCAAATTCAGGAATGGTGTGCTCCCAATGATCTCTGCCTTAATGCCAGTAAGTCGTAGATCCTCTTCATTGGGACACCCGCTCCCTCCTTTCTTCTCTCTCTTTGGCCACTCACTCAGGGCCCTCTTCCTGCTCCTTCCTGTGAGTCTAAGAACATTGTTGTCATATTCGACTCCACCATCTCCTTCTCTACTCACATCTCTGACGTCTCTAAGAAATCAAACTATCAGCTGCACCTCCTCAGAGGTATTCTTCCTTTTCTCCCTTTCCCCCAGAAGCTCACTGTCTCCAGAGCTCTGGTCCTCTATAGGCTGGATTATTGAAACAGAGTCTTTCTATATCTTTCTGCCTCTACTTTTCGACCTTTGCAACTTATCCAGAACAGGACTGTGAGACTTGTCCTTGGCCAAAAGCCCAGGGATTGTATCTCTCCAGCTCTGACATCTCTTCACTGGCTCCCCATGGCTGCAAGGATCAACTTCAAGACCGTCTGCATCATCCACAAGCCTTCTGGGGCCTGGCCGTTGTCTTCCAAAATATCTCCCTTCTCAAGCTCTCTGCTCATCCACCTCCTACTCTCTGAGCATCAGACACTTCTCCAAGCAGAGAGTTGGGGCAGAAATATCTCTTCATCTGGGACCTCACTCTGCAATAACCTCCCTGCCTCTCTTAGACCTGAGCAGAACCGCCTCTAGTTCCGGAAGCAACTTAAGACCTTCCTTTTTGCTTTCTCTCTTCCTCTCCTCTGTTAATGCACCCGCTTGCTCCGCACACTTGTCACCCTCTGAACTCGGGCCCAGGCTCCTGCATATCCAGTTGCCCTTGCACTGCATCCGGGCTCCCCAGCACTTAATGGTCTGTATCTACCACCCTACAATACCTTCTCTCTGCACTTGTGAGCCACCCGCTGGCTGCACTTGTGAGTTTACTGCACTTCTCCATTCCCCTCCCCCCTGGCACTTCTCCCATTTCCTCTTCCCCGCACTTGTGCAATGTGAATGACACAAGGCAAGTAAGATTGTTATTTTGTCTTCCCTTTGTTTCCCCCTCCTTGTCTTGTCACACCTAGAAACACTTGTGTACAGGCGTGTTATAAATGCCACATGATATCATATCGTAACTGTGTTGTCAGTAAGAGATTTAGGTGTCAAGCTGTCATCCATACTTTCCTTCACAGTGCAGGTAGAGTTGTGTGCCAATCTGGGCACTATAAACTCAGGGAATTGCGTAAGGCTCTTCCCTTTATTTCATCATGTCTGCATACTCTGCAGTAGCCTCTTTAGTGCTGAGCACCATCAACTACTGCAATTATCTGTACTTAGCACAGCTCCTTTATCTGGCACGATACCCTCAGCTCCTTCAAAATGCTGCAGTCAGATTGGTAACTTAGACATCCTTCTCCATGCATATTTAAGCTTTCTTTAGACAATTGCACTGGCTCCCTGTCATCCAAAGAATCAAATTCAAATCAATATGCATAGTGCATCAGGCCTTCTAATGCACTGCACTGGAGCAGGATATAGTCAGCCAAATTCGGCTCCTATTTGCATAGTCGCCCCGTGCAATCTCACAAATCTCTAACCATCTGAGTGCCTCATGTACAGCTCACCCGAGCGGGCAGCTGCACTTTTTCTGTGGCCGCAGCTAAGCTGTGGAACTCACTTCTACAGCTGCTATGTGCTGCTAAGAACCCTTCTCATTCCACCATCTTTTGAATCCGACATCCTATTTGTAACAGAAACATGGCTTCATGCCACATCTGGCCCAGCCCTTACTATCGCCATCCCCTTGGGTTTCTTCATATTTCGATGTTACAGACTCACTCTACACGAGGGGAAGAGGAGTGGCACTAATAGCAGGGCACTCCCTGTCCATTAGAGAATTCAAAACCATCTTAAATAACAACTGTGATGTCCGCTCAGTCAAAATGACCATCTCTGACACCATCACGTTCATACCATCTATCACGCCCCTGCAGGACCAGCTCTCCCCTTCAAGGAGGCACTCCTTCATACTTTGGGTGCCTACATAAAACACACCTCTAAAATCATCCTCCTTGGGGACCTTAACCTGGGATACAATGACCCGACAGACTAAGCAGCCAAATCGGTAGCCAACTCGCTTAGTGCTCCAGGCTTCTCACATTGTATTAACACCCCCATTCATAACAAAGGCCACACCTTGGATTGGATCATGGACCTCAACTTCCAGGTCTCTGTCTGCTCTAACAGCCGTTGTCCATGTTAAGACCACCACATAGTGCACTTTACTATCTTGCCTACTAGGCACACCAAAATGGCCTCAATCCTGCTGCTCCCTACCATTGCAGGCAGCTCCAGAAACATCACTAGGGGTGCATTGCCCCCCTGCTTAGCACACTTCTACCCTGAGACTCCTCATTCTACAGACCCCATCAAACCTCACCAAACTGTACTCTAAAACCCTGACTGCAGACATTGATGCAATTTCCCTGTTAATGTCATGCAAAGCTAAACTATCAGCTCATAGAAACTCATGGCTCACTCCCGACCTCCAACAGCTCTGTGCAGAAAAGAAATCTGTGTCTAAAAGAAGCCAAATGGAAAAAGTCGCCCAGTCAATCTCAGAAGCTGATGTTCACTACAGCAGCTTAGCACTATAAAGATGCTATCCTCCCTGCCAAGTCAAGCACTTCTAACACCTACATCACCATTGCTAAATGCAGTACACAAGAGGTCTTTACCATCCTCAGGGAACTTGAAACAATGGCCAGCCCCCCTGTCACCATTATCAAAGACGAAATATAGTGCACCAACATTCAATGTGCATTGTTTACCAAAACTGACTCCCTTCAAAGAAAAATCTAACTTAAGTAATCCTTGCTTTCTTTTAAAACCTTGGAGGAAAGAAGTAGAATTGTTAGGTGACCAAGACTCTTTTGAAGCTGCATTCAAAGCAAATGAAAGCATTATAACAAATGTTGATTTCAAACAATACAAAGAAATGCTGGACAATGAATGAAAACAAGAGGAAGAAATTGTAGCTCTGCTATAGAAAGACACTCCTGAAGGAAGTCAACCTTCTCTTACAGGACAGAAAGAACCACTTTGAGAACCACTCATTTTAAATAAAGCAGAGATAGCCATGACTGAGGTAGAAAATACCATGCATCAATCCAAACAATATGAAGAAGACTTGTCAGTGTTGAAATCAGAGCTAAATCGTGAACAATTCATAATTTCTGAAGAAGGCACTGAAGAAATTGAACATGGTTCTAAACATGAAACTAAATCTTGTAACTATAAAATTGTAAGCCTCTCCTCCTATATATAGTTATAAAGTTGTTTCTGTTAAAATGTTATTAATTATAATAATGAGCAAATTTCAACAAGACTTAGCAAACAACAACTTTTCATCTGTTGTAACAGCCCCCACAGGTTTAGGTGCCTAAAACATAGGAGGTGCAACTTTACACCGGCTTCTGCTCCACCCAGTAGAATACCAAAACAAATTAGAATACTACAAATTATCAGCAAAAGCTGCTACTGAAGTACGCAGAATCCTGAAACAAATGAAGGTGCTCCTGATATATGAAGTAAGCATGGTTTTCAACCTCATGTTGGCTTTAATTCAACTCAGAATGCATGAAGTCCTAAATACAAGACTACACAGAACTGTTTGGAGTAAAACACAATATTGTTTTTGGAGACTGCCTACAGTTAACAACAGTAAAAGGTAAACCTATTTTCAAAACATTAGGACACAAACAATGCCGTAACACACTCAGCATCATTGTAAATGTAAATCTCTTCCAACATTTTTGCTACAGAGAACTAACGCAAAACATGTGCAAGTGCAGATCTCACATATGCTAACATTTTAAAAATCTTTATAACTGATCTGCTTATGAAAGATGCTCAATCCATCTTAAATACTAGACTATTCCATCAGCTGTATGGGCAAAACACAACTGCTCCTGATGTCATGGAACAATTAACTCCTTCAAAATGCTGCAGCCAGATTGGTAACTTGGACCTCCTTCTCCATGCACATGTACCCTTTCTTTAGACAATTGCACTGGCTCCCTGTCATCCAAAAAATCGAATTCAAATCAATGTGCATCGTGCACCAGGCCTTCTATGGCACAGGAGCAGGATATAGTCAGCCAAACTCGGCCCCTATTTGCCTAGTCGCCCCCTGCGATCTCACAAATCTCTTACCATTCAAGTGCCTCATGTATGGCTCACCCAAGTGGGCAGATGCACTTTTTCCGTGGCTGCAGCTAAGCAGTGGAACTCACTTCTACAGCTGCTATGTGCTGCTAAGAACCCTTCTCATTCCACCATCTTTTGAATCCGACATCCTATTTGTCACAGAAACATGGCTTCATGAAACATCTGGCCCAGCTCTTTCTATCGCAATCCCCTTGGATTTCTTCATCTTTCGATGTGGCAGACTCTACACAAGGGGCAGAGGACTGGCACTAATAGCAGGGTACTCCCTGTCCATTAGAGAATTAAAAAACATCTTAAATAACAATTGTGATTTCCTCTCAGTCAAACTGACCATCGCTGACACCATCAGGTTCATTCCATCTATCACCCCCCCAGGCCCAGCTCTCCACTTCAAGGAGGAACTCCTTCATACGTTGGGTGCCCACATAAAGCACACCTCTAAAACCATCCTCCTTGGGGACCTTAACCTGGGATACAATGACCCGACAGACTCAGCAGCCAAATCGGTAGCCAACTCGCTTAGTGCTCCAGGCTTCTCACATTGTATTAGCACCCACACTCATAACAAATGCAACACCCTGGATTGGATCATGGACCTCAACTGCCAGGTCTCTGTCTGCTCTAACCGCCTTTGTCCATGTTCATACCACCACATAGTGCACTTTACTATATTGCCGACTAGGAACACCAAACTGGCCTCACTCTTGCTGCTCCCTACCATTGCAGGCAGCTCCAGAAACCTCACAAGGTGTGGATTTTCGTCCCTGCTTAGCACACTTCTACCCTGAGACTCCTCATTCTACAGACCCCATCAAACTCATCGAACTGTACTCTAAAACCCTGACTGCAGCCATTGACGCAATTTCCCTGTTAATGGCATTTAAAGCTAAACTATCAGCTCATAGAAACTCATGGCTCACTCCCGACCTCCAACAGCTCATGTGTGAAAAATAAATCTATGTCTAATAGAAGCCAAATGGAAAAAGTCACCCAGTCAAGCTCATAAGCTGAGGTTCACTACAGCAGCTTACAACTATAAACACACTATCCTCCCTGCCAAGTCAACTACTTCTAATACCTGCATCACCAATGCTAAATGCAGTACACAAGAGGGCTTTACCATACTCAGGGAACTTGAAACCATGTCCAGCAACCCTGTCGCCATTACCAAAATCGAAATATAGTGTGCCAACATTCAATGTGCATTGCTTACCAAAACTGACTCCCTTCAAAGAAAAATCCCCCTTAAGCAATCCTTGCTTTTGTTTTTAAACCTTGGAGGAAAGAAGTAGAATCGTTAGGTGACCATGGGCCTCATTACAAGATGTGCGGAATGGGTTTTACGGTGCCGGTAATGGTGCCGACGCCGTTAAACCCACTCCGCATGATTACGCCGGCCCCTCGCGGGACCCGCTCTGGATGTTTGGTTTTACCAGATGTCCAGAGCGGGTCCCACAAGGGGACTAGGGAGCTAACAACGGGCCGGTCGTAATCAGGCCGTTGTTAGCTCCCGCACCCATTCGCATTGAGCCCTATGGGAGCTCAAATGAGAATGGGGAAGGTACGGGCCTGGGTTCCCTGAAGGAGGAATTATTGGGCCCTCCAAACTCGGAATGGCCGGGTAATTCCCCATTCAGGGAACCCTGACCCGATTTTGGAGGCAGCCATGGCACCAATAGCGCCATGGCTACCTCCAAAGTCGTAATGAGGCCCCATGACTCATTTGAAGCTGCATTCAATGCAAATGAAAGCATTATAACAAATGTCGATTTCAAACAATACAAATAAATGCTGGACAATGAATGAAAACAAGAGGAAGAAATTGAAGCTCTACTATATAAAGACACTCCTGGAGGCAGTCAACCTTCTCTTACAGGATGGCAAGAACCACTTTGAGAACCACTCATTTTAAATAAAACAGAGATAGCCATGACTGAGGTAGGAAATACCATGTATCAATCAAAACAATCTGAAGAAGACTTGTCACTGCTGAAATCACAGCTAAATCGAGTGAACAACTCATAATTTCTCAAGAAGGCACTGAAGAAATTGAACATGGTTTTAAACATGAAACTAAATCTTGTAACTGTAAAATTGTAAACCTCTCCTCCTATATGTAGTTATAAAGTTGTTTCTGTTAAAATGAGACTTAGCAAACAACAACTTTTCGGAGGTCATTACAACCTTGGTGCTAAGTGCACCAACTTTACCACCATGGTGTAAACTACGTTTACACCATGGTGGATGGTGGATTTACCGCCCCATTCCAAGGTGAGTGGGGCGGTAAATCCGCATTTCCCATTTTCCCTTCCCCATTCCCATTTTTGCCCCATAGGGCATAATGGGAGTGGGGAAGGCGCTAATTACGCCGCCGTAAATTACGGCGGCGTAATTAGCACCATGGCGGGTTAGCGCCATGGACTTTAACGCCTGCCAAAAGCAGGCGTTAAAGTGGGAATCCGGCGTTAAGGGTTAATGCCGTCGTTAACCCTTAACGCCGGGGTTGTAATGACCTCCCCTATCTGTTGTAACAGCCCTACAGGTTTAGGTGCCTAAAACATAGGAGGTGTAACTTTACACCAGGTTCTGCTCCACCCAGTAGAATACCAAAACAAATTAGAATACTATAAATTATCAGTAAAAGCTGCTACTGAAGTACGCAGAATCCTGAAACAAATGAAGGTGCTCCTGATATATGAAGTAAGCATGGTTTTCAACCTCATGTTGGCTTTAATTCAACTCAGAATGCATGAAGTCCTAAATACAAAACTACAAAGAACTGTTTGGAGGAAAACACAATATTGTTTTTGGAGACTGCCTACAGTTAACAACAGTAAAAGGTCAACCTATTTTCAAAACATTAGGACACAAACAATGCCGTAACACACTCAGCATCATTGGAAATGTAAATTTCTTCCAACATTTTTGCTATAGAGAACTAACGCAAAACATGTGCAAGTGCAGATCTCAACTATGCTAACATTTTAAAAAGCATTATAACTGATGTGCTTATGAAAGATGCTAAATCTATCTTAAATACTAGACTAGTCCATCAGCTATATGGGCAAAACACAACTTTTCCTGATGTCATGGAACAATTAACTCCTTCAAAATGCTGCAAACATATTGGTAACTTAGACCTCCTTCTCCATGCATATTTACCCTTTCTTTAGACAATTGCACTGGCTCCATGTCATCCAAAGAATCGAATTCAAATCAATGTGCATAGTGCATCAGGCCTTCTATGGCACTGGAGCAGGATATAGTCAGCCAAATGCGGCCCCTATTTGCCTAGTCGCCCCCTGCGATCACATAAATCTCTTACCATCCAAGTCCCTCATGTACGGCTCACCCGAGTGGGCAGCTGCACTTTTTCCGTGGCCGCAGCTAAACTGTGGAACTCACTTCTACAGCTGCTACGTGCTGCTAAGAACTCTTCTCATTCCGCCATCTTTTGAATCCAACATCCTATTTGTCACAGAAACATGGCTTCATGCCACATCTGGCCCAGCCCTTTCTATCGCCATCCCCTTGGGTTTCTTCATCTTTCGATGTGACAGACTCTACACGAGGGGCAGAGGAGTGGCACTAATAGTAGGGGGCTCCCTGTCCATTAGAGAATTAAAAACCATCTTAAATAACAACTGTGATTTCCTCTCAGTCAAACTGACCATCTCTGACACCATCACGTTCATACCATCTATCACCCCCCCCCCCCAGGCCCAGCTCTCCCCTTCAAGGAGGAAACTCCTTCATACTTTGGGTGCCCACATAAAGCACACCTCTAAAACCATCCTCCTTGGGGACCTTCACCTGGGATACAATGACCCGACAGACTCAGCAGCCAAATCGGTAGCCAACTTGCTTAGTGCTCCAGGCTTCTCACATTGTATTAGCCCCCCCACTCATAACAAATGCCACACCCTGGATTGGATCATGGACCTCAACTGCCAGGTCTCTGTCTGCTCTAACAGCCTTTGTCCATGTTCAGACCACCACATAGTGCACTTTACTATCTTGTCCACTAGGCACACCAAACTGGCCTCACTCCTGCTGCTCTCTACCATTGCAGGCAGCTCCAGAAACTTCACAAGGGGTGCATTGCCCCCCTGCTTAGCACACTTCTACCCTGAGACTCCTCATTCTACAGACCCCATCAAACTCACTGAACTGTACTCTAAAACCCTGACTGCAGCCATTGATGTAATTTCCCTGTTAATGGCATACAAAGCTATACTATCAGCTCATAGAAACTCGTGGCTCACTCGGACCTCCAACAACTCTGTGTAAAAAATAAATCCATGTCTAACAGAAGCCAAATGGAAAAAGTCACCCAGTCAAGCTCAGAAGCTGATGTTCACTACAGCAGCTTACCACTATAAACACGCTATCCTCCCTGCCAAGTCAACCACTTCTAATACCTGCATCACCAATGCTAAATGCAGTACACAAGAGGTCTTTACCATCCTCAGGGAACTTGAAACCACGTCCAGCCCCCTTGACACCATTACCAAAGACGAAATTTAGTGCACCCACATTCAATGTGCATTGCTTACCAAGACTGACTCCCTCCAAAGAAAAAATCCACCTCAAGCAATACGTGCTTTCTGTTTAAACCTTGGAGGAAAGAAGTAGAATTGTTAGGTGACCAAGACTCATTTGAAGCTGCATTCAAAGCAAATGAAAGCATTATAACAAATGTTGATTTCTAACAATACAAAGAAATGCTGGACAATGAATGAAAACCAGAGGAAGACATTGAAGCTCTACTATATAAAGACACTCCTGAAGGCAGTTAACCTTGCCTTACAGGACAGAAAGAACCACTTTGAGAACCACTTATTTTAAATAAAGCATAGATAGACATGACTGAGGTAGAAAATAACATGTATCAATCAAAACAATCTGAAGAAGATTTGCCAGTGCTGAAATCACAACTAAATCGTGAACAACTCATCATTTCTCAAGAAGGCACTGAAGAAATTGAACATGGTTTTAAACATGAAACTAATTCTTGTAACTGTAAAATTGTAAACCTCTCCTTCTATATGTAGTTATAAAGTGGTTTCTGTTCAAATGTTCTTAATTAAAATAATTAGCAAATTTCAACAAGACTTAGCAAACAACAACCTTTCATCTGTTGTAACAGCCCCCACAGGTTTAGCTGCCTAAAACATAGGAGGTGTAACTTTACACCGGCTTCTGCTCCTCCCAGTAGAATAGCAAAACAAATTAGAATACTACAAATTATCAGCAAAAGCTTCTACTGAAATACGCAGAATTCTGAAACAAATGAATGTGCTCCTGATAGATGAAGTAAGCATGGTTTTCAACCTCATGTTGGCTTTCATTCAACTCAGAATGTTGAAGTCCTAAATACAAGACTGCGAAGAACTGTTTGGAGGAAAACACAATATTGTTTTTGGAGACTGCTTACAGTTAACAACAGTAAAAGGTCAACCTATTTTCAAAACATTAGGACACAAACAATGCCGTAACACACTCAGCATCATTGGAAATGTAAATCTCTTCCAATATTTTTGCTACAGGTAACTAACGCAAAACATGTGCAAGTGAAGATTTCACTTGTGTTAACATTTTAAAAAACATTATAACTGATCTACTTATGAATGATGCTAAATCCATTTTAAATACTAGACTAGTCCATCAGCTATATGGGCAAAACACAACTGCTCCTGATGTCATGGAACAATTAACTCAATCAAATATAAAATGCATGACTTTAAGGCCAACCCTTGCAAGCTGTGGTCAATTCACTGATACAATGTTGAAAAAATAAATGCAACCCATACTGCCTATCAGCTCCACAGACAAACTTGAAGTGTTCAACATGACACTCCCCATGAGTCAACAAGCAACAGCACAAATAAATATCTTAGAAAAATGTTTCTCCAACACAGCTAGGTTAGAAAAAGTGTTAACTCAGTGTATAAACTGCAGAGTAATTCTAAAATGTAACCTTGACGTAGAACAAGGTTTAGTCAATGAAGCAACTGGTACAGTTCCTGGCTTCCAAACATAGCCATATGACAATAACATTCAGTTTGTCAACATCCACTTTGACAAACCTGCAAAAGTTAAAAGAATAGGCTGCACAACAGCAGGTTTCCTTCTTTTAAAATACATGCATGGATGCAGAGAACAATTCCATCTATTGCATATGCTGTCACTATTCACGAATCGCAAGGTCTAATCCTAGATCACACACTGATTAACATTGGCAGCACAGTCTTTAAATAAGGTATGAGTTACATAGCATGTTCACGTCGGCATACACGCAATAGTCTATTTCTAGTTAATACAAGCAAACTCAATGCTGACATTCCTTGCATCCTGTAATACAACAGGCTAAGTGCACCGTACACCCCATCTACATATGTGACCTGTACATCAAAAAAGAAAATGTTTAAAAAGAAAACGAATACAAATAGAACCTATAACAGATCTCCTAATAATACTGCTAAAAAGCAAAGAGCAATTGCTCCTCCATCAAATAATACAACCACACAACTGTCAAGTCCAAAATCAACAGCCTGTCCATCAGATAATTAATAGACAAATGTCTCTTCTCAAAAAACAACTGCAGGCCCATCAAAGGATATAGAGGCACAACTCTCTGGTCCATTTAAATCCAGCAACACAACTGGAGTAAATTGTTACGTAAATGTAGCAATCAATCTTCTCTTCCAATTAGCACCAATTGTTCACAACATTTACTAAAAGGGCTCAGACCAGTGTGTTTGCAAATGCTTGTACTTCATAGAAATGCCACACATAATCCTGACAGCACATAAAGTGTCTAAGGTATAAAGCAAATATTGAACTACTGTACAGAAATTGTAAAATTTAACATAAACACACAGGAAGATCCACAAGAATTCATAATTCTGGTACTGGAAACCAAAAACATATCTTCCTGATATACACGTGGAAACATACAAGCAGTTTCTGCAACCATGTTTCACAAAAGCAGATCCCTAAAGAACAATTGATGTATGCAGTCCTCCAGATAAGGGTTATACTAGGTGTTTTTGTGCATGAAATTATTCTAAATAGAACAGCTTTATTATTTTCCTGCATAGATTTACACACAATTTTAGAGCAGAGGGCAGTGCAAAGGTCAGGTACTTGATAGAAAACAGAATACTTATTTTGTTTGTTATCTACATGGATGTAATTGAAAGCCATGGGAAAAAAGCCTCTGAAACAGAATTTATTTCTCTGAGCCTTTCAAAAAAAGAAACTGCAAACTGTGATAAAAGGAATGGTTTCTTTCTGTTCATCTTCTGCTGTGTTGTGTGTAGATGCTCAAGGAGCAAACAGAAGCACTGTGTATATTTATTTTCCTACCATTTTAGGATTGTATTATTAATAAGATGAACAACTAAGTTGCAATGGAGAATTCATCTTTTGTAGAAAATTATGTTTTTTTTTACCCAGTAAAAGCAAACGAGTATTGGCCAATTGTATTTTTCAGATTTTCTGTGCTGTGTGCATAATCAATAGGTAGATAATTCTTACACTTATAATTTAATGTAGATTCAAATTATAAAATAGTGTGTAATATGGTGGCCATGCACTGTCTAGTTTACATCCATTCAACCTTGCAGTCAATGGGGTACATTACTATAAATGGTCAGGCGTTCCTCAAGGGTGAGTGGTGAGTTACATTATACCAATCACAGGTGTTATAGCCTTTTAAATCTTCAAGACTACAATGAAAACATCCAAAACCTGACTCTCCAGGAAGTGCATGCCCTGGTAAAAAAAAAAAAAACAAGCAAATTAAAGTTACATTTGTAATTGAAATAGTAACTCAGAAAAACCTGTCCCTGTGATAATCTATGTTGGTATTTAACTTTATGTAGTGCTTCATACATGGTTCATCTAACATTTAGGCACTGTGATTATTATTCCACAGTTGTTACTCAGACTCAGTTTACCCACCTCTGAAGAATGTTAGCCAATAAGATAGTTTATCCGGTTGAGCATTTGTTGCTGCGATCTGTGCTTAATCTGTAGGTTGCAGTTTTGAATCCCGGAAATGCCAACTCAGTCTTTCATCCTTTTGACGTCGATAAAGGTGTACCAACTTCAGTTTGGTGATAATTGTGATAGATTGTGCACAGCGCTTTGCCAAAAGTGCTACATAAATAACAATTTGACCATGAGACTAGATATAGAATTTAGCATGGAGTTCTTGCCTCTCTGTACTGTTGTATCATAACATTGGCATACCAGTAGGTAGTAGTAGCTCCAGCAAATGAGGACTTTCATTAAATATCAAAAAAAACGTTCTGCTATCAAACCTCAGAACACATAATACAATTCATGTTTGGTTGACTATGTAATTGGCCAGGTTTTAGTGTTTTTCACCATTTAAATATGTACAGGAGAGATCAAATGACCATACCATAGAGAAATAATGAAAGGGTATTCTGTCACAATGTAGAAAGCTGCCGCATGGTAATGATTTCCATTCAGTTTTTGCACACGTTGGCTGAATGTCACATACATGTTATTCTCTCTCTTGAAATCACAATTACTCACAAAGTTTAAAAATATGGAGTAAATACTCACACCTCAAAATTTTATCTCGAGCATGCTGTGTATGTATCCATTGATTAACGGATGGTCCTGAGTTGCGCTATTCCTTGAATAATGCAGCATCCTCCTTGTTGTTATCACAATTTAGTTTTTTTATTTTGATTGATTTTCTCTTAAGAAAAACTGTTGCTTTTCACACGTTCTCTTCATAAAACATTATGTGTTGAATAAAGAAGAAATTCAAGTTCAGTTTCATTCACTGATAATGCTTTGTTTCTTAAGTAAACCCTCAGTTTACACCCACTGGTAGTGCTTAATGTTTTATGTAAACCCTCAATATGTCTGCTGAATTTCTTGCACATTGAAACATATGTCAGTAACATTGAAGTAAGTATACTTTGGTATTGGTGACAACAAACATGATTATAGAAGGTTATGTTGGTATGCATTATGCAATTGTATTTAAACAGTCAGGTCTGATTAAAGAGAATAATTGTACAGGTATATTCTGAAAATCATAAAAAAATCATAAAAGTGAAATAACTCCTGATCAGAATTGAGAACTGAATGGCAAGTGTCCAAATTACAAATCCATTTGGATTCTCGCTTACTTAAGATTTGTTTGGAATTGCCTCCTGTGGGGGGATTGAGGGGGGGATATTTGCTCAATACCAAAGAACCTGAGTTCACTGAGTTGTTCTTTGGTATGTGTTTTCTGAAAGTGCTATAGGTGATCTGTAGGCTTGTATTTGAATTGCTCTAATATGTTGTCTGATTATTGCTTTGAGTGATCTGATTGTGCTTCCTATATAAGTAAGGTTGCATGGACATGTTATTCCATAAATTACATTTTTGCTTTTGCAGTTGATTAATTGCTGGATATTTTCTTGTGTACCATTAGGTATTGAAAATGTTGTTTTTCCATTGTCTGAGTATTTGCACATTATACATTGGCCACACGTATAATTTCCACGTAATTGTGGCTTTAGCCACATTGTTGTTGGTATCTTTGCTTATGGTTTGTTGATCTGGAAATGGGATGGACTGAGTTTGTCTTTTACATTTTTAGCTTTGTGGAAGGTGATGGTGGGATGATCATCCAATGTTGTATGAAGATCTAAATCTGTTTTGAGAATATTCCAGTTTTTGGCAAGAATCTGTTTAATGATATGCTTTTTTGTAATATACGTTGTAATGAAACATATTTTGTGTTGTGAGCTATCAGCTGGTGGCTGTCATTTGTGTTGCGATAGATGTGCTCTGGTTCTTTTGAAGGTCTTTTGATAACTCTTTCTGATGAGATCCTGACTGCATCCTCTTGCCTGGAAGTTGTCCATTGTCCAAGATACATGTTTTACAAATTCCTCATTGGTAGTGCAATTTCTCTTAACCCTTAGCATTTCTCCATAAGGAATGTTGTTAACTACATGTGTGGGATGGTTGCTGGTCACGCTGATTATGCTGTTGGCAGCAGTAGCTTTGATATATAGAGTAGTAAGAAGCATGTTGTCTGGAATATAAAGGGTGATGTCCAGAAAATTGATTTGTGATTGGCTATATTGTATGGTGAGTTTCAAATGATAAGATTATCAAAATAAACCTGAAGTTGTGACAGACTGCCATTCCAAATCATGATGATGTCGTCAATATTCCATCCCCAAAAGATAACATTATTATTGTGTGTTAATGATGGGTGCTGCCATGCGTGCTCTAGTTCGTATTGCGCCACATGTTGGTTAGCATATGTTGGAGCATACTTGCCACCCATGGCGGTTCCTTGGATTTGTTTGTATAGTTGTTTATTGAATGTAAATAAGTTGTTGTTCAAAGTAAAATATAACATCTCCAAGATCATCTGGTTCTGGTCATGATAGGATATTGATTGGTTTTCAAGAAATAATCTGTTGTATGAAGTCCTTTAATGTGAAGGATACTGGTGTAAAGCACAGAAACATCCATTGTGGTTTTAGTAGTTTCTCCTGCTGTTGAAATAATTTGCACAATGATTTAGTAGCTTCTCCTGCTTCTGTTGTACTCTGTATGTTAGGTGTAGAAAAAAGAAGTTCACCTTCTTTATCTCTTTGGGAATAATTTCTCAGCATTTTTGTTTGGTTTGTTTTTTTAAAATTATTATTTGTTTTTATTTTTTTTATTTTGGTTGGCTGATAAATCAACCTTTCAAAATTTACACCAGCAAATTGCTTTACAAAATACATTTAAGATCTCATTTTACACAATATGCAAAATAATTAAAAAAAAATATTTTCAGTAATCAAAATAAAAAAAGAATAAGAGGAGCTGTAATACCAACAGGGTCTTTCATCATATAAAACAATGTCCTCTTGATCGCCCCCAAATTTATAATACACATCTTCTGTTCAATTCAAGTTACAACCAGTTTTGTTTTCCATTTAACTAGGATGGAATAACAGCATTAAAAAATTGAACTAGTGCAATCTTTATGGGGGTCTTTGTGTTAGTTAAAAGATAGGTCCAAATTTCATCATGAGAGCATAATGATAGAAATTGACAGCACTTGTTAAACAATCTATTCCTGGTTATGCTCAAAGCAGGACATACGACCACCAAGTGGCACAAAGATTTGATTTTAATTGGAACATTACAATGTCGGCAATATGTGTCACCTTTAGGGATCAATTGTCTCCTACCTAGGATCTGCCTCGTCAAACATAGATTGAGCCGAATCCGTAACATCTGAGATCTTAGAAAGTTAGACGGGCATTTGACTCAGGGGCCGATTCATGGAACAAACGTGCGCCGAAAATCTTCGCGCAAGCAGGCGCAAGCGGAAAAAAACAGGCGCACGCGCACGCGTGCGATTCATGGAAGTCCCTGCGCGTGTACACCCCGGGATGCGCGCCAAACCCGTGCATGGCGCACAAGTCACTGCAACATCCGGAAAGGCGTGCGCGACGCGTACAGTGAAAGCGCACAACCTCGGCGCATACACCAGAAAGTGGGCGGGACACGGGGCGTAACGCGCGGAATGGGAACAACGCGCGAAAATAAGGGCGTAACTGGGGATGTACTGCAGGGAAGCAAACGGAACGCCCACACGCACTCGAACCACACGTATTCATGGAATCGAATAGGGCAAAGCCACGCACAGCCAAAGACACGCACAAGCCGAAACACGTCTGCCACACGAAGGCAGGCGGTAGCGTCCCTGCGCATTACAAAAGTGGCAACATACAGCAATTGGGCCTGTGCGAGCGGGGCATGTGTATTTCGGGGGTGCGCGTGAACTCTTTCACGCGATCGGGCCTGGGGGAGCGGGCTACGTGTATTTCAGGGGTTCGCGTGAAGTTTCTCACGCGATCGGGCCTGGGGGAGCGGGCTACGTGTATTTCAGGGGTTCGCGTGAAGTTTTTCACGCGATCGGGCCTGGGGGAGCGGCTACGTGTATATCAGGGGTTCGCGTGAAGTTTTTCACGCGATCGGGCCTGGGGGAGCGGGCTACGTGTATTTCAGGGGTTCGCGTGAAGTTTCTCACACGATCGGGCCTGGGGGAGCGGGGTACCACTCAAAGTCTGCCTTGCGTGTAGAAGAACGTGTAGCCAACACCCGCTGTGAAGTAATAGTGTATGAACCCCAACGGATGGAAAACACACGCACCGCACGAAAACACATACAGAACAGTGTAAAGGCTCGCGGGATCTCCAAGCCCTGCCAGGGCAAAGCCCGTGTGCAAAACGTCACAGACGCACTTACGCTGTAAGGGCCTTTGGTCCAATGAAATCGCGTACGCGTGCTGACGCGCTTACGCGCTAAGGGCCTTTCCTCGATTTTCACGCTGACGTGCAGGATTTTCACGTGCCAAATCACTCCGTATCAAGCTGGCCACACGAAAACACACGGAAGACCACGCTCCTGCCCAGAAGGTCGAATTACTGCCCCCCAGTGCCCCGAGCAGCCTCCCACGTGCCATCTGCTACTGCCTGCCTGCCTGCTGCCACCGTGCCCTGCCATTTGGTGCCTGCACATCAGCCATCTGCAGGGGTCCAGTTGCTGTGTCCACCCCTGCTGGAACAGAAGACTCCCGACTCGGATAACATCGCTCCACAGCCCAGCCCCAGGACCCAGTTGCCCACCCACTCCTGCCCCTGGGGTTGCCATGTCGGGCACATCCACATCTGGCACCAGTGGCAACCCCCGGCCACAGGGGCAGAGGGGCACCAGCTTCACTGCCACCGAAGTTGGTGTCCTGGTGGAGCAAGTCCTGGGGCAGTATGATGCCCTCTTCGGATCGTCCCGCGCCAACAAGGAAGGACGGGAGAGGATCTGGGCCGACTGTGTGGTTGCCATCAACGCGGAGTGGGTGGCAACCCGCACCATCCAGAAGGTCAAGAAGCGCTGGGAGGACTTCAGGAACAGGACCCTCATAAAGGCCCGGCGCCTCGTGGAGGGGGGCCGGGGCCGCATGAGTTCCATCCAGATGAGGGTCCTGGAACACGTACACACAGCGCTCCACGCCCAGGTCCTTGAGAGGGAGACCCGTCTGGAGTTGAGCGGTAAGTGGCCAAGCATTGCTGTGTGAGACAGGGCATGTTGCAGTGTGCTGGTTGTCTGATACTTGCCTGTATGTGTGACATAGGCCATGTACGCATGTATGTGTGCAGGGACATCATGGTAATGCATGTGCGACCAGTAATGTGTGAACCGCACGGTTGTTGCATGTGTTTAAATGCGACATGGGGAGCCCTATGCAGATTGTACACATGAGAGCATGGCAGTCTCTGTTCCTGGACATGGGTGGGGGTGAGGGATGGGTGCTGATTCCAGGTACATATATGGTATCCATGTCTGTGTGCCTGACCTGCGTGTCTGTGACTTGTGAATGCCATGGATGCATGACACATGTCTGTGACAATGTACAGATTCACTGATGCAGCCTAGTCATACTTGTATCCACTGTGATTGGGGTGTACGGGGCCAGATGGATGTGACTGAGGTGAAGTGTGTGCATGTGATAGGCATGACCCATGATGCATGTGAGTTTCATTACATTGGGCCTCATACCGAGTACGGCGCTAACCAATGGCGCTATTAACGCCTTGGTTGACGCCGTACCCGGACCGGCAGCGCCTTGGTGGATGGCGGAATCACCGCCCCATTCCAAGGTTGGCGGGGCGGTAATTCCCCATTCACCAAGGCTCTTCCCCATTCCCAAATGAGCCCCCATAGGGCTCAATGGGAATGGGGAAGATGCAAATAACGGTGACCGTTCATTACGGTCACCGTTATTGGCTTGGAGGCCCCTTTGCGCCCTCGACTTTAATACCTGCTCAAAGCAGGCGTTAAGGGCGAGGGCGCAGAGGGAACTCGGAGTATGGCGGTAAGGGATTACCGCCACCGGTCTCGTTACCGGTGGCCGCTATCCCTTACCGCCATACTCGGAATGAGGCCCATTGTATGTTTCGAGAGTCCATTGGACATGTATGGAAATGTCCATGGCATGCACCATGACTGTCACTGTGTGTGTTTTGCCTGGACTGACACATGTGTTGTGGAGGGACATGATGGAAGTGTACTTTGACAGTGGCACTCATCTGCTATTGCTTCCTGTCTAGGGGACCATTGTACAGTACCCTGATGCTTGTGTTCTATGTCTCCCTCTACGCAGAGGCTAGTGAAGAAGAGAGCGGAGACGGCGCTGTGGAGCAAGGTGGCGGGGATGCCCCCACGGCTGCAGCGGAAGGGGTGGGTGAGCCCCCACAGGGGCCTGCTACGGCGGAAGACGGTGAGGAGCCATCTAGGTTGGTGGTTTCCACAGAGGAGGAGGAGGCCGCCACTGAGGCGCACATGGGGCCTGGTGGGGGCATCCCTGCTGGTGCAAGTGGTGCAGTCCAGGGGCAGGGGCAGGAGGCAGCACAGGTCACCGTGGAGGGGCCTGTGCATGTCGCTGTCCCTGACCCTGTGGGTGCACCACCATGCACCAGCAGGGATGCCCCGTCCCAGGCCCGTCCGCAGGTAGAGGGGATGTCCATGTCATCTGACTCCCCTCCACCTGCGGACGAGGGGACCCCTGGCCGTATGGAGAAAGTCGTGATTGGGGTCGCGATGCGCACGGCTGTGATTCGTGATGCCGTGCGTGCTTCCCAGGAGGAGCACGCACGTCATCACGAAGAGCACCGTGCCGGCGTGTCCCAATTGGGATCGTCCATGTTCGGGGGTTTCCTGCATGTGTCGGCCAATCTGGCGGCCCTCTCCTCCTCTGTGGAGACTATACGCCAGTCGTTCTCCTTGCCGTCTTCCGGCCCAGATGCCACCAGAGCCCCCTGTGGACCTGCCCTGACCAATGCAGCCATCTCGGTGGGGATCCCATCCCTGCCACAGTCGGGAGTCAGAGGTCCAGCAGGGGTGGACACCACAGCAACTGTACCCCAGCAGATGGAGGATGTGCCGGCATCATCAGGCAGGGCACGTGCACGACGACGTCGGTGGATTCCATCAGCCTGGATGCCGTCGTGCTGGCAGAGGCAGTGGCGTCGGAGGCAGCAGCGGAGTCAACGTGGGAGGCATCATGGCTCGGGGCCATCAACATCGGAGGGGTAGGCATCGACTGGAGGGCAGGAGGACCCAGGACGGGAAGTGTCTTCCGTGTGGCAGCGGTTGGGCCAGCAGATAGGTGCGGAGCAGCGGCGGGCGGAAGAGGCGCGGCTCACAATGATCAGGGCGGAGAACTCCATGCGGCGGGCCCTGAGGCGGGCCGAGTGCCTCGAGGCAATCCGCAGGGGGTTGGAGGAGGAGGCAGGGTCGTCCCTGCGGACCCTCGGGGCCATGGAACAGGACCGCCTCCGGGACATCGAACAGGAGTTCGATGATGCGCTGGCCCGGAACACCACGGAGTGAGCCACTGGACTTGCCCGCCGCCTTTGTATATAGTTATATAGTTAGTGTTAGGTTTCCTTTATTTATTTTTTTTATTTGGTTGCGATTGGACAATGCGCCACATTTTTGTATGTAGTTCAGTTTTTAGTTAGTTGTCATAGTTAGGTTTCATTTGGTTGGGCTCATGGACCCGGGATTATCTTGTAAATAGTTCTTCAATGGATTTGTCTATTTTTTGGATTTTTTTCATCGCCATGGAGCAATGGTTTTTGTTTATCATTTACACTTGGATTACTTTTCTGACTGTGACTTTGGACACCAATTTTTTGGATTGTGCTGTGTGTTTTTGATTTTTTTCATGGACATTCTTCTTCTTTTGGTTGTTTTGCTTTGTGGTTTTTCTCATTTCATTTCCATTCAAGTTGATTTTAAATACATTTTTATTTTCATCCTTCAATGTGTCGTATCATCTCATTGCTTTCATGCATGTCATGTTGGGTGTCTTAACATTCACTTGCAGCCATTGTGTGTGACAGACATGTGTTCATTTGCATTATTTACATTGGGTGTGTAACATGTCATTGCCTTTGATATGTGGGTGGATTTGATAGTTGGTTGGGCCTTTTGGCAGGGGAGGATGGCCATTACGGACATGATTGGGGATTGGTGGGACCCAGGTGCAGGGGGGCATGGATGGGACATGGGTGGGGCCTGCTGGCAGGTGCCCCACAGTGCTGGGGGGTGGGGGTGGTGGGAGACATGAGTTGGACATGGGTGGGGGCCTGCTGGCAGGTGCCCCACAGTGCTGGGGGGTGGGAGAGTGGGGCACATGAGTTGGACATGGGTGGGGGCCTGCTGGCAGGTGCCCCACAGTGCTGGGGGGTGGAGGGGTGGGGAACATGAGTTGGACATGGGTGGGGGCCTGCTGGCAGGTGCCCCACAGTGCTGGGGTGTGGGGGTGGTGGGAGACATGAGTTGGACATGGGTGGGGGCCTGCTGGCAGGTGCCCCACAGTGCTGGGGGGTGGGGATGCTGGGAGACATGGGTTGGGGCCTGGTGGAGGCTGCCCCTGGTGGCTGGGGGGTGGGGGTGGTGGGAGACATGGGTGGGGGCCTGGTGGTGGGTGCCCCTGCACTGCTGGGGGGTGGGGGTGGTGGGAGACATGGGTGGGGGCCTGGTGGTGGGTGCCCCTGCACTGCTGGGGGGTGGGGGTGCTGGGAGACATGGGTGGGGGCCTGGTGGAGGCTGCCCCTGGTGGCTGGGGGGTGGGGGTGGTGGGAGACATGGGTGGGGGCCTGGTGGTGGGTGCCCCTGCACTGCTGGGGGGTGGGGGTGGTGGAAGACATGGGTGGGGGCCTGGTGGTGGGTGCCCCTGCACTGCTGGGGGGTGGGGGTGCTGGGAGACATGGGTGGGGGCCTGGTGGAGGCTGCCCCTGGTGGCTGTGGGGTGGGGGTGGTGGGAGACACGGGTGGGGGCCTGGTGGTGGGTGCCCCTGCACTGCTGGGGGGTGGGGGTGCTGGGAGACATGGGTGGGGGCCTGGTGGAGGCTGCCCCTGGTGGCTGGGGGTGCCGGGGGACATGCGTTGGTGGGCAGTAGTGCAAGTTGATATGTGGGTTGGCTGGAGGGCATGGCCATGGTGGATGGGGTGCCTGCAGGACATGTGCAGGGTAGGCCCCTGTGGTGTGAGCCACCTGCAGGGGCCGTGGAGGGTATAGAGGGAACACCTGGGAGGACCCACACGTGCAATTCACGTGTGGTGCTCCCCGCGCACCCCTGTAATACACGTACCCTGATGGAATCGCGTGTGTAACTTCCCGCGCACCCCTGGAATACACGTACCCTGCTGATTTTGCGTGTGAAACTTCCACCCAACCCCGAAATACACGTACCCTGAGGGAATCGCGTGTGGAACTTCCCGCGCACCCCTGAGATACGTGTACCCTGCTCGCACGGGCCCAATCGCGTGTGGAAATTCCCGCGCACCCCTGAAATACACGTACCCTGCTGAAATCGCGTGTGTAACTTCCCCTGCACCCTGAAATACACGTACCCTGCTGATATCGCGTGTGGAACTTCACACGCACCCCGAAATACACGTACCCTGATGGAATCGTGTGTGGAACTTCCCGCGCACACCTGAGATACGCGTACCCTGCTCGCACGGGCCCAATCGCGTGTGGAAATTCCTGCGCACCCCTGAAATACACGTACCATGATGAAATCGCGTGTGGAACTTCCCGCGCACCCCTGAAATACGCGTACCCTGCTTGCAAGGGCCCAATCGCGTGTGGAAATTCCCGCGCACCCCTGTAATACACGTACCCTGATGGAATCGCGTGTGGAACTTCCCGCGCACCCCTGGAATACATGTACCCTGCTGATTTCGCGTGTGAAACTTCCCTCATGCCCGAAATACATGTACCCTGATGGAATCGCGTGTGGAACTTCCCGCGCACCCCTGTGATACGTGTACCCTGCTCGCACGGGCCCAATCGCGTGTGGAAATTCCCGCGCACCCCTGAAATACACGTACCCTGCTGAAATCACGTGTGTAACTTCCCCTGCACCCTGAAATACACATACCCTGCTGATATCGCGTGTGGAACTTCACGCGCACCCCGAAATACACGTACCCTGTTGGAATCGTGTGTGGAACTTCCCGCGCACCCCTGAGATACGCGTACCCTGCTCGCACGGGCCCAATCGCATGTGGAAATTCCCGCGCACCCCTGAAATACACGTACCATGATGTAATCGAGTGTGGAACTTCCCGTGCACCCCTGAAATACGCGTACCCTGCTCGCACGGGGCCAATCGCGTGAGGTACTTCCCGCGCACCCCAGTGATACACGTAGCCCGCTTGCTGTCCTGGTACAGGGTTAGCGCAGCCCTTTGCGCTGGATTGGGTATATTGATGGCTTTTCCCTGCGCGAGAGTCGTTCTTGGGGGCGTAACTGGCGCTGCTGCAGGGTCGCTGCGCCACTGTGCGCCACGGCTAGTTTTGGTGGCTGGAATCCATGAATACGCTGTGCGCGGAAATGGATTTTAGCGCACGCGGCAGGCGCAGGGATTCGCATGCGCACACTGTGCGCCAGCCGTGTGCGCCACTTGTGCGCTGAATTCTATGAATTACCCCATCAATATAGTTCCATGGAACGTAATCTTTTATGGCATAACATTATTGTTCCACCATCCACACATTCCGAACATTGTTTACGTGTATGGATACAATCAAACCAATACAGTTGCAATTTGGCTTTTATGGGATTCATCAAAAGGAGTTCAAGAGAAATGTCAGCATTAGTTAATGCTTCTATCACACAATCGCTCCATTTTTTAGGAAGGTTAAGACGAGAAGTGAGCAGATGTTTGCAAGAATGCCCAAAACATTCGGTGACGTGGCACCTATTAAACATTTTCTGTAGAGAGTGCAAAATGTCCACAAAACTTGGCTGTAAATAGAGATGGTTCCTAATTCATGGCAAAGTAGCGGTAATGGACTACATTTGGGAAGACCTAATACAGTCTTCCAAAAGTATGTTTCGTAATGGTCCGAAAAGGATCTTGGTTTTGGTGACCCTGTCTCTGCTCCATAACTAATTATGGGAACCACTTTTTGCTGAATAAATGTAATTATATGCGTTAGTGTGAATTTACCATATCTATACAGCAACAGTTTAGCGTGTGATGTTAATGAGCAAATTTTGTCATCCAAAGTTGCTATGTAGATGTGATCGTCTAGCAACTCAGTAAATGGAAGACCCAAATATTTATATTGCGAAACTATGGCTACTTCCTGATTTTGAAGGGTCCATTCATGGTTAGATGTTTTTTTCTTTGCAAAAGAATGAACAATTACTATTTGTGTTTTGTCTAAATTGATAATGAGATGTTTTCATTAACATACTATTTGTATATTTGTATTTGTATTTGTATTTGTTTATTTATAATGCGCAATCCATCAGGCCCGGGGGCATCAGGGCGCAATTTGTACAAGGTTGCAAGAAAAAAATACAGAGAGATTACATTACAAAATTTACAGTAACAGCATATTAACAGTCTTACTAATTATATATTACATAGGTTACAGTGCAACTAGGATTAACAGAGGATGTATCCTAAGGTGTACTCTTGGAGGTTGTTCAATAGGTTTTGAAGACCACACGGAGAGCAAGAAAGTAACACCAGGTCATCAGCATATAGGAGCCAGATGATCTTCTGAATGTCTAGTTTAGGGGCATCTGAAGTTGTCTCTTCAAACTTAGTACCTATATCCAATAGGAATAGGTTAAATATAGTAGGGGCTAAAATGCACCCCTGCTTTAGTCCTCAATTTGTTGGAATGGAAGCGGACAATAAACCATCTAGGGAGAGCCTTACTTGCAGCAAGGTGTTTGAATGCAGTAACTTAATTAAAATAAGAATAAAGGAGGGGCATCCATATTGTTGAAGTTTCCTAAAGAGCAGCTGCTGATCGACGGAATTAAAAGCATTGCTAAAATCAACAGAGGCTATGTATAGTTTTTGCTTATGTTCAGCATACTTACTCTTAATTAAATTAAGAATGAGCATGTTAGGCACGGTGCCCATTCCACTGACAAAGCTTTCCTGGAATGGATCTCTTTTGGCTTTGTGCCTAGTCCAGTCGTTCAACTCAGACTGTACAGGTTACCCGGGGCATCCAACATGGCAATTGGTCGATAACTTTGAGGGTTATTGCAATCACCTTTTTTGAAGAGTGGAATTATAATTGAATGCTTCCATGATAATGGAATGCTTTGAGTAACATTAACGTTTTGGAAGCTTTGAAACAGAATCTCAGTCCATAGTTCAGGATTGAGTTTAAAGATTTTATTGGATAACCCATCTTGGCCCGGGGCTCTGGACTGACTTATTGAAGAAATGTAATGAAGTATGTCAACTCTTAATATGTTAAGATGAAAAACAGGCAATAGCTCACATACCTGTACTGATACCAAAGGGACTGGATTAGCGTACATTTTCGTAAAGTACTGAATCCGGGCCTGTTATTATACATTGTGAGTCTGTTTCAACGTTTGCGGAGTGATTGTAGCTTCATTAAGGGTTGACCATATTTGTGCAGTGTTCTGATTGTACATAAGATTCAACATATGTTCGCCATCCTTTTGCCAAAGAGTTGCACGATATGTGCGCAGCCAATTTCTATAACCTGTCTTCGCTTTGATCAAAGCAGCTAATTTTTGGCTTGCTGGAAGAAAGGCGGCAACGCATGGTATTCTGTTTTTTTTATTTTTAACTTGGACATCTAAAACGTGCCTTCTTGTATCTGTGGGCTTTTTTGAATTCTGAATGTTTACTGTGAGGTCATAATAACACACATTGTTCCCCTCGCCACTAAGTCATGAGTGGACAAAAGCAGATGTGCAGTTTGCAAATTGAGTTAAGCTTTCTTCAGACCATCTTATGCGATTCAGTTGGGCATTTGTCCCCTAACGATCCCGGAATAAGTTGGGGATGAATTAGATGTCACTGTGTGTAGTATGGACCATGAGCTAGTTAGCATGTGATGGTCACTATCTACAACCGGCAACACCTGCAAAACCGCTATGTATGGCAACAGGCTAAAATCAACATACATATAGTCAATAATAGCTCCAGACTGTCCATGTGCCCAGGTAAAATTTGGGGGCATATCCCCCACACATGATCCATTGAGCATACACAAGCCACGTGAGGACATCATATGTTTCCAGTGAGTTTGTCTGACCTTTTCTTGAGCTTTCCCATGTGAAAAGAAATGCAAGTTAAGATCCCCGGCTAAAACAGTGTGGACAATGTCCGGTATCATAACAACATAGTCTAACAAACAAGTAAGGTCATAAAGAAATTTCGTATCGTCAATCCCCTGAGAATTCTAATAAACGTTAACTAAGGCATACAGAACGGAACAAACTGAAACTACGGTCAATTGGACAAATGGATTTGGCGCATAAGAAAAAATCATTTTGAGGTCGGAGCTAGTTTTAATGCACGTAATTAAGCCAGCCATGGGTCGCCCTTTGTCGCCTTACAATGCAGGCATAAAATGCATGATATGATCACGCCAAGAGGGAGAGATGGTAAGCCACGTTTCTTGCAGCATGATAATATCACACTGATTTAGTGTGGAGTCTTTGTTATTGAACAGGTTGCAATGCCCACAAGTATTCCAAGATGTACATTTTAAAAGTCTGTCCTCGTGCTGATGCCTTAGTTAACTTTTTGTCTCACAATTACAAACGCATTTGGGTTGCACTGGATGATCATCAGAAACAACATTAAATGGAGCTTGCACAGAGGCAGGACAGCTAGAAGGCTCAACAACAAAAGAGGGACCTAACAAAAGTACAAAGCCCATTTCAAATAATTGTTTTTTTTGCAGTCCAAATGATGTTACGAACCAAAAGAGAGCGCAACTTCAAACATATGGTGGTTAGAACATTTTCATTAATAAATTCGACCTGCTCAATGTCTGCCGTTCCTATATCTTCTAATTGTTTTATATCAGGGAAGATTTCAAGGACACTATGGGCCTCATTACGACCCTGGCAGTATGGGGATAACGGCGCCGTAAAAGGTGCCGGCGCCGTTAACCCCGTACCGCTTCATTACGACCAGGCGTGCTTACCGGGTCCCGCGAGGGAAAGAGGGAGCAAACAACGGGCCAACTCATAATGGCCCGTTGTTTGCTCCCTCTCCCATTTCCATTCCCTATGGGGGCTGAAATAGGAATGGGGAAGGACCGGGTCCGGGTCTTTGGAGGGAGGAATTACTGGGCCTTCCGAACTCAAGCTACATTATTTTACAGGTCCTGCTACCAGATTACATGTAGTGCCAACATATTATACATGCTCACACAAAGTTCCGCTTACCAATATTGTAGAAATGTTTTAGAGTGCATTTTCCTTGTAAAAAAGGTACACATGGAGGGACTCCCAATGCACCTAGCAGGTTTTTTGAATTTCAATACAATGGTTCTAAAAGATACATTTTTAAAACAAAAGCATTCATATACAACTATTTCTCTTTTTGAAGCAGGTTACTTTTTAATAAAAATTAGAACTATTTACTCATGGCTTTGATGTCTTTCCAATCTACGTTTGTATGTGCCAAACTCCTTCATCACTTTGCCAACTTCCTCTGACGTTAGAGGTTTATTTCCTTTCAATTTCCAAAAACGTTCAGACTTGCAAATGAAAAAGGAAGAGCACTTGCATCAGGGCAGGTTCCACCTTCAGTTCAGCACAATTTGCTATCTTTCATTGCTGTCTTCCCAGCCTAAGGGCCTAATTCACAGAGCATTTAGAGCGGTGCAAAGTGTCTTTGCACTGCAAAATTACATTTTCCACCAGGCCTAATTCACAGAGAGGAACAAAGTGACTGTTCACTGCAAAAGTACTTTTTGCACTGCACGAAATGGGCCTAATTCACAACAGTGTATCACATACAAATGTTTTATCAAACATAGCACATACTGTGTACTACTTATGACGGTAAAAGAAATGTAATCTATGTTTGCACCTGTATCTAATTGTATTTCATGGAGTATGTTTTATAACTAATTATATTTTCTTTTCTTTACAGACATAAAATCACAATTGATACCCTTCTCACTATATCCAACTCAGCATCCATACCTAATATCATACTTACTGCAATCTGTAAGCCAAATAACTACATAATTCAATATACAATGTTCATTTTGATTACATAATCACTGTGCTCATATTACTGAGATTATAGCTAGTGTCCAGAGCTTCATGTTTGCAGCTGGGAATATGGTTGCAGACTTTAAGATTACATAATCACTGTGCACATATTACTGTGACCATGGCTAGTTTTCAGATGATTTGGGGCATGGCAACTACACAACTGTTCCCCCAAGAATCTGCACACTGGTCATGGCCACAAATATACTCTTTAGCCATAGTACAACCACTGTACACACTTCAGTAACAACTGACATATATATTTCTATTCCAAACACATCTATATTACTCACACTCACTAATTTAATGAAATATGTCCAAATGATGGCCTTGGGCAGACGTTTTTTTTTTCTTTTCGGTAACCAATCAGCAGGCACATTTGGTGTTCGCGAATGTCACACAGCTCCCTGATTGGTTTAGGAATTGAGTCCGCGGACCGGACAGAGATATCATACATTTGGTTGGCCTACTTTTTGGCAACTTTAAAAAATAATCTACTGGACGTACTTACACCAAATTTGAAAAAGCACACTTTTGAGACCAGACCGCCACTCCTCGCACAAGTTTTGTGCAAATCCGTCCAGTGATTTAGGCTGTAGACGTGAGCACATTCTTTTCAATGTATGTCTATCTGGATTTCAAAAGGTTTGGGACCCCCACTTATAACTTTACTGCCCCTTGATGAAATCAGCCCAAACTTCACAAAGTCATTCAAAGGTGCCCTATACTCTCTTTTGTAAACTTTAGTGAGGATTTGTTGAGTGGAGCCAGTTATAAGCCATCCAAAAACTGCTCTGCCTATGGGTTTACCAACTTCCCCAAAACAAAAGGGTCACTACCGCAGACCCTGTAATGTACATTTAATTGAAAGACAATCGTATCATAGGAATTTAACAATTCACCCCAAATCTAAGTTCCCACAATTATATAATGAAGGTCCTTTGACAGACAAGACTAACACCAATTCTATGACAATTAATCAATGAAATATGTATGTATGGTGTGCTGCTTATATGAATTAATATATCACAAAATAATGAGAGCTTTGAATCAGGCTAATAAATATTGGTCATCCAGCAGAAGAGATCAACGCATTAAACAGGATGGCAAATCAATGTTAAAAATAATTGGGAAGGGGGATATGAGAAATTTATGGTCCGTCATTCACCAACTCAAAGAACACCCTAGTAAAGCTCAATGTAATCTGATGGCAGAGGATGTTTGGGTTAAATATTTTACAGCCAATTCTGCATCCGTGAAGGGGAGAACCAATGACAGAATAAAAAAATACTTTAGATGGGCTCTGCCAATTGAGGAACAGATCGTGGAAGATCTGATGTTGTCCTCATGGAGCTCAAAAGCGGCGTGCCCAAATGGTCTTACCTATCAAGTGTTGAAGAACAACAGAACACTCTGGGCTAAAGTGCTGTGCTGGCTTTTCAGAGACATCCTCATCAAACGTACATTTCCACCATCATGGAAATCAGCAATAATCATCCCTCTCTTCAAGGGGGGGCGATCGGTCTTCTCCTGAGAGTTATCGGCCAATCGTCCTCCTTGATATAGATAGCAAGATTTCTATGAGAATTCTCCTTGAAGAACTGGAGGGATGGGTAAAATCCAACATCTTATCCACACATCAAACGGGTTTTAGAAGAAATATGTCGACTGAGATAAATGGGGTAACCTTGAATATTTTAAGTGAAAATACTAGAAATAAAGGAGAGTTACATCTTTATGGGGCGTGGGTAGACTTTTCAAAGGCCTTCGACCAAGTCAACAGGGGTCATATTTGGGCCAAACTCAAGAAATGGGGCATTCGGGATGGTCTTCTCTCCATGCTAATAGAGCTGCATAATGATACAACCATTAGGGTGAGATTGGACAATGAAGGCAATGGGCCTCATTACGACCCTGGCGTTAACCATGGCGCTACTAGCGCCACGGTTGACGCCGGTAAATTACCAACTCCGCCATGGTGAATGGCGGAATTACCGCCCCATTCCAAGGTTGGAGGGGCGGTAATTCCCCATTCACCATTGGCCCTTCCCCATTCCCATATTTGCCCCCATAGGGCTCAATGGGAATGGGGAAGGCGCTAATTACGGCACCCTAAATTACGGTGCCGTAATTAGCTCCTAGGTCCCTTTGCGGGTTGGTTTTTTAACGCCTGCTAAAAGCAGGCGTTAAAGTGCAACCCGCAAGGGGACCTCGTAATCAGGTGTTAAGGGTTTAACAGCGCTGACACATTTTACGGCAACGTTAACCCCTTAACGCCTGGGTTGTAATGAGGCCCAATCTATCTGACTCCATTAAAGTTGGACGTGGAGTTTGTCAGGGTTGCCTGGGAGCCCTGCTGTTTTCAACCTTTAATTAGATGATATGGGGACTTTCTATCTGGTGCAGCTTTAGCCAGTCTATCAATCAATGGTAACAAAGTTTTCTGGTTGGCCGACTTGACAATACAGCGGTGGGTCTGCAACATCTCCTAGTTAAAATGGGAGAATATGCCATAGTGAATGGGTTAACAGTAAATGCCCTGAAATCTAAAATTAGGATTTTTAAACATGCAAATAAAAGGGTTGCACGCTCCAATTGGGAACTGTCAGACTGAATTATCCAAAGGGTGGAAGAACTCAAGTAGTTGGGATATGAGGTCTATTCGGCTCCTTGCATTAGTAAAGTGGAGGAAGAGCATAAAAGGAAAATAATGCAACTAGTGACACAAATGAGGAAAGTCCTTTTGAAGTTCTGTAGTTTTTCACTCATCCCCTTGATCAAATTCTACCTAGCCTAGTCATCCTTTATGGCCTGGAGACTAAACCAGCACTGTGGTCGGTGGAATGGGAAAAACTTGAGGGGAAGATCTGGAAGAGTGTCCTTAACCTCCCCGTAGCAGGAGTAAGATTCGAACTGGACCTGAAATCATTGAGAATCCAGGCTGAATGGAAACTTATATCATTAATCTGGCTCATTATTACAAGCCAGGAACAGTCCTTGTTTGGTGATATTAGAAGTCATCTCTCTTCGGGTAAATTTAAGATGTTGGTAGCACTGGAAGAAAGAAAAAAAAGTCCCATTGCGGGAGTGGAAACAACTGTCAAGATCTTGATCCATAATCCTTTGAAGGTAAAAAGGGCTTTGGAGACAAAGGATTGGATCGACACTATACAGTTGATGCGATCCTGATCCTTCCATAACTCCTTCATGCAAGTAGACAAGAAGTTAGGGATCCTCCCGAGATATTTGGTGAAGTTTCCAAACTGGAAAGTTTGGTCTGACTTTGTGCGAATAAGACTCAATGTAGTCTATACTGGGGAAATTCTGCACAGTAGGGACCAGGGGCATAATGCATTGAAACTGTGTTAGATATGTTCAGACCCAGGAAAGCAAAACCTTAAGCATCTACTGACAGAATGGGAAGGCATGTGGCCCACTAGATTAATTATTTTTTCTAAGTTTTGGAATGGGGTCAGAGTGTTTCTTGCTTGATCATTTTTGGGACAGGTTGATTTCGGGCTATGAAACATCCTTAATAAAAGCTGTAGTTCAGGTATTGATCAGATGTGAAATCATGACTAGATTGGACTGATTATATGCACACAGAAGTTATGTGGATAACCGTTCTCCTCTGTCATAATTTTGTTTGATATGCCTATTGGGTTTTAGTTTATGTGATTCTTTTTAATTTTAATTGCTAATTGTAGACTATCAAATGTGTTATTTCTTTTATTGTGTGCAATCGTACCTCTAAAAATTGTTTTGTAAAAGGTTCTAATAAACATATACAATAAAAAAACAAATTTAAAAAAAGTATACTGACATGTCTTAGTTATAATGCAATTGTTATCAAATGGGATTGAAATTAATAAACAATGTGGCAATTCAATACAAAGGTATTTATGTGCGCAATGGCTTTCTGCTTATATGAATGTATATATCACATAAATATATTCTGATAATTTCTTAGTGATAAAGTCATTGTCACCACATGCAATTGATACTAATAATGTATCCATTTGCCGTGTGTTATCAGATAGTTAAAAAAACAAAAGATAACACAGCATTCATGACTGTGGACTGTCTCCCATCCATGTAGTAACCAGGACCAACCCTGCTTAGGTTCAAAGTGAAGAAAGATCCAGCCCCGTTAGGCCATGTTTCTCTAAGTGGTCTTTTAATATGGGCTCATTTATTAGGCAACATGGCCTTAGGAGGCTGATCCCCTTCCATGCTTTGAAGCTAAGCAGGGTTCTTCCCAGTTACTGCTGGGATGGGAACCCCACTGTTGCTGTAAAAATGTGTTTGTCATTATTGACTGGGAGACTACAAATACCAGAATGCAATTCAGCAAAAGGCAACAAATGGTCTTTGAGTACAAAACTGTTCAGGACTGACAATAGCACACTTTAAAATGTTTTTATTTTGATGCCTATAGGGTTGTCCATCCATGCAATAACCAGGACAGACCCTGCTTAACTTCAAAGCGGGACTGACCCTGCTTAGCATCAAAGCAAGGAAAGGGCCAGCCCGTTTCTTTAAGTGGTCTTGTAAGTTTAGCTCATTTGTCAGGCAACATGGCCTGGGGAGGCTAGCCCCTTCGCACCTTGAAACACTTGCGTATAGGCATGTTGTAAAGGCCATATCATATCATATCTTCTGCACTTTGAAACTAAGCACTGGCCTGGTTACTGCATGGATGAAAGACCTGCATGATGATTGTGCCACTGGCATGGCCAATGTTTTTTCACTCCCAGCGTCACTATATCTGGAAAAAATAGCTTCATAAAAAAATCTGTTACCGCGGGTACTGAACTACACATACCATGTCCTTTATAGCCTTAAATATAGCCATGGATATCGGAAAAACACTGAAACATAAAAATGCTTTCCTGCCCCCGCCCAAGACCCTAACCAAGTGCCCCCCTCATCTGTGCCGACTCCCCAGGTTATCTCTGGCATTGAGAGAAAAACAAAATGGTGGCTGTTTAAATTCTAAAAACACCAGGTTTTGGGGAAATCCCTATGATATAGCTATCTATTTTTGAGAAGGGGGCACCCCATTCTTCATCGAATATTTAAAAAACGACTGCACGGAATAACCCCAAACCACGCATGGATCGCAAGTCAACGATTTGTGCATAAGTTATTTTGGACCTGGTCCAAATCTGTCCAGCGGTTTGGACTGTGCGCTTTGGCATACACTTGACATTGTATGTCTATGGGAAAATGAATGAGAAGTAGGCCACACTTTTGAAAAACAATTTCTTTTGTCTTCTTAATTACTTTTTTTATTTTTTAACACATCTTTACAAAACGTTGCAGTCCATGGCCCACCTGATCTCTATCTTCTCCTCTAACTTCCAGTGTTATGCAGATGACACCCAGCTCTCTGTCAGGCTCCCCTCAGCCTGCTCTACTCTCTCGCTAATACCTGACTGTCTATCCGTGATTTAGGTCTGGTGAGCCTCCAACAATCTCTGCCTTAATGCCGTAAGACAGAGATCATTCTCATCGGGACAACTACCCCCGCCGTTTCTTCGCTCACTCTGGCCGCCCTCCTTCAGTCCTCTTCCTTCGCCTTCCTGTGAGGCAAGAAATCCTTGTGTCATCTTCGACTTCACTCTCTCCTTCTCGACTCAAATCTCTGATGTTGTCAAGAAGTCCGACTACCAGCTGCACCTCCTCAAAGGTAACCTTCCTTTTCTCACCTTCCCCCAGAATCCCACTGTCTCCAGAGCCCTGGTTCTTTTTAGGCTGGACTACTGCAACAGCCTCTTTCTCAATCTACCTTCTGCTGCTCTCCTTCCTCTGCAACAAATCCAAACCAGGACTGATGTATCCTTGGCCCAAGACCAAGGAATCTATCTTTCCAGCCCTCCAATCTCTCCACTGGGTCCATGAGGCTGCAAGGATCAAGTTCAAGACCCTTTGCATTGTCCACAAGGCTTTCTCTGACCAGGGCCCGCACTACATCCAAGGCTCTCTTCCTAAATGCCTTCCTCTCTACTGGTCAGGCGCTGCACCAGCTAGAGAGTGGGGGGCAGATCTCTCTCCTCTGCTGGTGCCTCCCTCTGGAATGGCCTCCCTTCCCCTCTCAAACTTGAGCCAGACTACCTGAAGTTCCGGAAGCAGCTCAAAACGTTCCTCTTCTCCTCTGCTTTCTCCCTCTCCCTTCCCTGCTGACCTACCTGTCTGCCGCACTGACCGTTTGCCTGGCTACCCTCAGAGTCTCACTGGGTACCAGGCTCTCTCTTGATCAGTCACCCCTGCCCTGCCTCCGGGCCTTCCACAAACATGTGGGTTGTAACTGTTACCTCTACAGTCTCTTTCCTTATTGCACTTACCCAGATCTGTGCAGCCCTGTGCTGCACTTAACCAGACAATTGCTGCCCTGTTTCCCGTCCTTCTCCATTACACTCCCCCTTTCCGCTTTCACTTTCTCGCTCTCGCACGATCTGAATGACACAAGGCCTAGTAAGATCATTTGACCTGTCCTTCTTCTGTCCTCCCTGCCTTGTCTTGTCACACTTAGAATCACTTGTGTACAGGCGCGTTATAAATGACATATCATAGCATATCATATCTACAAGCGCCTTGTTTTGTGGCTGGTCTCTTGGTGACTGTTGTGATATATTGCACAACCCTAACTAACTGCTTTTAAGCAGCACAGAAAAGATAGAAAAATGACCGGCTGCAAGATAACATATACCCAGGTACTTTTGCCTCCATAGAAAAGCTGGCACCCATGAATATACACACAGTAATTGAACATATATCTTAAAGTGAAATACACAAATGCAGTAAAATTGACCTTTCCCTTAGAAGAAAGTGTGCAAGACAAAATAGTAGTGGACTTTTAAAAAAAAGTAACGAACACCAGAAAAATAACCTGAGAGAGGAAATGTTCCAAAAAATATTCTGGAAAAGTATAAAAGGTGCTCATCTTTTAAACCCTGCAATCTGTGGTGAAATATTCCATGGAAAATAAAATCCCAATACGAAACAAGTGCTTGTGGTCTTCTGGCTTGGCATCTGCGCTGAGAACATGACACCCTGAGTAAAATATTGGTAACCAAATTCTTGAGCAAGCTTGCAACTTCAAAAAAAGAAACACGGGTTGCGGCCACCTTCTGAAAAAAAGTTACGCAGTCCATCCACATGTGCCATTTGAAAAGCAGGCAGTATCAGGGCACATAACTGCACCTGTGTTCAGGATTGCATACTTGCTTGCCACATTGTGGGCAAATACTGATGACTTCATTGCCCTCTCATCATTTCCCCTCCTCACCGCTATGTCTGGCTTTCAACACTGCTCTGCTTTATAAAGATACCTTGGAAAGTACACCTGCCACACTGTCTCACTCATATATATATCAATCTTTATAGAACTATGTTAGGCAAACACTCATATATATATCAATCTTTATAGAACTATGTTAGGCAAACAGTGTACACTTGTGGCATTATTCCACCAATCTTAACTGCGATACTAAAAATGATAAGTGAATGACTGTGGAAAGATCGGTGCTAGTGACCCCACTGTTTATTGTGAACCCCACTGTTTATAATGAAGCGGCTCTGAACTGTAAGAGAGTTACAGTAAATGTGTTAACTTAAAGAAGGCAATTATGTATCCAAGATTCTTTTTAGTAGAACAGTGGGAAAAGTGATGGGTGTGCTTCAGCTGCTCATTCTTCTAATAACATTGTCCTACAATGTACTTAGTGGGAGTTGACACTGTTGTTTCCTACCTACAGAGTGGCAGAGGCAGCGTTTGGTGGCAGGGATTGTGATGGCTCTTGTGAGGGCATCAGCATTCCAAATTATTAATGGTCATTGGCATCTGCAAAACATTTTCAGTGTGGAGCATATTTCCTCATGAATTTTTTCAAAATTCTGAGTGCAGCAGCAGCAATGCACTCTCAAGAATTCTTTTTAAAACATGAGTTGACGTGCCATTTAAAGGACATTTAAAAAATATATATTTTATAAAAAGACAAGGAAAACTTTTTAACATTTCGTGATTTCTATTTATATGCCATGATTCCCATTGTTTGTCTTTCATGATGTGGTACCCACATTTAGGGGCCGATTCATGGAACAAACGTGTGCCGAAAATCCCAGTGCAAGCAGGCGCAAGGAGGCCCAAGCGTGAGAAAGCAAGCGCACGTGCACGCGTGCAATTCACGGAAGGCGCTGCCCTACTTTCCCACTGGTTGTGCGCCAAATCTGTGCATGACGCACGCTGGTGCACACGTCTCCAAACAGCGTGCCCTAAGCGCACAGCGAAAGCACACATAGCGCGGCGCACACAACAAAAGTAGGCGGAACAGGGGGCGTAACACGCGGAAGGGGAATAACGCGTGAAAAAGAAGGCGTAACTGGGGAAGTACTGCAGGGAACTACATGGAACACCCACACGCACGCGAACAACCCGTATTCATGGATTCCAATACGGGAAACCCACGCACGGCAAAAGACGCGCACAGGCGTCAACGCATCCGACACACAAAGGCTGGCGGAAGCGTCCCCACGCACAGTATAAAAGTGCGCGCAAACAACAAACACGTATATACAGCTACGATGAATGCCCCAGATGTCGCAGCACTGATCGTGGGACACAGCAGGAGGAGGAGAATAGCCAGGGCACACATTTTTTCACCACGGACAAGCATTTTTGGGATGCCTGACGACCAGGTCTATCGCAGGTATAGGTTTCCACCCCGACCTAACATCCCCCACCCTCTGCTCCCACGCATTGAGCCCCTTGGAGAAGGTGCTCAATGTCCTGCACTTTTTGGCCACTGGGTCTTTTCAGCGGACTACTGCCATAGTGGAGGGGGTCTCACAGGCCACGCAGTCACACTGCCTACACCACGTCTTGGCAATCATGACTGCACACCCCTCAGTCCGCAGGCACATATACATGCCCAGAACACCCGCAGAAAGGCAGGCCATTGTCCAGGACTTTTACAGGGTGGCACACTTCCCCAAAGTGCTCAGTGCCATAGATTGCACCCATGTGGCCCTACGTCCACCTAGGGCCACTGAGCACATCTACCGAAACCGCAAGCACTGGCATTCCATCAATGTACAGGTGGTATGCAATGCAAAGGGAATCATCACCTCTGTCTATGCAAACTACCCTGGCTCCACTCATGAGGTGTTTCATAGACAGAATGTCCGCCCAGAGCCGGGACCTGGAAGCTGGGCAGCATGGCGACACATGGCTCCTAGGTGAGTACAAATGCCCGTGCACATGCATGCATGTCACACACACACACAAATACACAAACCCCAATAATCACAACCATTATCACCTCTACAGGGGACAGTGCCTACTCTCTGAGCAACCACATGATGACGCCAATCCGGAACCCCACCACAACACCCTAGGTAAGATACAACGCAGCCCATATTGCAACCAGGGCCATAGTGGAGCGCACATTCGGAGTGCTCAAGTCACGCTTCCGCTCCCTTGACCGCTCTGGCGGGCAGCTACTCTATGCACCCCCAGTAGTGTGCAGGATCATTGTGACAGCATGTGTCCTGCACAATGTTGCAACACGGCAGGGCGTACCGGTGGACACAGCGGTGCCCCCACATCCCCAACCACAGGCACAGGCACTGCCCATGGGAGGGGATAGGGCACGTGGCGAGGAAGCACGGACCCCGCTTGTGGACAGATTGTTCACCTAAACTCCCCACCCCGCGGAGTCCACACAGGCCTGGCACATACCAGGTGACACTCGATCATGACAAAGAGACAGCCAACTGCCACAACCTTACCACCCTGAGATTGTTGCCATGGAATTGCCACATTGTGTGCATCCCTAGCTACTTAAACACAAGCAATTCTGTGTGACCAAAAGGCATACATGCAAGGTGTGAATCACACAGACCTGCCAGACAGGCCATGACTATCACTGGTATGTCACTCAAACCCTCCAAAACCACAACATGACATGGCAAGCAATAGCCATACACCAACACAGTAACAATAAGGTACACATTGCCATGTGAAAAATGTAAATTGGCATCAGACAATGATGCCTGACATGAAATCAGATGAAATGACTCACCAACAACCTCCCACCCAAAATAAGTCATACCCAAATGCATTCAAAAAGTTGTAGTTGAAACATAACAATGAATGCCTGTCTACATGCACAATGTGCATTGCAAAATCAACACTGCAGCTACTGTGTGCCATGTCCACCTCCTGCAACACACTGCTCAGTGCACAGCACAGTGAACAGCCATTGTGTGTGATTCACACCCTGAGCATGACATCTAAGCGACAAACTACATAGAAAACCAAATTAGGCATGTACAGGATCCACAAATGGTCAGAGAACATGTGCTGCAGGGACACAGTGGGCACCAGAAGGCAAACAGAGTGTACACATGGACATGGAAGGGTGGTTGTACATGTAGTGAATCATAGTGCGAGCGTGTGGGTCAGAAGGGACATGCACTCAACATATGCATGTGAAATCAAGTGACCATCAGTGTCGTCTACACATCACATGTGAACATTCACCATGTGTATACCCCAGCATGTCAAACCACAACTATCCCCTCACACCTGAAAGGTAAACACAACACATGAACAGGCATCGATCAGCACAATACATCATGTACATAGGAAAGCACAATTACAATTTCAGGGTGCCCATCACACTGCAGGGCAAGGCAATTATCAACAACAAAACACCCCCCATCCCTCACAAATCATCACGACCCACTGAACAACTGCATCTGGGTCATTCATCATACATCCTTGAATTCCACCTGGCCACAGGATCACCCTTCCCCTTTGTCACCATCTCTCCCCTTGTGTGTAAAAAGTTGCCAGCACCCTCACAGTCCACCTAGATTTGCAAAAGCACAAAATCCAAGAGAACTCAAAGCAGGACAACAGAGAAGCCAAGCAAATACCCTGCAGGCAGTAAAACAAACCAGAACAGCCTCCAGTAGATGACTTCAAGTAGCAGTACGCCACAAAGGCCAAGTACGACCACAATGATGTCAACAACCAAGGTAGCACAGTAAAACAATGTCACAACAGGATCTGAACCACGTGTGGTACATAACATAGAATGATGCAACACAAACAGATGTCTACTGTCACAGCTCCCGTGTACAGGCGCAGGAGTGGCACAAAACAACCACCCCCACCGTGGTCTGGGTGCCTGCAAGGTCTAACTCACACAGGCCTCTGAGACCCTGGAGGGGAAGAAGGGTCAGGGATATGCAGTCAGCACAGGCATTGGCATACTGGATAACAGGAATGAGGGGCAGGAGAGGGGAGTAGGATTGACACGGGAAAGTAGGGAATGCACCAAAATGTAGTACACACATTAACACATACACAAATCGACAAAACTTGTTCACATGCACATAGCAGCAAATTACTCAAATGGAAGTCAAAGAGAAACTTATCTCTGGGGTGAGTGCTGGTCTCCTGTCTGCGCACTTTCCGGTCCGGTAACAGGAGCAGTTCAATGCTGTAAAGAGAGCCACAGTTAATAATCTGTGCGTGCCCAAAACACACAAACACACTACCAAATATGCCCCAAAGTAACAAAATACACTACAAAGAGACAAACTTGTGTGCATGCTTCATACCCATACGTAACATTACCCCTCTGATGGTTCATACACAGTCAATGCAGTAAGTCAGGCACTGGTGGGTGCATGGCAAATGGAACACCAATGTGTCACGATTCGCACAACATGCAATGTTCCCTGTATAAGCAGACAGACGCATATAGCAGGGTCTGACTTCAGAACAAGTCCTGTACCACCATGACCAAAATAAAGTAGCCAGTGCATGTATCAATTTCTACTTGGAAATTAAATGCACTGCACCTGAGTCTGTCCCTTGCTGTCTGTCCCTGTGAGCTGCTTCATTCCATGTCTCGGAATGCTACATGGCTAATACAAGTGCCTCAATGGACCATGGTGGACCGGAGGGTATGTGCCACTGCCCCTGCAGGTGCCCCAGACAACTTTCACATCAACTAGCCATCAGTCCATTAACACATCTGAGCTGTATTGTGCGCTTCTACACCAATATTTGTCCAAGTTCACCATCAGTGCTGCTACTAAGCATGCATGTTCAACTGGCCAGGTGGAAGGTTTGCTGTGTTGTGACCCCCCTGTGCTGCTCACGTTTCCTGGATTCTCTTGAAACACGTCATCGATTTTCGGATGTATGATCGCAATCCCTGTGCCATGCGCATGTCGGCAGCACCAAACGTGTCCTGATTCCAGATGTCCAATGGCCCATGTCTGCTGGCAAAGGGGGTCTTGAGGTTCATCCCCCTGCAGAAAGTACATGAAACACATGATTAATGCTTAATATTCATCTGTGTGTGTCTCTTCAGGCATCACATGACTGGACCATGTCAGAGACATACATCAGAAATCACACCATCAGTCCGTCTTTCACAGCAACAGTGTGGAACACACTATCTACGGCATGATTTGCAACAAGCACATGTTCATAAAATTCATTAAAGATAAGAAACATACTACACATGAATCATTAAACACCCCATCTAGCAAAAGAAGAACAGTGGACAATTGCACCCCAATCATCCCCACTAGGGGTATTAACACAAGTTCCACAGCAGCAGACATGCCACAGATATGACAGTCCATTGCTCTTGTGTAATACACCGAACCATCCTTGCGAGCCCATGGATAAAGGAATCAGGAGTGGCATATGTGAATCAAGGACCCCAAGCAGCAAACACATACACAAGACAAGCTTGAAGGGCCCAGCTGGAACAGACAGTGGATGCTTTCAAAAGCCACAAAGCACCACAACGTCACATGAAAGCACAATAGACTAGCAATTTTAAACTATATTAACTAATTACACTAACTATGAAAAACCTACTTTACCTATTTAAACTAACTATCAAACAGAAACTTAACTAACTAAAGTAAAAGAAAAATCAAAAATGGCCACATACGACCCGGAGGGGGGGGGGCACCCAGGAGGGGGTAGGTACAGAGTGCTGCTCAACACCCACATGCAATGATGCTGAGGAAAATAAAAACATCCATGGGCTCAATGCCTGCACAGCCTGACCTATGTGGGAGATAGATTGTCATCCAAGTATGGCTCTTCCTGGAAAGGAGGACGTGGCACAGGAGCATGACCACGCCTAGCCGCAGCTTGCTCCTCGTCGGCAGCAGGTCTGCCGGATGGGTGAACCAGGTTCTGTGTGGTGATGACATGTAGGTCTGCATGCAGAACCTCCCGTGATACACGTGCTTCCTCTTGTAAGGTAGTACGTGTAACACAGAGTTCCTCCTGCAAGGCCTGGCTTGACAACTGCTGCACCTCCCGGCAAGCATGTAGCTCAGCCGAGATGGTACTCTCAAGCTGTGCAAACCTCTCCTCTGCCCGCTTCCTCTGGGACATCAGAAGGACACCCAGAGTGGATCTGAGGGAAGCATCCTCCTCCCTCAGGTCCTTTATGTGTGCCTCTGCGTGAGCAGCAATTGCTTGATGCAGAGATGACATTTCAGCCTGGCGTGCCCTGTCTGAGGCCGCCATGCCCAGCCTGAGCGAGCGGGCCGTGGACCTTGCCGCCTGCTGCTGGAGAAGCACCTGCCTAGCAGGGGGAGTACAGATTGGGCCACACGCTCCATGCTCTCAGCGATGTTCTCCATTGCAGCCCCCTGCCATTCAGAATGGGCAGTCATGTCTTGCTCCCACTCAGTATACTGTGGTTGCGTGCGCTGACCACGTTGCTGGGCTTGACCCCTGCGGGACCCAAGGACTGTGTGTCCCGGTTGTGTTGGCACCGCCCGCGACTGCACGACTACATGCCCCCGTCAACGTGATGTCCCAGACACATCAGTGACTGGTGTGTAGGGTGAACCTGCGTCCCGATCCACCACAGGCGGAGGTACCAAGACTGTCTGCATCCTCAGTGCAGGTGTCGCGGACAGAGGAGTGTCCACATCAGAATCACTCACCCCTGACATATGGACCTGATGCTCATCCAACTCAACATGGTCGTCAGAGTGTTCTTCAGGGCTGGACTCATAGGCAGCCAGAGACAAGATGGAATGTAGCACTGGGGGTTTTTTGTGGCCAACCACCCCACGACCCCCACTTGTGCCGGGTTATTGTAGTGAGAACAACCCTGTGTCTGGCATGACAACGCCATCCTCCGGCTCCAATGCGTCATCATCTGAAAAATCTGGAAAATAGAGAGAAAAAAGGTCACTACACATGTTAGAAGCACACAACACACACACACCGACAACAAACACATCAGTTAGACATGTGACACACAAAATAGAACCTGGCATGCATACTGGGTCAACTTGAATTTGCTTCTGTGATTAGACCTGTTGAAAGGTGGCAGTTTGCACTGAAGTGGGTCTATGCAGTGCAGCAAATATGTATGTTACTCACTACCTACATGTACAAAGACTCCATGGTGTGTGTCAGAAAATGTGAAGGCAGTGCAAGGTCAACTTCAGGCATGAAGTGCAATGTGCATTCAATGGGTAGCATATCTACAAGAAAAGAGCCCCTCCACCCAAGTGCAAAATCAGGGATGCCTAGCATGGTCTCAAAAGGCTGTGCATAGACCTGTGTATTGACAGACAGTATTGACTAGCATTAACAGCTTCATGTGAGTCAAGTGACAACACTGCAAATGATGATGGGACAGTAAGCAGGACACATGATGAAACCTCTGGAGTCCACCCACGTGTGAAGAAGACACTACACCAGTTGGACAGAGTCATTGGCCTTTAAACATGCTAAGGCCTGTGACCCTCACAGATTGTCTGACCCTAAACATGTGTGCAACGCAGTACTGAGCCACATTTGACATGGGAAGGCAGATGAAATGCCATGCAATTTAGGTCATCCTGGACTTGTATTACAGTCATCATCCAGTCATGGACACATATGGGCATGCGTGGATTGCACATGGAGCATGAATGGGCACTCATGTCCCTGTGGGGCATCTGACCTCTGCACAGTCCAAGTGAGACACCCTGCATCAAGTACTAAGGATGTACCACAATGGATATGGCTGGTAGATTGGCCGCTGGATGTTAGCATGTACACAGGAGGCATGAACACGGAAGTACCCAATGGCAATATTGTAGCAGACCAGTGCTAAGGTGGAATTGGGGTACAGAGCAGGAGGTTGAGGGGCAAGGGAGCATGCCTACATTGGGTACCCCCTTGCAGGCAGAGTACACATGCACGTCAGTCATGCTATGCATAGTTCCTGGGCTGAGAGGAAGCTCACCCCACGCTACATGCAGAAGTGCCAGTGAGCTGGAACATGGACCGGAGGGGCAAACTGGTAACCAGCATGTGAGTAGGATGCAAAAGTGGTGATGTGGACAGTCCCCATCTGCTCCACATGTCCACCATCTGGCAGAGTAGACATGCATCAGGGAAGCATTGCATTACTCACACACCATAACCATGTACACGTGACATGTAGTGGCAGTCATGCACATCACATCACACAAATAAAACACACACGTCCTCCACAAACACGCATCAACACTCACTGGAATGTGCATCAAAGTCCGGCATCTCTCCCACTCCTTCGACCGATTCTGATGGTATGAACTCCGCAACAAGTGATTCATGCGGAGTGAGGTCTTCCTTCCGCTGCAGGCCCACCGCCAGTCACCAGAGTCAAGTTGTAATTTGAGGCACACTTAGCCTTAGCGCTGCATTTGAGGTCATTCCAACACTTTTTGCACTCTTGCGCCGTGCGCACCTCATGGCCGAATGCACTCACATGTTCTGCAACTTGCTTCCAGTGGGTATCACTGTGGGCAGCCATAGTCTGACAATTGGCATCCAGTAGCATGTCACAGCTGTGGACCCGCACGTAGTCCACGAGGTAGTCCAGTTTCTGGTTGCAGAAAGGCTTCTTCCTCGACGTGCAGGAGGTTGTGGCTTTGTGTGGGGTCCCAGCCTGAGCTGCAGGTGCAACCTTCCTCCTCTTGGATTGTGGCGTAGACCCTGGCTGGCTGATGCCGCCCTGATCAGCATGGCCAGTGGGACCAGTGGATTGAGCCAAGGGAGTGGCAGGTGGAGGGCATATGGACCTGATGCTGACATATGGACCTGATGCTCATCCAACTCGACATGGTCGTCAGAGTGTTCTTCAGGGCTGGACTCATAGGCAGCCAGAGACAAGATGGAATGTAGCACTGGGGGTTTTTTGTGGCCAACCACCCCACGACCCCCACTTGTGCCGGGTTATTGTAGTGAGAACAACCCTGTGTCTGGCATGACAACGCCATCCTCCGGCTCCAATGCGTCATCATCTGAAAAATCTGGAAAATAGAGAGAAAAAAGGTCACTACACATGTTAGAAGCACACAACACACACACACCGACAACAAACACATCAGTTAGACATGTGACACACAAAATAGAACCTGGCATGCATACTGGGTCAACTTGAATTTGCTTCTGTGATTAGACCTGTTGAAAGGTGGCAGTTTGCACTGAAGTGGGTCTATGCAGTGCAGCAAATATGTATGTTACTCACTACCTACATGTACAAAGACTCCATGGTGTGTGTCAGAAAATGTGAAGGCAGTGCAAGGTCAACTTCAGGCATGACGTGCAATGTGCATTCAATGGGTAGCATATCTACAAGAAAAGAGCCCCTCCACCCAAGTGCAAAATCAGGGATGCCTAGCATGGTCTCAAAAGGCTGTGCATAGACCTGTGTATTGACAGACAGTATTGACTAGCATTAACAGCTTCATGTGAGTCAAGTGACAACACTGCAAATGATGATGGGACAGTAAGCAGGACACATGATGAAACCTCTGGAGTCCACCCACGTGTGAAGAAGACACTACACCAGTTGGACAGAGTCATTGGCCTTTAAACATGCTAAGGCCTGTGACCCTCACAGATTGTCTGACCCTAAACATGTGTGCAACGCAGTACTGAGCCACATTTGACATGGGAAGGCAGATGAAATGCCATGCAATTTAGGTCATCCTGGACTTGTATTACAGTCATCATCCAGTCATGGACACATATGGGCATGCGTGGATTGCACATGGAGCATGAATGGGCACTCATGTCCCTGTGGGGCATCTGACCTCTGCACAGTCCAAGTGAGACACCCTGCATCAAGTACTAAGGATGTACCACAATGGATATGGCTGGCAGATTGGCCGCTGGATGTTAGCATGTACACAGGAGGCATGAACACGGAAGTACCCAATGGCAATATTGTAGCAGACCAGTGCTAAGGTGGAATTGGGGTACAGAGCAGGAGGTTGAGGGGCAAGGGAGCATGCCTACATTGGGTACCCCCTTGCAGGCAGAGTACACATGCACGTCAGTCATGCTATGCATAGTTCCTGGGCTGAGAGGAAGCTCACCCCACGCTACATGCAGAAGTGCCAGTGAGCTGGAACATGGACCGGAGGGGCAAACTGGTAACCAGCATGTGAGTAGGATGCAAAAGTGGTGATGTGGACAGTCCCCATCTGCTCCACATGTCCACCATCTGGCAGAGTAGACATGCATCAGGGAAGCATTGCATTACTCACACACCATAACCATGTACACGTGACATGTAGTGGCAGTCATGCACATCACATCACACAAATAAAACACACACGTCCTCCACAAACACGCATCAACACTCACTGGAATGTGCATCAAAGTCCGGCATCTCTCCCACTCCTTCGACCGATTCTGATGGTATGAACTCCGCAACAAGTGATTCATGCGGAGTGAGGTCTTCCTTCCGCTGCAGGCCCACCGCCAGTCACCAGAGTCAAGTTGTAATTTGAGGCACACTTAGCCTTAGCGCTGCATTTGAGGTCATTCCAACACTTTTTGCACTCTTGCGCCGTGCGCACCTCATGGCCGAATGCACTCACATGTTCTGCAACTTGCTTCCAGTGGGTATCACTGTGGGCAGCCATAGTCTGACAATTGGCACCCAGTAGCATGTCACAGCTGTGGACCCGCACGTAGTCCACGAGGTAGTCCAGTTTCTGGTTGCAGAAAGGCTTCTTCCTCGACGTGCAGGAGGTTGTGGCTTTGTGTGGGGTCCCAGCCTGAGCTGCAGGTGCAACCTTCCTCCTCTTGGATTGTGGCGTAGACCCTGGCTGGCTGATGCCGCCCTGATCAGCATGGCCAGTGGGACCAGTGGATTGAGCCAAGGGAGTGGCAGGTGGAGGGACGACCAAATGCCTGACTTGCGTCAGTGGCAGCTGGGTGCCCTCTAATGGACCCTGCGCAGCAACATCCGCTGTGGCAGGATCATTGACCGCGACTGTCCTGGTTGGCAGACTCACAACCGGGGTGTTGTTGGGTGCATCTGCCCCTGCACTTGCCAACACGCAGCTGTTCGGGGCAGCAGATGACATTACTGCCCCCGGGACAAGTGTCTTGGTCAGGGCAGCCCTGTGTGCCCCTAAGGTTTCCCTCCGGGCCTGTTGGAAATCTTACAAGGGCTCTTCAATTGCCAATGCAGCCTGCGCTGGCAGACCCTGAGCCTGGGTGGTGGTGTAGACAGCTGCACCTGCAGCTACCACTACCCTTGGGCCTGTGGCAGTCGATGAAACAGACTGCCGGGTCACACAGGTGCCAGTGCCAGATGCAGAAGCTGCATCTCCCAGAACCACAGGGGGTGGTGGCATGACTGCACCGACACATGGCACAACATCGTGCTCAAGTGGCGCACCCCTGCCGCTTCCCCCTCTGCGGCCACCCTGGACACCCTGGAGTCCTCCTACTCCATGGTCACCCCGGCCACATCCCTGACCACGCCCACCACGAGGAGTATGCCCAGCTGAGGTGCCCCTCACCTTTGGTGGCCTCCCAACCATGGCACAGATGGAGTAGTGCCGGCACAGATGGAGTAGTGCCAATGGGAGGTGTACACCACAATTGACCTGGGCAATTGGGGTGAAGGGGGTGGGATGCAAGATGTTAACAGCCCCCCTGCACCTGCAAGGCTGTGTGTGACCCCAGTAATGTAGTGACAGGTCACACTACGCTCAGGCACCCCAAAACTGCAGTAAAACCGTGTACACAACCCTGCAGCCTACGTGCGTGGAATCAACCTCCCGCAGTACGCAGTGGCACCCAGTAACACGAAAAAGGCGTATGCGTGGGACACGCAGGCTACTATGACTTCGAAAACGGGTGCGATACACAGGGGTCCCCGCAGTGGGAAAAATAGCATGCGCGACTCACCGTCTGACTAGCGCGATGCAGAAAAACACGCATAGCCAATGCCCCCGCCAAAAGAAGAGATACGTCCTCGATCGCTGTGAAGAAGTTATGGCGCGTGAAACAACACGAAGCAGCTACACACGTCGGTCTTCACGAAAGGCACGTACAGCGATCTGCTGGCCCCGCTCACCTTTAACCCGTGCTTAGGGAAACGCTTGTGCGCGTCACGTGACTTAAGCGCGTAGGCCCTTTCCCCAGATTACACGCATTCAAACGCGGACGAGCAGCATTTTCATGCACGCTGAACCACTATGCCCACGTCACGAGGGAAACGCCCACGCGCATACGTGCTTACACGCTAAGGGTCTTTGGTCCAATGAAAAGGTGTACGTGTGCTGATGCGCTTACGCGCTAAAGGCCTTTCCTCCAATTACACGCTGACGTGCAATTTTTTCACGTGCCAAATCACTCCGTATCAAGCTGGCCACACAAAAACACAAGGAAGACCACGCTCCTGCCCAGAAGGCCGAATTACTGCCCCCCAGAGCCCCGAGCACGCTCCCACCTTCAATCTGCTGCTGCCTGACTGCCTGCTGCCCACGTGCCCTGCCATTTGCTGCCTGCACGTCAGCCAGGGGTGCAGTTGATGTGACCACCCCTGCTGGAACTGAAGACTCCCGATAGGGATTCCATCGCTCCACAGCCCAGCCCCAGGACCCAGTTGCCCACCCACTCCTGCCTCTAGGGTTGCCATGTCCAGCAGAACGCCATCGGGCAGCACTGGCAGCCCCCAGCCAGAGAGGCAGAGGGCCACCAGCTTCAGTGCCAGGGAAGTTGGTGTCCTGGTGGAGCAAGTCCTGGGGCAGAATGATGCCCTCTTTAGAAGTTTGCGTGCCGACAATGAAGGACGGACCAGGATCTGGATGGACATCGTGACTGCCATCAACGCGGAGGGGGTGGCAGTCCGTGACTTACATCATGTCAAGAAGCGCTGGGAGGACTTCAGGTCCAGGACCCTCAACAAGGCCCGGCGCCTCGCAAAGGCAGTGGATGCTGAGGGGCGCCAGGGCACCTGTCAGACCACCAAATGAGGGTCCTGGAACGCATATTCCCAGCACTCTACGTCCAGATCCTTGAGAGGCAGACCCGTCTGGAGTCGAGCGGTAAGTGTACATGCAGAGTGATTGGACGCTGTGCGTGTCGTGGTGTACCAGTAGTTTGCAAGTTGCACATGTGTTTTTGTAGGGCCATGTAGGGATGTGTAAGAACATGGGCATGAGGCTGCCACATGTGTGTCCTCTCATCTGTGAGACACATTGATGGTGTATGTGTTGGTAAGCATGCTGGACAAATGCAGGTGTGGGAGCACACACGTTTGAATTTCTGTGTATGTACATTGGCATGGTTGTGGCATGGATGGTGGTTCCTAATGCATGTATCTGCACTGTGTACATGTGCATGTGTGTGAACTTGACATATGTGCAACTGTGATGCAACATGGATGCATGTGACACTGATATGTAGAAGGCTGAATGGCTGATCTGACATGTATGGCGATCTCTTCACTGCAACAGTTGGAGGAGATGTAGACATGCATGTAAGTATGGTGGTGTGTGTGCATGACTACTGCATTCCCTGTGTTTCATGTGATGTCTGGCTCACCTTTGGATACTCATGCTGTTGTATGTGTATGGATGGTGCTGGCTGTTGTGATATGGCTGTGGAATTGCTCATGTGTGTGAGTTGAAATTACATGTGTGTTGGGGATTGTGATGCCATGTCTGACGGTTGACACTGCCACTCATGTGCAACTGTCATGTGTGTATCAGTCCATTGTACAGTGCCCTGATGCCTGTATCCTATCTCTCCCTGTCTGCAGCGTCAACTGATGAAGAGGGCAGGGAGGGTTCTGTGGAGCACAGCGGCAGGGATCACACCGCCAGCCGGAGACGCAAGGCTCGGCTCCCCTCCCAGGTTGTCATCTCATCAGGGAGTGAGGAGTCTGGTGCCGCGTCCCAGGCCGAAGCTGCCGAGGGTAGGTCCAAGAGGCAGAGGTCGGAGTTGGACTCCTCGGCAGCAGAAGGGGCAGCTGAGACCCCACAGGCTCCGACGAAGGAAGATGGCAGGGAGTCATCCAGGTTGGTGGGGGATTTGGTGGAGGAGGAGGCCGTGCAAGAGACAGAAACGGGGTCTGCAGGTGGGGATTCCACTGGTGCTAGTGGTGCAGTGCAGGGGCAGGGACATGAGACAGCACAGGCCACTGCGGAGGTGCCCGTGTGTAATCCTGTCCCCGATCCTATGACTGCATCATCCTGCACCAGCAGGGATGCCTATGTCCAGACCCGTTTTTTGGGAGGGGATCCGCTTACAGCAACTGGCCTTCCTCTCCCTGCGGACGTGGCTATCCGTAACCGGGTTGAGCCTGTCCTGAGTGGGATGGCGTTGCGTCAACAGGGCATGCGAGGTGACCTGCAGTGTTTTCCTGAGGACACTGCACGTCATCTCAAATGCCTCGTTGACCGCATTGACCTACTGGGACAGCTCACCAGGGCCGGATTCCTCCGTTTGCTGGACCTTGTTCCGACCCCCTCCTCACCTGAACCCCCTATGCGCCAGTTGTCCCCATGACATCTTCCCACCCATGTATCACCTGGGTACCCTGTGGAGCTGCCTCTGACCCTGCGGCCAGGCTGGTGGAGGACACATCCCTGCCACAGTCGGGAGTCGGACGTCCAGCAGGGGTGGCCACATCAACAACTGCACCCCAGCCGGAGGAGGATGTTCAGGCAGCAAGAGCCAGGGCACAGGCAGAGGCACAGCAGCAGCAGCAACAAGGTGGGAGCCATGATGGCTCCGGGCCTTCAACATCGGAGGGGCAGGCATCGGCCAGAGGGCAGGAGGACCCAGGACTGGAAGTGTCTTCCGTGTGGCAGCGGTTAGGCCATGCTATAGATGCGGAGCGGCGGTGGGCAGAAGAGGCGTGGCTCACCATGGTCAGGGCGGAGTTCTCCATGCGTCGGGTGTTGAGGCCGGCCGAGTGCCTCGAGGCAACTCGCAGGGAGTTGGAACAGGCCATGAGTGCCTCCCTGTGAGACCTCGGGGCAGGGGCAGAATCCCGCCTCCGGGACATCGACATGGAGTTCGATGATGCCCTGGCCCGGGACACCACAGAGTGAGCCCCAGGACTTTCCCGCCACCATTGTATATAGTTAGATAGTGTTAGGTGTCCTTTCCTTTTCTTTTTTATTTTGGTTGCGCTTGGACAGTGCACCACGTTTTTGTATATAGTTTTTTATTAGGTAGTATTTTTGGTAGGTTTCATTTCATCAGTTGGGCTCAGGGACCCTAGATGGTTCATTTGTACATAGTTCACCATTGGATTTTTCCCATTTTTTTATTTTATTTTCACCATGGAGCAATGGATTTCACATTCTTTTTTCCCTTGGATTTGCTTTGTTGGACTGTGACTTTGGACACCATTTCTTTTGGATTTCTTTGGATTATGATTTCTTGTTTTTTATTCTTTTACGGACATGCAGCATTTCTTTAATTATTCCCATTGTTGTGTGTGTGTTTTTTTTATTACATTCATGTTGTGTTTAATACATTTTTTTCTTCATACTTCGATGTGTGTTATTATCCCATTGGTTTCATGCATGTCATGATATGGGTTTTCACATTCACTTGCACCCATTGTGTGTGTGTGACGGACATGTGTTAATTTACATACTTGCCTTTGGGGTTGTATCATGTAATTGCCTTTTCTATGTGGGTGGATGCAATACTTGGTTGGGTCTTTGGGCTGGGGAGGCTGGCCATAAGGGCCATGATTGAGGATCGTCATGACGTGGGGGCAGGGGGACATGAGTGGGGGCCTGCTGGCAGGTGCCCCACACTGCTGGGGGGGCTGCAGGGGGACATGAGTGGGACATGAGTGGGAGCCTGCTGGCAGGTGCCCCACACTGCTGGGGGGTGGGGGTGCAGGGGGACATGTGTGGGACATGAGTGGAGGCCTGCTGGCAGGTGCCCCGCACTGCTGGGGGCGGGGGTGCAGGGGGACATGTGTGGGACATGAGTGGGGGCCTGCTGGCAGGTGTCCCACACTGCTGGGGGGTGGGGGTGCAGGGGGACATGAGTGGGGGCCTGCTGGCAGGTGCCTCGCACTGCTGTGGGGTGGGGGTACAGGGGGACATGAGTGGGACATGAGTGGGGGCCTGCTGGCAGGTGCCCCGCACTGCTGTGGGGTGGGGGTGCAGGGGGACAGGTGTGGGACATGAGTGGGGGCCTGCTGGCAGGTGCCCCGCACTGCTGTGGGGTGGGGGTGCAGGGGGACATGAGTTGGTGATCAGTAGTGCAAGCTGACATGTGACTTGGCTGAGGGGCATGCCCATGGTGGATGGGCTGCCTGTGGGACATGACCAGGGGTGCAGGGTAGTCCCCTGTGGTGTGGGCTGCCTGCAGGGGCCATGGAGGGTGTAGATGGAACACCTGGGAGGACACATACTGCCAATTCACGTGTAGGACTCCCCGCGCACACCCAAAATACACGTACCCTGCTCATATTGCATGTGAGACTTCCCGCAAACCCCAGTAATACACGTATCTCACTCGCACAGGGCCAATCGCATGTGAAACTTCCCGCGAACCCCAGTAATACACGTAGCCCACTCGCACAGGGCCAATCGCATGTGAAACTTCCCGCGAACCCCAGTAATACCTGTACCCCACTCGCACAGGGCCAATCGCGTGTGAAACTTGCCGCGCTCCCCCGAAATACACGTACCCCAATCGCACAGGGCCAATTGCGTGTGAAACTTCCCACGAACCCCAGTAATACACATACCCCACTCGCACAGGGCCAATCACGTGTGAAACTTCCTGCGAACCCCAATAATTCACGTACCCCACCCGCACAGGCCCTTTTGCGTGTGAAACTTCCCGCGATCCCTAGTAATACACGTACCCCACTCGCACAGGGCCAATCGCGTGAGAAACTTCCCGCGAACCCCAGTAATTCACGTACCCCACTCGCACAGGCCCTTTCACGTGTGAAACTTCCTGCAAACCCCAGTAATACACGTACCCCACTCGCACAGGGCCAATCGCGTGTGAAACTTCCCACAAACCCCAGTAATTCACGTACCCCACTCGCACAGGACCTTTCGCATTTGAAACTTCCTGCGAACCCCAGTAATACACGTACCCCACTCGCACAGGGCCAATCGCGTGTGTAACTTCCCGCAAACCCCAGTAATACACATTCCCCGCTTGCCGTGCTGGTACAGGGTTAGCACAGCCCTTTGCGCTGGATTGGTGATTTTGATGGCTTTTCCCTGCGCGAGGGGCGTTCTTGGGGGCGTAAATGGCACTGCTGCAGGGTCGCTGAGCCACTGTGCGCCACGGCTGGTTTTGGTAGCTGAAATCCATGAATACGCTGTGCGCAGAAATGGATTTTAGCGCACGCGGCTGGCACAGACAATCGCACATGCACACTGTTCGCCAGCCGCGTACGCCACTTGTGCGCTAAATTCTATGAATTACCCCTTTAATTCCAACATTCCAACTGTAAAGCAATTCCATGGTGCCTTTGCTCACAATAAATGCCAGCAACCCCACTGTGAATGTGAAACATGTTTATGATACAGGTGTTCAACGCTGGCCACATTGCTACATTAAAACTTTTAGATGCTGCAGTTGCACCCAAAATTTAGACCAGCATTGTAAAATTCTGAGAGATTTTTTCGTAAAGTTTTCTAATTATACATAAAGGCTTTTCAGGTGCATCCCTTCAATACAGAGATAAAGAAAGTTGTCTTTGGTAAATTAGAAGGCGTCGATAAAGTGAGAAGCTCGGATGCCCACTCTCTTGCCACCTTTCATATGCATAGAAATCACAAAATCTACTCTTTTGTGTATTGAAAAAAATGTACAGTAGTGGTATGGATCACCTTTATACACTACCACCATTACCATGGAGTTTGAAATGAATAGAATCTTTTTTTAAAAAAAATAAGCATGTGGCATGTCCTTAATATTTCCGGTGGTACTGTAGAAAGACCTGTATTAAAACCACTGGACCAGTGATATGTCTGTAATTGGGTGGATTTTGTGAAATACCTCTGGTGGTGTTTGGAATCACTGCTGGAGGTGTTTGACACAAAAAGTCAACCCAGATTGTAATGAGGCCCTTATGAAAAATGCACGAAGTCAATCCTTTTCCATGAAGTCAAAACAGCATATTTATTTTAGAAATGAGATAGCTCCATTTTATTCCTAAAGCAATTGCAAGGTAATTACATCTGCATGATTCTCAAAGAGCCCTACATAAGATGTGGGTAGCTTATACATTTCTGCATCTCTGTTTGCGTGCTCGGACAACTACAAATAAACACTTCAAGTCCCAGAAGGCAAAGCAAAAACCCAGATGGGATGACCCAAATCCATCTGAAATCGAGCAATATTAGAAATCTGCACATGGAACATTATTTATTTGTTTTTGGCACTACAACCTTACAGTATCAAAGCGTGCGGTTCAAGATGTCACGTAAAGGTTTCTAAGGGAAATTTAGAATATAAAAGTGTACATTTTTGGGGAAAACATGTAGCTCCACTTTGGCCCTGAGATTAGGGGTCAGAGAATTCCACTGGTTGATCACATGCATAGAACAAGCCTGTCCCAGACCCAATGCCCATTTATACCTAGCGGTATGAAACAGAAGGAGTGAATATGACCTGAAGAACATACTTTTGAATGTGCTTATGACAGTTGCAGTGGTAACTTTACGTGAAATTGCAAAAGTTAGCAACAAATCTTAATGTGTAACCAATGGAGCCTGTCCCTATAGGAAGACATATGTTCGTGGCCTGAATTGTTTGAAATTATATGATCTGCCATATTCTGTAGGAACTGCACGGATTGGATGGCAAAGTTTGCAGATCCTACATAAAGCATGTTACACAAATCTAGCTCGGTGTAGCCTATGATAGCTCTAGCAATCACAGCAGAATGATGTTCTGATGATAATGGACAAAGTTGTCTCAGTGGCATTAAGTGGTAGGTTGTGGAGCTCACCACAGAATACATATTGGTGTTCATTGAGAGGGAAGTTTTGAATATGAGTTTTAAATTTCTTTTGTAAGGGTATGCTACAAACCGAAATATTAGGCAAATCAGTCAGGGCAGTGATATTTTCTTTTCGCCAGAGGTCACCAAAAGATGCTCTGTCTTAATGGAGTTAGGTCCTAAAGGATTGGCTGACATCTATCCTTTATAAATGTGTTGTATTTTTGTGATACTAGCAGTTTGAACCTTTGCAAGCCTGAAAACAAACTGGGTGCCATCAGCACAATTTTGGAAGGTAATACCAAAGTCAATGAACAGATAATGGATGCCCCAGTCAGCAATCGATTTGAGAGATTGGTAAGGTCCTATTTTGATTCTTGAATATCTGCATGTTATAAATGAGGTGATCCACTTAGCAGAATTCTCAGATAAATGGGCAACATCTTTGATACAATTGATTAGTATATTATGGTCCAATGTATCAAATGCTGTGGACAAGTCCAGCAGCAGAAGGAGGCTCATTGTCAATACATTTTCATAGGGAATCTTTAATATCTATGAGAGCTAGTTTGCCCTTTCAAGCTGTTCTAAATCCTGATAGACAATCACCAAGCGATTGTGGTGTTCACCCTAACAGCTTAGCTGGTTTTAGCTACTTTGTCTAGTATTTGTTTAATAAAAGGAATGCCACATTTGTAATCGGGTGGCAAAAAGCACAAGAAAAATGATCTAGACTTTGTTTTTCTTTAAATAGGTGTGATCTATGCCTTTTTTAAGGCACATGGAACCAATGCCTTCTCAAAAGATAAATGTATATGTTTAGTTAACACAGGGACCAGAATATGAGTGTAGTCTTTTATAAGGGTTGAGGGCAAGTGTAATTTGGGCAATTAGTAGGTATTCCACTAGTAAGGATACCAATGGTTTCATGGCATGTGATCTTCATGAAACCAGAACTAGCCTCTAGACTTGGTGGTAAACTTTCTTGGAACAATTCCTGAGATAAATTAGAAGTTTGGAAAGGAGTACCATCTATTGAATCAATGGGAGGTGGCATCACCTTATATGGTATATTGATAATTTTACTTTGAAAATAAGACTGGATGGTATTGCACCAACTTTCTGAGGTTGTAGGAAGGGCTCCAATTAATTTAGGTTTAGATATATTAAATAAAGTTAAAATAATGTTTGGGTAGCATTTGGAACAGTACATATTTGGGTGGCATAATGCCATTACAGCACTTGTATGTATAGTACGATCAAGGTTATATTTTAATGTGTTGTCAGAATTGTTATTTCTTCTCCGTGATCTTTCAGATCTTTCAAGAACATCTTCCAATGTACCCAACTTAAATGAGTGCCACCCCTTGTTGTCCAGTTTCATAGGCACTACCTTGGCTTGTAGTGGTGCAATAGTCTCGATAATACTACAGATTTCCTGGTGTAAAATTCCACATTGAGGTCTGGATCAGAGATTGGGTCACCAAACATTGAGAGATGAGGGTTTAACGATTGGAGAGAAAGTAGGTCTTTTATGTTCTAGTAGGAAAACAAGTTTTATCATGTTTATGTGTCTTGGGGATTGGAGGTCTCAAGATGTCAAAACGAATAGCAGCATGATCTGTCCATGGCACGCTAATAGAGCCATGGCTGCTCATAATATTATTCTTTGTGAATCAATATTGCAGCCTTTATTTGTTTCTGTGGTTAAAAATTCAAAATCCAAGTTAAAATATAATTATTTCATTTGGGATCATTGTAATCTTCCTATCTCTGCCCACGCTTGCAATCTTGGCATTCACTTTGACTCCTCACTCTCCTTTTCCCACCATATTTCTCTTACCGCTCGCGCCTGTCGCTACCACCTTTTCAATATTTGCAAAGTCTGCTCCTCTCTCACTGTCCATGCTACAAAACTTTTAATCTACTCCTTTATCTTCTCTCGTCTCTTCTATTGCTCATCTATACTCTTTGGACTACCTGCTTCTCATCTTGCCCCCCTCAAATCCATCTACCACTCAGCTGTCCGTACCCTCTGTCTCCTTGCCCCTCAATTTCCTCTTTGCTTTCCTTTCTTGGCTGGCTTCCCTTTCACTCCAAACTTAAATTTCATTTCCTCTGTCTAGTCTTTAAATCTCTCCATGATCTTGCTCCCCTTATCTCTCCTCTCTCCTCTGGTTCTACACTCCTTCCCGCTCCCTTCATTCTGCTGATCACTTCCTTCTCACAGTCCCTCCTTCCCCATGTGCCGCCTCACGTTTCAGCTCCTTTCAGCTCCTAGCCCCCCTGTATTGGAATTCCTTACCTCTAACAATCCACTATATTTCTACCTTTTCCTCCTTCCGCACTTCCCTAAAATCTCTCCTTCTCCATTCTCCGCCCTGATCATTTCCCCACCTCTCATTCTCTCTCCTTCCCTCACATCTCCCTTATGTACCTCTCCCTACCTGCCCCCTTCCCCTTCCCCTCCCTCATTTTCACCCTTATACCCTCTCTGTTCCCTCCTCCTTCCCTTCCTCACCCCTTCCCTCATCCCTCACAGATTATTTGCTCTACTTACTGTTTTATTGGTTTGATTCACGATTGTAACTTGCTTCTACTGTTATAATATTCTATGTATTCTGTTATTATAATGTCAAGCGCTTTGGATTAAATTGCTATATAAACACAATAAATACAAATACAATACAAATAATACAGGTTGAAATAACCTATGATTTACAACTGCCAGCTGGGTTTCATAAATGGTGAAATATATGGTAACAGATGTTACCAACTATTTGAACATTAGCATCTAAGGCTAGAATTGTGTGCATGTTTCCAACACCTTATTTCCGCTTTGCGAAAAAGGACAACATGCCATCCTCATCAGTTTATTTATTATTCCGTTACCCTCCACACACAACACTGTGACGTTCTCTTGGTTCGAAATAACTTCTTTAGAACAAAAGAAAACATCCACCCCCTTTCATACCTGTTGTTATACTGTAAAGCGCTTTGGCTTAAAGCGCTATATATAAGCTCCATAAACATAAACACATACACAAGCCTCTGTCATGAAGTAAAAATCCCATGAATCGAGGCAGCTCCAAATTATAAGAAGATGAGCCTGGAAGCTTTGATGCTGCCCTCTCTGTGTAATAGCCAGGCTGCCAACTATACTGAACGTCTTCTAACCCTGCATCTCCACTGGAGGAAGAATAATTAGGGATATTTGGTTTAAGAATTTTAACACCATAAAAAGTAGCCACAAAGTAACCTTATACAATGTAAACTTTCACATTCTGTGAACAACAGGGCATTATGTAGAAAGTGGCACAGGTAGTGTTAGAGTCAGAGGAGTATTCATCAAAGCAGGGTCTGCCTGATGGTGTCATGCTAGGGTCAGGCAAACATATGATTGAAATAGAAGCACTCTGTATCCTTCCGAGAATCTCAAAGCTCACACTATACAGTGGTAATATTTTGACCAACTTTCAGTGAAAACTGAAAAGTAGATCCTACGCACGTTTTTCAGATGTTCACTTCTTTGAGAACCAAGCCCCATGCGTCTTCCTGTGTATCCATAACTGGCATGAAGTGTTCATACATAACATAGAGACTAATTCATAGAATTCAACGCACAAGTGGCGCACGCGGCTGGCGCACAGTGTGCGCGTGCGAATCCCTGCGCCAGCCGCGTGCGCTAAAATCCATTTCCGCGCACAGCGTATTCATGGATTCCAGCTACCAAAACCAGCCGTGGTGCACAGTGGCACAGTGACCCTGCAGCAGCGCCAGTTACGCCCCCAAGAACGCCTCTCGCGCAGGGAAAAGCCATCAAAATCCCCAATCCAGCACAAAGGTCTGCGCTAACCCTGTACCAGCACGGCAAGCGGGCTAGGTGTATCACTTGGGTGCATGGGAAGTACCTCACGTCATTTCAGCAGGGTACGTGTATTTCAGGGGTGCGCTGGAAGTTCCACACGCGATTCCATCCGGGTACATGTACATCAGGGGTGCGCGGGAAGTTTCACACGTGAATTCTGCAGGGTACGTGTATATCAGGGGTGCGCGGGAAGTTCCACATGCGAATGTCCTGGGTATGTGTATTTCGGGGTGCGCGGGAAGTTTCACACGCGATATCAGCAGGGTACATGTATTCCAGGGGTGCGCTGGAAGTTCCACACGCGAATGTCCTGGTTACGTGTATCTTGGGGTGCGCGGGAAGTTTCACACGCGATATCAGCAGGGTACGTGTATATCAAGGGGTGCGCAGGAAGTTCCACATGTGAATGACCTGGCTACATGTATTGATGCATGGATGAATGTGTAATTCAATTTGGTATGTTTTATTCCCCCTAATCACCCGGAATCCTATGCAATTTTGAACCCTGTACCCTCTACGCAGTGTTCCTGCTTCCCGTACCTATCCAAGCAATGTTCCCTAACCCTCTTTCCCTGCTGGGGTTGCGGATGCCTGTGTAAGCCCCAAACTTGCAGGCACCAAAACCCTAGAGGGGGTCGTTGGTTCGTGCCACTCCTGAGCCTGGACTACAGAAGGCCATGACAATGATGTCCAAGTTTGTTTGGATTGTGTATGTGTTCATGCAGGTAGTACATTTTAGTGCATTCCCTACTTTCATGTGTCATTCCTCCTCTCCTCTCCTGCCACTCATTCCAGTTATCCAGTGTGCCAACACCTGTCCCGACTGCATATCCCTGATCCTCCTTCCCCACCAGGGTCTCAGGGGCCTGTGTGAGTTTGACCTTGCAGGCACCCGGGACACGGTGGGGGTGGTTGTTTCGTGACACTCCCATGCCTGTACACGGGACCTGTGACAGTACACATCCGTTCATGGTGCATCATCCTATGTTATGTACCACACATGGTTCACATCCTGTTGTGACATTGTTTTACTGTGCTGCATCATTGTGGTAGTACTTGGCCTTTGTGAGGTACTGCTACGTCAAGTCATCTACTGGAGGGTGTTCTGGTTCGTTTTTATGCCTTGGATTTTGTGATTTTGGAAATGAGTGTGGATTCTGAGGGTGCAGGCACCTTTTTACACACAAGGTGGGAGATGGTGACGAAGGGGAAAGGTGATCCTGTGGCCAGGTGGAATTGAGGGTTGAAGGCTCCATGACCCAGGTGCAGTTGTTCAGTGGGTCATGGTCATTTGTGAGGGAGGGGGGGTTGTTGTTGATAGTTGCCTTGCCCTGCAGTGTGATGGGAACCCTGACATTGTAATGGTGGTATCCTATGTACATGTTGTGTTCTGCTGATCAATGCCTGTTCATGTGCTGTGTTTACCTTTCAGGTGCGAGGGGATAGTTGTGGTTTGACATGCTGGAGTGTACACATGGTGAATGTTCACATGTGATGTGTAGAGAACACTGATGGTCACTTGATTGCACATGCATATGTTGAGTGCATGTCCTTGCTGACCCACACACTTGCACTCTGATGCACTACATGTACTACCACCCTTGTATATCCACATGTACACTGTTTGCCTTCTGGTGCCCACTGTGTCCCTGCAGCACATGTTCTGTGACCAATTATGGATCCTGTACATGCCTAATTTGCTTTTTGATGTGGTCTGTTGCTTAGATGTGATGCTCAGGGTGTGCATCACACACAATGGCTGTTCACTGTGCTGTGCGCTGAGTAGTGTGTTGCAGGAGTAGGACACAGCACACTGAAGCTGCAGTGTTGATTTTGCAATGCACAATGTACATGTAGACAGGCATTCATTGTTATGTTATGTCTTTGACTCTTGTAATGCATTTGGAAATTACTTATTTTGGGTGGGAGGTTGTTGGTCAATCATTTCATCTGATTCCAGGTCAGGCATCATTGTCTGATGCCACTGTAAATTTTGGAAATGGCAATGTGTACCTTATTGTTACTGTGTTGGTGTATGGGTATTGCTTGCCATGTCATGTTGTGGTTTGGGAGGGTTTGAGTGACATAACAGTGATGGCCATGGCCTGTTTTGCAGGTGTGTATGATTCACACCTTGCATGTCAGGGTCATCCGCTTCTCAAAGCAACTAGCTGGGGGTAGATCTCTCTCTGCGGCAGGGCCCTCCCTCTGAAACAGCCTTCCTGCCTCACTGGAACTTGAGGAGAACCATCTCCGGTTCGGGAAGCACCTCAAGACCTTCCTCTTTGTTTCTGCTTTCTCTCTGCCTCTCCCTTGCTAAATTCTTCATTGGAACTGCACTGGATCTGCAACTGGGCCACTCTCACCGACCTCCGTCCCTGGCCCAGCCACTCTCCACTTGCACTGCCTCCCTGGCAACCCCTGAACTGCGGTACTGCCTCTCTATCCCTACAGCCCCCCCTTCCCAGCACTTGTCTGCACTTACCTTTGCAGTTGCCACCAGCTGGCCTATGTATTTGTTTTTTGGTCTACTTACCCTGTACTGCACTCCCCCCCTCCCCTTCCCCTTGCACTTTTCCCTTCCCCCTACCCCTGAACTTGCACAATCTAAATGACACCTGGCCTAGTAGTACCGTTGTCTGTCTTCCCTTGTTCCCCCCTCCCTGCCTCATCGCACCTTGAAATACTTGTGTATAGGCCATATCATGTCATGTCATATGTGTGCCTTTTGGTCACTCAGGATAGCTTGTGTTTAATAGCTAGGGATGCACACAATGTGGCACTTCCATAGCAACTATCTCAGGGTGGTAGGGTTGTGACAGTTGACTGTCTCTTTGTCATCATCGATTGTCACCTGGTATGTGCCAGGCCTGTGTGCATTCCGCAGGGGTGGGAGTTTAGGTGAAAAATGTGGCCACAAGCTGGGTCCAGGCTTCCTCGCCACGTGCCCTGTCCCCTCCCATGGGCAGCGCCTGTGCCTGTGGTTGGGGATGTGGGGGCACCACCATGTCCACCGGGACGCCCTGCTGTGTTGCAACATTGTGCAGGACACATGCTGCCACAATGATCCTGCACACTACTGGTGGTGCATAGAGTAGCTGCCCGCCAGAGTGGTCAAGGGAGCATAAACGTGACTTGAGCACTCCGAATGTGCGCTCCACTATGGCCCTGGTTGCAATATTGGCAGCGTTGTATCTTACCTGGCGTGGTGTGGTGGGGTTCCGGATTGGCGTCATCATGTGGTTGCTCAGAGGGTAGGCACTGTCCCCTGGGGAGGTGTAAATGGTTGTGATTATTGTGGTTTGTTTATTTGTGTGTGTGTGTGTGACATGCATGCATGTGCAAGGGCATTTGTACTCACCTAGGAGCCATGTGTCACCATGCTGCCCAGGTTCCAGGGCCCGGCTCAGGGCGGACATTCTGTATATGAAACTGTCATGGGTGGAGCCAGGGTAGTTTGCATAGACAGAGGTGATGATTCCCTTTGCATCGCATACCATCTGTACATTGATGGAATGCCAGTGCGTGCGGTTTCGGTAGATGTGCTCAGTGGCCCTAGGTGGACGTAGGGCCACATGGGTGCAATCTAGGGCACCGAGCACTTTGGGGAAGTGTGCCACCCTGGAAAAATCCAGGACAACGGCCTGCCTTTCTGCGGGTGTTCTGGGCATGTATATGTGCCTGCGGACTGAGGGGCGCGCTGTCATGATTGCCAGTACCTGTTGTAGGCAGCGTGACTGCGTGGCCTGTGAGACCCCCCCACTATGGCAGTAGTCTGCTGAAATGACCCAGTGGCCAAAAAATGCAGGACATTGAGCACCTTCTCCAAGGGGCTCAATGCTTGGGAGCAAAGGGTGGGGGATGTAAGGTCATCTTCCCACTCCCTGACCAGGTCTAGGATGATGTGTGGTGGACACCTATACCTGCCGTAGACCTGGTCGTCAGGCATCCCAAAAAGGCTTGTCCGTGGTGTGAAAATGCGTGCCCTGGCTATTCTCCTCCTCCTGCGGTGTCCCACGATCAGTGCTGCGACAAATGGGGCATTCATCGTAGCTGTATATACGTGTTTGTTGTTTGCGCGCACTTTTATACTGTGCGCTGGAACGCTTCCGCCTGCCTTTGTGTGGTGGACGCGTTGACGCCTGTGTTTCCGTCTTTTGCCGTGCGCGGGTTTCCCGTATTCAAATCCACGAATACGGGTTGATCGCGTGCGTGTGGGCGTTCCGTGTAGTTCCCTGCAGTACTTCCCCAGTTACGCCTTCTTTTTCACGCGTTATTCCCCATTCCGCGTGTTACACCCACTGTTCCGCCCATTTTGGTTGTGTGCGCCGCGCTATGTGTGCTTTTGCTGTGCGCGTAGCGCACGCCGTGTATGCCTGCTTGCGCCATGGCTGGATTGGGCGCACGGACAGCGGGAAACACGCGCAGTGTCTTCCTTGAATCGAACACGTGCGCTGCGTTTCTCGCGCTTGCGCTACCTTGCGCATGCTTGCGCTGGGATTTTCGGCGCACGTTTGGTCCATGAATCGACCCCATAATGTCTGCTACTTTTAAAATAATCTTGAAATCCAACGGAAGTGGCTATAAGTGCAATAAGACCCACCATTCGAGTTGCACTGAAAACAATGAAGAGCAATCTTTAAACTGAGACGCAGGAATCACAGATGACATAGATGTCATGGCCTCCACACGCCTTCCTGCAACTCTCATGCAGATGTTTAGGCTGCTATGAGAAGGCCAGCACTCAGATCAGTTTACATTGATTATGAGCTTCGATTCTATGTTGGAGAAACAAAAGATGATCTATTTGAAACCAGGGCGATACAGCGCATGATGTGATCAATTACAGCACTAAGGAGCAAGAGGTGCCACTTGAATGCTTTTAAATATATCTAATGTATTGGATATAAGAGGAGTGAAGAACAGAAATGAAAAATGTGTACTGCATTAACTACAATTAGAGAAATGCAAAACATGAGTAGAGATACATGGACATTGAAAAACATATGGAAAGGCATCACTAAAAAACATATTTCTAAGTCCTTGATAAAGAGTGACAGTAACACAATGCCATGGCTGGCAACACATCCCTATTGTGTCAATAAAATAAAAGTGATAACTTGCAGAGAGTAAACATATTGTGACAATGACTTTAACGTTGCATGAATAAATTATACTTTGACTTTACTGTACAGATTTCCCATATGTAAAAACATCACTCTGGTGTCTTAAATATTTAATGATCACTGTCATCTCAAATCCGTTATCTGGCACAGCTTTATATTTGCATATGTTTCTAGAGATGTTCATTTATGCAGTCAGGAGTTTGAACAACGTTCAAGGACACTCTTTTATAAACACTATAGGAGATGTTCTTTTCAACAATATGGAGCATGTTGTGGCAGTAATGATGACTTGGAATGTTTTCTTTTTTGTCATTCGCAGGTAGTCACAAATGACTTACAGGCCGATTCATGGAATTAATGTGCGCTGAAAATATCGGCGCAAGCGTGCGAAAACGTGCGATTCGCAGTGAAAGAGCGAAAATCGCAGTGCAAGTGCGAATTCGCAGGGAAACCTGCGCACATCTATTCATGGAAGTCCGTGCGCGAGTAAAATCTGGGATGTGCGCCGAAAAAGTGCGCGGCGCATGCCGGCACACAGGTCAACTAAAGGTGTGTGCTAAGGCCACAGCAAAAGCGCACATAGCGCAGCGCACATAACAAAAGTAGGCGGAATACGGGGCGTGACACGCAGAATGGGGAACAACTCGTGAAAATGTGGGCGTCACGGGGAAGTACAGGAGCAAGTGCGCAGAACGCCCACATGCTCGCCTACAACACGTATTCATGGAATCGAATAGGGCAAAACAGCACACTGGCAAAGACGCGCACAGGCCTAAGCACGTCCGCCACACGAAGGCAGGAGGTCACGTCCCTGCGCATGAAAAAAATGTGCGCCAAAATGTGCGCCCACAAAAAGCATGTATATACATCTATGTAGAATGTCCCATACTGTGGGCCTCTAGGACAAATGACGTGCAAAGGGGTACGCGACAAACACGGACACCCGTTCTGTGAAAAATAGTGTGTGCGTGTATTTCGGGGGTGCACAGGAAGACCTACACGCTATTTGCCCTGGGGGAGCGGGGTACGTGTATTACAGGGGTTCGCGTGAAGTTTCACACGCGATAGGCCTTGGTCGAGCAGGGTACCACTCACTGTCTGCCTTGCGTGTAGAAGAACGCGTAACCAACACCCACCCGCTGTGAAGTAATAGCGTGTGAACCCCAACGCCTGGAAAACACACGCACCACACCCCACGAAAAGCACGTACAGGCCCGTGCGCGATACGTCACAGACGCGCTTACGTGCTGAGGGCCTTTGGTCCAATGAAATCGCGTATGCGTGCTGACGTGCTTACGCGCTAAGGGACTTTCCTCGAATTACATGCTGACGTGCAAGAATTTCACTTGCCAAATCACTCCGTATCAAGCTGGCCACGCGGAAACACACGGAAGACCATGCTCCTCCCCAAAAGGCCGAATTACTGCCCCCCAGAACCCCGACCAGCCTCCCACGAGCCATCTGCTGCTTCCTGCCTGCCTGCTGCCATCGTGCCCTGCCATTTTGTGCCTGCACATCTGCCATCTGCAGGGATCCAGTTTCTGTGTCCACCCCTGCTGGAACAGAAGACTCCCGACTGGTATACCATCGCTCCACAGCCCAGCCCCAGGACCCAGTTGCCCACCCACGCCTGCCTCGGGGGTCGCCATGTCGGGGCAAACACCATCTGAGACCACTGGCGACCCCCAACCAGAGGGGCAGAGGGCCATCAGCTTCAGTCAGAAGAAAGTTGGTGTCCTGGTGGAGCTTGTCCTGGGGCATTATGATTCCCTCTTCGGATCATCAAGCGCCAACAAGGAAGGACGGGACAGGATCTGGGACGACTTTGTGGTTGCCATCAACGCGGAGGGGGTGGCAACCCGCAACATCAAGCAAGTCAAGAAGCGCTGGGAGGACTTGAGTTCCAGGACCCTCTTAAAGGCCCAGCGCCTCGTGGAGGGGGGCCGGGGCCACATGAGTACCATCCAGCTGAGGGTCCTGGAACGCGTACGCCCAGCGCTCCACGCCCAGATCCTTGAGAGGCAGACCCATCTGGAGTTGAGCGGTAAGTGGCCAATCATTGCTGTGTGTCATGATGCCTACTCCCGGGAAGCCAGTTCAGGACCAGCGTCCCCGAAAGCAGACATCATCTCCCCAGGGAGGGACCCAGCAACCCCTTATAGGGGCTCTTTGGACATTGTCCTGGCGCCTTTGGTGCCAGGCTCATAGAAGGCATCAGTCCTGGCACCATAGGCGCCAGGCTCATTATGGGAGTGCTTGGATGGATTTACCTGATGCAGACCATGCTGCCGGATCCAGACCTCCTTGAGGTCTGAAAGGGACTAGTTTACCTATGGGACTATTTTACCACTCGGGCATGGCTGAGGAAGAATACTTACCTGGAACTACTTTGGGGGCTATTTAAACCACGCCCAGACAGCAGCTCACGCTTCGCGTTGTTCTGCATCTAGCAGCTGGACGCTCACCGTGTCTGCTCCTGCATCCTGGCTCCAGCCACACCCGCCTGCAACCTGGAACACCTGAAAAGGAAGGAAAGGAGAGAAAGGTGAATAATTGTTCTTTACCTACCTCCATCCAGAGTCCGGAACCATCACTCCGACGATCCTGAGAAAAGACATTATTTTTAGAAGCTCATCGCATCGCTCGCTGCAGCGCCGCGTTCCACTCACGTTCACGAGGCGCCCTCGGGCTGTTCAGTGACCATTGGCACCATCCGTCGCCTTTCAGCGCCTAAGGAGAAAAAGAGGCAAAGCAAAGGTGAGCGAAGGAACAGATTGAGGAAGGCCTGATTCTTCCACCTTAAGACTTACCTGATTATTGTTGGGACAATCTTTCCTCACCTCGGGTCGGCGCCGCTTATTTGGCACTTCCGTACCCCGGCCCCTTAGGGGAAAAAGACACACGCATTAGTGGGTGAAAGCAATATCACTAAGGGAACCATCCATCAAAAAGACTTACCAGAGTTTACCTTCGGCGAATCCATTCCTCAACGCGGATTCTTCATCCTGCATCTGAAATAGAGAAAAGGACAACGGACAATTAAGGCTTGAACTTTTGCAACTGAATTCTTATGGCCTCATATCGGAAAAGTCAAGCGGAGTTGAATACTCACCAAACCCGAGATCCAGTGAAGTAACTGGAAATCAACGCGCCCCTGCATCGGAAGCAGGATGGAGAGCTCGTCCTTTCAGACTCTAAGGTGATACTCTACAGGGAATCGCAGAGGGGGTTCGAGGAGTGTGAGAGGGGGAAGGGGGGAATCCGACACATTATCCAGCAGACAGTTAATCCCCTTTTCCATCTACAGAAGGATTCTTCTACGGGCCAGACAGGCGAGGTTAGGGGGTCCGGTCCAGTCCGTCTTCCGAGTCCTGCGCATCACCTTAGAAGAGGTCATAGCAGTCCAGAGCAGGTCGGCGCCTCCGTGGGAATCAGGTGAGCGTCACAGAACGCGAAGCCTACCTACAATTTCCCACCCGGGCGCTATGGAGACTTCCGAGACAGACCAGCTGGCCCAGCTATTGGGGGAATTACAGGCTGAAGTGCATTCCGCTCGCCAGGAGACGAATGCCCTCAGGAGAGAGTTAATTGTATCTAAAGAACAAACTGATGATCTTGCCAGACAGCTATTACAAGGTCAGGCTGGTCAAACTCCTTTACCAGGTTCTGGGGGTAATTCCGCCCCAGTGGTTTCAAATAACCATGTGCAAATTAATCTACCTGGAAATATGCCACTGGTCCACCGGAATGTTTTGCCGGGGACCCCAAAAGGTTTGCCGTATTCATGAATCAATGCCGATTGCACTTCCTCTGCAGACCTGGGGCCTTCCCTAATGACCAAACCAAGGTCGCTTTTGTACTATCATATCTCAGCAGCAGTGCTGCGGATTGGTCAGTTCCACTGGTTGCTCAAGATGACCCAATTCTTTGGAACTTTCAAGCCTTCCAGACAAGCATGGAAAGACTTTTTGCGCGGCATTCTCAGGGACAGGCCTTGGACAACAAGCTTCTATACCTACGACAGGGTAACCTGGACCTCTTAGCCTATATCGCAACCTTCAATAGGTTAATTGTGGAGACTGGATGGCCGGAGGATAAAAGAATCACTTTATTCCATCGAGGTCTATGTGGAGAACTTAAGGATGTCCTGGTCCAGGTCGTAAATCCACCCCAAGACTGCTCTGAATATATAGACTTGGTGGTCCAATTAGATCACAGACTTCAAAACAGAAAGGCAGATCGGTCCAAGTTTGAGACCCGGGTTTTGGTCAAAACCCATGTTAACCCCAAGGGTGCCGATGTTACTGAACCTATGCAAATTGGAGGGTTTAAAGGACCTTTAACTCAAAAAGAGCGTGAACGAAGACGGTAAATGCAATTATGCCTTTATTGTGGGGCTTCTGGACACTTTTTACGAGATTGCCCTATAAAACCATCTAAGAAGGCGGTAGGAGTCGCTGATAAGAACCTGATGGAATCTGAGTCGGGAAACGACCAGGCCCGACAAGCGTAGGGGTCCGCTTGCCGAGCTTAAAAACGAACTCTCTGACCTCGCATTTCATCATGCCAATGGTCCTCGTAAATCCGAAGCAGCCTGGGCGGTTACATGCCATTAAGGCATACATCGATAGTGGGGCTATAGGAAACTATGTGGATCGTGAATTGGCTTCCAGGATCAACCTCCCTCTTTGCCCTAAAACCAGTAAGGATGTCAACACCACAGTGGATGGAACCGAAATCGCCTCTGGGCCGGTAACACACTCCACTACTGAAGTGACAGTGTTGGGTCAAGACGGACATCGGGAGGCAATTGTGTTTGATGTAATCAAGGCTCCGCAATTTCAAGTAATTCTAGGAATCCCTTGGTTGGAAACACATAATCCTCGAATGGACTGGCGAGCAAAGAGGATAACCATTCCAGATTTCGCACAAACCTGTTATCCAAGAAATCCAAATATTGGCCTAGCTACAGTAACCCCTGTCATTTTGCAAATACCGCCAGAATACCAAGAATTTCAAGACGTCTTCCAAAAGGAACAGGCCAACACTCTACCACCTCACAGGTCGTACGATTGCCAGATCGATCAATTGCCCGGTGCACAACCCCCTTGCAGCAGGATCTATGCCCTTACCGAACCCGAGAATATTCATTTACGACAATATCTAGATCAGTACCTAGCCAATGGTTTTATTTGCCCGTCTAAGTCTCCTGCATCCTCGGCTTTATTTTTTGTGCCTAAAAAAGAAGGCGACCTCAGAACTTGTATTGACTACTGCGCATTGAACCAGATAACTGTTAAAAACCGATACCCTTTGCCTCTGATCCCTGAACTCCTTGACCAGGTGAAGGATGCCTGCATATACACCAAGTTAGATCTCCGGGGGGCCTACCATCTGGTGCGAATAAGGGAAGGCGATGAATGGAAAACTGCCTTCCGCACCAAATATGGGCTATTCGAGTACCAGGTGATGCCTTTCGGATTGTGCAATGCACCGGCTGCCTTCCAATACTTCATGAACGATGTCTTTCGGGACCTCATCGACGTTTGTGTTGTCGTATATATCGATGACATTCTTGTGTACTCCTCTTCGGAATCTGATCATAGAAAACATGTCAGGGCAGTTCTCGAGAAATTGCGCCAACACAAACTATTTGCTAAACTTGAAAAATGTGTTTTCGATGCCATAGAAGTCGAGTTTCTTGGTTTCATCCTGACACCTAAAGGAGTCCGCATGGACTCACGAAAAGTGGATGCTATCCTCAAATGGCCATCGCCCAGCTCCATGAAAGGTGTTCAAAGCATGCTTGGCTTTGCCAATTTTTATCGCAGGTTTATCCCGGAATTTTCTTGTGTGGTTCAACCCATCACTGCTCTCTTAAGGAAAAATAAGCGTTTCGAATGGTCTGAAGAAGCCGAGCAGGCCTTTCAGGAACTGAAAGCTAAATTTACCTCTGCACCAGTATTGAAGCACCCGCGCCAAGATCTCCCTTATGTCGTCGAAACTGACGCATCCAGCCTAGCCATGGGAGCTGTCCTGTCTCAAAGAGATCCCGAAACTAACCAACTGCATCCCGTTGTATTTTGGTCCAGAAAATTCTCGGCACCCGAGGTTAACTACGCAATCACTGACAAAGAACTGTTAGCCATTAAATCCGCCTTTGAAGCCTGGCGGCATTATCTACTTGGCGCTAGACATACCATCACGGTGATCACCGACCACCGGAACTTACAGTATTTAAAGACCGCCAAGGCTCAATCATCTCGACAGCTCTGTTGGGCTTTGTTTTTTGCGGAATTCGATTTTGTAATCGCCTACCGTCCTGGCTGTAAGAATGGCAAAGCGGACGCTCTATCCCGAATAGGAATGGGAGAAACTGATACCAACTCAGAACCTGTACCGATAATTCCCGAACAGAGAATTTTGGGCATGACTTCTTTACAAATGCTTGAAGACATTCAAGCTAGAGTTAAACTACTCCTGGACCCTACAGACTTACAGGATTGGATATAAAGGGATCTGACTTTACTATAAATAATGATTTACCTTATTTCCAAGGGCACTTATTTCTGCCACACAAGGAATTACAAGAGCTTGTTCTTTCTCGTTATCATGATACACTAATAGAGGGGCACCCCGGTATTGCCAAGACGGAAGAAAAGGTGAAACGACAATTCTGGTGGCCTTCTTGGCGAAAAGATGTTAAATCATTTGTGATGTCCTGTGGTGTTTGCGCCCAAAATAAAGGCCAAAAGAAAAGACCAGCCGGTCTCCTTCAACCTTTAGACATTCCACCAGCACCTTGGCACACCCTGTCATTGGATTTTATTACGGATTTACCTCCTTGTTCAGGATATAACACTATTCTTGTTATTGTGGATTTATTTTCCAAAATGGCCCACTTCATTCCATTGAAAGGTTTACCTTCAGCTTCAGTTCTAGCCAAAGAATTCCTTGAAAATATTGTTTGTTTACATGGATTCCCGTCTGTACTAATCTCAGACCGGGGAATCCAATTCATTTCCCACTTTTGGCGTAGATGTTGTCAATTGGCACAAATCGATGTAAGATTATCGACTAGTCACCACCCTCAGACCGATGGTCAAACAGAGAGGACGAATCAGACCCTTGAGCAATATTTACGGTGTATGTTGCAGCAATCTGAAAGTAACTGGAAAGACATTCTTTGGATAGCCGAATATGCATATAATAATTCGGTACACTCTGGAACTGGGCAAAGTCCTTTTTATACTTTATATGGGCATCAACGTCGAACCTCAGACCTCGACTCGCCTCAAGGCCTCGGAATGCCTGCAGTGGACCATCTGCATTCTACAATTACCCAAGCCTTCAAAGAAGCAACTACACATTTACAACAAGCCAAGAGAAAATACAAGAAGAATGCTGACCTGCATCGGAGTGAAGCACCTCAGTACCAGATTGGGGACCAAGTATGGCTGGCTACCAGGCACTTATCGCTCAAGGGACCTCAAACTTTTAATCCAAAATATCTGGGGCCTTACTCCATTACGGCCATAATCAATCCAGCGGCCGTTAAACTTGATTTACCAGCTAACATGCGAATTCACCCTGTTTTTCATGTGTCACTTTTGAAACCAGTGCAACCTGGAACCAGACTAATCAAGCCTCCAGAACCCATTCAAATAGATGGAGAACCTGAATTCGAGGTGAAGAACATTTTAGATTCAAAGATGTTAAGGTCAAAACTTTTCTATCTAATCGATTGGAAGGGATGCGGGCCTCAGGAGAGGTCGTGGGAACCCAGTGACCATGTACATGCACCTCGATTAATTAAGAAATTCCACCGGATATTCCCAAACAAACCAAAACCCCCGGAGGGAACAATCTTGGGAGGGGCCTTGGGGGAGAGTGCTGTCATGATGCCTTCTCCCGGGAAGCCAGTTCAGGACCAGCGTCCCCGAAAGCAGACATCATGTCCCCAGGGAGGGACCCAGCAACCCCTTATAGGGGCTCTTTGGACATTGTCCTGGCGCCTTTGGCGCCAGGCTCATAGAAGGCATCAGTCCTGGCACCATAGGCGCCAGGCTCATTATGGGAGTGCTTGGATGGACTTACCTGATGCAGACCATGCTGCGGGATCCGGACCTCCTTGAGGTCTGAAAGGGACTATTTTACCTATGGGGCTATTTTACCACTCGGGCGTGGCTGAGGAAGAATACTTACCTGGAACTACTTTGGGGGCTATTTAAACCACGCCCAGACAGCAGCTCACGCTTCGCGTTGTTCTGCATCTGGCAGCTGGACGCTCACCATGTCTGCTCCTGCATTCTGGCTCCAGCCACGCCCGCCTGCAACCTGAAACACATGAAAAGGAAGGAAAGGAGAGAAAGGTGAATAATTGATCTTTACCTACCTCCATCCGGAGTCCGGAACCATCACTCCGACAATCCTGAGAAAAGACATTATTTTTAGAAGCGCATCCCATCGCTCGCTGCAGCGCCGCGTTCCACTCACGTTCACGAGGCGCCCTCGGGCTGTTCAGCGACCATTGGCACCATCCGTCGCCTTTCAGCGCCTAAGGAGAAAAAGAGACAAAACAAAGGTGAGCGAAGGAACAGATTGAGGAAGGCCTGATTCTTCCACCTTAAGACTTACCTGATTATTGTTGGGACAATCTTTCCTCACCTCGGGTCGGCACCGCTTCTTTGGCACTTCCGTACCCCGGCCCCTAAGGGGAAAAAGACACACGCATTAGTGGGTGAAAGCAAGATCACTAAGGGAACCATCCATCAAAAAGTCTCACCAGAGTTTACCTTCGGCGAATCCATTCCTCAACGCGGATTCTTCATCCTGCATCTGAAATAGAGAAAAGGACAACGGACAATTAAGGCTTGAACTTTTGCAACTGAATACTTACGGCCTCATATCGGAAAAGTCAAGCGGAGTTGAATACTCACCAAACCCGAGATCCAGTGAAGTAACTGGAAATCAATGCGCCCCTGCATCCGAAGCAGGATGGAGCGCTCGTCCTTTCAGTCTCTAAGGTGAGACTCTACGGGGAATCGCGGAGGGGGTTCGAGGAGTGTGAGAGGGGGAAGGGGGGAATCCGACACATTATCCAGCAGACAGTTAATCCCCTTTTCCATCTACAGAAGGATTCTTCTACGGGCGAGACAGGCGAGGTTTGGGGGTCCGGTCCAGTCCGTCTTCCCAGTCCTGCGCATCACCTTAGAAGAGGTCATAGCAGTCCAGAGCAGGTCGGCGCCTCCGTGGGAATCAGGTGAGCATCACACTGTGTGAGACAGGGCATGTTGCAGTGTGCTGGTTGTCTGATACTTGCCTGTATGTGTGACATAGGCCATGTACATATGTGTGTGTGCAGGGACATCATGGTCATGCATGTGAGACCAGTAATGTGTGAACCACATGGTTGGTGCATGTGTTTAAATGCAACATGGGGAGCTCTATGCGGAATGGACACATGAGAGCATGCCAGTCTCTGTTCCTGGACATGGGTGGGGGTGAGGGATGGGTGCTGATGCCATGTACATGTATCGTATACATGTCTTTGTGTCTGACCTGCGTGTCTGTGACTTGTGAATGCCATGGATGCATGACACATGTCTGTGACAATGTTCAGATTCACTGATGCAGCCTAGTCATCCTTGTATCCACTGTGTCTGGGGTGTACAAGGCCAGATGGATGAAACTACGGTGAAGTGTGTGCATGTGATATGCATGACCCATGATGCATGCGAGTTTCTAACCAACATTGTATGTTTCAAGAGTCCCTTGGACATGTTTGCTAATGTCCATAGCATGCGCCATGCCTGTTACTGCATGTGTTTTGCCTGCACTGACCCATGTGTTGTGGAGGGACATGATGGAAGTGATGTTTGACAGTGACACTCATCTGCTATTGCTTTCTGTCTAGGGGACCATTGTACAGTACCCTGATGCTTGTGTTCTATGTCTCCCTCTACACAGCGGCAAATGAAGAAGAGGGCAGAGATGGCGCTGTGGAGCAAAGCGGCGGGGATGCCCCCACGGTTGCAGCAGAAGGGGTGGGTGAGCCCCCACAGGGGCTTGCAACGGCGGAAGACGGTGTGGAGCCATCCAGGTTGGTGGTTTCCACAGAGGAGGAGGAGGCCGCTACTGAGCTTCACATGGGGCCTGGTGGGGGTGGTACCACTGGTGCAAGTGGTGTAGTCCAGGTGCAGGGGCAGGAGGCAGCACAGGTCGCCGTGGAGGGGCCTGTGCATATCACTGTCCCTGACACTGTGACTGCACCACCATGCACCAGCAGGGATGCCCCATCCCAGGCCCGTCCGCAGGTAGGGGGGATGTCCATGTCATCTGACACTCCTCTACCTGCGGACGAGGGGACACCTGGCCGTATGGAGAAGGTCCTGATTGGTGTTGCATTGCGCACGGGTGTCATTCATGATGACGTGCGTGCTTTCCGGGGTGAGCACGCACATCATCACGAAGAGCAGCGTGCCAACGTGGCCCAGTTGGGAGAGACCATGGTCGGGAGTTTCGTACATGTGTCGGCCACTCTGGCGACCCTCTCCTCCTCTGTGGAGGTTATGCACCAGTCGTTCTCCATGCCGTCTTCCGGCCCAGATGCCACCCGGGCCCCCTGTGGACCTGCCCCGACCAACGCAGCCAGCTCAGTGGGGCTCCCATCCCTGCCACAGTCAGGAGTCGGAGGTCCAGCAGGGGTGAACACACCAGCAACTGGACCCCAGCAGATGGAAGATGTGCCGGTATCATCGGGCAGGGCACGTGCACGACGGCGTCGGTGGATTCCATCAGCCTGGATGCCGTCGTGCTGGCAGAGGCAGTTGCGTCAGAGGCAGCAGCAGGCTCGACGTGGGAGGCATCATGGCTTGGGTCCATCTACATCAGAGGGGCAGGCATCGGCTGGAAGGCAGGAGAACCCTGGAATGGGAGTGTCTTCCGTGTGGCAGCGGTTGGGCCAGCAGATAGGTGCGGAGCGGCGGCGGGCGGAGGAGGAACGGCCCACAATGGTCAGGGCGGAGAACTCCATGCGCAGGGCGCTGAGGCGGGCTGAGTGCCTCGAGGGTATTCACAGGGAGTTGGAGCTGGACGGGGCCAGTGAACATGCCCGCCTCCAAGCCATTGAACAGGAGTTCGATGATGCCCTGGCCCATGACATCAACCAGTGAGCCGTTGGACTTGCCCGCCGCCATTGTATATGGTTCATTAGTGTTAAGTTTCCTTTCTTTTTTTCTTCCCTTTGGGGCGCATGGACTGTGCCCCACATTTTTGTATATAGTTGTTTATTCTGTAGGCTTTTTTGTAGGTTTCCTTTGGACAGTTGGGCTCATGGACCTAGGATTTCATCCATGTAAATAGTTGGAGTGTGCATTTGTCAGCTTTTTCTTTTTTGATTTTGCCATCGAGCAATGGATTTAACTTTTTCATTTCGGTTTGGATTTGCTTTGTTGGAAGGAGACTTTGGAGACATTTTTGATTTCATACATTTTGGATTCTGATTTCCTTTTTTTATCATTATGTGACATTCTGCATTGTTTTCCTTATGTCCATTGTTTGGTATTTGATTTTCTTTCAACACATTTTTTATTCAATACATTTGTTCCCGTACTTCAATGTGTGCTATTCTCTCATTGGTTTCATGCATGTCACGATGTGGGTGTTCACATCCACTGGCACCCATTGTGTGTGTGTGACGGACATGTGCTGATGTACATACATGCCATTTGGGTTGTTTCATGCAATGGGCATTTCAATGTGGGGTGTATGTTATGCTTGGTTGTTTATTTGGGCAGGGGTGGCGTGCCGTGGGATTTTGGTGGACATGAGGGCCATGATTGTGGGTCATGTTGACATGTTGGGGGGGACATGAGTGGGTCATGAGTGGGAGCCTGTTGTCAGGTGATCCTGACTGCTGGGAGGTGGGGGTGCAGGGGGACATGAGTGGAACATGAGTGGGGGCCTGCTGGCAGGTGCCCCTGACTGCTGGGGGTGGGGGTGCTGGGGGACATGAGTGGGGGCCTGCTGGCAGGTGCCCCTGACTGCTGGGGGGTGGGGGTGCTGGGAGACATGAGTTGGTGATCATATTGCAACGTGACATGTGGCTTGGCTGAGGGGCATGCCCATGGTGGATGGGCTGCCTGCGGGACATGACCAGGGGTGCAGGGTAGTCCCCTTTGGTGTGGGCTGCCTGCAGGGGCCGTGGAGGGGGAAGAGGGGACACCTGGGAGGACCCACACTGCTAATTCACATGTGAAACTTCCCGCGCACCCCTGAAATACATGTACCCAGGCCAATCACGTGTGAAACTTCCCGCGCACCCCTGAAATACATGAACCCAGGCTAATCGCGTGTGAAACTTTCCGCGCAGCCCTGAAATACACGTACCCTGCTCCGCCAGGGCCATTCGCATGTGAAACTTCACGCAAACCCCTGAAATACACGTACCCAGGCCAATCGCATGTGAAACTTCACGCTAAGCCCTGAAAAACACGTACCCAGGCCAATCGCGTGTGGAACTTCCCGCGAGCCCCTGAAATACACGTACCCCGCTCCCCCAGGCCCAATCTCATGTAATACTTGCCACGCTCCACTGAAATACACGTACCCCGCTCCCCCATGCCCAATCACTTGTGAAACTACCCGCGCACCCCTGAAATACACTTACCCAGGCCAATCGCGTGTGAAACTTCCCACGCACCCCTGAAATACATGTACCCAGGCCAATCGCATGTGAAACTTCCAACGCACCCCTGAAATACACGTACCCAGGCCAATCGCATGTGAAACTTCCCCCGATCCCCTGAAATACACGTGCCCCGCTCCCCCAGGCCCACTCACATGTAAAACTTGCCGCGCTCCCCTAGGCCCAATCGCGTGTGAAACTACCCGCGCACCCCTGAAATACACGTACCCAGGCTAATCGCGTGTGAAACTTCCCGCGCACCCCTGAAATACACGTACCCAGGCCAATCGCGTGTGAAACTTCCCGCGCACCCCTGAAATACACGTACCCAGGCCAATCGCGTGTGAAACTTCCCGTGCAACCCTGAAATACACATACCCTACTCTCCCAGGCCCAATCGCGTGTGAAACTACCCACGAGCCCCTGAAATACACGTACCCCGCTCCCCTAGGGCCATTCGCATGTTAAACTTCACGCAAACCCCTGAAATACACGTACCCAGGCCAATCGCGTGTGAAACTTCACGCGAACCCCTGAAATACACGTACCCAGGCCAATCGCGTGTGAAACTTCCCGCGCACCCCTGAAATACACGTACCCAGGCTAATCGCATGTGAAACTTCCCACGCACCCCTGAAATACACGTACCCCGCTCCCCCAGGCCCAATCGCGTGTGAAACTACCCGTGAGCCCCTGAAATACACGTACCCCGCTCCCCCAGGCCCAATCACGTGTGAAACTACCCGCGCACCCCTGAAATACACGTACCCAGGCCAATCGCGTGTGAAACTTCTGCACACCCCTGAAATACACGTACCCAGGCCAATCGCATGTGAAACTTCCCACGCACCCCTGAAATACACGTACCCCGCTCCCCCAGGCCCAATCGCGTGTGAAACTACCCGCGAGCCCCTGAAATACACGTACCCCGCTCCCCCAGGCCCAATCGCGTGTGAAACTACCCGTGAGCCCCCGAAATACACGTACCCCGCTCCCCCAGGCCCAATTGTGTGTAAAACTTGCTGCACTCCCCTGAAATACACGTACCCCGCTCCCCCAGGCCCAATCACGTGTGAAACTACCCGCGCACCCCTGAAATACACGTACCCAGGCCAATCGCGTGTGAAACTTCTGCGCACCCCTGAAATACACGTACCCAGGCCAATCGCATGTGAAACTTCCCACGCACCCCTGAAATACACGTACCCCGCTCCCCCAGGCCCAATCGCGTGTGAAACTACCCGCGAGCCCCTGAAATACACGTACCCGCTCCCCCAGACCCAATCGCGTGTAAAACTTGCCGCACTCCCCTGAAATACACGTACCCCGCTCCCCCAGGCCCAATCGCGTGTGAAACTACCCGCGCACCCCTGAAATACACGTTCCCAGGCCAATCGCGTGTGAAACTTCCCACGCAACCCTGAAATACACGTACCCAGGCCAATCGCGTGTGAAACTTCCCGCGCACCCCTGAAATACACGTACCCCGCTCCCCCAGGCCCAATTGCATGTGAAACTACCTGCAAGCCCCTGAAATACACGTACCCCGCTCCCCCAGGCCCAATCACATGTAAAACATGCCGCGCTCCCCTGAAATACACGTACCCCACTCCCCCAGGCCCGATCGCGTGTGAAACTTCCCGCGCACCCTTGGAATACACGTACCCAGGCCAATCGCATGTGAAAATTCATGTGCACCCCTGAAATACACGTACCCCGCTCCCCCAGGGCCATTTGCGTGTGAAACTTCCCACGCACCCCTGGAATACACGTACCCAGGCCAATCGCGTCTAAAAATTCACACGAACAACAGTTATACACGTACCCCACTCGTACAAGCCCTTTCGCGTGTGGAAGTTACCGCGAAACCCGTAATACACGTTCCCCGCTTGGCGTTTGCTGTTTGGCAGTCCGGTAAACTGGTCCAGGGTTGGCGCAGCCCTTTGCGCTGGATTGGGGATTTTGATGGCTTTTCCTTGCGTGAGGGCGTTCTTGGGGGCGTAACTGGCACTGCTGCAGGGTCGCTGTGCCACTCTGTGCCACGGCTGCTTTTGGAGGCTAAAATCCATGAATACGCTGTGCGCGGAAATCGATTTTAGCGCACGAGGCTGGCGCAGACATTCACACGGGAACACTGTGCGCCAGCCACGTGCACCACTTTTGTGCGAATTTCTATGAATTACCCCCATAATATCTTAATATTCAACAAAGATCATACATGTGGCTGCTTTGTTGAAGTCACTTGAAAGTAGGCCTTGAGGAACCTATTCGCTAGTACCCCAAATCACCAGAAGATTGGGTGATTCCAACAGGTCAAATCACGGATGATTTTTTAAAAATGTTTGACATAGGTGCCCGCCTGTCCTACAAAGAGAGGATGGGAGTTGCAGCTAGAGTGATGGTCAGGCTATTTAGGGAATGGTAATAAACTGTATTACAGAAGGCAGAGAAGTGGCGCCACACAGAGAGGCAGATTAAGGCTAGGTTAAAGTGTTGTTTATGCAGCTGACCTACTAACATGGGTTGTTTCGCACACTTCTAATTTGCGTGTGATTATTTAGCTAGAGGTGAGGCCCGTGTAAATTTGCCTCTAAGAGCAGAACATGTTGAACCCAGAAGATGCTCTGGATATATCAATGAATCTATAACCTTGGCTGACCCATTTGGAGACAGAAGCACCAATCTGGAGTGAGGGAGCAATAACTCTGACTGACTACTGTACTGACTTAGTAGCCATTATTTAATTTGCAATATAAAAAACAAAGAATTTTTTTAATGTAAAACAATTTCAATTTCAGGTGTTCATCAACAAATGGTGTACATATTGAGTTACATGTTTTTACCAACAAATGGTGAACATACATATAAGTTCATACATGCATTGATGAGAACACATTGAGTGTCACAAACAATAACCCAAACATATCAAAGGAAAGTGTTTGTAAACAGAATTCATTTCAAATACACAAAAAACACAAATCTTAGAACAGCACCCTTTGTTCTGTGAACATTATTAACAAGACAGTCTGATTCTGCCATAGTCATGTGTATTGTATGGAGACAAGTGAATTGGCCACCCACAGGAGTCCAGCCTCTTGAAAACTGGTATATAAGAGAAGTTCTTAATCGTGTAGCCTAAAAGTATGCCATTCCTCATACTGAACCAGTTCAAAACAAAAGAATTTGTTTCCTGGTGGACTCAAAGTTCAATTAAAGAGTACTGTGGGTGTGTAGAGACCACTCCTAGGTCAACGGCGGTAGATGTATTCCTGGCGTTTTGAGGTGGGCTGCAATTTGATTACATGTCCAAAGACGTTTCGGTGGGCAGTAAAGGCTACCTTCATCTGGACCTATGGATGTCGCTCTTGAAAAGGAGTGCTACTGTAGTCACTGGAGAAAGTGAGCCCCTTGTGTAGAGGTGAAGTGTAGAACAATTGCGCTGCAGGGAGCTTTTGCAAAGCTCGCGGATTCCCAAAATGGAGATCCAAAATGTGGACTGAGTTTTTCAAGTCGAGGATGGCTTCTGACAAAAGGTTGCATGCAAGGCAATCATTTTGTGTTGGGCAAAGTCCCAGGGAAAATCAAGGCCTTTGACGTGGGTGCCAATAGTGTGCTTGAGCCTCATGCAGTAGCGGGCGCAGTGAATGGTGCCATGCAGGAGAAGACGTGTCAGGAGGTCCCGGCCTGCGTCCCGAGCTATGTCAATCAGGAAAGAAAAACAATTGGGAGGAGATTGAAAATGCCAGGTATCTATCTGTACCTCACCTACCCACTGATTAGTCAGACAATAATGATGAGGATGAAGATGACATTGATGATACGAAAAGTTGATCAAGGATGGCAAGTTCCCTGCCACCAAATTTTCTTTTGCAAGGCATTAACCTTAGTGCAGAGGGGCAGTCTACTGGACACGCCTCTGGCTCTCCTTCCCTCCGACAACCGCAAGATGACCCAACCATGTGGATCCTCAAGTACATCAAGGTAAGCCCAGTGGGGCTTTGCCTGCAATAAGTGTGCACCTCCTCATCCGCACGGTGCACGTCTCATCTGGTGAGCCCTATTCAATCCACTGGGCTCATGGTGGGTCTTTGGTGTGTGTGTGCTTGGCTACTTCAACAGCAATGGCAGTAGTTTCTGCCACGGGGGCCTTTGTGTGGTTTCTGCCTATCAGCCTCCTCCTTACAATCATGGCCGCCACCATTGTTTTCGATGCACCCAAGTGCCTTGTGTTCGCTTTGCCTGCAGCATTGCCGATTGGCCCACACCATGATTATCGGGACAATCAACAAGCTGGCAGGCTGTAAGCCAGATCTTTCCTCTGATGGCCTCACCAAAGGCTGCTGTCTGCCCTGTCTGGGCCTGGCTGGACTGGATGCCCACCTTTTCTTTCATCCTCCACCTCAACACATCCTGAAATCACCTGGACGGGGGGACTGTCGGTAACTTCTCTCGCCTGTCCCACCTGAACTCAAGGCACTCATGCAGTCCCTCTTGTGAGCAGGCAGCTCACCTAATCGTGTTGCATCATGACTTGACAATTGCAGCCACTGTTGATTTATGTGTTTTAGTGTGCATTGCTTGAAAATCGAATTTAGGCGTTTTTACATCTGCTTCTGCTGTTGATTCATGTGTTTTAGTGTCCCCTGGTTGAAATTAGTTTTTAGGCATTTTTACATCTGCAGCCACTGTTAGTTCATGCATTTTAGTGTGCCCTGATTGAAAATCGTTTTTAGGCGTTTATACATCTTCAGCCACTTCTCTTCTGGATGTGCATAGTGTGCCTACCCTTTTTAACCCCTTTCACTCGCCGCTCCTCTCCTTCTATGTGTCTCTTACACTTATTTGCTCTTTTCGTCTTACCCTACATGTCCCCCCTCCCCTCTTACCTTTCTTCATGTTCAGCTCTTGCATTATTGTAACAACTGTCAGGCATGTGCAATATTTCTTGTCAAATTTTGTAACAGTTTGTATGCCTCCTGTACTATGTTGTAACACTAAACGCATACCACTTGCCCATTCTGAATATCCCAATGCCTATTAAGAATGTTAATCCTTGTTTAGCATCTTACCCTCCTTGTGTTGGAACTCTTTGAAATGCCTGCTAAGTGTATATGTGCTAGATAAATGAACAACAAATAAATACAAGAATAAGGATGTTGCTGTTGTTGGGCAGGAATTACAAAAGTCCAAGGGTCAAAAAATGCAATTCACCATTATCATAGCAAACTGGTTTGTCTTGCCTTCCTGCCAAGAGAGGAACCAGAATAATGCAAGGGGCAGCAGGTGGATGCAGTCCAGAAGAATAAAGGTTGTGCATTCAAGGGACTCAGGCAAAACGCCATAGATGAGGTGACATCTGGGAGAAGATGGAGGCACAGAGACTAAGGCCTCATAATTAGCATTTTGGCTTTGTTGCAGTATACACTGGATCAAAAATCCATGTTGCCGTATAAATTGTGAACATGATGCACATCCTCTGTGTTCTGTGTGTCTACAACAAATGGTCACATGCCTTGTCAGCAGTTGTCAATCTAGGAAATACATTGTTGCTGTGGCGTACTAAATCATCTTCCATTTCAGCCAGGGTTACCACACCAAAACTGCACAATTGCAGGTAACCCACAGTGTGCCATTGCACAACCTAAAGACCTCAGTGTCCATTTTGCATATGTTGTACAGGAAAAATTAGCTGTGCCATTTCATCACATATTACTGCAACACTCACAGCAGTGCTCTAGATGTGCCGTTTAGGATGCACAATGTAGGTCAGATATCACAATAAATGTCCTAGCGAGTTTCTCCTTCTAGTGTATATGCTTGCGCTGAACCCGGCCAACATGGTCAGATCCCATGCCTTGACAGGTAATGCAGATTTGACACAGCCATTTAGGGGCATGCCTTTAATCTTGTAGTTGAATTTAAATGTAACATTTAGTATTTCCTGGCACTGTTTATGAACCAAATCCTCAAGGTACAAATGGCTGCTATTCATACTACTCTGTTGGGTAAGTGGAGTTGTAGAAAACATCACAGGGAGTATACACTGTGCAAATATGCAAGGATTCTTTTCACTTGCATCATCAATTGAGGGAAACACGTAGTCAACTGGAAGAACATCGAGCAGCCTACATTTTTCCAACTACACCAGTAATGTCAAGCCCAGGATTGATTGCATCAATGGGCAGTACATAACTGAAGACTACTGAACATTTTGTGAGCTGTGATATTGTGATTTTATCACCCCTCCCTCCAGAGCCTTGCCTCCACCCCCAGCGGAGTGTCCATGATACACCCCAGTGGGGGCTGTGGTAGGTGTAGGGGTAATGAAAAGCATGCACCTGTCACTGTCTGACAATGATGAGAGCAGGCAACAACCCCTGCAGTAGGTGGCTGCTCACAATTGCCAACAATTAAAAAGACATGTACCTTGTAGAATACATTAATACATAGTGGTTTAAATAGATGCTCCACACTTCATATTCATGTTTACAGTCATCTGATATCTGATATCACTCAATAATGAACACTCAATTAATGTGTCCAGGATTCCTCAACTACCTATTAGGTATCCGCCCGGGATCTTCGATTGAGTGTTACAAATACATATTAGTACAAGAACATTTCTATACAGACATGAACCTGCAATTCTTTGGAGCATCAATTCATGCTGACACTAAACAGTTGAACCGACAGATTTAGCTGTATTTAACCCAACTCATGTTTTGAATATTGGATGTTTGCCTTGAAAACAACGTATGTCGAAACATGTGTCAGCTGACATCTTTTGGGATAAAGACACTGATGCCTCTTTAATGTCACCTGTGTTTTATACACCTTTTTAAGATTTCAACTGCTTCCATTTGAACTATTTAGGATCCAATGGGTTAAGCGTAACGTGCCTGTCATACAACCACTTTAATTTACCATTTGTTGGTTGTATGAGTGCACCAACCATTTGACTGTGGCGATGCAGCTTGGCCCATACTGAAAGCAACAGAGATAGTGCACACCACATGGTCCATCACCTATACAGAGTCTTAGTTTTGTTATCATAGTACATGGAGGTTTCTGGAGTTATTGTTAACTTTGTGTTTTCACCTTTTCTTGTCTGACTGTCAGGTTGTTCAAGAAAGTGAATCTCCTCTCTCGGGAACAGTGGCAAACCATCTCTAGCTGCCTTAAGGTGATTGACGAACACTTGTCGAGTACCTTTATGAGGAGGTCTGGCTGATAGGATTGCTGATCTTTAGTATTCAAGTTTCAGTACCTTCACAGGAGGTCAGCAACATAGTCCAAGTGCTTCTTTGTCGTGAGTCTTCATGAATCTTCTTTACAACTTAGTCCCCATATTTCAGGATCGGTTTGTGACTTATCATTGCCTTGATGCTGTAGTGCTTCTTCAACATTGTTGAAGTCTCTTGGGAGATTTATGAAAAGCAGCTGATCTGGCCTGTTCGGAGAACCAGGCATATATATTGGACTACAGTGAGCTGCCAGCAACATGTTCCAAACTGTTCCCTCCAAAATTAATAATAATAACGTCAGGATGATTATGTGTCACCAAAGTGGCACAAAGAGGAACCAAATCTAGCCACTTCATTTCATGCACTTCAAACCACTGCACATCCACATGATGAAATCCAAAATGTGCAGCCACTCCACAATGCTTTGAAAACACCTAGAACCAATGTATCCAAGAGTCTCCCAAAATCCAGACACTCTGCCTCCTGAAATACAGCCATATCCATAGCCAACTGCACTCCTTTCAGCAAACCGACCTTCTGGCACAGTCTTTCCTTGCACTCCACACTCAGCAAAACGTATTGACCAATCCCCTGGCCTCCACAGTCCCATTTCCATGACTGCCAGTCTCAAAAGCCCCAGATGTGGCATGTGTGCTCCGTGGACTACCACCGTGTCCACGGACATATCATGCAATTTGTGAGGGTGGGGACATAAATTGCAACCAGGGTCGTCCATTTCCTCTTTGATGGTGTCTCTGAAAAGAGCCTTTTTTGGGGGGGGGGCTTTTCAGATTTTTTCTGCTACACCTACTAAATGCACTCTGCATGACTTTACAAAAACGTTCTGATTGCATTTTCAATATTACTAAGAGAGATGTTATTCCCACAATCCATCAAAGAAATGACATCACAAAAAAAATAACTTGCACCATCCTCAAAAAAGTTCTAATTTGCGAATTATGACATCCCAACAGCACACATAACACAAGTTATCCCTTGGTTAACAAGGCGCCTTCCTATGTCTTGTTAAGGATTAAAGACACTATGACACATCCATGCAGCCCTAGGTGGTATTTGGGAAAAGATTACTTTTGCACATGAAAAGAGGTGCATTAGTGTCTTTGGCAACTGCTTCAGGTCCCCCTGCACAGTTATTGCACTCATATACCCCAAATATATTCCTCCACAATTAATCACCAGGACATCTGGACAGTTGAAAACAGCCATATTTTTACAAAAAATAAATAAACCTTGCAAATTGCTCCCTTGTACACCACACCACAAAGCCTCCACTCCCTCCAATCCAAGGTTGGCAGAAATGCCACATATCTCTGCATACCTATCCAGATTGATTACTCATAAAACAATCTCCTACCATCCACACACTCACTCTCTCCATCTCTTCAACCACAGCTTCTTCACAACACACAGCAATGAAAAAAAGGAGTACCCTCTCTCCCTATGAATCAGACCTTCAACACCTGATTGGCTAAAACCACCAGTCCCATTTTAATGCCAGGCATGCTGAAAAGCCCCGGATGATGCACGCCCTTTCCGCAGACTACCGCGGCGTCTGCAGACCCCGTAACACAGAGGCAGCTCTTTTCCCTTTCCACATCACTCGCTGCACCGCTCCCTTATTGGCTACACATAAGCAGTCACACAACCATCCACCAATCACATCTACCTCTATGATCACACTTCAGTACTTTAGATCTACTGTTGAACACCGTGCCTACAAGTGTCCTGTGATTGCAAAGCACCTCCAGAACAAAGTACTGTACAACTCCAGAACATATCTACTTCCAGATTTATCAACATCTGCATCCATCAACACAAACTACAGGTGTGCATATATGTTGTACAGTACATTTGCAACTCTTTTATAAATGCCTGTGAACAGGATACCTGCCACTTACCCTGCATAACCTACTCCATAAGTCTACTGTAATGTGTCCCATCTCCTACCATCAAGTGGCACTTACAATGCTGTGTGCTTTAAAATGTTTCTTTTATCCATATCACCCATTGTAATGTGCAAACTGTTATCCTCTTCATTCCTACTGTCATTTTTCCAACCACTTCTCCCATTAGCACACATGTTTTAAAATGCCTAGAAAGCAAGCAGAAAAAGAAAACTGCATGTTAATGGAAATCCACAAACAGAAAAATACAACTTTCCAATCTGTACACCTTTCTGAGCCTTTTTCTCACCCTACTACAACTTGCACTAATCCATTTCCAAAGTAAACAGTGTATCAGATACAAAGCTGTGCAATTTCACAGACACACTAACTCTTCCTACCAAGAAATCCTTCACTAACTTTAAATAATGTGCTCTCCAAGTGCAATTACTCTGCCATTAACACACATATGTACTAACTTCCTTCTTTCGCAATTACAGTGACGACCAATCTCCTAAAAGCCAGTGGCGTCTAAAGTGGAAAATACAACCCAGAAGGAACCTACTGTTCACATCCAACAAAGTAAGTGTAATATTGTTGTAGTGTTCGACCTATTACTCAGACAGAGCAGTGTTCCTGTATTCTAGGCTACACAAATGTATAAACTCAACAGCATTGGCTTCACTCTTACTCATTGCACCTTAGCAGGTGCACACTTTGTATTGTCATCCTAACACCAGTATAGGAACACGCAAATACCACTAAAGCCTTCCAAACCTGAAGTAACAGCCAATGCGCTCCTCTACATCTAACTCCCTCAGGGTCAGTCATTTCTCAAAGAAACAAGCTGGAAGCTTATCTCTGTCTTTGGATGGGGCCTCCCTTTACAACAGCTTTCCTGCCACCTTGAAACATGAGGAGACGCATCTCCGGTTCCGGAAGCACCTCAAGACCTTCCTTTTGGTTTCTGCCTTTGCGCCTTTTCTTCCTTGCTAATCTGTTTTCTCTTCTCAGGCACTGTGCACCTAGCCACCCTCTGTACTTCGGGCCCAGGTACCTGATTACCTTCCCACCCTCCTACACTGCCTCCGGGCCACCCTTTGCACTGCCATCTGTATCTGTTCCCATTCAGTCGCCTCACCCACTTTTCTTCTGCACTTATCACATTTTACCGTATCCACTTAACCAAGCATTTGCCACTTACTAGCTGCACTACCACTTTTTATCACCTTTCCTTATATATTTCACTTATTATTAATTATGTTACCTCTCTGTTCTGCACTTTACACTTCTCCCCCCTGCCATGCACTTTCCCCTTTTTCCATTTCCCATGCACTTGCACAATCTTAATGTCACTAGGCCTAATAAGATCGTTTTTTTGTTCTCACCTGTTCACCTCCCTCTGTCTGATTGTGCTCTGAAACACTTGTGTGTGAATGCGATTTTAATTACATATCATTTAATTTAATTTCATTCCACAATCACACACCTCTATACAGATGCCTACCGTCATATTCAGACATTCATGCACAGTGCACACATATACATTGCACAACCTCCCAACCCATACTTTCCTTTCTTCTCCAACAGACACTGAAGAATGCCTACCAAAAAGCAACTCTGTAGAAAGCAACATAGAACTAGAGCAGATCAGACTAAAAACGTACAAAATAGCCATATGCCTCTAGCAGAATTTCTAGAAAAAGTTCCAACAAAACAGCTAATACAGTCATTAGGCAAAGCTGAAGCAGCTTGCAGGAAACAAACTGTGACTCCTCTTTCAAAATGGAAAACTAAAAAGAAATATATTAAGAAGATTGCAACTACCACTAGTGCTAACACTGCACCTATGAAACTTGATGTAGCCACAAGTAAACATGCCAAAAAAATATTTTACCTGAAATGTTTCAACACAGAGTCCTTCAGAACCTTATAAAAACAGGGGACAAATCACGCTCAACCCTTAAAACCTACCACAGAAAACTAATCCTGGAATCTTTCATCGACAGTTCAATCCTTTTCAAAAAGAAATTATTTATAATAGTTTTAAACATAATGAAACCACTAACAAAACTAATTACTAAACTAGAACAAGGACTTTGCAACAGAAGGAATGTCGACAAAGATAGATTTGCAAACATCTGTGCAGGTGAGTGGAATCACGCCACCAGTACAGAGCTATATTTCAATGAAGAAGCATGCAAACAGGAGCAAACAAACCAAATTGCCATACAAAGCAGAGGACGAGGGTATGAAAAGGTTAACAATGCCATTATGGAACGAGAAACCCTGCACACAAAAATATCCCCAGCAAATTTACAATCAACTTTCCATTCCACCAAACCAATACGTCCAGTCTACAAATGGCCACGCACATCTATGTGTAACGTGCGCAAAACATCTTTCACATCTTTACGCCAGTTCCTCAGTCAGTATGTGAAAGGCAAAGACAAATTTAAAATGAAAATATTACAAACTATAGACTCCTATCCAGTGCATAAATACACAGGACTACGACGACATTCATTAGCCTGCATTTTTGGACCTACTTGCAAAAGCACCTTCCACCATATCAAAATGTTAGCAACCCACAGTTCAACTGTACAAAATCTCATTCATAAACTGTACTATGCAAAAATCCTGCATTAGCACTGAACCATTTAAATAACATTCTCCTACATGGTACAGCCAAAGAACATCTCGAAAAACTAGAGCACATCCAAAGCAAATATTTTGGAACTGAAACCCACTTTGAAAATCCAGTACCTTTAGAAAAGAGTAGCAACAACCTTGCAGATGTCAACCCATTATTACAGACATACAAAAAAGAAATGCTCAAGTTTAAAAGCACATCTACTGGTTTAAAATCACATCTACTGAAGTACCAAACCAAGTATGTGTGTGTTGGCGCAGAACTTTTCATAAAAAGAGCACCAAAACTGTAGACATAATATACAAAACAGAAGACAATGAGGAATCCCAGTGGTTCCAATTATCTCTCGATCAAACAGAAAACAAATATGAAATTACTAACCCCTCAACACTTTGCAAATACTGCACTGCAAAACTTGACAAGAACCGAATACCTTCACGGGCTATAACTAATAACTTGGAATTATTCCCACTGCCAAAACCACTCCAACAACCTAATTTGTATGAGAGCATTATAATCCAAACAGTGCACACATTTAATGCAATATTACACCTTCAACCACAAACAGCAATACTGCCTCCCTCTGAATTACTGAAAAGCATTTGTGGCAAAGTAGTTTATTTGCCATTAGATCTGAAAGAAAATGTAGACACTCTGGGGGGTTAATTCATAGAATTCAGCGCAGAAGTGGCGCATGTGGCTGGAGCACAAGGGAGCGTGTGCCAGTCTGCGGCAGCCGCGTGCGCCAAAACCTATTTTGACGCACAGCGTTTTCATGGATACTAACATCCAAAATCAGCCGTGGTGCAGAGTGGCGCAACGACCCTGCAACAGCGCTAGTTATGCCCCCAACCCCACCCCGTGTGCCAAAAACATTGCACAAATCCCGTACATGGTGCAAAGGCCAGTGGACCAGCATAAAGCCCCCCAACCATGAAAACATGCTAAAAATGCCACAAAGCCCTCACGTGCCAGCAAAATCACATAGAAAACACCCCGCGCCCCTTCGGATTACGCATACCCCACTTGTGCCAGTGAAATCGCATGGAAAACTCCCTGCGCACCCCTCGGAATACGTGCACCCCACTCGTGCCAGCAAAATCGTGTGGAAATCTTGTTGCGCATCCCTAAGAATATGCGTACCACTCTCGTGCCAGCAAAATCACGTGGAAAACTCCCCGCACATACCTTGGAATACACGTACCCCGCTCGCGCCAGCGAAATCTTGTAGAAAACACCCCGCACATCCCTCGGAATATGCGTACCTCGCTCGCGCCAGTGAAATTGCGTGGGAAAAGTCCCCCCTTGGTGTGGGCTGCCTGTGGGGCATGGACTGGGGTGAAGGGCTGCCTGTGGGGCATGCCCAAGGGTGATGGGCTGCCTGCGGGGCATGCCCAGGGGTGATGGGCTTCCTGCGGTGCATGCCCAGGGGTGAAGGGATGCCTAGGGCATGCCCAGGGGTGATGGGCTGCCTGTGGGCATGCCCAGGGTGGATGGGCTGCCTGCGGGGCATGGCCAGGGATGAAGGGCTGCCTGTGAGGCATGGCCAGGGGTGATGGGCTGACTGCGGGGCATGCCCAAGGGTGAAGGGCTGCCTGCGGGGCATGGCCAGGGGTGAAGGGCTGCCTGCGGGGCATGTCCAGGGGTGATGGGCTGTCTGCGGGGCATGCCCAGGGGTAAAGTGCTGCCTGCGGGGCATGGCCAGGGGTGAAGGGCTGCCTGCGGGGCATGCCAAGGGGTGAAGGGCTCCCTGCAGGGCATGGCCAGGGGTGAAGGGCTGCCTGTGGGGCATGGCGAGGGGTGAAGGGCTTCCTGCAGGGCATGGCCAGGGGTGAAGGGCTGCCTGCGGGGCATGCCCAGGGGTGAAGGGCTGCCTCCAGGGCATGGCCAGGGGTGAAGGGTTGCCTGCGGTGCATGCCCAGGGGTGATGGCTGCCTGTGGGGCATGGCCAGGGGTGAAGGGCTGCCTGTGGGGCATGGCCAAGGGTGAAGGGCTGCCTGCTGGGCATGTCCAGGGGTGATGGGCTCCTCTGGGGCATGCCCAGGGGTGATGGGCTGCCTGCTGGGCATGGCCAGTGGTGAAGGTCTGCCTGCGGGGCATGGCCAGGGGTGAAAGGCTGCCTGCAGTGAATACCCAGGGGTAATGGGCTGCCTGCAGGGCATGCCCAGGTGTGATGGGCTGCCTGCGAGGCATGGGCAGGTGTGATGGACTGCCTGCAGGGCATGGCCAAGGGTGAAGGGCTGCCTGCGGGACATGCCCAGGGGTGATGGGCTGTCTGTGGGGCATGCCCAGGGGTGATGGGCTGCCTGCAGGGCATGGCCAGGGGTGAAGGGCTGTCTGCGGGGCATGGTCAGGGGTGATGGGCTTCCTGCAGGGCATGCCGAGGGGTGAAGGGCTGCCTGCGGGCCAGGCCGAGGGGTGATGGGCTGCCTGCGGGGCATACCCAGGGGTGATGGGCTGCCTGTGGGGCATGGCCAGGGGTGAAGGGCTGCCTGTGGGGCATGCCCTGGGATGATGGGCTGCCTGCGGGGCATGTCCAGGTGTGAAGGGCTGCCTCCAGGGCATGGCCAAGGGTGAAGGGCTGCCTGTGGTGCATGTAAATCGTAAACTAAATGAATAAAACAGAAGCACACAATAAGAAAATAAGATAAACAAACTCCCAAAATGATAAAGAAAAATGAATGCTGTAACCAATAAAATCCATAGTAAAATACCTCCAATGGGTCCGTCCATTAAACAAAATCCAAAGTAAAAGAAAAATCAAAGTATTCCACTATGGGTAAAAAAAAAAATCAGTCAATCCAAATCCAGAACTATATACAAAAGAACATCCAAGGGTCCATGAGCCCAACAATCCAAAGGAAACCTAACAAAAAATCCTACCTAATAAATAACTACACACAAAAAGGCGGGGCATAGTCCATGCGCCACAAATTAAAAAAGAAAACTAAAAGGAAACCTAGAGAACTATTTACAAAGGCGGCGGGCTAGTCCGACAGCTCACTCATTGATGTCCCGGGCCAGAGCATCATCAAACTCCACGTCAATGTCCCGGAGGCGGGCCTCATCCCTGGCCTCAAGGTCTCACAGGGATGCAGCCATGGCCTCCTCCAACTCCCTGCGAATTGCCTCGAGGCACATAGCCCGCCTCAACCCCCGGCGCATGGAGTTCTCCGCCCTGACCATAGTGAGCTGTGCCCTCTCCACCCGCCGCTGCTCTGCATCTATCTGCTGGCCCAACCGCTGCCACACGGAAGACACTCCCAATCCTGGTTTCTCCTGCCCTCCGGCCTATGCCTGCCCCTGTGATGTTGATGGCCCCGAACCATGATCGCTCCCACCCTGCTTAATGATGCCTGCACGTCCTCCATCTGCTGGGGTCCAGTTAGTGGGTGGCCACCCCTGCTGGACCACCGACTCCCAACTGAGGGAGGAATGTGTCCTCCACCAGCCTGGCCGCTGGCTCAGGGGCAGCTCCACAGGGGGCCCAGGTGATACTTGGGCAGGAAGATGGCATGGAGGATGACTTGTGCATAGGGGGTTCAGTTGAGGAGGGGATTGCAAGAAGTTCCAGCACACGGATGAACCCAGTGCCGACGACCTGTCCTAGTAGGTCGACACAGCCAATGAGGGATTCAAAATGACATGCATTGTCCAGAAGAGAACCCTGCACATCATCCCGAATCCCACGTGGCGCAATGCCACCCCAGCTAGGACAGGCTCAATTCGGTCACAGATTGCAACGTCCACAGGGATAGGAAGGCCAGTTGATGTATGCGCATCCCCTCCCTGAAAATGGGTCTGGATGGAGGCATCCCTGTTGGTGCCGGATGATGCAGTCACAGGATCGGGGACAGGATTACACACAAGCACCTACGCGGCAATCTGTGCTGCCTCCTGTCCCTGCCCCTGGACTGCACCACTAGCACCAGTGGAATCCTCCCTTCCAGGGCCTGTGTGAGGGCCTTATGTGGCCTCCTCCTCAACCAAACCCCCCACCAATTTATGCACCTCCAAACGCCGCCTCTTGGACCTTCCCTTGGCAGCTGCGGCCATAGGCGCGGCACCAGACTCCTCACTCCCCGAAGAGATGACTACCTGAGAGGGGAGCTGGGCCTTGCATGTCCAGCTGGCGGTGGGATCCCTGCCGCTGTGCTCCACAGCACCGTCTTCGCCCTCTTCATTGGTCAACGCTATAGACAGGGAGAGACAGAACACAGGCATCAGGGCACTGTGCAATGGTCGTATACACACATGACAGTTGCACATGAGTGGCAGTGTTAAACTTCACAGATGGCATCACACTCCAAAACACACATATCATTTGAACCCAGACACATGCACAAATTAACAGGAATGATGCAGCAGGCAGCAGCATCCATACACACAAAACAGTATGAACATCCGAAGGTCAGCCTGACGTCACAAGCAACACAGGGAGTGCCAAACACATGCACACACGCCACCAGACAGGCATGCATCTGTACATCTCCAAAACCTGTCACAGTGCAAACACCGGCAACTATGTCACATTTGCCAATCGGTTCCCTACATGTCTGTGTCACATGCATCCATGGCGTGACACAGTTGCACACGTCAAAGACACGCACATGTACACTGTGCACCTACATGAAGGTGGAACCAGCATCCATGTGTCACACCCCAACCATGGCATAGTACATACACGGAAATACTGACATGTGTGCTTCTCCACATGCATTTGTGCATCATGCATTGGAACACATACACCATTGATGTGCATCACACATGACTGGACTCACATGCAGCAGGCTCATGTCCCTGCACAAACACATCCATACATGGGCCTTTCCAGACATATGTCCAAGCTGCACACTCCTGGCACACCTCAACATGCTCTTGGTCCTATCAGTAAACATGGACACTTACCGCTCGACTACGGACAGGTCTTCCTCTCAAGGAACTGGAGGTGAAGCGGCTGGGCGTATGCATTCCAGGACCCTCATCTGGTTGTTTGTAAGGCGGACTCAACACCCCTCTGCATCCGCTGCGTCCTCCCAGTGCTTGTGGACGTGTGGTAGGTTGCGGGTTGCCACCCCTCCGCATTGATGGCAACCACGATGTCCATCCAGATCCTTCTCCATCCATCGTTGTCGGTGCGTTTTCTTTCGAAGAGGGCATCATAATGCATGTGGACTTTCTCCGCCAGGATGCCAACCTCTCCTGCTGTGAAGCTGGCAGCCCTCTGCTTCTCTGGCTAGGGGTTGCCAGTGGTCTCTTATGGTGTTTCTCCCGATATGGCAACCCCCGAGGCAGGTGTGGGTGGGCAACTGGGTCCTGGTGCTGGGCTCTGGAGCGATGGAACTGCAGTCGGGAGTCTTCTGTTCCTTCAGGGGTGGTCACACCAACCGACCCCTGCAGATGGCTGACTTGCAGGCACCAAATAGCAGGGCACGTGGCCAGCAGGTAAGTAGGCAGCAGAAGATGGCTGGTGGGAGTTGGCTCAGGGCTCTGGGGGGCCGGAAAATGGCTTCCTAGGCTGGAGCGTGGTCTTCTGTGTGTTGTCGCGTGCCCAGCTTGATACAGAGTGATTTTGCATGTGAAAAAACAGCACATCAGCGTGTAATTCAAGGAAAGGCCCTTAGCGCGTAAGCGCATCTGTGACATAACACGCGCAGGCGTTTCCCTCAGCACAGGTGCATACTGATTCAGCACATGAGAAAACAGCACGTCTGCATGTTAAAGCGTGTAATTCCAGGAAAGGGCCTAAGCGCGTAAGTGATGTGACGTGCGCAGGCGTTACCCTCAGCACAGGTTAAAGGTGAGCGGGGCCAGCAGTTCACTGTACTTGCTTTTTCGTGGAGACCGACGCGTGTGTTGCTACTTCTGGTTGTTTCACGTGCCATCACTACTTCACAGCGGATAAAGGACGTATCTCTTCTTTTGGCGGGCTTATGGTCTATGCATTTTTTGGATTACCACACTAGTCAGACGGTTAGTCGCGCATGCTATTTTTCCCACTGCGGGTCCCCCTGTGTATCGCGTACCCATTTTCGAGGTCATAGTAGCCTGCGTGTCTCATGCGTATGAGTTTTTTGTGTCCCTGGGTGCCAACACGTACTGCCGGAGGTTAATTCCACACACGGGGGCTAGTGAAGGTTGCGTGCATGGTTTTACTGCAGTTTTGGGGTGCTTGAACATTGTGTGACCCGTCACTTTATCACCGGGGTCACATACAGCCTTGCAGGTGCACAGGGGTGCTGTTAACATCTAGTACCCCACCTCCTTCACCCCAATCGCCCAGGACAATTGTTGTGTACACCTCCCATTGGGACTACTACATCTGTGCTTTCACTACTACATCTGTGCCATGGTTGGGAGGCCACGAACGTCCTCCATGTGGTGGGCATGGTCAGGGACATGGCCGGGGTGACCAGGGAGTAGGGGGACTCCAGGGTTTCCAGGGTGGCTGCAGAGGGGGAAGAGGCAGAGGTGCGCCACTTTGGCAAGATGCTCTACCACATGTTGGTGCAGTCATGCCACCAACCTCTGTGGTTCCGGGAGATGGAGCTCTTGCATCTGGCACTAGCGTCCATGTGACCTGGCAGTCCGTTTCATCGACTGCCACATGCCCAAGGGTAGTGGTAGCTGCAGGTGCAGCTGTGGCCACCACCACCCAGGCTCAGGGTCTGCCAGCACATGCCAGGGTGGCATTTGCCAGTCAGGGTCTGGATCACTGCCCAAGAGGAGGAAGGTTGTACCTGCACAAGAGGCTGGGACCCCAGAAACGGCTCTGGCCTCCGGCACGTAGAAGAAGAAGCCTTTCTGCAAGCAGGAACTGGACTTCCTTGTGGACTACTTGTCGGGACACGACCGTGATATGCTAGTGGGCCCAAATTGTCACACTACAGCTGCCCTGCGTTTGTACCACTGGAAGCATGTTGCGGAGTGTGTCAGTGCATTTGGACATGAGATGCGCACAGCTCAGGAGTGCAAAAAATGTTGGGATGACCACCGACGCTGTGCTAAGTTAAAGCATGCCTCCCATTATGCCATAACTCAGGTGACTGGCAGTGCACCACCACATGAGGAGGAAGATCTCACTTCGCATGAGTTGATCGCTGCGGAGTTCATACCGGCAGAATTGTATGAAGGAGTGGGAGAGATGCTGGATTTTGATGCCCCGTGTTAGGCGGAAACCTGTGCAGTTCCCTCTGGGACCACTGCAAAAGGTTTAGGACTACAGGTGTTTGGCAGTAAACCCACTTGGCAGCAGTCCGCACCACACAGATTCACTGTTGGTAGCTGTGGCTGAGCAGTCAGACTTCTCTCAAGAAGAGTTAAGCAGTATGTGGCGTAAACAAGATAGGGAAATTCTTCACAGGAAGATAAGCAAACACGCAACGAGGCTCAGTGTAAAGATATTAAGGTATTTATTTATAAGGAAACATCTATATAAAAACACATGGTACTATCACGGCAAACAAATCAAATACAATTACTCTATGAAGAAGAAACGATCAATCCCCCTAGCAATATTTCGACAAGTCTAGGTTTTACCGGCACCACTTATTTACAGACAGAGGTGTATGCCTCAACCTAGATGGCACTTTAATATTAGTTAGGACGGGAGAGAAAAATAGGCAGGTTATGAAATCAACACAGTTCAATACTTCACGGGAAAAATGCAAGGCAAGAAGGCAAGAACCACAATAGATCATATAGTTCAGAGGCCAGGCCCACTCGGAGAGAGGCAAGGCGATATGTCCCAAAAGTCTCTAGTGGAAATGCGTTTGAGTCTCTGTAGCAAATTGTTATCGGCAGATTGAACCAGTTCAGAACAATACGTGAGAAAGCTTGGAGGCGACCCAACGGAAAGGAGAGGATTAAGACACCTCACTCGAACCGATCGAAAGGGAAGCCAGGCAGACACGGTACCTTGTTGTCGAGGGCAGCTCCGGCGGGGGCAGTTGTTCCTGGTGGTGGATGCACGTCGGGTCTTTGCCAAGAGTAGAGATGTTCTCGTCGTCGAAGAAAAGTGAAGTCCGGTGCACCACCAGGGAAGAGACCAGCCGCGGAGAGCTCCGTCACAAGGCACCACCTTTTGGTAGCGGTACAGGGGTAGTGGCTATCCGGTTGCAGCGGTGCTCTGCACGGGCAATTCGACCACTGCGTCCTGAGGCGAATAAAGAGCAAAGGGGACTGGTTGTTCCCACCAGTCAGGGGAAGAGACTCTCCGGCAGGGAGATCTCCTCTGTCGTCGGGAAGTGGTGAGTCAGTTCCGCAGGGCTCCACCGGAGGTGTCGTCGTGCAGGTCAGCTCAGCATTACCCTCGTCGGATTCTTAGGTCCTGTGGCGACTTCTGAAGATCCTGTCCCAAAAGCCCTGCTTTTATGCAGAAAAGCCCCATTCATTCAGCCTAGCTGTCAATCAACACATGCTAAGTGGTGAGCGGGGAGGCTCACCACTTGGGCCAATCACTCCAGAGTGCGACCGGAGTTGGCAAGGCAACTCGGTCCAGGGTGCCTAAACCCCCTCCCACACCCCTGTGGTAACCCAGACAGAATGGCACCACTTTGGAGGGTCTCTGTACAGAGCCCGCCAAAAGTGGAACAAAGGGCTCAACCTTTGGTTTAGGAGTCACAGAGACGAACACAGACGCCATTTTACAAACCGAGTTTTGGCAGAAAATACCATCCGATAAACTTATTTGAGATAAGTAGACCGGTGATACGTTAGAGATTAACGAGAAAAAGTATCAATCTCCAACAATGGGACGAATCCCATAGGGTTATGTTCGGGGTCGAACATAACAAGTAGTTTCCACTGCCACCAGCCAAAACTCGACGAGGGGGGGCGGGACAGTGCCCCCTCGAATAACAGATCCAGGAGTAATCGAATTACCCCTACTAGTACGTCCACAATAAGATGGTTTGTACTAGTTCTGTTAGTAAATTTAGGTCTAGTAAAGCCAATGGTGACTTTACATGCCCGGGGAGACAGTAGTCAGTCCCCGGGTATGGAGTCTAGGGTGGGGGTCCGCTAGGACGCCCCAGTGCTACGGCACGTAGGGTGTGGTGTAACACACATAGAAAAAAATATGAGACCCTATGGAGTAAAAGACCCCATAGCCCATAGAACACATTGACATTCAAAGGAATTACACACATACATGTCCAAGAGTGGGAGAAAAAGAGTCTCACTCTTGGCAGGATGGAAAAAACAAACTCCCGAAATCCAGCAAAGCTGCTGGGGGACTCACTAGGTTAGGAAATTCAGCCTAAACAGAGAATTTTCCCTAACACCCCGTCCGGTGAGTGTTGTTGCGTGTTTGTCCAGCCCATGTGTGGTTTGCTTATGTGATGTGTTGTGCTTGACTGCCACTACATGCTATGTGTACATGGTTCTTATGCGCGAGTCATGCAATGCTTCACTGATGCGTGCCTGCTGTGCAGCATGCTGGACATGTAGAGCAGGCGGGGACTGTCCTCATCACCACACTTGCACCCTACTCACGTGCTAGTTACCCGGCTGCCCCACCGGTCCATGTTCCAGCTCACTGGCCTTTCTGCATGTAGCCTGGGGTATCTTTCCACTCAGCACTCGCATGACTGATGTACATGTGTGTTCTGCCTGCATGTGGGTACTCCACGTAGGCATGCTCCCTTGCCCCTCCACTGCCCTGGACCCCAATTTCACCATGGCACTGGTGGGTATCATGTTGGACTACTTCAATGGCCTGTTCAAAGCTCCTGTGTACATGCACACTTCCCCCTGCCAACCTGCCAGACACATACTGTGGGGTACATCCTTTGTTCTTGATGCAGGGTGTCTCACTCGGACTGTGAGTGCCCATTCATGCTCCATGTGTATTCCATGCATGCCCCTATGTGTCCTTGGCAGGATGATCATTGTAGTATTGGTCCAGTATGACGTACATTTAATAGAATTTGATCCTCCTTTCCTTGCCCACTCTGGCTGAGCCCTGCATCACACACATGTTTAAGGTGTCATAGTCTGTGTGGGGCACAGGCCTCCCCCTGTTTCAGGCCCCCTGACTCTGTTCAACTGCTATAGAGGCTTCTGCACAAATGGATGTACTACTGAGGGTTCATCATGTGTCCTGCTTACAGTCCCATGCTCATCTGCTGTGTTGTCAGTTGACTCAGATGATGCAATTGATGCTAGTCAACACTGTCTGCCAATACACAGTTCTCTGGTCAAACTTTCACTCCCATGCAATGCCTCCCTTCATTTTCACTAAGGGGTGGGGGTGTTGCCTGTATCCATGCACACCATTGCATGCACATTGCATGTGATGCCTGAACTTGCCCTTACACTGCCTTCATGTTTATTGATTGACATCATGGTGTACTTGTTGATGTATATAGTTGGTAGATAGTTGGTAACGTACACATGTTCTGCACTGCACCAACCCACTTCTGATCCATGTTACACCCTTCTACATGCCTTCTCACTGCTGCAATGGCAAAGTGACCTGGCATGTATGGTTAGATTGTCATCCCTTCACTGTCATGAAAGGCACGGGCACAGGTGCATCCTGCGACACATGTACTCAGTATTGGAATACCCTAGTGGGTGTTTAGCAAAGTTGCTTGGTCAATCTGCGGCCTATACCAGCTGGTATAGGACGCAGATTGATTATAGCCTGAGAATCGGGTTGTGATGACTGTGGAGCTGCCTTCTTGTGTGCATGTGTACACTTTCACATACATAAAAGCAAGCTTGCTTTGCTTTATAGGTTAGTGTTCATAATCACCATACGGGTGTATTTGAACACGTGTGTTCTTGAACACTTTCACATGTACATATGCAAGCAGCTTCAACGTTGTGTAGTGCAACCTTGCAGCTACTCACTCATGTGTGTGAAGGTGTTCATTTACACATGTGTTCTCTGCAGCTGAATGACTAAAATGTAGTTGATTAACGTTAATGCTACTGCGATTTCAGCATTCCGCCCGTTATGTTCAACTGGCACAATCCTGAAGGTGCACTGTGGTGCAGTATGTGTACGACCAGGCCCACTTAGCTAATCTGGTGCGGCCTGGCTGTGATGATTTGACACACTAAATAATGTTTTAGGGCACAATCAATGCACAATGTGCTCAATCAGGCGCTGAGGGGTGTTCTGGAGGCTTCATGGCCGGCAGTTCGGACCGTACTGGGCGTTATGGTCCCTCATGCCTGGTTGCAGGTCCTCGCTTTGCTTGTGACATTCACTATGTCTACATGGCCTAGGACGCCCGGTACGGGACGAGCTGCAGATGGATGAAGCTATATTGGTGATGATGGTTTAGTGATGCATGTGTATATGCATATTACGTGTGTCAAGGTGTGTTTGGATTCACTTGCAGCTGTGGCCATTTTGCAGTTCAGACATGCTTATGGTACGTGCCATATCTTTGTTGCCATCTGTCATTTCTGCCTGTGACATGTGCCTGACAGAGGTGGTGTGTGATGGAGTTGATATACTACATTCTGTACATGTGTAGGCTTTGCTATGTATACACATCCATTTCTGCTTTTGGGATGTGTTTGCATATCAATGCCACTGGATGCATGCCGGAAGTTAATTTGTGTGTGACATGTCTGCTTCATGTGTTGGCTGTCGATGTGATGTCTATGTGTGTGTAGGTTACATGCTTCTGACATGTGTACTCATGTTTCTTTTTTCCACATTACAGATGATGATGCAATGGAGCCAGAGGATGGTGATGTCAATCCTGACACAGGGTTGCTATCACATCAGCAACCCAGCACAAGTGGGGGGATGTGGGTTAGTAGATCACGAGAACCCACTTGTGCTCCAGACCATCGTGTCCAGGGCTGGCAATGAGTTTAGCTCGGATGATCACTCTGACAACAATGTTGAGTTGGATGCACGTCATGTCCATTCGTCCACGGTGAGTTATTCTGATGTGGATGATTGTCTGTCCGTGACACCTGCACTGAGAGGCCAGACAGTGTTGGAACTTCAACCTGTGGTAGATCGAGACGCACAGTCACGCTCCATACAAGTTGATGATGTGCCTGGGGCATCACATTGACAGAGGGATGTAGTCCTGCAGCCGTGGGCGGTGCCAACCCAGCGAGGACCATGGCTCCTTGGGCCCCGCGGGTGTCAAGCCCGGCAACGCGGTGGCCATGCACCACTGAGTGGGAGCAATTCATGTGTGCCAATTCAGAACAACAGGGGGCAGCAATTGATAAGATCTCTCAGAGCATGGAACGTGTGGCCCAATCCGTGCTCCCCCCTGCTTGGCAGGTGGAACTCCAGCAGCAGGCAGCACAGACCACGGGCTTCTCACTCAGGCTCGGCATGGCGGCCTCAGGCAGGGCACGCCGGGTTGAAATGGTGTCTCTGCGTCAAGCACTTGCTGCTCACGCAGAGGCACACAGGGAGGCCCTGAGGGATGACCATAAATCCCTCAGATCGACTCTGGGTGCGCTCAACATGACCCACAGGCAGCAGACAGAGGATAGGATGGAGCAGCTTGAGAATACCATCTCGGCTGTGCTACAAGCATGACGGGAGGTGCTCTGGATGTCATGCGAGGCCATGCAGGAAGAACATGTGTTACACATGCTACCTTGCAAGAGGAAGCACGTGTATCATGTGAGGTTCTGCATGCTGACCTATGTGTCATCACCACACAGGACCAGGATTACCAGTCCCGCAGACTTGCTTTCGACGAGGTTCAAGCTGTGCATAGGCGTGGTCAGGGTACTGTGCTATGTCCACCTACTGCTTTCAATCCAGAGAGTGACTCAGACGATGATTTATCTCCCACACAGGTCGGGCTGTGCAGGCGTTGACCCCATGGAGTTTTTTTTTGTTATCTCAACATCATCGCATGTGGGTGTTGAGGTGCACCCTGTACTTCCCCCCTCCGGGATCCCTCCCCCTCTGGGTCGTATGTGGCCATTTTTTATTTTATTAGTTAGTTTAATTAGTTAATAGAGTTTAAAATTGTTTGTCTACTGTGCGTTACGTGTGGTGCTTTGTGGCTTTTGAAAGCATCCACTGTCTGTTCCAGCTGGGCCCATTCAAGCTTGTTTCATGTATGTGTTTGCTTCTTGGCGTCCTGCACATATGCCACTTCTGCTTCCCTGATCCATGGGCTCGCAAGGATGGTTCGGTGTGACAACCATTTACACAAGGGCATTGGACTTTCGTCATATCTGTGGCATGTCTGCTGCTGTACTTCTTGTGTTAATACCCCCAGTGGGGATTATGGATATTTTCTCCACGTCATGTCTGCAATCAATTTTGGTGAGTACATTATTGAACTGTCCATTTATTGATGTTGATTGTGATGTATGTTCTTTTCTTTCCTATATACGTGCTTGATGCACTTCATGCTGTAGATGGTAGCATGCACCCTTTGTCTGTCAAAGTCACAAAGATGGTGGAGGGGGCCAGGTGGTGACAATGTCAAGTTGGTACATGTTGAGTTCAGCCCCTGGGGATTGTGGTAAAGGAGGATGCATTAGGAATGTGACCCAAGAGGCACAACTCACAGTCCTCACCTGAGATGTATGCCTATACAACTACTACGCTCCATTCCGTTTGGACGGCACGTTGAGTCTGTCTTCACTCTTGGACTTTGATGCTGCCTGATGGTGCAGTTTTCCTACTGGAGTACTGCTCTTTTACTTGTTTTTCACACTCTGGTGCTTTTAGTCCCTGTTCTTCTTCCTGCTACTGTCCTTGTTGCAGATCTGTCTGCCCGTCTCTCAGGCTATTTCCACGTACTCTTGCACTGGCTCGGTTTGCCTCAGAACACTTCTGTCCAACAGCATCTCTCTGTCGCTCCTCCTGTCTTTCATCTATTACATCCATGCCTTTATGTTGACTGTTGGCTTTTACCAATGCTATTCAACTGTTGTGGCTCTTAACTTGCTGTCAGCTGTTTCCGACTATCTCACATTCTCTGTGCCTTTCCAGACTTGTGCTGTCTCTGCCTATCTTTGATCACGCTATCAAGGATTGATTGGGTTTCAGGTCAACGATCCAGTTGTGCCAGCCTCCTTGTTTATTTTCCACTCAAGTTCCAGGTCTACCTGTCAGGGTACAGAACCTGGGGTTGTGTGAGAGGAGGTCAGATGTAGGTCTCAGACATGGCCCAGTAACAAGCAGCATAAAGACACACACACAGAATAGTAACTCACGCTCTCTTTACAGCATTGAACTGCTCCTGTTACCTGACCTGAGAGTGCGCAGGCAGGAGGCCAGCACTCACCCCAGAGATCAGTTGTTGCATCATCATTGATTATTGCGTACTGAAATTGCTACCCATCCTGTTGAACCATTGTTCAACTGTGCTAACTTGGTAGTTATTCTATCATTCTGCTTGGACATGTGCTTGGCCATATTCAGCGACTTCAAGTCATCTACTGGAGACTCTACCAGGGTTTTTTCGTGGCTACAGGCTTTTTCCCTGGTTTGGGGGTTTGGCTCCTTGGAGTTCTCTGCGATTTGGTATTTTTACCAGTCAAGGTGGCCACTGAGGGGGATAGACCCTACTTACGTGAAAGGTAGAACAAGGAAACCAAGGGGTACAGGGATTGTGAAGCCAGGTAGACTAGAAGGAAAAAGCCAACATACCCCATACACAGTTCTTCTGAAGGTGATGGTAATGAGTATATGAGAGAAGACCTTTTGATGTCGGACAGTACGCTTGGGCGACAGTGTTTGAGCACTCTCTGACATTCTCATTGTGGGGTACAATGTACATGAAGTGTTCTGCTGGTCAATGGCTGTTCCTGTGTTGGGTTTACTTTTCAGGTGTCAGGGGATTCTTGTGGTTTGACATACTGGGGTGTACACATGGCCAATTTTCACATGTGATATGTACAGGACACTGAGGGTCACCTGATTTCACATTCATGTATTGAGTGCATGTCCGTACTGAGCTACACACTTACACATTGCTCCACCACACATACAACCACCCTTCCATGCCCACACGTGCACACAGATTGCCTCCTCTGCCATGCTGTGTCCCTGCAGCGCATAATGACTTACCATTTGGGGATCGTGGGCGTGCGTCAGTAGCTTATTTCTGTTGCTTGTCCTTTTTAAATGATGCTCAAAGTGTATCCTGAGTGGTGTGTTGCAGGAGACACACACAGCACACAGGTCTGGGATTTGCGGTTTTGGATTGGCCAATGTGCATGCCAACAGGCATTCTGTCTTTTGTTGATGGTACCGCTGGTGGCATGCATTTTTATATGACTTTGTATGTGTGGGAGGTTGTTGGTCAGTCATTTCATCTGATTCCATGTCAGGTGTGATTGTCTCAGGCCTCTTTCCATTTATGACGTGTCACTTTGTATCTAATTGGTCATGTGTTGTGCTTTTGGTTTGCTCTTTTGCTGTTGCATGGCATGTCATGGTGTGACCGACAAGGGTGATGTGGGTTGGGAGGGTTTGGGTGACATTCCAGTGATTGTCCTGGCCTGTTTTGCAGAAGGGTGGTGTGATTATACACCTTGCATGTGTTCCTTTTGGTCACACAGGACTGGTTATGTTTAAGTAGCTAGGAATGCACACAATGAAACACTTCCGTGGCAACATTCTCAGGGTGGTAAGGTTGTGACAGTTCACTGTCTTTTTGTCATCATCGATTGTCACCTGGTATGTGCCAGGCCTGTGTGCACTTTGCAGGGGTGGGAGTTTAGGTGAAAAATGTGGCCACAAGATGGGTCTGGGCTGCCTCGCCACGTGACCTTCCCCCTCCCATGAGCAGCGCCTGTGCCTGTGGTTGGGGATGTGGGGGTACATCCATGTCCACCGGTATGCCAGGCCGTGTTGCAACATTGTGCAGGAAACATGCTGCCACAATGATCCTGCACACTACTGAGGGTGCATATCGTAGCTACGCGCCAGAGTGGTCAAGGGATCGGAAGCGTGACTTGAGCACTCCAAAGTGCGCTCCACTATGCCCCTGGTTGCAATATGGGCAGCGGTGTATCTTTCCTGGGGTGGTGTAGTAGGGTTCCGTATTGGTGTCATCATGTGGTTGCTCAGAGGGTAGACACTGTACCCTGGGGAGGTGAGGATGGTTGTTATTAGTTGGGTTTGTGTATTTGTCTGTGTGTGACATGCATGCATGTGCACCGACATTTATACTCACCAATGAGCCATGTGTCGCCATGCTTCCCAGCTTCCAGGTCCCGGCTCAGGGCGGACATTCTGTGTATGAAACTGTCATAGGTAGACCCAGGATAGTTTGCATAGACAGATGTGATGATTCCATGGGCATCGCATATAACCTGTACATTGATGGAATGCCAGTGCTTGCGGTTTCGATAGATGTGCTCAGTGGCCATAGGTGGATGTAGGGCCACATAGGTGCAATCTATGACACTGAGCACTTTGGGGAAGTGTGCCACCCTGTAAAAGTCTTGGACCACGGCCTGCCTTTCTGCGGGTGTTCTGGGCATGTATATGTGCCTGCAGACTGAGGGGCGCGCAGTCATGATTGTCAACACCTGGTGTAGGCAGCGTGACTGTGTGGCCTGTGAGACACCCCCAACTATGGCAGTTGTCCACTGAAATGACCCAGTGGCCAAAAAATGCAGGACATTGAGCACCTTTTCTAAGGGGCTCAGTGCTTGGGAGCACAAGTTGGGTGATGTGAGGTCATCCTCCCACTCAGTGACCAGGTCTAGGACGATACGAGGTGGAAACTTTTACCTGCCATAGACCTCGTCATCAGGCATCCTAAAAAGGCTGGTTCTGGGCAAAATGTCGGCCTGGCTATTCTCCTCATCCTGCGGTGTCCCACGATCAGTGCTGCAAGAAATGCGACATTCATCATAGCTGTATATACATGTTTGTTGTTTGTGCTCACTTTTATACTGTGCAGGGATGCTACTGCCTGCCTTCGTGTGGTGGGCGTGTTTATGCCTGTGCGTGTCTTTTGGTGTGCGCAGGTTTCCCGTATTCGATTCCATGAATACGTGTTGTTCGTGCGCGTGTGGGTGTTCAAGGTATTTCCCAGAAGTACTTCCCCAGTTACGCTTTAATTGTCACGTGTTGTTCCCCATTCCGCGTGTTCCGCCCACTTTTTGGTGTGTGCGCTACACATTGTGCGGTTTCGATGTGCGCGTCACGCACAGCATTTGGGATGTTGCAATGACCTGTGCGCCCGTGTGTGCCACCCGCGTATTTGGCGCACATCCCAGGGGAAAACATGCGCAGGGCCTTCCATGAATTGCACGCGTGCGCTTGCTTTTTCATGCTTGCGCAAGCTTGCGCCACAATTTTTGGCGCACATTTGTTCCATGAATCGGCCCCTCGGAGTGAAACGGCCAATAGATCAATAGTTCATAATCCTAGTGAATGGCGTACCTACAAAAGACAAACAATTTTGCCAGCAACTAGTGGGATCACATAAAGTTAGAGACGCCCTACAATACCTAAAAGACAATAATGAATACTACAAAGAAATAATTATTGAACAAAACATGAGGGAAACCATCAAAATAATTCAGGACTCCTCAGGAACTGGCCAATTTGAATTTGCAGATCCTACTACAGCCTTGGGGAAAAGGCTGTTACTGCAGTAAACACTGCTCATGATGGAGCACCATTCAATAACCATAGGGCCGCGGTCTGGAAAGCACTTAAAATACTGCCATTATAGATCCCATGTCTGACAGTATAATGAGTGTTATAATTTATAAAGATGCATTGAGAGATCTTATGCTGAGACGTCCGCTGATGTCCGTTGTACTCCCTGTTTAAGATAATTGATATTAAAACAGTTGCCTCTTTGCCAACTACCTGAGTCATTTGATGTTTGAGTAACTTCTGCATCCCCATCCATCTCAAGGGTATTGCTACCTCGTCTTAAAAGACTGGAGTCCACCAGTTCACGAACATTATATTAATTGGTATCTCATTTGACCAATATTTCGATTAATATTGAGAGCCTTATAAGAAGTGCTAGAATCTTGGATTGGACTCAACTTAATTATTAGGAGCAGGAAAATGTGTTCCTGCAGTATATTAAGACTCAGCCAATGTTTTCTGAGATGCATCTCTGTGTGTGTATTTTCCCCTATAGGGTAAAGGAAATGTTGTTCATGATATTCTGTTTCAGCCCTTGGCTAACAGTATAAATCAATGATCCCAGATTGGGCATACCATGTTCAAATAGAAAATGTAGATTAAGTGTTAACAACGATAACAAGGAAACTATTTTATTTATTTATTTTCATGTATTCACTATAAGACACTTACCGATGATGGTGAAAGTCTGAGTGATCTACATGTGAAACTCTTCATGCGGTTCACCCCGGTCAACAGTTTCTCTACGCAAATTACTTTTTGGAAAGACACATGGCTGATGACCAGGTTTAACATACTCTAGTGCTTTTAGAATTATTTGTGGAAACTTTGAAACAGATGAATGACAACATTTGAAAATTACAAAATTGTGTAAACTTGAAGCATTGTAAATACATGAAATCATGTTTAGATATTTAATATTGATAACTACTTATGAATTCTGTATCAATTAGCATGTAAATTAATTTTGAATTTCATGTATTAATGGTAGAAGTAAGATTGTTTTCTTGTTTAAAAAAACATTGAATAGATTAAATAGTTTAATCTGGTGCATATGATTTATTTTAAACTGTAATGGCACTAAAATAAAATTAATACAAATCAAATTTTCTGACATGATTCTGCACTCCATAAACTTGACCTATTTGGGAGATAATGGGGATGCGAGAAGTATGTTACTTACATTCCCTTACATTTACAAACTGATTTTACATTTTACATTTGTAAATCCGATCGGTCTCTAACTTTTTAACAACTTCTGATCCTTTTCATTTTCACATCGATTTTATATTCTCCGTTTATGATTGAGATATGTAACTTTTCATCAACGTCTGATACCCTTCAGGTTTGTGACAAATTATCATTAAGACAGTGAACGAATTGCCTCTTTTCTCATTGTTTTAAAGTAGTGAGTTATATCATTTTAGCAAACATGGAGCCAGAGAAGCTATACATAATTGAAGAAAAATTGACTGCTAGGCTTCCCGAGCCAGGAGCTTATCATTTGAATATGAATTTTGCAGCCTCCTGAATTACATTTATGGTGGTGTTGGATTCAGTACTGAGAACCTGCTACTTTGGGATATGAGAGTCGTTACTCAAAGTAGGAAGGACTTAATCTCTTGGTGACAAGATTATACTTAAGAAGTGTCTAATTGTTTGTAAAAGGACAACATATTTTTATTTTTACCAATGGAGGTGATGATTGTTAACTGTTTGCCATCCTGGTTGAATTGAGGTACCCAGCCAAATGTTCTTTTTGTTTGGTTTTGCTGAAATAATGTTTGGCTTTTTAGTACAATATGGCACTATTTTCCAGATTTGTAATAGTAACACTGAGATTAAATTACCTTTCTGTTGAGCATTTGGAATTGTTCGGTTCCCTGTGGCTCCATATAATTTCTTCTTGTTTGTAACTTTACACTCTAGAATTACTGTGTCTTGTCATAGGTAGGTGTTGTGCTAAATTATCCCATGTATTATGTTATTTATTTATTTATATTGAGCCAAAGCCCACAGGCATCAGGGCACATACATTTAGACAAGGACGACAAAAGTTTAACAGACCAAATGACTGATTCATTGACTCTCCTGGCAACTACTGAGATTATCTAAACATAGCTGTCTTCAGCGCTTTCCTAAACATTAGTCTGATTGCCTTTGGTAATCCATTCCATGCTTGGGCCGCTCTTACTGGAAAAAGTGGAATAGATCTGCCGCACCCATTGGAGCACCTAAAGGGAGGGCCGATGTTTTTACCAGCAGATACAGATCTCAATGATCAAATGGGGTGTAGTAAGTTATCTGTTCTCTCAAATAGGCGGGGGACCAGCCATGAAGGTATCGGTGGACTATGGTCATGGCTTTGAAGGCAATTCGTTCATTGACAGCTAACCAGTGCACTGCTTTTCAGTCTACAGTAATATGCTCTCTCCTGGGTTTTTTTCACAATCCTACTGCATCGTTCAGAATAATTTGGCATCTGGCAATGCACCTTTTGTTTTCTCCCAGCATTAGAGTGTTCCGATAGTCCAGTCTAGACAAAACTGTAGCCCTGACTATGGTAGCACTAGTTTTCTCATTCAGCAAGGGCTTAATGTGGCTTAGTAGTAGTAGTAAGTAGTATTTGCAGTTTTTGTTCATATTACTTACATGTGGTTCTGCACCCATTGATGCCTCCAGGAGCATAGCCAAGGTCTTTACTATTTCAAGGACCCCTAGGGAAGAATTTCTGATCTGGATGTCTCGTATTCCTTGCCTAATTTGGCGTGGGCCTGTTGTGATCCGAATATCATTAACTGTAGGCACGACTTATGCACATAACATGTCATCTGAGGCTAGGTTGCCCAGTCCTCTTAGCTGTTAATCAAATTATGAGCTCACCCATTCAATAATGAGGGATCCTCTGAAAAAGTATTGTCAAGGCAATTTTTAGGGCATCTTGCACCAGCAGCATTCCAATCAAATGAGGACTTCTGAGGGCATGATCTGAGATGGCCATTATTCTAACACAACCTTTGGTTATACAATTAAGTAGGCACTTATTTACGCAGACATAATCAATATTTGGGTAATAACTGCGGAGGAGAATGCACCAAATGCCTATGGGGCATATACTTAAATGGTTGGGATCATCATTTTATGGCAAGGTGTTTTGGGAAAGCCAGCAGCCGAATTTCAGACAAGGTTTGTCTATGGGTACATTAAAGTTCCCTGCAATGATAAAATGATTGTCAGTAAATTCCTGAAGGGTTTGCCTTACATTTGACAAAGATTTACGGGCATCCATTTTAGGGGCTTGAATGTTAGGAATAGGTTTGTGTTAGCTATCTATATGAAAATGATCAATGGGCATCTACCCCTAGACCTTCGAAACTATGGGTTATTATATCGCGGCCTTTCAGGGTCATGATAGCTACTTCACATTTTCTTTTCTTTTGTATGCTACACATCTGTGGTTTGGCAGATGCTGAAGCATCTAAATGTGTTTCTTGTAATTTAATTATGGTACAGTTATCCTTACAGAAGTGGGAAAGAATATTGATTCACTTATTGAGAATGTTCCACCGTTTTAGTTTTCCATGTCGTGTTTGAGGAGACAATGTGGCAGAGAGAATTACAGATTGTGTAACACAGCCAAAAAGTCCAGACAAGTCAAGAGGTGTACCTATGATGCCTCTATTGGTACCGGCAAGTGTGTATATACCAAAGATAAAGGAGAGGGGGTGCCACTCAGTAGAAGAGGAGTGAGGGAACGGAATCAAATTCCTCCAGTAGCACATAATGTGCAGACATGCTAAAGGAGGATCCCTGCTGGCTATCATGTACTTTGTCCAACATTTACACCTGAGCTATTGCAGATAATATCTACAGCCCTCCTCACATAGTTCAATGTGAGAGGAGACCTTTATCTATAGCCATTAACATTCATAAAATGGTATTTGTATTTATTTGAAGAACTCAAAACCATTCACTACTAAATCCCATCTTGCCTTCACAACAAACAGAAACCCATCACTCAAACGAATACCGGACAAGCCAGCCAGCATCATCTACATAGTCCACGCTGCACAAAACAAGCATTTAGCCATTCGGCACCCAGAGCGTGGAAAACCATCCCTCTTTACATCTGCACTGCACCCTCCATCACCACCTTTGGAAAGAGACTCAAAACATGTCTGTTTTCCTGCACATAACCCATCCCGCCTACTCAGCTATGACTTGTCTATCCTAACCTTCCTATCCTATCCTGAAAACATTTTCTAACTTCTGTCTTACCTGCCACCTGTTAAACCTTTCAACCGTGCTCTGAGACCCTCTGGGTAGGGCCACCACTGAGGACAAATTAAAATAAAATAAAATAAACAGATACCTCAATTGAGATAATGAGTGACTTACAATAACACATTTACAGATGGCAGCAGATTCCCCTGGATGGATGTTTGCACAATAGCAGAAATATGAGAACAGGTGTTGAGCAAGTTTCTGAAGGTGTAACCAATGTGGGACATATACCAATGGAGAAATACAAAGTGACTTATAATGGTTACATAATCCTAGGAGAATATGTGATAGTCTGCAGCCCCCAGGATAAATAAATATATAAAATGATGTGAACAATAGGGTTAACCAAGGAGGGGTGAATGGGGGGACAGATTTGTTTCCAAGGACTAGTCTGCAAATTTTCTGCAAATATGTCAATCTCTGCCTAAGAATCTTCTGTCTTGGTGGTGGAAGACACATGGTGTCCTGTATGAACTGGACTGTGTATGTGCACAGGAACTGCTGACAATATGACTTTTTGACCATCTCAGGTTATTGGGACAAGGTCGCTGGAATAAAAGGTCCAGTGGATCACACTGGCACAAGATAGTTTGGACAATGAGCCATTCAGCAAGATCAGACATGGTAATGGTGCAGAGGCACTGTGCCTCTCACCTGTAGGCAGGAGACAGCATGCCTTATAGTAGTGTTCATGTTGAATCGGAAACAGTATGGTTATACATCATTCGTCATCAATCGCAAGAAAGGAATTCTCCCTGTTTGAATGGGTTCATACTGTAAATCGGGAGGCAGCAATAGCATGCCAGAAGCACTACTCTATACCTTACAGAAGTACTGATAATGAGTTGGTTTATTTATTTATTTTTTCCGATAGTGCCGAACCTACAGGCATCAGGACGCATTACATGAAGACAAGTACAGCAGAAAAGTGACAGGATATTACGGTAAGATTACTGGTTCTGAATAGGTTACATTACATGGCATTAGCGTGTATGCAGGTCCTTTATTTGAATAACAGTGGGCCTCATTACGACCGTGGCGGTCCGGAAATAACGGTGGCGGTAAACCCGCCGCCACCGTTGTTTCCGGACCGCCTGATCCCGACCCCTGCAGGCGGGAGGTGATGTTCCCGCCAGGTCTGACCTGGCGGGTTTAACACCGCCCGCCTGCAGGCGGACGAGGAAACACCGGCAGCATTACAAGATGCTGCCGGTGTTTCCATGATCCCGATTCCCATTGAGTCCCATAGGACTCAATGGGAATGGGGATTTACACCATTCCGCCTCCGTGATTCCCGGTAAACCGGGGTTGTGATGCCCCGGTAATTCCGGGAATCACGGAGGCGGAATGGTAATACGAGTCCGGCGTTAACCAGGCGGTTTTACCGCCTCGGTTAACGCCGGACTCGTAATGAGGCCCAGTGTCTTCAGTTTCTTCCTAAAGGATAGGTATTTAGAATCTCTGTTTGGGAGCTCGTTGTGAGTCGGGAGGACTGGTCTGGTTAATCAGGAAGGACCAGGTTAACTAGTGGGATGCTGTATGTTTGTCTTGCAAGCAAAATAATCTTTACTTTGTTTTCCCCGAAAATGAGATGCAAGTTTGCTTACCCTGACAGACAAATGATGCAACTAAAGATGAGTACTGTAAAAATATACAAGATAAATGATTATACAGCTATGGAGGGAGTTGTTGGGTCAGGTAGTTAGGGCGTGAGAGGGGCTACGGAGTTCCCACATTTTACTGTAAGTCAAATATAAGCCACAGTTTGCAGAGATCCACAGCCAGTCTGGCTTTTAGTTTGAAGGGCAGCTGGTTCCAGTGAAGCATGGACAATATGGAGAAAGAGTGGAGGCAAGAAGAGGCACAATGAAGGTCCAGGGGCATGGGACTGTGAGGTTAAATACAGATGAGGATTTGAGGGAATGCGATGGTGAGTAGGCAGTGCAACAGCTGGTCTGGTACTGTAGAGCAAGACCATTGATAGCTTTCCAATGTAGGATAAGGAACCTGAAATAAGAGTAACTGTGCGGTAAGAGCAGCCAGTTTCATGTTGGTCAGTAGAAGTGCGGGATAGAGTGTGGCTGGTGAAGTTGAGGACTTTGTTTTGTGGGAGGAAGGTGTAGAGAAGAAGGCCAAGGAGTGGCATGAGCAGTGGTCAACTTTACATAGAGTGGTAAGTACAAAATTAATTCATTTTAAGAATACTAAGAGGTTAATATGAGAACCAGAGGCAGTAGCAATACTTAATTGTTACAGTTGTATGTCACTGTCAACAAGCAACCCATATTTGCAAGTAAGGGGAAAGTCAGGAGGGAAGGAGAGTAAGAGGGGGGTGTAGGGCTGACATTGTAAGCCAGGACAAAGATTACTTTTTTTTGGAAGAGATGAGCACTGAGGCAACAGAGCGCTAACCACTGATGAATTGCAATGAGCCCATTGGTAATCCATTCGAAGATGGTTAGGGTAAAGGAGGGAAAGGAAAAACAGATTTGCACGTCATCAGCGAAGCAGTGATAGTGAAATCCAAAGGACAATATTCTAAAAATGGGTAGGGTTGCCAATATGATAAATAGAAAAATATTGGGAGAGAATCAAAATGATACAATATTCGGAAACAAACAGAGCCCCAGGGACTAAGATTATGTATGTGTTTTCCCCAATTTCAATGAGGGTGAAGATGCACAGTTGTCATTCAAATAGGAACAACATTTAAATAATGCCTGATTTAAATAATTATAGAACATTATTCGATAATATGGCAAGACTTAGGCAAACAGATTGAAGAACTACAGAAAGATTTAGTTGAAGCAGGATGAGAAGAACCAGTCAAGAGAAATTATGAAATATTAGACAACATATCGAATAAATACCAAGATGAAATCAAACTAAAAAAAAAAAAAAACATTATTTAGGGATGAAAGGGACTATCGAGATGGGAGAGTTTACACATTCCAACCCAGACACAATCATTCAGGCCTAAAGTCAGGGCAATCATATATACCTACAATATCCCCAACAAGCTCTGACCTGCAGAACAGGAATAGTAGTGATGAGGCAGGCTACATTGAAAATGCAGAATCAACAACTACATCTATTACAGCCAAACAAGTTTTTTTAGCCAAAATAACAAAGTACAGTGATGAACTACCAAACACATCACATTTGAGTAAAACAAGAGACCGGATATATCAACAACAAAGAAGTAGAGACAAGAGAGTAAAAGGAACAACAAGGAACAATAAGAGAAAGAGAAAAACGAACCTGAAGTAACAGCAGAAGTAAGATATCAGAAATTACAGAAAGGGATCGACTGGAACCAAGAATAGTACTCAACATTTCAGAGATAGATCTCAATGAAATAGATTTACTGGTGAAGAACAAAAGGTTATCCTTTGCACCTCCACATTTTTCTAATGCTATGAACATACACACAGACCTTTTAAATCTAAAATTAAATTAACATTGAAGACACTTTTCCACATGAAGATAATGACACTCGAAAACAGGACTTATCATGGCAATAAAAACACCAGTAGTATCAAATATTTAAAGACAAGGCAGTTACTTGTGTTCTATGTTTAAGAAAATAATCTGATCTTGAAAGAATTAGCTAATAATTTTGGGTTGGTGTCTTGACAGACTGACTGATACTTATTTCAAAGGCAAATCTAAACTCATTCCAATTTTACAGCATAAAAATCATATTGACTATTGTTTTATTGCTATGATGGAATTTAGTAATTAATTTAAACAAGGAAAGAAAATACTGAAAACAAATCTTTCAATTTATAATTGCTGCCCTAAAGGAATTGTCCAGCCACAAGAATGTAGTTATAAAATCAGCAGCCACAGATACCATTAACATTTAAGAACACCAAAGTGATACAATAAAATGAACATAGCCACCATCAACAATGCCAGACATCACTTATGTGCCTTAATTAATAGATGGTTCAAAGAGGGTCCAATAATGGAAGATGATAACTCTTTCTTGAAATGTACCCATCCTAAAATACCAACAATATATTTTCTTCCAAATGCTCAAAAGGCTTTTGATAACTTGCCATTCATAAGAACGAGTATGAGAAGCAATGAGAATCTCACTGAATCAATGTCTGAATTTAGTGATTATTTCTTACAACCCTTTGTTTCACAATTGGATGATATATATAGTTAGATGCTGCCAATGACCAAGGCTCACTCTCACTCCTCTTACTGCTTGATCTCTAGGCCCCATTTGACCTTGTGGACCATGTAATCCTATGCCAAGCTCTATCCACCTCTGCCCACTTCTCATTGTATGCTACTAAATGTATCTCCTCCTTCTTAGCCAGAAAATCCTTGAGAGTCTTTGCTGGAGAGGCAGTTGCTGCCCCAACACCTACCTCCAGCGGTGTACCTCACGTCTCCTGCATATCACCCACGCTTTACAACGTGTAAGCAAAACCCTTATTCAACCATCAAGATATCCTCAGCATCTCTTACACCAATTATGCAGATGATACTCGAATCCTCATCCCCCTGCACAGACTCCCTCAGAATAAACACCATTGACAAAACCATCCAGTCCTGGATGGCCGCACACAGCCTCTGCCTCACCGATGATAAAACCAAGCTTCTCATCACTGGCCCCCCTGCCCACTTGTCCAAACTCCACAAGGCATATAAAACCTTCATCATTGATGGCCACAAGATACTGGTCGACCTCCTCTGTCAAAACCATGGGTGTATACCTGGACACATTTTTATCATGACCCACCAGGTTAACCACATTGCCTCCTTATTAATGCCAGCAAACATTTCTTATCCTCCCAGAACTGCCTTGAAATTGTCCATGCCCTAATAGGATCCAAACTGGATCATTGCAACTCCCTACTTTGCAGCACCTAAGAAAAAAAAAACCTGCACAAGCTTCAAACAATCGAAAGAATGCCCTCTGGGCTGCACAGGCATGCTCACAAATCGGTTGATATATATATATATATAGTCTGTCAACTGGCTCCCAGTCAAAGACAGAATTAATTTCAAGACATTATCAATCACCCAGCGATGCATTGCCAATGAGACCCCCAATGGCTCACCAAAACCATCAAAAAATATACATCGACTAGACCAATCAACCCCAACTGCGAGATGAATCCTCCTACCACACCTTGAGGAAATAGCTAAAAACATTTCTCTTCAACTGACACTTCCCCCATTTCATGTGCCCTCACCCTTTTTTCCCCTTCCTCTCTCCTATTTCTGTAACCAGCGCCTAGATGCCTCTGGCTTATGTGTGCTTCTTATAAATGTACAAAATAAATAAATAAATACATATTTTGGATGGAAGAATACTCTTTATTCACTCTAGACATGTGTGCACTCAATAAATCAATATGCCATGATTTGGCTCGGTATCGGCTTCCACATTTCTAGATGAAACAACTGTATCGTTTTTGGATACTAATCAAATGATTTTAGAAATGTTATCATTCAAAATGAAGAACAATGTCTTTCTGTTTAATGGGGAATACTAAAAACAATCACAAGAAGTAGCCATGGGAGCAAAATGTGTTCCCTGACTGCTAATGTCTTTATGGGATCCTATGAACAAGAGCATCTCCAATCAATTGGCATAAGATTGAAAGAGAGAATTATTCACTGGTTAAGAAACATTGATTACATTTTTCTGACATGGAATGGAGATCAAATGCCATTACATAAAATTGTGATTTCTTTAAATATAAATGATTTTGGTATTTGACTTACATGCAAGTTTTAGTAAAATTGGAATAGTCTATCTTGGAGTAGTTGTTAATATTGTAAACAACACAATCACCACAGGAGTACATTGAAAATCCACAGAGGCCAACACAATTTCACATACAGCCAGAATGCACCCAAATATGACCAAATAAAAGATCTAATTGGAGAACTAATAAGAACCAAAGGATATGTGGTGAAGAAAAGGATTTCATTAGAGAACATAACATAATTAAGAAATTATTTCTTGAAAGTGAATATCCAACCAACATATCCAAATAAGGATTAACCAATGTATCAGACATGATAAGAAATGTTTTGATTCATGGAAACAAATGATTAGGGAGCACACCCATGACACAGTGACATTTATTACACAATACTCTATCCAAAGTGACAAACTACAAATTCTTTAAAAATATTGGACAATTCTTGAAGCTCATCCCATCATTAGGCAGTAGATTATAAGGGCCTCTATGATATATAATAGAGTGCCAACAGATAAGAACAAGATATGTGGTTGCATGAGAGAGGCCATGGATATTTTAAATGTGGACACTGTACGATTTGCCAATTTACCATCGACAAGACTAACAAAATTGGGAGAAATGGCTTAGTGATTGAGATTATAAATGTCAATTGCAAAAAGCCAATTTGGTGTCTCTGTAATACAAAGTATGTGTAATTGGCATTGCATAGGCAGCATGACAAGAAATCTATTAACAAGTGTTCAAGAACATTTAAAAGCCATCAAAGCAGCAGGCACAAAATCCCCACTGTCCTCACGTTGGACTCACATTGGACTCAGGAATAAACAGGTGCCAACATGAAGGATATCAGAATTATTATGATTTGTGAAACACAAGGCCCAAAGAAGTGGGGTACAGAATTACTCTATGGAAAACATAAGCAAACATTATTTGTTATACAGATTACATCAATACAGCACTAAATGTTGACCATGAGAGGCATATGTTTGAGGAAAGTTGAACAACTGTTGAACACAGATGCTTATGTTTATCAATGTGACTCCATGAGTGCATACTTTGTGGCGAACATCTGCAGGATTTGTCTTTTGCTATTGTTACTCCACAATCCTCAGATTCCGACCAGACCAACAATCCACCATTTCAGTTAACCCTATGGTGTTGTTCTTTTTAGAATCAGTCTCTGACAAGATTATCCATGCTTCCATATGCAAGCTTAAAGGTGCATATCCTATTGATCCCATTCCCCTTCATTTTATTCAAACACTGCCTCTTGAAATAATATCTTTGTTTACTGTGGCTCTCCACCATTCTTTTCTAAATGGGGTAATTCCAGCCCCTTTAAAACATGATCTGGTTACACCGCTTTTTAAGAAACCTCACCTGGACTCGGCTCTTCCATCTATTGCCCCATATCTCTTCTCTCAATTATGGTGAAACTTATGGAAGTCATAGTTACCCCTCAATGTTCACGTCACTTAGAAACTAATTACCTTTCACAGCCTTTTCAATCAGGTTTTAGACCTCAGATGGGCACTGAATCAGTAATGATCTCCATTTTGGACGATATGGCTCTGCTTCAGGACCACAGCGAAGTTGTGTGAAATTGATTATCCTTGACCTCTCTGCAGCCTTTGATACCATCAACCATGATATTCTACTCTGTTGTCTTGAAACAGTTGACATATCTGGCACTCCTTTTCTTATTTTTTATTCTTTTCTAAATGGCCGTACTCAAAAGGGATGTCTTTTTCCTTTTTGTTCTACACCCAGAGCTATGACATGCAGTGTTCTGCAATGACCCACCCTTTCCCACCTTCTTTTTAATCTGTATCTTCATCCCCTCACTGATTTTATTGAGAAGCATGACATATTTTTTTATACTTACGCTGATGACTCTCAGCTGCTTTTTCACATTGATGCGCATTACTCTGACGCTGTGTGGAAACTGGATTCCTGTTTGATGGCTATTGCAGACTGGATTTCAAACAACATTTAAAATTAAATGGAGCAAAACAGAGAATTTGGTGTTTGGATCCTCTAATTCAAATGATGTTTGGAATTCAGAGTAATGGCCTGAGGTTTGAGGGTTATGCCCCCCCCCCCATCCCGACGCTTCATTTTAGAGCCTTAGAATTATACTTCTACCATCAGGCTCATGAGAATTACACATTTCATCTGTCTGTTCCTGTTATTCTTTTTAAATTAAACTCTTAAAAACGATCGATCCTTTACCTTCTGAGCTTCACTCTATGGTTGTGACCTTATCCATCATGGGTTCATTGGACTATTGCACTGGAATTTATCTCAGCCAACCTCACTTCTTAGTTCAATGTATGAATATTTTAAATAATTCTGAAGCGCGTTTAGCCTTTTGAGCACACAGGTTTGCACATTCTCATTTTATACTTCAACAACTCCACCCGCTCCCTGCAAAAAGTCATAACAATTTTAGGATTTTGTGCATCACACATCATATTGTTCATCAATCACACTAATCCTTTCTTCAGTCAAAACTGACTAAGTACAATCCCTCCTGCAAACTTTATGATCTTTTTTCGCAGCCTTTATTGAAGATCCTGAGGTTTTGCAGGGCACTTTTGGGAGGGTGCTCTTTTTCTGTTCTCACCCCCACTTTGTGGAATTCTCCTCCTCTTCAACTTCGAGAAATTGATGACCATCATATTTTTTGCAAAGGTCTCAAGGCTCATTTGCTTTAGCTGCTTTTGGCTCTGTTTGCTGGTCCATCCGTGTTTTACTTTTAGTGCCTATATGTCTTTGGGCGATAGCTCTGCAATTTATAAATACATACAATACATACATACAACATAGAAGAACCCTTATAACGGACAGAAGTTCCTGTAGCAACTGATGTTCTGTTCTGTATCTGGGAAATTACAATACAGGCAGGTTGATGGTCTGAGCTGATTGAAAAATCTACCACATACCTATTAATATTAAACATTTTCAAGTTTCTCAAATGATCATATACAATTTTCTGAAAACCTTTTTAACACTAATGTGGCTTTTTTCAACATATACAAAGAAAGAGCTTAAACAAATTGGTAGCCAAAACATTGGATGTGAATATTATCATGCATCCAGTTCTGGATTGGTTCTGTGCTTTTCTGAGTTCACTTCCGCAAACAGTTTCTCTCTATCCCTATTGAGCATCCTCGTTGGCAGTTACTTGTGGGTCCCACAGGCTTCTGCCTAGTCCTCCGTACTGATGGCACTCATTTATTCGTTTGGTCTCAGGGTTTTCTCCTATGCTGATGAAACCCAGATCTTGTTTAGACTGGATCCAAAACAGGCTGACGTGAGCACAAGATTACAAAAATTGCCTGGACTCTGTCCAGGGCTGGATGGAGGCAAATTGGCTCAAGTTAAATGGTGGGAAGACAGAGGTCCTGATCATGGGAACCCCTGAGGTGTCTAAAGGATGGACCGCAGTCTGCCCATCATCGCTTGGTTCACTGCCAGAACCAGCCAGGGTGGTTCAAAACCTGGGTGTGAAAATACCAGAAACATTGTCTTTGGAGGCGTAGATCAACACAGTATGTGGTAAGTGAAGAGACATATGGGTGATGAACCAAGGTATGTGCGCTATATCCATTGAGTGGGGTGAAGCTGTGCTGCCCAGTCAGAACATAGGCGCACCCATTAACACCTATAGAGTGTGTACTAAAGCTAATAAGTGACTGGCTGTCGCGCTCTACCCAAAATGTAGAAATAGAAAATATGTATAAGTATGCTGTAAGGAGGAATGCAGCACTGCGCCTGGATAACCACACACAATTTGGAGTAAGAGTTGCCAAGGCTCAGCAATCTATTCACTGGTTGCCTATTGAGGCAAGGTTAAAATGTAAAGCCCTGTGTATGATCCATCGGGCATTGAGTGGCAAAGGATGCCTAGGCCGGTACTTAAGATCTTTCAATGCAGCTCTTCTGTGCGTACCTAAAAATAGGAAGGAGTCGCTGGGCGGAAAGAACTAGTGAAGGTAAGGTGTTAGTTATCCCAGCAGGAGGGGTCAGCAGCCAGCTTCTTAGGAGAGGGTGCAGAATTGAGTCATTGAGGGAAAGTGGGAAAGAACCAGTGGCAAAGGAATGGTTACAGAAATCGGATGAGGCTAGAGCAAGAGTGGAAATGTTTTCTGTGATAGTTCTGGTGGAGCAGGTGAGCACCTGTTTGGAGGAGACTTTCATACAACAAACAGCTTTAGAGACCTCATCCAATGCTACTGGTGAGAAGGAGGAGAATATATGGGAGAGAGAGAAGGGTGCCAAAGGAGTATTGAGAGTAGTAGGGAGGTAGGAAAGGGAGTGTAGGAGAGTGAGGACATGATGTCCTGGTAATGAAATGGTGGGTTAGTGCAGAACAGAAATGATAGCAGGATGGCATGATCAGGCATTAGCTTAAGACAGCGAGTAGTCTAAATGATTCTTTTCAATGGGCAAACCAAAGAAGATCTGAGTATGCACACGGAAAAATTTAATTTTGAGTAAATATGATACGATTGCTACACAGGGCAACGTTAAATGACATTGCCTAGGTAATATCCACAATAAACAGTGTTCAAATTGAAAATGTATTGCAGATACATACATGGTAAACTAAACCGTACTTCCAGGACACATTGCAATATATATTGTGTCCTTATTGATATTTTTATTGCAGAGTGTGTACCCATCAGTCATGTCATATGTGATGTCATAAGTTATATCCTGGATGACATTTATGATGTCAACAGTGATGTTGTGGATGACATTATTTGTGAGTGATGTTATGGGAGGTGTCATGAGCAGTGCAGCGAGATCCCCAAGTTTGGTTCTTTTTTTAAAAATATTCTTTATTAGAATTTTATAGTAGAAGTAAAAAATAATACAATATAGCAGTCAATAAATAAAACACGAATCATGTAAATAATTTAAACACAATGTTTGTACAATATTTACTGGGGGCGCAAAGCTCCGAAGAATGAGAAAGAAAAGGGTGGACAGAAACTAGGGGAGAAAGAGCAGCATGAGAAGGAAGAAGAAAAGTGATAGGAGAAGAAACACAGAGAGGGAAGAATGAGATAAAGAGGAAGAAAGAGAAAGAAGAGAAAAAGAAAAGAGAATAAAACATTTTTGTCGGGAATTCAGATGTACAATTTTCTGAAGACATTCCAAATAGCAAAATATGTGCCTAATCATTTCGATCTCTGATAGCTTATCTTCTCTCTACTCGAAAGAATAGCTAGATCATGTAGCCAACCATCAATTGTTGGTCTGGCATCGCTCTTCCAACACTTCAGAATCTGCTTTTTGCTATCAGAAATGCTCTATAAAACCAGAAAAGCTGGTCAGCAGAGAACTGAATACCCACTGGGAATAATCCTAACACACACAGACAAGGGGAGCGAGGGAGCGATAGATCTAATACAAGCTCCAATTGCCGCAAGAACTCCTCCCAAAAACTCACAACTTTTACACAAGACCAAAACATGTGCAAGTAATTACCAATTTCTATCTTACAATTCAATAATTTGTACATTTTTGGTGTTTTGGTTTCTTGTGCCGCTACCATAATATCCCTCCAACAGAGTATTTCCATTGATATTTCATTTTTTTTCCAACAGAAACTTTGCAATAATGTCCCTTTCACAAATGTGTTCACTGTTATTTCATCCAAACGTTTTTCATTAAACTTCAATGTTTAATGATATACATCATTTATATAGTACCCACAAGTCATGCCCTAGTCCCACCAAGTCATCTGAACGGGCCACTGCGGCCAAACCCTTTGGCCACTTTACTCCAACTGTGAGTCTGGTACATCCTCCAGGTACCACCAAGTCACATACAGTGACCACTGGTTCTTTACACACTGGACACTTTAATACCAATGTGGGACTGTGGGTCACTTTGCCTCCAAGACCCACCAAGCCAACCAAAGCCAACCAAAGTGGCCACTGGGCCTGTCCCCAGCCAAGCCACCCAAAGTAGCTACCAATGCAAGCCTATAGAGAGAACCACTGGCTATGTTACCATTATTGCAGGTCCATTGTCCACTGGCCATAGTCTGCTGCATTGGGCAATGACAACTTAGACGAGGGCTTGGTCATCATTCATGCCTCAAGTTTGCTTATCAGGGAAAAGTCTGAGTCATGGGTTGGCTTTCAGGCATGGTACACAGATACGGACACAGGCCTGAGCAACATGTCCCAGTCCAACACTTTGGTTTGAGTCAGCAAATCATGCGGTGATAACTCATATATTGTGTGATTGTGAGGATATTTTTATACTCCTTGATGCTCCCACCGTGCCCTAGGTCCTGGGGTTCCCCAGAGATCTTCAATGAGCTTGTTTTCAAATATTTTGTGTTGGCTCTACATGAGATTGCAAAAGGTTCTGAACAACACTAGTGGCCATTTGATACATTTTACATACACCAACAAATAAATTAAGATGTTTCTAACTACCTAATCTGCTTGTCTAAAAAATCTGTGAAACTAGACATCCAAAATTCAATCTATGGACCAAACCCAAAATCACTAAATCATCTTGGCCTGCTCTTGGGCACTTTTAATAAAAATCACTGGATTCTTCAAAGTTCAGTGCAGATCTATACAGTGGTTTAGGCAGTAGGTGCAACAGAATTATTTTCTATGAGAAAATACTGAAATATACATTCTGAGAGTCCCTATAATTTTGGTCTCCCTTTCCAAAAGGTGGGTCTATTTTCTGGGGACATTTTCATGCAGATTTCTTGAACAAAATCGACCTTAAGTCGCTGAAAAAATGATCCTCCTGTTGAGAGTGAAACTTAACCATTACTGTGGGGTCTCTATCACTGACATAAATATGCATGAGCAAACATTTGGAAAAATGGATCTGATAGAAAATATTTGAAATTGTTGGTAAGATTCCGGTTGTTGACCTATGGAATTGTATTAATGAAACAGGTAACCTATACAATGGCCAGAAAATGAATTTGCATATTTTGTATCCATCATAACAATTAAGAATGTGCAACAGACAACATTCACTTCAACGCAAACACTTGTTTTAATAACAGTGCATCCTTGTTTCAAATACATGATTTAATGAATATGGCTAGGTGCCCGTGCACACACAGCATATTACATTAAGCTATGCTGTGACAGAGGACTTGTATAGTGCACCCCTGCCATTTATACAGCCCCATGCTACTGAATTTAATTTGTAAAACACATAACATGTTATCTATGCTTACACGCTTTTTCTTACATAGGAACAAACAATAATACAAATTATTTGTCATATCTTTAAATGGCCTTTTATATAAATGGCTTATACTAATACAGGTCACATACTTCTCCACAAAAGAATAGTTAATACACACAAAGGACAAGTATAACCAAACAAGTATTGGACACATAAACCTATGTGGCTTTTGTATAAGCATGCCACAGCCAGTCACGGTCGTAATTGTATTATCTGGCCATAAGATGGCAGAACATGGAAAATAAAGTGAGCACATGGGCATATAATAGCAGAGCCTAGAAAATTCCCACTGACAAGGCAAAACGGTCGGCTTTGCCAATGCTTGTTTTTAAGAGGACTTTACTGCTTATAAATCTAGTGGCTGAAGGCACTTTTGGTTAAGCGATTTCTACTACACGAGTATCACAATAAAAGCTGCGGTTAAGCAATTAACCCTCAGAGGACTGCTTAGGAAGATGAGTTCTGGAGCTTGACAGGACAAAGGTTGATGTTATTGCTTGATATATTGCTTGATAAAGCTAGCACAATGAGAGCCCAGGTTGTTCTGCTGCCAGGAAGGGGTCAGGTAGTGGATGAGAATGGCCGGATGGATTAGAATGGCTATGAGCAGTCAATGAGTTTGGTAAATAACCAAGCAAAACACATCAGCTGTGCCCATCGTCACATCTCATCTCATCAATGGCCACTGGGGAATGACCTGCTGACAAATTCCAGAACACCTCTTTAGAATTGTCCATCGGTGCCCAATGATCGTGATCATGCTCGCTGTTGGCTCCATAGCAAGTAGGGGTAACTACATTCTGTCGGCCCAAACCATGTCTTGTCTTCATTCCACGTGCCAATAAGTTAATTCCAAAGTTGTACTGTTGTGACTGTTCCACGTGACAATAATTTAATTCCAAAGTTGTACTGTTGTGATTGTGTTATCACAGAACTGCGTAACATGCTCTGGGAATCATTTTAGGGTGAAAATCCAGTAGCACCATTATCTTTAAATAAAAAGAAATCATAGCTAAAATCAAGAGTGGGCATACACATAGCTGATTTTCCTCTTCCTCTCTGTCACTCCTGGCAGGGCATTCTTCTCTGCCTTACCACCGAGCATGGTGCCAACATGGACATTGAAAGAGAGCAATTTCAGTTATGGAAGAGCCTCGTTAGTTTGTTCATCTTGTCCTTGTTAAACATGTTCTTAAAAATATGTCCCCGCCCCCCATTCTCATCAGTTTACTGGTACCAGTACTGCGGCCATTGATAAAGGCTCTTTGCTTGGGCCCACGGGCCTTTACCTACTGTATGCCCATGAGCACCCAGTACCTACAAATAATGATCATCTATTAGTTTGAATACTGTTTTCAAAAGTGTCTCTCATTATGTCTTTTGCATGTTATTAGTTCACAGAGAGTACCATACAAACCAAAAGATAATCAAACATAAACATGAATATTTCAAAAAGAAAGATAATAAAGTGAACATCATAAAAATAATAAAATAAAATAAAATGAATGTGTCTCTTATAGCCATGGGAACAATGCTGTTTTGTAGTGCAGCCTAAATTTTGGGAAACGCTTAATTTACAATTGAAATTCATTGACTGTGTTTAATGGATTACCGCTCGATCCAAATCCCCTTTTTCATCCATTGTCTCAAAAAAACGGCACACTAAGTGTTGTTCATTGACTTCTAAAATTGGTAGAGCTGACCCAGTCAATGGTGGCTGGCCAGGTACATTTCACATCATCTATCAACGTCTGTACTTCACGTCAGCCTTGACAGGCGAAAGAAATCAACTTGGGCAGCCTAATAAGGAGCCCTGCGATCATCGATCACCCAATGTTGACAAAGGGAGAGAAACCACATGCACCAAGCAGAACACATCATTTAAAAAAGATTGGAACTTAAAGCGTTCACTTTGTTTAACAGGAAATCTTTGTTCTGTGAAATGCTTAATCCAAGTCAGCTCGGGCCACCTAGTTATTTGCAGAAACCATAAAATACGCATATTTCTTGCTCAATCATTTCTTCTTATGAGTGTCTAGAAAGAGGCTAACATCAATCGTTCTGCCTTGCTGCGGCGGGCAAGCTAGAGGTGGCAGAAACTGAATGAGATGCTAAGACACAGCCTAGAGAAAATGCGGAAATAAGAAAACAAACATGTAGTACTTGTTTTATTATATTATTTGTATTTGTTTTATTTTGGGTTTTGGGGTTTTTATTGAGCCTGACTCTATCTTTAGGAGCGACATAACGCCAAACATTGACAGGGATTATTGGCATAAATTCAATGGTAATGGGCAACAGCTCTTCTTAACACACCATTTCAGCTAGCAGGGAACAGTTAACCTGTATGGTTAACAGGGGACCTGTGTCAGTGCAGACAAGGTATGCCATCCTTTTTTTTTTGAAGTAGGAGGATTTGTCAGCGACCAGTACAGAGGTTAGGACACCACGAGATTGTAGGTTAGGAATAAGGTATGTGTCCGTAATTTCCTCCAGCATCATAGGTCATGTAGCATGTTTGTTTTTAGGGTCTGAATTTCAGAGGTGATCCAAGGCTGAGGATGGGGACAGGAAGGTATTACTGTGAGGGTATGATAGTGTTTGTCAAATAGAGTCATAAGTGCATAGTTAAAGTCAGAGAAAGCACTGTCAATGGAAGAGGCATGAATAGGGGAAAGAGACAGGCGAGAGTTCCTCACGTCATCAAAGTGAGGGTCAAGAGAGTCCAAAGGGTCAAGAGAGTCGGCATTAATTTCCTCTTGGTCATTGAAGAGGGGAGATGGTGAGAAAAAGGTGGAGAGGCTGAGATGTTAAAGTGAACAATGGAGTGATGAGAAGGTGAGGGGTCAAAGAAGAGGTCAGACAAGGAGAGTGAATTAGAGGGAAAGACAAGGGCAATAGAGTTCCCACCAGACAGGTCCCACCATACTCAGCCTCGGGATGTGTGTAGTATTGAAGAAGTACAGTATTACCCAATGTAAAAAAAATGTTTTGCAGTAATTTTTAATAATGTCAATTATGATAACCCTGTTTTATTTGCCCACAGCAGGTCTGGGTCTAACTGCACTCCTGTGTCTTGCCATTGAAAGAGAGAAACACTCTGATTTTATTGTGTTGCTTATTTGCAGATATTGATGTTCTTTATTGATGCTAAACTATAGGGCAGCAGTCGCCGCCTATAGTTAAGGTAAAACGGAGTTACATAGGAAATCCAAAAATGAATTGCTAATAACATTTGACTTGTGTTATGGATCTGGCTGCAATTGTGCACAGAAAAGGTTTGTCATAGGCAGGGCCAGACATGACAGTTCTGGAAAGATTCTTTGAAAAACAAAAAAGTTATCAAGAAAACAAAAAGCACAGTTTTGGCCTAGTCCACATTCATTTTCCTATCGACAAAAAAGGTAAACATTTCTAGATAACCACAAGTATAAGGACTACAAATATTAACCAAGGGTATAACCCATGGGGTGTGTAGTCCATAGCCACGATGATAGAACAAATATATTACACAGCCACGGCAACCAGGGCCTAGAGTCTTGGGTGCATGGCCGAAGGCCGTAGGCCATGCACCCAAGACTCTAGACCCTGGCCGCAACCACCGCAGCATATCACACCCATAGATCACACCCATAGAATCAAACATAAGTGTGATGTATGGGTGTGATATGTTTCGGAGTTGTGACCAGAGTCTACCCAAGACCGAAGTTATAAGTACTGACGTTATAAGCCTCAATGGGTGTGATATGCTGCTTTGGTTGTGCCAGGACCTAGTGTCTTGGGTGCATGGCCAAAGGCCTTGCACCCAAGACCAAAGTTATAAGCACTGAAGTTATAAGCCACCATGGGTTTCATATAGTGTGCTGGTTGTGGGCAGGACGCAGAGTGTTGAGTGCATGGGTGAAGGCTGTAGGCTGTAACCATTCAATGGATGAATTGTATAATGGTCTAAAATATTGCATACTGCAGCTGGATTCAGAAGTTCAAATTGACCAGTTTCTTGTGACTCTTGAATTATTTCACTTGTTGCCCTTAAGTTTTCTTCAATATTTATTTCTTTGTAGTACTCATTATTGTCTTTTAGATATTGCAAGGATTGTCTAACTTTATGTAATTCAACGAGATGTTGCCACATTTTTTTGTCTTTTGTTGGTACACCATTTACTAAGATAATTAAAGATTGTTCTATTGGACCTTACACTCGTATAGAGTGCACATTTTCTGTCAGATCTAATGGTAAATAAACTACTTTGCCACAAATGCCTTTCACCAATTCAGAGGGAGGTAATTGTGCTGTTTTTGGTTGAAGGTGTATTATTGCTTGAAATGGGTGCACTGTTTGAATTATGATGCTCTCATATAAATTGAGTTGTTGTAGGCATTTTGGTAGTGGGAATAATTCCAAGTTATTTGTTATAGCACTTGAAGGAGTTTGGTTGTTGTCAAGTTTTGTAGTGCAGTAACTGCAAAGTATTAAGGAGTCAGTTATTTCGTATTTGTTTTCTGCTATAAGGTAGAGAGCTAATTCAAACCATTTAGGATCTTCATTGTCCTCTATTTTGTATGTTATGTCTATAGTTTTTGTGCTAGTTTTATAAAAAGGTCTGCAGCAACATACACACACATAGTTTGGTACTTCAGCGGATGTACTTTTAAATTTTAGAATTTCTTTTTTGTTTGTGTGTAGTAGAAGGTTGCCATGTGTACAATTGTTGCTAGTCTGTTATAAAGGTATTGCATTTTGTAAGTAGCTTTCACTTCCAAAATATGTTTTCGAGATATGGTCAATTTCTTCAAGTAGTTCTTTGGCTGTACCATGTAGAAGATTATTTAAATTGGCTACTGCAAAAGCAGGACTTTTAGCATAGTACAGTTTGTAGACTAGATTTCTTATAGTTGGATGATGTCTTGATATCAGTTTGATATGATGGAAGGTGCTTTTGCAAATAGGTCCTGAAATGCAGGCTAATGAATGTCCTTGTACCCCTGTGTAGTTACGCACTGGACAGGTATCCATATTTTGCAGCAGTTTCATTTTGATTTTGTCTTTGCCTTTCACATACTGATTGAGTAATTGGCGTAAAGATTTGAAAGATTTTTTGGGAATGTTACACATTGACGTGCATAGCCATTTGTATACTGGATGTTTTGGCCCCGTCGAATGGAGAGGTAATTCTGAGTTTTCTGGGGATATTTTTGTAAGCAGTATTTCTTGTTACATTATGGTATTCTTAAGTTTTTCATAACCTCGTCCACTGCTATATATAGCAATTGTATTTGTTTGCTTTTGTTTGTATGCTTCTTCATTAAAATATGGTTCTGTGTTTGTGGTGTGATTCCATTCACCTCCACAGATATTTAAGAAGTGTTTTTTGTTGATATTTCGTTTATTGAGAAGTCTTTTTTGTAATTTAGTAATTAGTTTTGTTAGTGGTTTCATTCTGTTTAACACTAAAATAAATAACTTTATTTTGAGAATGATTGCACTGTCTAATAAAGCTTTTAAGATTACTTTTCTACGGTAGGTTTTAAGGGTTGTGTATGATTTCTCTCCTGTTTTTATAAGATTCTGAAAGACTCTGTAGTGGAACATTTTTGCTAAAATACTTTTTTTGATATGCTTACTTGCCATTATATCAAGATTTATAGGAGCAGTTTTAGCAGTAGTGGTAGCTGAATTATTGATAATTGGTTTCTGTTTCGTTTTACATTTTGATAGAGGAGGCAAAGTTTCTGTATTTGAAGCATGTTTTGTTTTGCTAAATGACTGTATAAACTGTTTTGTTTGAACTTTTTGTACAAATTCTGCTAGAGGTGGATGCTTATTTTACACACTTCTTTTTTCATTTGCTCTACTTCTACGTTGTTTTCTACAGACTTGCTTTTTGGTAGGCATTTGTTGGGGTCTGTTGAAAAAAATAAAGAAGGTATGGGTTGGGCTGTTCTGCGATGCATGTGTGCTGTGTACATGAGTGTCTGAGTATGATGGTAGAGATGTATGTGATGGTGTGTGATTGTGCATTGGGCAGCACCAACTAGTTGGGAAGGCTATTCTTCTATTTGTGTGTTACTATACTGGGTTCAGATGACAGTAGAAAGTAAGCTAGTGGTGAGGAATAGCACAAATACTAAATCTAATGGTGTAGAATTAAAACAGTTCTTTGTTCTGCAATACTAACATTCTAGAGGCTGAGTTATGTCATTTGTGCGCCGAAAAATGGGGATTTGTGCAGCATTCTGCCTGCAAATCCCTGTTTAACAAATGGGGATTTGTGGACAGAATGGTGCACTAATCTTTTTTTTGGTGCACAAATACCATGAGTCAACCGCACAGTGTGTTTGAGTAACAGTAAGAATATTATGGTAGTATTGCACTTATTTTTTTGTGTGGAATGATTAGGTTTCTTCTGAGTTGTTGTTTGTACTTCGGATTCTGCTGCTTATCAGGAGAGTGGTCTTCACTGTAATTGTAAAGGAAATAAGTTAGTAATTTTGTGTGTGTATAGCATGCAGTTTCCTTTGACTATGTGCAGTCTTTATATTTTATTTTAAATATGTTAGCTCAATATGATTTGCAAATGAGTAGAATAGGAAGTGTATGAAACTCACTTGGTTTTGTAAGGCTGTGTTATTGAATGTTAGGTGAAAGAAGAAATAATGATATACTTATTTTTCAATATTTATAAGGTAAATGGCAGATACTGTGTAGAAAAGCACGGAATGTATGCATTTGTGAAGGTGTGGGTGGTACATCAGAAGGATGTGATTTACAGGCAGTGGTGTTATTGCAGTTGGGAGTTTTTCAATGATAGTGTCTATCTGTGTGAGTGTATGAAGGTGCATGACCTTATCCTAGCTGTGTGTAATTTTATAATACACTACTTAGTGTTTTTTCTACAATTATACTGTTGTGTGTAAAAAAATGTTTAGTTAGTAGATAGGTTTGGATGTGAAAGTTGATTATAGTAGATGGACAAAATGACAATAAGTTCATTTTATAGGCTATACAGGTTAAGTGGCACTTACTCTGTTTATATTCTTTTACAAGAGTTGTACAATGTACTGTGCAGAAAATATGCATACCTGTAGTTTGTATTCATGCATGTGGATATGCATGCAGCTGGAATTAGAAATCTTGGAGACTTGTACAGAAGTTTTTGTAGTAGGTGCTTTCCAATGATATGAGACTTGTTCTCAGAGTAATCTACAGTGCATTTGAAGTGCTGAACTCTGATGATGCAGTTAGATGTAGAGGTCTTGGATGTGAGTGGTAGATGGTTGTGAGACTGTTTAGCTGTATCCAATGAGGGAATGGCACAGAGAGTGAAGTGGAAATGGTAGAAGGGCTGTCCAGTGTACGATATGTCCGCGGACATGGCGGTAGTCCGCGGACACTGCGTATTACATACAGGGATTTTGGGGTGGAGAGGCATGCAAATGAGACTGAGCAGAGCAATTGATTGGTCAGTAAAGTTTGGTGGGTGTGTTGTGTAAAGAGAGAGTTTGTCAGAAGGTATTTTTCCTGAGAGGGGAACAGTTAGCTATGGCTGTGTGTTTCAGAAAACAGATTGTGTTGATTTTGAGAGACTCTTGAATACATTGGTTGGAGGTGCATGCACAACGCTGTGGAGTAGCTGCAGATCTTGGATTCCCTCATCTGGAAGTGCACTAGCGTGGAATGAAGTGGCTAGACTTGGTACCTCTCTGTGCTAGTTTGGAGACAGAACTTCATCCAGACATAATTATAATTTATTGTGGAGGGAACAGTTTAGGACATGTGTCAGGAATTTCTTTACAATTTTCAATGAAAGAAGGACTTGGGAAGGTCATGGAAATGTTTCCGCATTCTCAAAAAATATTTTCTCATATTGTGAAGAGACAAATGTGGCTGCGTTCTTCTTCATTTGGTCCACACATGGAGAAAGCAAGGCAGAATGTTAATAAGGCTGTTTGTGCCTTTCTAGAAGATGTTGGCATGTCCTCTTTTCACAATGAAAGTATTATGTTTCGTAGCACATACATTTTTCGCAGAGATGGAGTCCATCTTTCTTATGCTGTTAATCATATATTTTTGAGAAATGTAGAAAATCCATTGTGTCCTCTAGTGGAATTACAGCTATCCATTTTTCAGTAGGTGTTCACTATTTCAAGTTTTTCAAATACAAAAATACAAAAAAACTTCACGAAAAGGCTCTTTTCAGAGCCACCTCTTCCTCCCAGATAAAGGTGCAATGATTTTGATAGGGCAGCACCCCAAAATTTGAGATGTTCGCGGACATTTATTTGTCACTTTGTCACTTCTATTTTTAGACTGTGAAAGGCGGCTCTGAAAAGAGCCTTTTTTGGGGGGATTTTTGTTGTTTTATATTTTTGGAGAGAGGAAGTTGTAGGGTGAGCCTTACTTAGGTAGTGAGCAGGTCTTCTCGTGCTCTGAGACCAGAGTCTCAAAAGCACTTCGAAGTCTCTCCCCCCTGCAGAGTACTGTGTCGCAGTACATACAGAAAACTGTGACGCTCGAAAGGTAAGGGTCATCAGCATTGTGAATGGCCTATGAGGCGGCTGGAGGGATGTGCTCTCCCACAGGAGTGTCTCTCTTGGTGAGAGGAGCGGAAACAGAGGATGAAGTAGAGGAACTCAACCTACTACGCTCCTTGCAAGGTACAACCTTGCGAACTGCCTCACCGTGGAACAACCTTAGGTGTCGCTTCATAGAAGTGGTACCAAAGTTGTACGAACCAAGCTTCCCGTGACTCAGTACCATTTTGTACTCGTTGCAGGTAACTTTGTTTGCACGCGTCTTGGATACGTTACCATGAATGGTAAATAACCGCCACACCCAAGACTCACGGCGAGTGCTGGTAGTAGGGACTTCCACTACCTCATCCTCGTCATCTTCTTCATCCTCCTCTACATCCTCACGCCTGTTCCCCTCTTCAGACCCTTGGGGAGGTGGTGGAGGAGGTGGGGTGGTGCTGAGGCAGATGTAGCATCAGGTAGCAGTAGAGGAGCCATGGATGCCATCAGGTTTCAGAAAGAAATCTGGAAAATTGGCAGCAAAATACACTGTGTTCTGTAAGGTAACCAGAAACACAATGAGGATGAACTCTGGGGTGTGGACTTTTATAGGGGTGCTGGTGTGCGATTTGTGGATACCCGCGCTGTCCGCAGACAGAACGAACACCCCAAAAGTGCTCAAAAAGTTCTAAAAAGTATGTAGAAAGTCAGGGTTATTGTCTAGGAAATGTGCTATGGTGCATTTTTAGTATAAAATACTGTGGATTGCCCGAAAAGGTACTTTTAAAATGTTCAGGGACACGGACAGTGTCCGCAATTCAGGACACACGCTCAGCGTGGGTGTGGTCACATGATGGCATCTCGAACATGTCCGCAAAGGGAATGGATATCTGCAGGACATCAAATGCATGGGAACGGTTGTGCGCATGCGCGCGGGTCTTCTATGGACAGTGTTCGGGTCCTAAAATTAATTTAAAGTGCGACACAAGCGACTCGAACAGTAACGGACAGACGTGATGTTCAGAGAATTTACGGGTGTGGTGCGCATGTGCGTAGATGTTCTTTAGGCAGTATAGTGTCCCTAGAACAGCTACATTTTGGTTAATTGGACATCCCGGACATCCCGGACACCAAGTGTGTTCTTAGAACAGTTTCAACTTGCCTGCGAACAATAGGTACAGGTATAGTGTCCTTAGGACACCTCCATTTTGGTTAATTGCGGACATCCCGGACACCGAGTGTGTTCTTAGAACAGTTTCAACTTGCCTGCGGACAATACGGACAGGTATAGCGTCCTTAGGACACCGCCATTTTGGTTAATTGCAGACATCCCGGACACCTCATGCGTTTTTAGAACAGTTTCATCTTGTCTGCAAACATCACGGACATGTATAGTGTCCTTAGGACACCTCCATTTTGGTTAATTGCGGACATCCCGGACACCGAGTGTGTTCTTAGAACAGTTTCAACTTGCCTGCGGACAATACGGACAGGTATAGCGTCCTTAGGACACCGCCATTTTGGTTAATTGCAGACATCCCGGACACCTCATGCGTTTTTAGAACAGTTTCATCTTGTCTGCAAACATCACGGACATGTATAGTGTCCTTAGGACACCTCCATTCTGGTTAATTACGGACATCCCGGACACCCGCGTGTGTTCTTAGAACAGTTTCAAATTGCCTGCGAACATTACGGACAGGTATAGTGTCCTTAGGACACCTCCATTTTGGATAATTGCGGACATCCCGGACACCCGCGCTGTCCGCGGACACCTCAACTGCTTAAAAAAAAAAAACACAACAAAGAACTGAATTAGGGCACATATAATATTTTTGCTTTATTATATATAGATGTTAAATTTATGAAAGAGAAGGGGAAGCAGAAACTGAGACAAACACAGGAGAATTGGGGGTTTCAAGAGGATTGATAGGAGGAGATGAAGTCATGGAAGTCTCATCAAAACGTTTTTCTTCGTGGAGAGGGTTTGGGTATAATTGACTGGGATATGGAGAGGGGGGACAGGTACATGTGGGACAATGGTATCTAATTTTTTCTTGTATGTGGTCCTCCACAAAGTTTTTCAATTTGTTGAAATTTGCCATGAGCATTTCCATTTTTTCTTCCATGCGCTGGAGAGACTTATCCAATATATCTTTTGGTGTACTATTTTCAATGTTTATATGGTCTGTAAAAAAAATAGATATATATGTGCTTATATAGAGAAGTGTCTACCATTAGGCTCACTATCTTCAGACATTTCCTCACATGGGAAATTCTCCTCAAGCCACTCCAAAGTACTGGACATTTCTGTGAGGAAAGAAAAATATATCACTATTATTGTATCTAATACAGAAATGTTAGAAATATATAAGAAAAATGAAGTACACTTACTAGCTTCTGGTAATTTGTGTTCTTACTGGTTTGTAGCTCTGCTGTTGCTCCTAGTTGTGCAGTTTCTGTGAGGTAATTATGTTGGAAGCCTACCTTTCTTCTTTTGGTATATTCCATTTTAGTACATATGGTATTTAAATGGATGGTTGATGTGTTACATATATAGGTTACACGTCTTATTTATTACTACATATAATGTGCTTGTGTGCTGCTTTTTAAACATGTGCAGTGTACATATGGCATGATATAACAATTTAAGATACCCCCTGAGTTTATTCCAATGATCCTTGACACTTTATCAACATTATAATAAGAATCCCATGTACAGACTTTTCATGAAAAGTAAATGCACATGTGATGTCATCAATGACATTTGTGATGTCATCTTTGATGACCTGGGTGTTAGTCTTAGCAGTGCACGGTGGTGGTGCGAGTTATGGTTGCTTAGCTTACCATAACTGGCGAATTTCAGGGGTTTATCGGTTTTACTTGGAACCATATCTTCCCTTTAACAAAGTTTTTTCATTGAATATATATATATATATATATATATATATATATATATATATATAAATCTACTGTCAGTCCTTGAAAGTATTGCACTCTAAAGGTCAAGAAGCTGCAATGAGGCCCACATGAAAAGAGTAGCATCTATGGTAAGAGGGTGCTAATACATGGAGAAATGCATATCCGGCTTGCACGTTTGAGACAAACTAAAATGGCCTTTTGTTATATTATATATGTATATATATATTCACTGAAAAAACAAACTTTGTTAAAGGGACATTATGGTTAAGTTGCACTAACAAAAACTCATGAAATTCAATGAGAAAACTTTGTTAAATAGACGTTATCGTTACGAGTAAAACGGTAAAAACCCTTGAAATTTGCCAGGTATAGTAAGCTAAGCAACCATAACTCGCACCTTCTCCATGCACTGCTAAGACTAACACCCAGGAAATCAGGACATCAAATATTTCTATTTCCAGATTTAAGAAGATGTTCATCTAACAAGACATAGTACAGTTATGCTTATATTTAAAAAATAAAATCTTCAACTCTTTCACAAATCTATATATATAGAGGGTTTCTGCTACTTACCATGTAATAAGCTTCCCATTAAGCATATTATCTTTTTTAAACGCTCTAGCAAATGCCATGCACTGCAGCATTCATCACCTGCTCACATGAAGCAGCAAACAATTAGAATGCTCTGCACTTCAACATGTTTCTTTTTACAAGCATTTTGTTTAAAGTTAAAACATGCATATGTGCATGTACAGCAGAACTCTGTCACTTTTTCATAAATGAAAGAAAAGCCAGATAAAATAGATTTGTAGACCATTTTTAAGTGTCACTTAGTGTGTGCCAGTTTAATATGTTGGCGGTACATTCACCTATCAAAACATTACCCATTCCAATCTATAGGTGCTTATTACGTCTTCATGTTTTCCATTGCATTCTGTCACTTCCATTTCTACTTTTCCCATTATAAAACTCAAACTACAAGTCTCAGAATGCAAAGTAAACAACAATACCGGACTTGAAGATTCAAAACGGTGGCATATATATCAAAGAAACATATAAAATGCTGTGCATTTAAAAATATTTATTTTTGGAATCATTTTCATGAAGGTTAAAAAATCCATGCATGCATTTATTGCAGCACTGTGTAACTTTTTCATAAATGAAACTAAAAGCAGAGAAAATAGATGTGTAGACCATTTTTAATTGGCACTCATTGTGTGCCAGTTTAATATATATTGACAGGACATGTATGCTTCCTAACATAACCCATTCCAATCTTTAGCTGCTTATGCAGTTGTAATTGTTTCTCTAAAAATCTGGGACTTGTACTCTAACTTTTATAATGGGAAAAGTGGGACTACAAATCCCAGAACGCAAACCAAAAATCTAGGACTACAAAAACACCTACAGATTAGAATTGATCATGTTGGCAAGTATGCATGTATTCCTAACATATTAAACTTCCACACACCAACTGCCATTTAAAAGTGTACTACAAAACTTTTCCATCAACATTTCTTTCACTCTAACTCATTATATTGCACCATCCACACTCTTCCTATTCCCATCTAAACACCACCATTACAACACCCTCTGTGTTCCTGAAAACAGCATAATGTCCCTACTGATTCAATCACACCAACACACCCACACTTTACTTTAATCAATGTACATTGCGCACCAGAGGACCCGGAGGCTTAAGGACGCAGGCATATAACATAGAACATATGGGCATCAGAGACGTGATCTCACTTTTTTAAGTCAGTAATCACCCTGATGACATTATTTTGTATGGTTTGTAATCTTGCACACTCAGATTTCGCAAATGCCCACCAAAAGGCTGCTGCAGTAATCTATTTTTGATCCAACAATAGCCTGCCTAAGGTCTCACAATTAACACATGATACGTAGGGGCAAAACTGTGACTGTAATTTAATATAGTAGGCCATGGAAGAGACTAGGCTGCTCACCTAGGCTTTGATGTTCAAATACTGATCCAGATATACACCAAGCGTCTTTACTTTTATTTGTGTTTTACTGCTCCAACCTGCCAAATTTAAATACTTATATTCCATACTCAGTTTCCGTATTTTGTTTCCTGTGCCTACTAACAACAGTTCTGTTTTTTTCTTTATTGAATGCCACACCATTAGTCACCATCCATGTTTGAATGATTTCATAGATTTTACTTACATTATTTTCATCTTCGGAATGATTACCAGACAATTTGATGACAGATTGCATGTCATCAACATAGTTGGTAAAGGCGACATGATTCGCTTCTAGAAGATCAAAAAATGGGACGGTGAAAATAGTAAATAGTGAAGAACAACAGGTTTCTTGATGTGCACCAAACTTGAGACAAGATGGTAGCACTTCGACTTCCTTACTGCACACCCTACTTTATCGATTAATAAGGAAGGAGCCAATCCACAATCCACAATGCAGCATTATCTGAAAAATGGCTACCCCTTTTAGCTTGGCGATCAGTAATGAGTGGTCGACCAGATCAAACGCTGCGGATAGGTCCAACAACATGAGTAAGGCAGATTTAACCCTATCCATTATCTGCAGCAGTCTCAACTTTAAATCAAGCAGTGCAGTTGCTGTGCCATGCCCCTGCCTAAAACCTGATTGCCATTTATTTAAAATCCGATGCACATTCAAATATTCTGAAATTTGCAGATAGGTTACCCGTCTAACATTTTTAAAAGAAATGGCTTATTGGTGATCGGCCTATAATTTGTATGTATATCAGGAGATAGGCCAGGTTTTTTTAATAGGGGAGGGATCCAGGCATTCTTCTGGACATCTGGAATATGATTTTGCATAAATGATGCATTTATGAATTTACAAAGAGTCCCTATCAGCAGGTGAGTACAGGCCTTAATAATAACTGCCGGGCATGTACCCCCTTTACAGCTAGTTGGCTTAACATTAGCAATGATCACTGCTAATTCTGACTCCAACACTGGTTTAAAACTGAACTGCTGAACTAGCAATCTGCCGCCCTTCTGGTTTGAGGTATTCACAGACAGCCTTATAGTTTTCTTGGAGTTATCAATGGTCTCTTTTATCTTGTTAAACTTCCCTAGCATAGCTTCCTGAATCGTATTACACCATGCTGCATCTTTCACAGGGAGGTCTCCTTTATCAGCACTGGGATTTTCGAGTTCCCTCAAAATTTTAAAGAGTTCTTTTGAGTAGGAGCTGGCATTTCTAATCCTATTATCAAACATATATTTGTTTGCTTCTATAATAGCTGTCTTGTACTCTTTAGCAGCCTCCATGTAGAGCACCTTATCAGAAGCAGTCTGTGAAGATCTCCAGATATAAAAGCATTTGGTTTCTTTAACATTACGTTTTTGTAGTTCGGAGGAGAACCATTCTTTCCCTTTCCTGTCAGCAACACATTTAGGGCCCGATTCATGGAATATTTGCCCGTTTCAAAGTGAATTTGCACTGCTGAAAAGTGACTTTGCATTGTCAACACATACCCTGATTCATGGAACCATGCAAAGTGCATTTTTGCTCTGCAAAGTCCAGGCAAAGTCATTTTGTACTGCAAAAAGGACTATGCACTGACCTTGCCCAGATTTTGCACTGCAAAAATACACTTTTCGTAGTTCCATGAATCAGAGTTTGTGTCGGCAGGGCAAGTCACTTTTCTGCAGTGCAAATTCACCTTGAATCAGGCCCTTAGTGTTAAGTGGTGCAAGAGTATTAATGGATGCTTGTATAGACTGAGTTCACTCATTGATAATATCATCAGCCAATTCCAGCTCATCAATCTTCTTGACCATGGGCCCAAGCAAAGGTTCCATAGCAATTGGCGTGAGTTTCTGGCTGTGACTGCAATCTTTTTTATAGCTTTGGTCCTAGTGGCCTTATCACAGATAACCATACAATGAATAAATAAGTGGTCAGACCATGGACAGAGGGAGACTACCGTGCCAGAATGTGTAAAGGAAACTTTATTAGTTGCTCAAAGGCCATATTATCAAATGATAACTCAAGATTATTTACTGTATGATCAGACAATGAACATAATATTACATTTGAGACTGGGAAGTAGAATATTGGATATGGAGGCCGGGAAGTCAGGCATAGAAGTAGGAGATCTGTATAACGACACCAGGTTGAAAGTTGTTTCTGTGTCAGTCCTGATTTTCCTCTGCAGAATTTAACTTCCCTTACCAGCTGGTACAGTGACTTCCCAGACCACAATTTTTACTTTGAAAATAAGGTGACAGCCCCACCTCTACTCTCCTATCTGTACTGATGCAGAATATTGTAGCCATAAGGAATAGCCAAAGATAGCATTGGACATGCAGCAGCATGAAAACAATGTAGGTGGCTCGATCCAACGCATGCTTTAGATGTGACGTAGTATTTAAACATAGTCCTAACAAAGACATACACAAAAGAAATAGCTAAGTTTCAAAACACATCTGCTGAAACACCATACCAAGAATGCATCTTTTGTTGCAGAACCTTTTATAAAAAGAGCAAAAAAATAGTAGATATAGCCTACAAAATAGAGGACAATGAGAAATCTCAATGGTTCCAATTAGCTTTATATGTAACAGCATAAACTAAATACAAAATCACTGACCCCTCAATAGTGTGCATGTACTGCAACACAAAGCTTGACAATAACCAAATGCCATCATGTGCTATCGCTAATAACATAGAAACATTCACACTTTCAAAAGCTCTCCAACAACGTAACTTTAATGAGAGCATTATAATTCAAACAGTAAACCCATTTCAAGCTATAATACACATTCAACCGAAATCAGCCAAATTACCTCCATCCGAGTTACTAAAGAGCATCCGTCACAAAGTAGTATATTTGCCATTAGATCTCAAATAAAATATAGAAACTCTAGGAGTACAACTACCAATAGATCAATCTTTGAATTGTACTAGTTAATGGTGTACCAACAAATGAAAAATAAATTTGGCAAAAACTAGTCGACTTAAACAAAGTTAGACATGCTCTAAAATAGCTAAAATAAAACAATGAATACCACAAATATATAAACATAGAGGAAAACCTAAGAGAAACCATCCAAATAATTCAAGACTCACCAGCAACTGGCCAATTTGAGCATGTATATCCAGTTACTGCAGCCAACATTTTAGACCAGTATACAGTTCACCCACCACACTCCAAAGACACCATTGACGATGCATTAGAAACGTATCAAATTAATCAAGCCAAAAGATCCCCAATGAGCATATGGGAAAAAAGTGTAGAAGCACGTTCTTTTCCTGTACTCTATCCTACAGGAAAAGGAGGAAGATAGGAGGAAAATATGATGAAAGGTCCACACAAATTAGAACATCAGAATATCGATCTTTACTAATGTATTCTGGAAACCACAGATTCAGACAAAATGTTGAATACATTTTCCACCTCCTCCTTGAAAGTGAACTAGCAACTCTATGTTATGGAGATACACACATTAAAAACAGGCACAAATGTTTTAAACATGTCCGCTACTCACCCGAGTCAAAAGATAAAAGACAAAGATGAAGTTTTGCAGTCAAGTATCACAAAACTCTTGGCAAACATGTGTGGTGCAAAAGAATGATGCTTCCGATGTCACACTGATGTACATTGTACTTTAAGTTGTGCAGAGTAAACATGGGATGACTTGCACAACTTCTTATGCACTACAAACCAAAGACGAAATGCACTTTCTCTGCAATCAAACACTCCCTCTGCTCGGAGCAGTGCAACACTTCTTTTCGAGAAAATAATTTCAATCCAAAGGAGCACCACACATCCACACATCCACATTCTTTGTGGATAAAAGAGGCTGCTAAATTTGGCCTTGATTGTGAACCCACTATTTGACAGTTTATTGAGAAATACATTACCTGTGACATCGCTTCAGAAACCTTCAGAAACCACAGAAAATGACCGAAATACACAAATCTTATGCTTCCAAAAACATACATGTGTCCAATACTGCCGACGTAGATAAAAAGAAACAAAGGCAAATACTATACCAGATGTCGCTTTGGCTTCCCTAGACCAGTTTGCACAAAAGGACAAGTAAATAGCTTAATGTCTTCTGTTAGATGCAGCGTAAAAAAGGCAAATCACCTAAAAACACATATGACATTAAAAGGGACAAAGCATCCAAGTACATCAATGATTACAATGCAATCATTGCCCTCTTGTGAAATGCAAACATTGACATACAATACATTGAAGACAATTCCACTGCAGTTGCAAGATATGTCACAGCCTCACAAAAGCTGAAAAATCAGAGTGAAAAGACCTCAGGGATGACTTATCTTCTGACAAAATACTTTCACAAAAATTGTACAGCTTTGGTATAAATATGCTATTCCATAGAGAATGTGGGTGCTACAAAGATGCAGACCGTTTAACATGTGACTGAGCCTTGGTCCAGCTTCATCCCAAAACACTGTTCTAGAATCCTACCAAGAGATAGAAACCATGGCCACAAATGATCCCAACAGCCAGGACATTTATGAAAAACAATGTAATTGACACATACTACTGAAACAGAAGTACTGCTTTGTAAAACATGTGTCTGTACGACATTGCCAACAACTTCACCTACAATGTCACACCAAATGAGACAACTGGCAAACATATAGGGCCTCATTAAACGGTAGGCGGTAAGGGTTTACCGGTACCGGTACCAGTAAACCTTTAAGGCCTTACTACGAGTTCCCTTTGTGGGACCCGACCTTAACGGCTGGTTTTACCACCCGTTAAAGTAGGGTGCCGCAAAGGAACCTTGGTGCTAATTACGGTACTGCAATTTGCGGTACCGTAATTAACACCTTCCCCATTCCCATTATGCCCTATGGGGGTAAAAATGGGAATGGGGAAGTGCCTTGGTGAATTGAGAATTACCGCCCCCGCTCACCTTGGAATAAGGCAGTAATTCCGCCATCCACCAAGGCGGATATGGTAAAATACTGGCAGCAACCATGGTGCTAATAGCGCCATGGTTACCGCCTACCGAGTAATGAGGCCCACAGTCTTAACTTGTGAAGGAAGCCTAGTAAAACTCAGCAATCCCAGTCTAATTAATAACATGAAGTTATCATTTAAATCTCCACAACATAGAAAACTGTATTACATGGCCCTACTCCAACTTTTTAAACCTTGGAGAAAAGAAGAAGAATTATTAGGTGACTACGGGCCTCATTCCGAGATTGGTGGTAGTCATGGCGCTATTTGCGCCATGACTGCCACCAATAATGGGACCGAGTTCAGTGTGGTGCAATGGGGACTTAACGGCCTAGTCCGACCCTGGTGGGATAGATAAGTCCCCATTGCACCAACCATTCCCCATTCCCATTTGAGCCCCCATAGGGCTCAATGGAAATGGGGAAGGCGCAATTTACGGGCCTGATAATGGCAGGCCCATAATTAGCGGCCTGGTCCCCTAATGGGACCTGTATGGGACGTGTGGTCCAACCACATGTCCCTAGCGGTTCCCGTTAGGGGACCTCAGAATCGGGCGGTAGGGGTATCCCCTACCGCCCGACTCGTAATGAGGCCCTATGACTCATTTGAAGCTGCATTCAAAGCAAATGAAAACAGTAGAACAAATGAAAATTTCTAACAATACAAAGAAATGTTGGACAATGAACGCCAACATGAGGAAGAAATTGAAGTTCAACTAGATAAAACACTCCTGAGGGCAGTCAAACTTCGTTTACAGGAAGCCAATAACCACTTGGAGAAACACTCATTCTAATTGAAGCAGAAATAACCATGACTGAGGTAGAAAAACCCATGCATCAATATAACCATTCTGAGTAAGACTTGCAGTGCTCACATCACAGCTAAATGGTGAACAACTCACCATTTATCTAGAAGTCACTTAAGAAATTGAACATAGTTTTAAACATAAAACTAAAACCTTTAGCTGGAAAAATTATAAACCTCTGATCCTTATTAAAGTGTTGGACCTGGTTCCAGTAAAACATCCTTAATTAAAATAATCAACACATTTCTATAAGACTTAACAAACAACCTTTTGGCTGTTGTTACAGCCCCCACAGGTTTATCTGCCTACAACATAGGAGGTGGAACTTTACACAGCCTATGCTCCTCCAAAACCAAAACACATTAGAATACTTCAGATTATCAGCAGAAGCTGCTACTGAAGTACGCACAATTCTGAAACAAAGGAAAGTGCTCCGGATAGATGAAGTAAGCATGGTTTCCAACCTCATGTTGATCTCAGAATGCAAGCAGACATAGAAAACGACTATGAAGAATAGTTTGGAGGAAAAAACGTTATTGTTTTCAGATACCTCATACAGCTAACACCAGTAAAGGTCAACCTATTTACAAAACATCAAGGCACAAACAATGCCGTAACATACTCAGCAGCATTGGAAATGTAAATATCCAGCAACATTTTCACTACAGAGAACTAACATTCATTGCATACTAGAATACAACAGGCTATGTGCATTGGAGACCCTAGATATGTACTGTGTATCTCAAAAAAGAAAACCTTTTAAAAGTAAACTGATACAAACTGAACCTATAACAGATCTACTAACAATATGCTAAAAAAAACTCCATCAAATAATACAACCACAAAACTGTCTAGTACAGAATTAACTGCACTTTCATCAGAATACAAAGACAATAAGGCAAGAATTGGTCTACTCTACAGAAATGGTGAAATTCATCATAACCAAACAGGGCAATCTACAAGAATTCCTAATGTACGCACTACAAATAATGGAAACCAAAAATATCCCTATGAATGACATCTTACAGATTTCATATGATATGATATGATATGGTATGGCATTTAAAACACAACTAAACAAAAGTGTTCAAGGCACAATGAGGCAAGGGAGGGGGAAGAGAGGGAAGACATAGACTATGATCTTAATAGTCCAGGTGACATTGAGATTGCACAAGTGCAGGGGATGGGGGAGGGAAATATGTGTTGGGAAAGGGGGGGGGAAGTGCAGTACATAGGATAATAGTAAAATAAATAAAGACAATAAATAAAAAGTGTGGCCAGCTGGTGGCAAGTGCAAGGGTAAGTGCAGACATCAGGTGTCGAGTGCTGGTAGGGGACTGTAGGCATGCAGAAACAGTCCCCGAGTGCAAGGTGTGCCAGGGGGCAGTGCAGGTGTGCAACAGGCAGGGAGGGGATCTGGCCCGAGATCAAAGGGTAGCAATGTAACCAGTGCAGTTTCAGTTTCAAACCGGAGATCAGCAAGGAAGAGGAGGAGAGAAAACAGAATCAAAGAGGAAGGTATAATAATGAGATGCTTCCGGAAACCGGAGATGGTTCTCAGATTTCATAGAGGCAGGGAGGCTGTTTCAGAGGGTGGCCCCAGCAGAAGAAAGAGAGCTTCCACTAAAATGTTGCTTGGAGAAGTGACTGACCCTGAGGGAGTTGGAGGCGGATGAGCAAGGAGCTTGAGAAGGAAGATATTTAGGAAGAGAGGTATTGAGGCCCCCGCCCTAGAAGGCCTTGTGGACAATGCAGAGGGTTTTGAACTTAATCCTCACCGCCACTGGGAGAAAGTGTAGAGATTTCAGTCCTGGAGAGATGCCATTCCTGGGTTTGAGGCCAAGGACAAGTTTTGCAGTCCTGTTTTGGATGAGTTGCAGAGAGCGGAGAGTAGAGGCAGGCAGATTTAGAAAGAGGTTATTGCAATAGTCCAGCCTAGAGAGAACCACAGCTCTGGAGACAGTGAGCTTCTGGGGGAAGGAGAGGAATGGAAGAATACCTCTGAGGAGGTGCAGCTGGTAGTGTGACTTCTTAGAGACGTCAGAGATATGACGAGAGAAGGAAAGTGTGGAGTCGAAGATGACCCCAAGGTTTTTAGCATCACAGGTGGGAACAGGAAGAGGGCCTAGAGAGGCTGGCCAGAGAGTGACAGGTAAGGAGGGAACAGGTGTGCCAATGAGGAGAATTTTGCTCTTATTGGCATTAAGGGGTTGGAATCAAGGTTGGCGAGCAGGTCTTCACGGATGTTCAGGAGAGCAGTTTCCATGCTTCTGGAAGCTCTGAAACCAGACTGATCGTCATGGAAACAACCAACTGATTCAGTGTGAAGATTAAGCTGGGAGATGGCTAACTTTTCCAGGAGTTTGCTCAGGAAAGGAGTGATGGAGATTGGTCAATAGTTAGCCAGGCAGAACAGGTTGACAGAGGGTTTCTTAAGAAGAGGGTGCACAAGGGAGTGTTTCAGGGGGGAAGGGAAGACTCCAGTGGTGAAGGAGTGGTTGCATAAGTCTGCCAAAGCAGGAGCCAGGGTGTCAATGTGGTCCTTGATGGTTTTGGAAGAACAAGGGTGAAACTATTTTGACAAGACTTTCATAGATCAGATTTGTCTAGAAACCTCATCTGGGGAGAACAGGGCAAAGGCAGAAAAGGAGTCAGGAGAGGTGGCCGAAGAAGGGCCAGGGCAAGATCAGGGAATAGAGGGAGGAGGGGGAGAAGAAAGAGAGGACAGAATGTCCTGAGTTTTAAAGATGTAATGAGAAACTAGGGCCGTGCAGAGGGTCTGGGAGGGGACAGGAGATGTAGAGACTGCAGCAGGATTAGCCAGCTCCTTGCAGATTTTAAAGAGTTCAGCTGAGTTGTTAGATCCTGCCAAGATGCGGGCTTGGATGTGGGATCTCTTCTTGGTGCGGACAGAAATGGGTATTGCCTTTGGAGCAGGCAGCGGGCCAGTTTGTCAGAGGATGTACCTGAAGCACGCCATTTCCTCTCAGCCACCCTGCTCTTGTGTTTAAGTGTGACGAGGTCTGAGTCATACCAAAAGTTGCACTTGGCTTTGGTCTTCAAGCGGATCCTCATGACAGGGGCAAGAACATTGAGAGTATCAGATATAGCACAATAGAGCATTGAAAGGGCTGTGTCAGGGTGTGAGTCAGCCACAGTGGGAGAGGGATGAGAAAGTGGGGGTGAAAGCCTCAACTGACAAACGCTTCATGGGTCAGATAACCGAGAAGGTAGGTGGCAGAGCTGGAGTTTGCTTGGCCTGAGGGGTAGAGAGGGTGAGCTTGGAAGAAAGGAGAACATGATTGCTCCAGGAGAGAAGAGTGGTGAGAGGGATCGAAAGGGTAAGGTCTGAAGAGATCAGAACATCCAGAGTGTGCCCTGCAAAGTGAGTCGGGCCAGAGGGGAGAAAAGAGAGTGAGAGAGAGTCACAGAGGTTGCAAAAGAGTCCAGAGGGAGGACAGGAAGCATCAAGGCGGATGTTGAAGTCTCCAAGAAGGAGGAGTTGAGTGGTCTTGACCAGGAGGGAAGAGGAGAGGTCCTCCCACTCACAGAGGAAGGAAGAGATCCGACCAGGTTACCGATAGATGGTAGCCACAGTAAGGGAATGGCCAGGAGTGAGAGAGCCTGCAGACGAGGCATTCAAAAGATAAGTAGGCCTGTGTAGGTATGGGAGAGGCTGGAATCCACTCAGGGAAGATCAACACTACACCCCCTCTGGAACTGTTGGATCTGGGCGTGGCGAAATGTTTGTAGCCATCATGGAGGAGAGTGTCAATGTTTGTGACAGAGCTGGCCATGAGCCATGTCTTGGTGAGACTGAGAACATCAAGGTCAAGTTCCTCTAGGAGGCGGCAGATGTCAGAGGAGTGTTTGACAGCTGAGCGAGAGTGTAGAGTGGCAATATGGAAAAGGTTGCCATCCTTGAAGTACTTCTGGGGAGGGGTACAAACAAGAGGTACACCCTGTGGAGGTGTAGAAGAAGCCTGAGGGGGAGCAGAAGAGAAAGGAGGAGAGGGTAAGGTAGCCAAGGATGAGACTGCAGGGGGGGCAAGAAAGCCATGGAGGGAAGAGAGGGACAGCAGGAGAAGAAAGGAAATTGATGAGGCACGGGAAACGTCTATCAAAGAGGAAAAGGTGGGCTTGAGGGCCTTGGACAAAGACTGTACCATTTGAGTAAACATTAATGATGACCTTAGAGGAGTGGAAGGTGGCCAGGAGGGCCTCCCTCCGGGTGCCACCATTAATTGGAGATGAAGAGAAAGGAGAGAGCACAGAGATCATATGTAGAGTCTATAGGTCTGGCAAGGGAATGACAAAGGGGATGTGGTGAGGGTTTGCCTGGAGGAGGCACTGGTATAGGTATCAGCAATACGGAGGCCTGGGTTGGAGACCAGGATGTCCTTTTTAGATTCTTAGTACCAGATTTAGTGAGGATGACAGGATAGTCGATAGACAAGCCCTTTGAAAAGATAGGAGAAAAAGAGAGCACCATAGGGTAGGTAGGGAGAGGAGAGAAGAGGAAGGGAGTGGGAAGGGGCCGGGGGAGGGGACGAGGAGAAAACTAGGGAAGGACACAGGGCGGGGTGCAAACAGACGAGACAGAGTGAGGCGCGACAAGTAGACAATTAGACAAAACGACAGGAGCTTAGATGATGATAGAAAGGTTTGCTAGATTAATGCTTTGCTAGGAGGCAAACACCACAAGACAGCAATATTTCTGCAATGCATTTTAAGTACCAGAGAAAAAAACACCTAAGTCTGAGTGTCCTGTATGGTGGGGAAAGGCCTAGGTTTCACAATGCAATTTTAAATACTTTCACAAGGCAATTTAAATTCAGGAGAAAAACACTCCTAAGTCTGAGAGTCTGGTATGTGGCCAGGCTATAGGTGTAGAGTGATGCCTCTATTCCTAACCCAAGCCATTATTACCTGACTTAGTAGCTGCTGGTCAACGGATGGCCACTGCCTTCCCCTGCTGACACCTGCAGACTCAACCTAGAGCCGTCACTCTTTCATTCTCCCATCCTTAATCTATCTGCTGATCTAGCAGTCGGGGGAGTTTCTCCTTTCCTGTGCTCCTTCCATAACCCTCTCAGTAGCCCTATCCATTGAAGGAGTACCTGTCCACTTCTTTCAAGATCCCATATCTTAAATACTGTAACTGATGAGGCGCTACCTGTACATGTCTCGTAGACACTGGAGTAGCCACATAGGAAAATGGAGGTATGAACTCAGGGTCTGTATACCCCTCTGCAGGTGATAAAGGATAGTACCGATGTGGAGTGGTGCAGAAGGAATTCCTGCACCCTCCTTTTTTGGCCTCCATTCTACGATTATATCATTATGGCACTTTCAACCTTTTTCATACATTTGCCAGAGTTCTAAGATATTTAGCTGCTTCTCTAATTTGGAGCCCTCATGCTTCATAGCTGAGAATCTGTGCAAATTATCCCCATATCATATCTTCCCGCGACAGGCCAAGAATAATCATTTTACCCTTACTGTTCAACAATCATTCACTGTGATACTTTAGGATTTTTTGCCTTATAGCCAGGCAAAACTTGACACAATTAAGTCTCCATACTCCAAGCCAAGTTATCAAAAAATAGTTTCACAAAAACCTGATACTGAGCGGAACCTGAGGCACAAAAATGTTTTACCCAAATAACTCCCTTTTTACCCATAACCAATTCTTTAGTCGTTCTTCACACTCCATCTCCATACTCGTTTAAACCGCAATTACCTTGCTCCTCTATTTGCTTCAATTCTACTTCTCACTCATACACAAAAGACAGCATCTTATCAAAAAATCACTCCGCTGGTAAATATCTCTAAGAAATCCCCACCACTCGAGCATAAGAGGGGCACAATGCTTTCCACTACAGCACAACTGCTTTCGCTTCTCTCTCTTCTATCACCAGAACGGCCTTCTCAACTATAAAACCGTACTATTCTGACTACAGGAAGTTTGCTCTTCACTACTTAGACTAACCAAGAAGATCAAGACGAGGGCACCACCACCACAACTTTAGGTGAGAGCTCCAGTCAGGCAGACTAACAACTTAAAGGGTATCACGACAACCCCCACTGTGGCCATGCCGGGTAGGATACCACCTCAGATCTCTAGGCACAAAATATATACATGGGAGTTACAGCACAGAACAGTTCAATCACTCTGTCAACACATCCACTTTTCCAATTCCTGCAACCTCGACTAATTCTGAAACCCTGTATTCCAATTCCACCTTACAAAAACATTCAAATCAAAAGACACAACCTTCTTCCCTCCTTGCTTTACCCCCATACACTCACATGACCCGAAGCGCTCAGATGTGGGGCTACATCAAGTCACCACGACTTCGGGGAGCAAATGGAATTTTTGCAAATATGGGGTCCGCCAACCTCTCTTTTTCACAGTGCATGGAAGACTGGTCCCTGTGGTGAGTTGTCAAAGCTGAGTGGTGCCGACAGAAGAACCCCATTGTCTCGGAAGAATGAGGTCCCTTTGTGGTCTTCAATTTTTTTGGGGCAGGCCTCCAATTATCTCAGCCAAAACCAGGTCTACCACCTGAGAAACAAGTGCATGTTCCAACGTAAAACAAGGTTTATTGTACAAATTATCCAGGGAGAAGTTGGATAGTACCTTAGGATCAAACCAACCCAAGTCTCAACAAACTACATCAATTGATACATTTTTATAAATTTTAGCAACTGTTGAAACAATCCTCTATATTTTATTACCACTCACCTCTCACCCATTTGCAAAGAGAGTGGTCCGTTATAAGTCATGACATCATGGTACAATGGGGGCCCTCCCTGACCACCCCTACAAGCATACTAACAAAGTTAGTTCACTTAATTTGATAGGTTTTTATTAGTGCAACTTAACCATAACATGCCTTTAACAAAGTGTTTTCACTGAATGTCATATTTTAATTTAGTGCAACTTAACCATAAAGTCCCTTTAACAAAGTTTTTTCACTGAATATTACAGGGCCTTTGGTAGTGATACCTGGGTCCGGTCTGTGGACCCATTGCCTGATTCAGTCACATCTGGACCAATATGGGAGCAGCATGACTTCCACAGACATTGTACGCACCCACTGATTGGATGTTGAAAAACCAGAGCTGTGCCATTTTTTTGGGAATGGTTGCCATGTTGGGTCTGTGGACAGGCACCACTGCCGATGGACACCGTAGTGAGCAAACCGTGTGGAAAACACATTTGGGGTTATTTGGTGGCCAAATGAGGGTCTGGAAAGGGTGGGAGACTGGAAACAAGTTGATATGGGCTGTTTTTATAGGTGAAAAAAGGGTATGCAGGTGTCGCTGAGTCCACAGACATCGCTGCTGACTGCAAACAGCGCAGTGAGGAAAACCTCTGTAAAACACATTTGGAGTTTTTTTGGACCACAAAAGAGTGTGAGACCAGCAGCTAGAAGTACAGATAGATGATTAAGAATGAAGCAGGAGGAGGTCAGGCTTATTCTTCTCGTATGGAGGATAGGCTCTGGCAAGTGGTAGAGACACACGAGTGGGAAAAAATGAAAGAAGCGCTGAGGCTAGCAGAGGAAGACATAGTACTCCTACAATGACAAAGAGATGAAGAGCTACAAAAAGAGTAAAGACAGATAAAGGAGGCAGGAGAAGGATGATGAGCAGGTTCTTGTGAGGCTCGATAAATTAGTTATTAGAAAGGTTCAGGTGGATATGGAGGACAAGGTATGCTTCTGTTCATGTAGGCGGTTCAGGGGATGTGATAACTGGAGTAGATGATGATGAGGAAGAGGTTTGGTATGTTGAGCAGGGAGAGCAGGGTGTAGTCACCCTACAACCCACTCCAGTAGCAGTGATAGGTAATACACCATGGATTGCTAGGACATGCCAGGGTACTCACATAGCTGTAGAAATTACTAGGGGAGAAATGGGGAATTTCCGGTTAAATCGGGTTTAACTGAGTTTCTGTTACTCCAGAAAGGTCAAGGAAGGGCGTATTGTAGGTTTTATGTTCTTTCAGTGGCGGTAATTTCAACGCCTGGCATTTAAACGTGGAAAGAATTACGCAAAAGGCTGTACATTTTTATGGGGGGGGCTTGCCTCCAAAAACTCCCTCCCCCAACTATTTCTACCTATTTCCTAATACCCCAACCCCTTACCTGCCATTGTCCACCCTCCTAAAAATGTTGTTAATCATTTTCATAATTCTTTCCACGTTTAAATGCCAGGTGTTGAAATTACTGGTGATGAAAGGACATTGTACCGTATTATGTCCTGTGGTCACACATGGACCAAAAACCTGATGAAGACACTCCCCTCACTCACTGCAGGAGCAGGGAAATGGATTTATGTATTGGAGAAACATGCTGCCGGTGTCACATTGGCCATAGGGGATATGAAAATCCTATTGATGGATCTGATAGGGGAGTGGTCAGAGGAGCTTTGAAAAAAAAGTTGGATACCCAGGAGTTCATTTAGACACATATACTCATGAAGGAGCAGCTTTTAATAATTATAGGTCTCCGTTTTGGGGGGCACTGCGAATGATGTATCCAGATACACCACACATAAATTCAATATTGACAAAGTCAAACAAATCTGAGAGCGATTCTGCCGCACTTATCCAGTTAATTCAGGAGTTGTGGAGAGCAGAGACAGGAGAAGGGTGGAATCAAAGTGTGACAATCGTTTATCACCTGATAAAGAAAGTACTCCCTAGGGTAGTCTAGCATGATTTGGATAAGGTGGTAGGAATAGAGGCCAAGAGTTGGCCATAGATTCAAGCACATATTGTGCATTTTTGTAAGTGAAGACAAGAAAAAGAGAGAGAGCGAGTTGAGCAGAGGCTAAGCTTATTCAAAAGAAATTGGCAAAGATGCGTTTAGAAGGGACAGTAATTTTGAATTTGGTGGAGGGACAGGAGGGGCACTCAGGCAACAGGGACACAGCGAGCCAGGTATGATGCAGTTGTGGATGGATGGGCATATTCCCAGTCCAAGGCCAATGAGAGGCTTTCCGAGGGGCACCAGAGGATTTCTGCGAGGTAGCAGGTCATTTGGCAGGTTCAGAGGAATTGGTCCTCAGTTTAATGGGCCCATGGGAAACAGTTATGGAGGGTTCTTGGGATTCAGTGTTGGTTGTGAGGAAGGTTGGGACACATGTCACAAGATTGTCTTGAGTGGCTGCAGTACTTTAACATGGGGCCCGGCTCTGTGCAATCACAGAAGACATGGGTTGAACAGAACCCATCGACTGGGTCTTCACAGACCTTTGTGATCTCACCTACCATGCCAGCACAAACATTGGTGTTGAGATGGGAATTCTTTATCCCAAGGAATGGGTACTCACTATACAGTAGCAAGTGTATTGGGGAGGGATACGTGTTCTCTACCAGTGCTAATATGTACCAGGAATAAGACAGCCCACAGAGGTCTCTGATATGCCCAGTTCTCTACATAACCACCAATTCTAGAAGAGGAACCCTGTATAGATGTGTAGATAGGTGACCACACATTCTCATTCATGGTCGACACAGTGACATTAAGGAAGGTGAGTTCCCCTTGTCAGCAAAACGATGGACACAGAGGGATTCTCTGGGGCTATCCTGTCAGTTCCTAATACGGAAGATCTTTGTATTAAGGTAGGTACTCAAAATGTATCAGCCCCTTTGTTGTATTGTACGGATATGCGGGCAAATCTCTTGTGCAGAGATCTCTTCAGTCAGATGTTAATTACTTTCATGGAGTAGGGTATAGTATGCTTGACCCCAGGATTTCATCCAGTAATGGAAGCAGTATGGTTTCAGGCTTATTGTAGCTGCAGCGCGAGTAGGGGGGTTTCCAAACATCCAGCATTGTTTCTTCATGGGGTGATGGTTTTGTTAAATTGGGTTTGTGGGATCAGAAATCATACTTGATAGGTATCGATTGAGTTTTTACTTTGACCTGATCTGCCACAGGAAGTAACACCAGGTACCATTCTCATGATTCTCTTGGAGGCTTTAGTGATCAAGAAGAACAGGGTGGTTCCCTCACGCACAGAGGAGGAAGGTGGAGATTGGCGCGCAGTTCTGTACATCGATCGGACCTTGTCGCTGAGGGACATGTCCGATGATCACGTGTTTGAAGACAATAAATACACAGGAGAGATGGTCTTTGAAATTGGGGAGCCTTGCCAGATAGCGATAGAGCAAAGGAGAGTACAACAGACATGCTCCTTGTTAGAAATACATTGTCATATTGGAAGGAGGATTTGGGATAAGTGCCGGACCATTTGTAGACCAGCAATCGTCATGATGTGGGTCTTCTAAAAAGTGAGGATAACATTGAAACCTGGTGCAATATTACTGCAAGTTAAACAGTATCCCATGTCTAGGGTGGCAGATGAAGGGATTTACAAGACTATCGCAGCTCTTTTAAAGCAAAGCATAATACTTCCTTCTATGTCCCCATGCAATACGGCTATCTACCCTATGAAGAAAGCAAAGGCGTCCATTTGGAGGATGGTCAAGGATTTGTGCACCTCAATATTATCCTTGAGGTGGAATTTCCTGTGGAACCAAAACCTACCAACATTCTCTCTAACATCCCTACTGTGTCGTCCCACTTCACAGTGATCAATTTGAAAAATGCATTTTTCACTGTTCCCTTACACCCCGATTCTCAGTACCTCACAGCGTTTATGTGTCATGGTCAAAGAATCGAGCAAACAAGGTTGCCCGAGGGGTACTGCAAATCTTCCAGTGTCTTTAACAGGGTGGTTCAAATCTATTTGGGAAATGTTCATGTGCCCAGTACCATGATTCAGTATGTGGACGATCTATTAGTCTGTAGCACTTCAGAGGAAGAGTTTCGAGGAGATTCAATAATGCTCCTCATACTGCTCACGGAGAAGGGGTACAATGAGGGCAAATATAAATTGCATTAATGCCAGACAGAGGCAGTATATTTGGGGCAAGTGATATCACCCACAGGAAGAAAGGTAATGCCACAGAGAGCCATTGCAGTTCAGAATACTCCTCAGCCAGGCACTGTGAAACAGATGCAGCAGTTTTTGGGTCTCTGAAACTACTGTACATCATGTAATCATGGATCTTTGATCACGCTAGTTATGTGAGGTCCTTACTGCAAGGACTCAAGGAAGCACAGAAAGTGAAAAGTCTGATGAGTTGTCTGAGGAAATGTGTACATGTTTTCGGTATCTCAACGCTGCTATCAATAATGGTCCAGTCCTGTTCACCCTGAATTATAAGAAGTTCTGATTCTAGACCTCTACGTTCCTTTGTTACCAACTCTCTGTGTGTCAAGAATTTCACTAAACAGAGGGCCAGTGGCTGATCAATTTATTCAGCTGGTTTCCTCTTATGGAACAGCCAACCCCTTCCTCTTCGTCTTGAGTCAGACCATGTCAAACTCCAGAAGCTACTCAACACTTTCATTCTCAACTCCTCCTTCCCTTCTTCCCTCTTCTGCTAATCTCACAGTCACTGTGATTGGTGACCAGGGTCCTTATGTGTCTTTCGGGGGCCATGGCCTTCCACACACAATCGCCTTCAGACTCTGCCCACACACAGCATTTTCCTTGGCACTTAATGGCCTTCACCACTGTTGGCTAGCACTTACCCATTTATTCATTACAGCTGAAAGTTCCCAAGCACTTTCTACACTGGGCACTTACACCTGCTGCTCACTCACAAGCACAGGCACTCCAGCACTTACCCCACTCTCCCTCTTCCCCTCTCCTCTCTCTGCACTTGCATTCTCCAGTGCATTAACTGTTTTCTATCTCATGCTCCCCCTGTTGCTCTTTGGGTGCTTTGAAACACAATGTACTTGCTTAACAAATGCACAATAAATAAATAAATAAATATGCCATTTTATCTTTTTTCACATTCGAACAGGCAGGTGATGACAGTGGTCCTGAACCAGCTAATGTTTCTAGGCCACAAAATGTTAGCGTAATGCAGCGTAATGCAGCAGACTCCTAGACCCAGTGATGCAGGCACAGGTCCCTTGTGAGCAAGCTCTCACAGCAGCGGCTTTTCCAATTCAAAAGTCTTCAACCATTATTATGGGTTGCCCTATTACATTAACGTTAATGACTCAGAGAGTTTCAGGGCATGAGGTCTCGCTATCAAATGCATTGATTCATCCTGTATGATGCCACCTAGTCAAACCTGCAACATTTATAGCCAAGCCAGTGCAGCTTGAGGTCATTGTTCATAATTGTGCCACGTATGACGGGGAAGAGAGGGTGAATGTGCAAGAGGATGCCCTGAAGATGGATTAGGTGATTTCTGTTGATGGTTCTTCAATCATCATCTGGAAGGCAGGTGAGAGGCATACAGGTGCAGCTGTCATAGATCTTGGGGATGGGGAGTACGAGGTCAGACTAAGGAGTTAGTTGCCTTCTCCTTACTCTGCGAAAGCCGCAGAAATAGTGACATTAATAGAGGTGATGGAAATGAGTAAGGGGCAGACAGCCACTTTTTATTCTGACTCTGCCAACGTCACCTCCACTGTCCATTATGGGTTATCAAGATAGCAGAGAATATGGTTTAGGTGGTCTGATGGGTCCCCTGTCCAGTATGCTCTGCCGCAATCCCAACTAATTGAAGCATGAACTTTGCCAGCAGAGATAGACTTAGTAAAATGTGCTGCCCACACTAACCGCACTACTTCAATAGCTCCTTGGAATGATGCCGCAGACAAGCCAGCGAAGGAAGCAGTGTATTTATCTTTCACAAATTAACTGTGCCCCAACAGGTACAGTTTCCAGCCCCATACACTGCAGTCACAGTGCTTTACTTAATAGAAAGGCAAGGGAAAGCCCTGAGAGATGAACAAGAGCTCTGAAAGAAGAGAGGATGTGTTCTCTCACCCACAAATTTGCAATGGAAACAGGAGGTGACATGGAAGGTAGTCATGTCTGTAGAGTTGCTTCTTTTGGCTCTAGAGCAACTACAATACCCGATGCATACTCACTCGTAAATTGCAGCAGAGCTCCAGGAGGACTGGTTTATCCATAACTTACAACAACAGGTAAGCAGATTTGTAGGGAATTGTGTATTGTGAAATGAGTTTAATCATGTAATACCATGAGGTTTGTGAGGGGTGTCTTGCCCAGGCCCTCAGGTATATTCAAGGAGCTGCACATCGATGTTGTAGACATGATTACGAAGTGCAATCATTTCAGATATAAAATTGTGGTAGCTTGTTATTTTACTTGAGAAATTAGCCAGGGATGGATCACTACTTGAGCACTCACAAAATTGTGATGGGGCATACGTTACACACACTGCTCTTACCTGCACGTATGGCATCAGACACACACAACACCACAGTGGTCCTAGGAGAGGAGTTTAGGGAGTACCTTTGGGCTTTAATGAAAATGGTTAAGATTATATCTTCACAGGTTGTCTTTTCTCCCAAACATACAGCAGGAGGAAATGGCACGAATACTGATGATCAATGCAAGACACAGCTTCTCCTGGGAAGCCAGATCTTTGTCGCACCTTTGTCCATTGTTGAAATGAACAGCGTTTACATGGGCCACACCAAGAGAGCTAATCAATTCCGACTTTTGTGAAGGTGTAGGGCAACAAGAATTGGATGCACCTTAGTGATACCTGTAAAGATACTGGCAGCCCTCCACCGACACAGCAGCAGGCGTAAAAGTTCACTGTTTATTTCATTGCACAGGGGGGTGCGAACAAAGATCTAGAATTTGAATAATTTTGTTTAGGAAAGTAAATGCTTCTATGGTATGTGTGTCATCATGCCTGAGGATGACAACCAGTGTACATACAGAACTTTTAATGTTATCTAGTTTTATGGAATCTGATCAGAAAATGTTAAGAGGAAATAGAAATGTTGATAATTAACTTTTGATAATGGGGATAATGAACTAGATCCCACAACGAATGCACATGTTTTCACATAAGATAACTTATGGTATAGCCGTATGAGGAAGTTGGGAAGAGAGCGATCCGTGGGATATTGCTACATCTGCTCTCTCATCCCCCATGCTTCTGGCATTCCTAGGGTGTTTATCCTAAGCGAGGTAGAAGTAGCAGGTGCACCGTGTATAGTGCATCTGGCCCTGTGCAAGGTTCGAGGGCAGTTCAAAGGGCCATCAATTACATTACCAATCATACCAATCGATGAAGACTGTTCAGTTGACAATCGTAAAGAGCATAAAGACATAAGGTGTGTTCAAGAGCCCAATTGATGGGAGCAAGGGGTGAAGAGTTACAGAGCTGGAGGAATGAGCGGAGTCTTAGAAGAAGGGGTGCATGAATAAATCAAGAATCTGGGACAGAGTGGGGACAGTACCTGCCACATGTGATGTGGCTCAGGGAGTATGTAAAACCTGTTAAGATAAAGTCACTTACCCATTTTTCTCTGGATTTCAAGGGTGATGGCATTGTGCCTGTTAACACGGATGGGAACTGCAGCCGCATGCTTCGCATCGCAGATCTGGCAGGAGGTATGGATGCATTTCTAGATAACCTTTAGACCTGTGGGCAAAATGCATACATGCAGTTGCCTCCAGCCTGTCGAGGTGTCACAGTTTCTTCATGTGTCTGTTCTCATAATCCCGAATAATTTGCCTTTCAATGATACAGAAAACGGTAAGCTCACACAAACCATTGCTTCCTTTTATAACCTCAAAGTGATTTTGGAGACTGTGTCTGGGATTGTCAATGATTCTTGGATCGACTCCCTGTTCTCTTGGTTACCTTCTTGGTTGAGCATTGCTATGAAGATTTTGGGCTTCATTACAAGTGCAGTGGTAAGGGGTTAACGGCACCGGCAAGGATACCGGTGCCGTTAAACCCTTACTGCCGCATTCCGAGGTCCCTTAGCGGGTCCCACTAAGGCCAGCTGGTTTTACCAGCCGCCCATAGCGGGAGCCGCTAGCGGCCAAGGAGCTAATAACGGGCCCGCAAGTAGCGGGCCCGTTATTAGCTCCTTCCCCATTCCCATTGAGCCCTATGGGGGCTCGAATGTGAATGGGGAATGGTTTTCAGAATGGGGACTTATCGGGTCCTCCAAGGTTGGAATGACCCGGTAAGTACCCATTCTGAGAACCATGGCTACCTCCAAAACCGTAATGAGGCCCTCTATTTCCTATATTTGTCTTTATTTGTATCCTTTTCTGTTCTTGTCAAATGCTCTAATGATGTTGCTCTGCCCACGTACCAACAGCTGCTGCCATAATGACTGTAACCATGTCTAACGCTAAGGGCCACCACCACTCCATCCCATATGGGCACTCAAACTCACAGTTCTCTTGTTTACCTCACCAAATTGGCACGCTTGTGTGGTGCCGCGCGTAGATTGTGGAAATGGTGGGGGAATGAGTTGGGGTTGTTTGGCGGAGGAATATGCTCATATTGGGCCAGGGATGGGGATTGGCTGTAGTGCATTTCACCAAGAAGATGATTTTGATTTGTTAGTTAAAGTATTAGCTAAAGGGGGAATGATGGGGTGGACAGGAAGGGTCCCCATGATTATGAGGGTTTAATGTTGTAGACGCCATTTTAATCACTAGAGATGGCAGGGAACTTGCCACAATGTTGCAATTGCATAGGTACTAAGTGTAGTTAATTATGAATGGGATATGTTACTTTTTAGTATTACTGTTTGTTAAGAATTGATACATTTTATATTTGCACATGCATAGAAATGTACAATGTAAAAATCACAAAGGTAACATGTACAGGATCTACACACAGGTGCTCTGAAGTATGTTGAAAGATGGAGAGATGGAGAGGTTTTCATCTGGGAGATGGAGAGGTTTTCAATGTGCATGTGGAGGGTGTCAAGAATCACACAAAAGGTATAAGGGTATGACACCCTCCCACGAACCACAGAAGCTGAATAGATCGACCCCTCCACCCGTGGTTGGCACGGGCTCCTGATATTAGAATCACAGGGGACCATGTGGCAGCCAATGGGGGAAGGAGGGATTAGTGAGAGGTTGTGGATAGGGAAGGGGTATTAGGGAAACTGGAAAACATGGTAAGGGGTTATGCACTCTAACACCAGCCTACTGCAACACCTGTGCACACTAATACCCGGGACTACAGTAGTTTCCTGCTTGCACCTTTCTTAAGTAAATTCCCACAGCCAATTCCTGCCCTGTACCTCCTTACACAACCTGATGCTTTAGCAGACTTTGACACATGAAGCATATACATGTAACATGAAGCGTGCACATAGATTCACAGAGTAACACAAAACATATTGCCACACTGAGATAGTACAAGTAACATGTAGAACATTGGGACATTGCCACACTTAGTCACTAAAGCAAGCGGGAAGAAACATACACGGGAATGGCTCCCTTCATGAATGAGACACACACATGGCCCGGTGGGCGAGCGTAATTAAACATAAATCTCAAATGTGGAATAGAGCATCTTAATGCTGCCTGTAATGCTCCCAAAATGAATGTGACACTGATTCCCCAATGCTTATTAGACTGCAGAAAAGCAAATGCACTGTACATCTAGAAACATGCCCATATCAGTTTTCCCAGCACTTAACTGACATCCCAGGCCTCCCGTGGGAAAAGACCCGGATCAAACGTAGCAGCGTGTTGAATCCTCCAGATAAAGATCACAGCTATAGCCGGAATTAATGTAGTGAAGCATTCCTTTGGCATTCCTCAGATCTCCAAAGTTCCTCCTAAATGCCTCTGTGACCGCCCGTGCTGCATACTCTCAATAAGCCAAACCTGCGCACGGCGGCCGGCGGTTGAAATAGGAACAGCAATCAGCCTTCAATTGTTAATATGTGCAAAGCACGGATGACTACAGTGTTTCCCCAAGTATGCTGGGAACTGTAGTCTCTAGTGACCCACACGCTTCCTGGCTGCTCTCAAGCCCCAATTCCTGACATTACCTCCTCTCCCAGGGCTCTTCCCACGACCAGGCTTTTCTGGATGTCTCAAATGAAATTGACACACCAATCTGGGGCATGAGCTGCACTTGCAGGCTCCCATGAGCAGTCTTCAGGACCATAGCAACTCCACTGAATCAAATACCACAATTCCTGCTCCCGTCTCCTAGAGTTCAGAATCTGCTTCCCCTCATATTCCACTTGCTCATCCTTCATAATCACAGGAGGCCTCTGCGTACGGATCCCAGGAGCTGCGGGTTTAAGCAGAGACACATGGAATACCGGGTGTATCTTGAAATTGATAGGTAGACGTAATTTAACAGCCACTGAAGAGAGACACTGTACAATTTTATAGGGGCCAATGAAACGTGGCATACATTTGCGTGGCCCCAACAATGGTAAATTATGTGTGGACAACCAAACCCGGTCCCCCACCTTGTATTTGGGAGCTTCGTGACATTTCTTATCTGCCTGCTTCGTGTAGGCCGACTTGGCCTGCTCCAGGTTGGATCGTGCCTTCTGTCTAATGTTTAGAAGCAACTGCTTACTTTCCTGTAATACAGGAATCTGTTCCACTTCCAGTAAATTCTCTGGTAACATGGTTTGCTCATGTCCATACAAACATTCATTTGGCACCATGCCGAGCGAAGCATTTTTGGTATTGTTGTATGTAAATTCTGCTAGCCACAATTCTCGTACCCATGACTCTATACCATCCCCCAAATAACAATGTAAATACTGTTCAAAAGTCTGATTGACTCTCTCCATCTACCCATCAGTCTGGGGATGATAGCTGGTGGACAGAGCACAGTTAATTCCCAACATCCTATAGAAGGCAGGCACGCCAAAACTTGGAAGTAAATTAAGGCCCTCGATCTGAAACAATAGTTCGAGGAAGACCATGTAATCTTACAATGTGTTGCAGAAATAACTCAGCCAGTTGCCCAGCACTAGGAATACCAACGCATGGCACAAAATGAGCCTGTTTAGAAAGATAATCTACTACTACCCAAATGGTGTCATGTTGATTATCAGGAGGAAGGTCAGTAATAAAGTCCATGGAAATATGTGTCCAGGCTTTTTCGGGTGTGGGTTATGGTTGGAGCAACCTTGCCTTTCCAACATGGTTCGCCTTGTTGCAAACACATGTTTCACATCTTTGAATGTACTCAATCACATCTTTTTTAAAATTTGGCCACCAGAAATACTTTTCAAACATGTGTTGGGTCTTTTTACTTCCTGAATGTCCTGCAAGTGGTGAGTTGTGACAACACTACACTGCTTTCTTTTGTAACTCCTGAGAGGGCAAAAACTATTTCCCTGCATAATAAGGAAGACCCTTTCTGATAGTTTGTAATGGATCTCAACCCTCTCTTCTTCATACTTTTCTTGACCTGTTCCAACAGTTTCTCTGTCATGGCCCCCATCACTTTCTCAGCCGGAATGATTGCCCTAACCTCTGTCACCACATTTTCTAGGTTTTGTTGCCTGGTTAAGGCATCCACCTTCCCATTCTTCCTGCCAGGTTAAAAAGTGGCCACAAAGTCAAACTCCTTGAAATATTGTGACCACCTCAATTGGCGTGGACTGAGGGTGCGAGCTGTCTTGATGTATTGCAAGCTCTTATGATCTGTAACTACCACCACCTGATGCCTGGCTCCCAACAGATAATGCCTCAATTCTAAAAAGGCTGCTCAATTTGCCAACAATTCTTTGTCAGTGATGGAATAGTTGTGTTTGCAACTAGTAAGTTTGCGAGAATAGAATGGCACCGGATGCCAAACCCCCTCCTCATCCTTCTGGGACAACACTGCTCCTACTGCCATATTGGAAGCATCCATTTCTACCTGAAATTGCTTTTTTGGGTCAGGATGTCTCAATACCGGAGCTGATGTAAATGCCTTCTTCAATTCCTGAAAGGCTCCTTCTGCTTTTGCATCCCAACTAAACCTTGTGGCATTTCTCAACAACCTGGTTATCGGAGCAACAATGTTTGAGAAATTGGAAATGAATCTGCGATAAAAGTTAGCAAACCCCAGGAAGGATTGGATGTCCTTAATACATTGAGGACTTGGCCATTCTGTGACCATCCATAGCTTTGTCTTGTCCATAACAATTCCTGAGGGAGTCAGAATGAACCCCAAAAACCCAACCTGTTCTGTGTGAAAAGCACATTTCTCAAGTTTTACATACAATTGGTATTCCTGTAACCTTTTCAATACTGACCTCAAATGTTCCACATGTTGTTGATTTGAAGGTGAATAAATCAAGATATCATCAATACATACAATAGAAAATACATCAATAAACTCACTTAACACCTCTTGCATGAAATATTGGAATGCGGCTGGCACATTGCACAGTAAGAAGGCATTACCAAATATTCAAACAATCCAAATTTAGTTCTGAATGTCGTTTTCCACTCTTCCCTTAAGCCCTGGTAAAACAACACAGTCTGTTTATTCTATGGCCAATCTGTCTCAATCACTAGCCTATTGAACTGTGTCACGTATGACACCAAGTCCTGTATCCCTTGTAGTAAAGATAGTAATTCTTTATCCTGGGCCAAGAATACCTCCCTTCGATCAAATAACCTCCCAAACTCCCCCAAAAACCCATCCCAGTTGTAAAATAGAGGGTCATCCTTTTGAACCAATGGCATTGCCCACGCTACCGCATCTCCTGTTAGATAAGAAATCACAAACGCCATCCTGGCCTGGATAGTCTCAAAAGCGGCGGGTTTACATAAGAAATGTAATCTACATTGTGTCAGAAATATCCTGAATTTTCATGGATCTCCTGAAAACCTCTCAGGTGCTGCCAAAGGCACACTACTAGGGGGTTGTACAATAACAGTGGAGGCCCTACCTGATGTGGCCGTGCAAGAAGAACGGGCGGAGGCAGCCTCCAGTGGGGTTCCTTGTGCTACCAACAGCTGCACCTGAGCCTTCAAAGTACTAGCTTCCTGCCGTGCATGCGCTAACTCCACCTGTATGTCCTGGAAGGCCTCTAGCACTTCCGCTAAAGGGGGAAGACCCAACTCGATTCGCCCTAGGTGGTTCAATTACCCCGAAATTGGGGGTGGCGTATTATCTCAAGAGTCACACAAAAGGGATAAGGGTACGACACCATCCCCCGAACAACAGAAGTCTAATAGATCAACCCCTCCACCTGTGGTTGGCACGGGCTTCTGATATTAGAATCACAGTGGACCACGTGGCAGCCAATGGGCGAAGGAGGGATTAGGGAGACATTGTGGATAGGGAAGGGGTATTAGGGAAACCGAAAAACAGGGTAAGGGGATTTGCAAGGGAAGATAAAAAAACACATAGATATGCACTCTAACACCAGCCTACTGCAACATCTGTGCACCCTAATACCCGGGACTTTAGTAGTTTCCTGCATGCACCTTTCTTAAGTAAATTCTCACAACCAATTCCTGCGCTGTACCTCCTTACACAACCTGATGCTTTAGCAGACTTTGACACATGAAGCATATACATGTAACATGAAGGGTGTGCATAGATTCACAGACTAACACGAAACATATTGCCACACTGAGATAGTACAAGTAACATGTAGCACATTGGGACATTGCCACACTTAGGGCCTCATTACGAGGTTGGAGGTAGCCGTGGCGCTATTAGCCCCATGGCTGCCTCCAAACTCGTTCGGACTCCGCCCTGGTGAATGGAGCAATTACCGGTCCATTCCAAGGTTGGCGGGACTCGTAATTCCCCATTCACCAGGGCCATTCCCCATTCCCATTTGAGCCCCCATAGGGATCTATGGGAATGGGGAAGGCGCTAATAAAGGTACCGCAAATTGCGGTACTGTTTTTAGCTCCAGAGTCCCTTTGCGGGTCCTGTCCTTAACGCCTGGAAAAACCAGGCGTTAAGGGAGGACCCACAAAGGGAACTCGTAGTAGGGCAGTAAGGGATTACTGGCACCGGTGCCCTTACCGGTGCCGGTAATCCCTTAATGTCCCCCTCGTAATGAGGCCCCTAGTCACTAAAGCAAGCGGGATGAAACATACATGGGAATGACTCCCTTCATGAATGAGACACACACACGGCCCGATGGGCGAGTGTAAGCAAACATAAATCTGAAACGTGGAATAGAGCATCTTAATGCTGCCCGTAACGCTCCCAAAACGAATGTGACACTTAAGGTGTTGTTTTTAGGCAACTGTGAAGGCAAGTTTCATACTGGACAACTCTGCGTGCAATGGCATTTAAATCCACCAAGTTCCTTTATGCCCGCTGATCCCCCAATGCTTATTAGCCTGCAGAAAAGCGAATGCACTGTACATTGAGAAAAATGCCCATATCAGATTTCCCAGCACTTAACTGACGGCCCGGGTCTCCCGTGGGAAAAGACCCGGACCAAATGTAGCAGCGTATTGAATCCGCCAGATCAAGATCACTGCTGCAGCCCGGAATTTATGTAGTGAAGCATTCCTTCGACGTTCCTCAGATCTGCAAAGTTCCACCTGAACGCCGCTGTGACCGCTCGTGCTGCATACTCTCAATAAGCCACACCTGCGCACGGCGGCTGGTGGTTGAAATAGGAACTGCAATAAGCCTTCAGCTGTTAATCTGCGCAAAGCACGGATGACTACAGTATTTCCCCAATTAAGCTCGGAACTGTAGTCTCTAGCACCCCACACACTTCCTGGCTGCTCTCAAGCCCCAATTCCTGACAGAGGAGGCCTGTCCTGAAATCCCATGGTAAAGAAGGAATAGTATTATAACATGTACACACGGAGAAACATATTAAAAGAGTTCAATAAGGAGTTTATTTAAATCTGCATGTAGTGGGTTTTTGTGAGTTTATTCAGAATTTGCAGTTAGCAGTTGCACTATGCATTTACGGTAGTTGGGAGATTCTGTTTTTTCAGGTTCGGGATTTGACAGAGGAAGAATCAGTCATCCAGTAGAAGGTCTGCCATCAGGCAGGACCTAGGTTTATAGTTTAACAGTCGATAAAATGTGTGGCTTCTCCTATCATGTGTGGGACGAGAGAGCAGAAGTAGCCAGGGCCATTCACCCTTTCTCTCCACACATGTGACATCTCGTTGTACCAAACATTTCCAGTTGACGAATCCGGCTCTCCTTCAGTGCCATGATGACAACCTTCCTCCAGACGGCGAGTTTTAGAGTCCCACACCGACCAGGCGAAAATACGGCAGCAGCAACAAGAAGTTACATTCAGGTCCTTACTGCGCAGCCCACTACTTAGTTCAGGTGAGTGAGATCGTTCCGACTGTTTTGTGAGTGCTGAATGATTTGGATTTCCATTTTTGCACTGCACTTAGTTACTCACCATACACTCCTGTTTCTCTCACATAGTGGAAGTCCGGTTGTGATTATTTGCAGCAGTGTTTGGTCACACTCAGCATTTTTGGGATTGCATTAAAATGTTCTGGTACTGAATCTTTTTCTCTGCTCACTTTTAGCACTGCTAGTAGGGGTATTTTTTCCTTTTCGCCAGGGAACAGCACATGTGTACCTTCATATAGATATGCTGCATCTTTTGCTGCTCTGTATTCTCTTGCATTGTCTCATTACATAAAATCTTTCACTCATGTGTGGGCTTTGCACTTCATTAAAGCTAGTTCTACTGGAAGTGGTGATATTTTTAATAATTTACTCAGTAATCCGGCATGCTGAACAGGTGTACCATCACTTCGTTTGAACCCTCTCCTTCCCCATCTTGCTTGCCCTGAATGCACCGTGAAAGTAATGTAGTCTGAATCAGAGAAAATGTTCACTACATGTTCAGTGCCTCAGTCAAGGCCACCAGTTCTGCTGCCTGTGCAGAGTAGTGATTGGATAGTCCAGTGTGTGAGTACACTAGCAATGCCTCTCATTTTTATACTCCATTTCTGTGCCCTACAACTTCAGAACCTGAATGCCTCTGTCATGTGGTCTGATCAATACTAGAGCTTCCGTCAATGGAAATCATTCCACCCTCCTTCAATTACCACTTCCTTTACCAGGGGGTTACCTTCACTCCTGTCTATGCACTCTATGCAGTCATGCATGTAATCTCCCTCTTCTATTTTTTCTGCAATGAACTCTGGTGGATGTAAAATCCTGCATTTCACCACTTCTCTTGCTGTGTTTGTCTGTATTACCTCATACCCTGAACATCTCTGAATTGTAAATGTTGATTATGTTTTTTCCAGTATTGTGAACAATGCATGCTCCATTTATACAATTATGGGACACCATATAGTCATTGTTGAAGCCTTCTCAATTGCAAATGCAGCAACAGCAAGTGCCTGCTCACATGGAAAATGCCCCTGCATCACTGCATAGAGGGATCCACTGTAACATGCAAGTGGTTTGTGTCCCTGTCCCTTCTTCTGTGTAAGCACAGCTGTCATTACTTTTCCATCTGAATGGGAAAAAAAGGTGAAACTTACCTTTGTAATTGTGTGTACCCAGTACTGGTGCATGTGCTAATTGTAGGTTAGTAATTAAAGTTCTCGTGCATTTCAGATATCAACTTTATGTTTGTTTTTTGTCTCAGAGCATCTTTTAATGCTTACAGCAAAGGCCTGGTGTAAGTGGAATAATCAAAAACCCATGCCCTGCAGTAGTTGCATAGGTCCAAGAACTGCTGCACATCTGTCACTGTTTTTAGTCATGGAGATTTATGTATGGCCTCTACTCTTTCTGGTGTTATCTTTCTCCCGTCTAGTGACACAATCTGACACAGGTACACCACTTCTATTTGACAGTATTGCAATTTTTCTTGGTCCACTTTGTATCTTTTGTCCGCAGCAAAATCAGTAGTGTCAATGAGTCCTTTCTACACTCCTCTTCTGCCAGGCTGTATACCAATAAGTTGTCAATGTACTGTATCACTGTGCTTGCAACCTGTAAGTTTCTCAAATCCAAGTGTATAACTCTGTTAAAGATGCTAGGTACCTCACAGTGCCCTTGTGGTATTCTAGTGTGTTTGAACCTGGTCCTATGATATGTAAACACAGTGAGATACCTGGAGTCTGGGTGAAGTGTGATGGAGAAAAATGCATTCTTCAAATTTACCACAGTGAAATAGTGCTTCTCCGCTGGAATGTTGCAAAAATCATTGATGGATTTGGAACCAATGGATACTCTGCCTCTATAACATTGTTAAGAAGGCACAGATCCTGTATAACATGCCACACAACGCCCCTCCTTTTGCTTTCTTGATCAGATGCAAGGTGATGTGCTCTCCTGTAGTATGCCTTGCTGCCATAGGGCATGCTGTGTCTCATAAATGCCTTCATCTGCTTCTCAAGAAAGGGGGTTCTATTTTTTTCTCATGGCAATAGTACTCCTTATTTTAATTTGATGTGTGCTGCCCGGCCCCTTTGAGTATCCCGGCATCATAAGGTTCTATTGTCCATAAGCTTCTTGGCACTTTTTCCAAATCTTCCTGCAAATATGTTGTATTCTTTTTTGTTATCTGAGTCATCTGGGGAACTGCTCTTACTTTATGCGTACTGTACAAGGTATGCTCAATTCAAACACTACCTCTCCTTCTTCATTGTCTTTTGTTGCGAACAACACTGTGTCACTTACTCCTTTTAATGTCATTGTGGGCTCAATACATAATATTGAACGCCATTCCATGTTGTCTTCATCAGTGGCACCCAATATGATCATGTCTTTCCATACTTCCTCAGTTATGGCAGTGTGTGCATGACTGAACTAACAGAGGAGGGACACCTTGGCCTAAACAAAACTTTTGTTGTACAGCCGAAAAACACCCTTCTTTCAATTCCTGGTAACCATCCCAACAACACGTCCACCCTGTACAAAAACACCTCTATTTGTGTGGGTATCCCTCTCCTCGTGCTGTGTGCGTATTGTGCCTGAATAAATACTGCCACTCTAGCTGGATACATTCTGGGTGTGGAGCACACCATCCCTTTCTCTAAAAATGAGATTGTGGTGTTCAATTTGCTGAGTAGGTCCCTTCCCAGTATGTTGATGAGGGTATCCTTTGAATAAAATAATGGTGCTAAAATATTCTGTGTCCTTATTGTCAACTACCTACGAGATACTAAAAAAGAAATGTTTTCAAGGTACACCGGAAAGAAAACTAGACTTCAATAGCACGCAGGTGAGGAGGAAGAGAATTCCAAGCCTGTGCCACAGTCACCAAAAAAGCACAGCATCCAACCCAAGAGAGCCTACACCTAGGAACTCAGATAGTCAAAGAACTCTCGGGGGAACATAAGGGAAAAACTTCACCTGAAGATATTCTACCCATTTTTTGTTAAAGGTTCTTTGTACCAAGCACACAGACTTAAACCTCAGATGTTGCTCAACTGGGAGCCAGTGGAACTGCCGAAGAATGGGAGTCACATGGGCACCATGCAGGGGGACGAAGAACCATTCTATGAGCCATGCTTTGCAGGATCTAGCAACGGTGGAGCAAATAGTGTGTTGCAGCCAAATAAAGCACATCACAACAACCAATTCCACTGATTACCAGAGAGGAGACTACAGGGGCCTGAAATTTAACAGGAATAAAAGGCAAAACCTTGCGTAGTGTTCGCAGCTTGAAATGACCGTTTTAAGAAGTGACTGACACCTGATCCGACATGGATAAAGAAGACATAGGGCCTCATCACAAGTTGGGCGGTAACGCCGGCGCTAATAGCCCTTCCGCCAAACCCCCCGGCACTATTATCGCTGGATCACGGGTTTGGCAGAACGGTTATTGCCGATTCCCCATTGGGCCCATTCAGGAATTCCTCATTCCCCATTGGGCCCAATGGGGAAAATTTGTGCTATTACCGCTGGCGGACTTCCCGCCGGCGGTAAATGCACTGAAAATTGAGAAATTTGCCACGGATTTCCCCGCAGCTCAGAGCTGAGGGGAAATCCACCAAGGTCATGATCGGGCGGACCCTTAAATGTGGCGGTAATAGCGCTACCGCCGCATTTAAGGTCTACCACCAAACTCGTGATGAGGCCCATAATCTTAATGCGTAGGTCTTTGACCAATTAAACAGTTGTGGAAAAAGTGCCCAAACTAGTGGGCCAGAACTCCGGGGTGCAGAACAGAGAAGGATTAGCGCTACCAACCACCAACACGTCTGTCTTCTCCCCGTTCAATTTAAGACATCTGAACTGCTACCTCTGGTTCATCCTCGGGTCATCAGTTACTGCTTGAACAGTGCACACACACACTTCCTGTGGGCACCTCTTTAGGGAAAATGTATTGGCGGATGATGTAAATGGATTACTGCCCACCACTGTCACTCAGGTATATTGGGGCACAGTGTTCTGTGCCAGTAATGTTACCCCTTTGTGTGTCTGTACTGCTGCCTAGTGTATGCTTACTGCACCTGGGGTTCCTGCCATCTCCCAACCCTGCACTTGCACTTGTCCCTGGGTGGATATACCTTATGGATGTGTTGGCTGTATCTGTAGTTGCTGCTGCGGTAGCTCCTGTATTTGTTGAGGTGCCAGTGTATAAGGTTGCGGTTGTTGAACTGTTTGTGCTATTAGTGGGCCTGTCCTTGTGATGTGACTGACATTTCCACATGCAAAGCACTGTCCCCCAAACCATGGCCTCATGCCCCTATATTCCACTCCTCTCCCTGAAGTGTTATATCCTCTCCCTGTCTGATACGATCCCATGTAACCATTTACTCCACCGGTCTGCACAAACCCAGGCTGTTGCTGCACGTTCATAAATACAGGTTGTTGCTGCATCTGCACCGTTACCCACTGCTGATTGGGTGGTACTTGAGTGTACCTTTCTAGTTGCATTACCTTTGCCACTGGGAGCACCCCTTGCTGTGCCTTTGGAACAACAACTGGCACTGTGAGCACTGCTCCTTCCATGTTTATTTTAGCCTTTTTTTCTGAACAAATTTGTTTTCAGCTCTTGTTGCAATGTCAGCTGTCTCCATATCCTTCTCCTGCTTCCTTTTGCAATAATGTATGATTGTTGTCTGTTTCTGAGGCCACCGTTTTGCCTCAATTCCCACTATCATCTCTCGGGATGTCTGCACATCTGCGGCGAGCCTCCTCACTCAGATGTGGTAAAACAAATGTATTTTGTCATCCAAAGACTGTTTATTTTCCTGTGTCTACATTTCTTGTATGGACTGCATATATTCTGCAGGGTTCTCATCAGGCTTCATGTTATGAGCTAATATTGAACCCTTCTCTGACGTATCTGGATACAGCTCCCTTAGGGCCATCCAAACATGTGCTCAATAGTTGTTAAAGGGTGCTCCATCTTCTATGTTAGAGCTTAATTTTACCCTGGCATTTCTGGCTTGCTGCCATATTTTGTGACTTCTTTCCCCAACCAACACTGCCAAAAAAATCTTTTAATCTCCTATGGCCAATGGGATTCCCGATGTCTCTTCTCGAAAACGTACATCCATTTGCACGTCCCTAACATTAATGAAGGTAAACTGTAAACAAAATTGTCCCTATCCTTTGTCTGCCATGGTATGCAGTGAAGCTCACCCCTCGCTTTCTGCAAAAGGGGCATCTGTGTGCGAGCTCTGCATTTATTACCACGCTTCGGTCTTGTCATAACTCCTATTCTCGTTTTCCTACTCAGAAGTATTTTTCCCCAATCTCCCAATGACTCCTCTCTTTCCTCCCGTTCTCTCTCATTTCGTCTCCTGCCATTGCTCATGTCTGTCAAATTTCAAATGTCTAATTTGTCATCCCCATGATCGCTGTCACCACTGTCCTCCCAATCTGATGTGGTGCGCACTACGTCTGTCGTGTTATCTTCACTATTGTCCACATCCTGTCCCCAGTTGTTGAATTTGAAAATTGTATGTCTCCTGATGTCCACTCCTGTTCGTCAGCTGCCTTTCCTTGTTCTTTTTCCTTTTTTCTCTATCTCCTTTTCCAAGGCTTTCTCGGCTTTTGTCTGTATGTCTATTAAATATTTCTACCTCTCCTTCTCATTATGTGTTCCTTTCTTATCTAGACACTCATTTAGGATTTGTATATCCTGCAGCTGGTTTTAGTAATGGGTATATCGTACATAGATGCGGCTTTTCACTACCCTGCTCTTCCTCTTCCTTCCCCTTGTCTTCATAAAACTTCTAAAGTCCTAAAATGTGCTGCATCTTTTTAAGCTTTGCACTTTTGTAGTTAGTCGACAAATATGAATGCATACTGTCAATAATATTTGAATCAAACGTTCCCTCACCAGGCCATTCTTTATATCATTTCCACACATTGGACCTCATTACGAGGTAGGAGATAGCCATGGTGCTATTAGCACTGTGACTAACCCCTTACCACATTCCGGGTCCAGGTTCTAGAAATAGGAACTTACCGGGTAATTCCAACCTTGGAGAACCCGGTAAGTCCCCATTCCGAGAACCATTCCCCATTCCCATTTGAGCCCCCATAGGGCTCAAATGGGAATGGGGATGGAGCTAAAAAACGGGCCCATTAATAGCTATATTAGCTCCCTGCTCCCTTAGCGGCTCTCGCTAAAGGACCTCGGAATATCATCATTAACCCTCCTTAATCCTTATTGTCTCAAATAATTTTTTTTCTTGCCTCTTTGTACTTTTATTATGTTTTTATCAAGTTCAATGTCTTACACATATGAGATGAATTGTAATTTCTTCTCTTCTTTTTTTGTAATTTTTATTTTTATTTTTTCATATTTATCTTATTTTTCATTTTCTTTTTCTTTTAAAATGATGAATCATGTGTATAATGTATTGTAAAGTTGACTTTGTTCAGCTGAATCAATAAATAAAAAGAATTGTCGCAATGCTCTTCCATCCCTTTTTCCTCTTTTCCTTTATAATGTAAACACGTAACCTCTCAAACTCTTTTGATCAATCCCACTCACTCAATTTTGTACTTGCCACTTTACATGTTCACCCTATTTTCATTCACTCTGGCCCTTTCACCAGGCCCCTCCCTTTCATGCCTCAAAATCCACACATGCATACACTGGCCTTCTCCACAGACCCCTCTTGTTGTGTTGTATTGCTACACAAATGGCCTTGTCCACAGGCCCAACACCTTAACCACAATGTCCTACGTTAGTACGTTAAAAGAGCAGTTACTTCTCCCTTCAATCGACTGCACTTTTAACTCGCTCAATGCAGCTCCATAAATATTGACATGTTATTTCGGCTGTGGCCCTTCCGTCATCTTCATAGTCACATTAAATAAATACTAAAACCACTATCCACAGCACAAAAAAAGAAACTCCTGCTACTCACAAAACACCTGCGTGTATGTCCCTCAAAAAAACTATTCCCCATAAATAAATAAAATTACGCAGCTATACAAATTGCCTACACTAGGTGCAACTCTTTTCTAACAAGGTCCACCACTTCCTATGCAGCCCTCTGCTCCAACGCAGATGTGCCACGGTCCACCTGCTCCCTATCAGATCGGTAGACCTACAATCTAAGACTACTACGGTCAATCGCCCTCCACCACTTCTGATGGTGCGTCGCTATACACCATAAAATAGTCCCTCCCATCCCTTGCGCCTTCATGCATGAGTACACTCATGTATCCTTTTAAGAGATTCTTCACTGCTGTCGTACTTGGAGTCTCCCTTTAAAGGCCTAGACTCCAGTCAGAGTGTAGGCAGCGCTGGACCAGGTGGACCTTCGAGAACTCGGTGTCTGCGTACTTCCTTTTGCTGTTTGAGCTTTCAGGACCAGTCAACGGACGCTGTCCTAGACTCCTCCAGGAACACGGTTGGAATCCCCATGCTCGGTCGGAAGGCTGAGATATCTCACTGGGCCTCCAATAATGTGTCAGGAGTCGCCTCAGGACTCCCCAATAAAAATTACAAAGTAGTCAAAAAAGGAGTGTATGCAGGTAAGAAGTAATGCAGGTTTATTCAGGGCCCAGACACAGCTGGGACAGCTATATTCAAACAGATTGCGGAAAAGAACTATGTGAAAAGGCGCTGTCAAAGAAAGGCCCCTAAATCTAAAACTTTTATAACACTCAAGCTAATTAACATTAGTAACTTTGCAACATGAAAAAATCTCCCCACACCAAGCTGATTGGTGCTCTCACAGTATACCCTTATATAAAAACATATGTTATGTTCTGTAATTGGGTCCACAAACCTTTCCGCACCACCCTTAATTATAATATGTGACGTCACAATCCAACCCCACCTCGCACATTATAATGACAATTCACAGAAACATTTGAATTGACCAGCAGAACCTTATTCCTCTTTCCCGGTCATCTCATCTACGTTCTCATGAGAAAATATCTCTACCATGGCACTGTCAGAGTCTTGAACCATGGACATACTGCTACACAAATGTTGCATATTTAGAAAACTTCAACCTTCTTCCTGGGCGGAATGTACTAAGGGGCCATTTCAAACCGCATTGCATCTTTTGACTCCATTTGAAAATCACGTTTTGCAAACTCAATTTGAATTATAAAATGGTTATGCCCTCCTTGTCTGTCGGCGTGACCCATGGGTTCTAATCTGTAACAACTACTGTTTTCTTCTTACCATACCAGTCTGGGATCGTGGGACCTGCGGCTTCATTGTAGATTAATAAAAAAGCTAACACACGTTTTCTGAAGAGAAAAAAGGCTGTGAGGCCTGTGTACCATGTTTCAGCCTACCCCTAAGGTTGGTTATAATTATCTGTGCCCCTGCATTTGTTTTATATGTAAGTTACTTTTATTTTGGGCTTGACTTGTATGATGATTAAAAGGTGCCCTTTCCCCTTTTACAGTGGTACTCTTGCAATTGGTAAGTTTGTACCTTTCACAGCACATAATGTGCATTTTAATTACAGGAGCCAGGAGGCTGGGGCGGATGAGATTGCAATCGGTGATTCAAAGAGAACCTGTGTGCTCAGTCCTTCATCGTATTGCTAAGATATCCAAGGGGACCATGCCATGTGCAATCAGACTTAAGGTTAAAAGGTTCTAGGACAGTTATTACTAAATTAAGAATTAAGTTGTATGTGAATGTTTCAGTGGCCCTCATTACAAGTCATGCCGGATTCCGCCATGGTGGATGGCGGAATTACCGCCCCATTCCAAGGTGAGTGGGGCGGTAATTCCCCATTCACCATTTGCCCTTCCCCATTCCCATTTTTGCCCCATAGGGCATAATGGGGATGGGGAAGGCGCTAATTATGGCACCGTAAATTACGGTGCCGTAATTAGCACCAAGGTCGCTTAGCGCCTTGGACTTTAACGCCTGCAAAAAGCAGACGTTAAAGTGTGAATCAGGCGTTAAGGGTTAACGGCGCCGACGGCGCCATTAATCCCTTAACGCCTGACTTGTAATGAGGGCCATTGTCCCACAATGTCACGACTTACCACGGACAAATCCCCAGCTAAGGCGAACTTCGAACACAGTAAGAAGATGGTAGTAAAGATGATCGATGACCAATGAGAAAGATTGAATTAGAAAAAGATGTATATTCTTTGTAAATGTTTTGTCCAATCATAAAATATCTCAGAGTGTTTTTCTCACTGGCCACAGGCTGTATGTCTCAGTCACCAAAGGCATATCACTATTTCTTGTACCTACATTATGGCACTTTTCAAAAAATAAAACACAGACACATTTGCAAAACCATGCTTTCGGGTCCTTGCCAATAAACCCTGGCAAACGCTAAACCCCAAGTTTGCTGCAAATTCATCCATGTTTTCTTTTTTTTTGAAATAGTCAAAATGTACATAAAATATAGTGATATAACTTAGCCTCCACTTGACATAATCCATTCAAACTTTCCACAAACATTCAAGGTTGAGTCTATAATCTATTTGCAAACATGCGTGCTGACTCAGAAAATGGGACAAACGTTCTAAGCCAGCCATAAATGGTGAGACCTCCACTCTAATTTTGCCCCTCTTGACACAATAACACCACACTTTGCAAAAACATTCACGATTCAATCTAAAATCAAACTTTAACACAGATTTGCTGAAAGGCACCAAATGTATAACCCATTCAAACATTTTGGGAACCCCCTGTAATTTTGACCCGTCTTGGCAAAACAGCAACATATTTTGCAGAAGCATTCAACGTTGAGGCTAATAAATATATTTCAAGACTTCCTGCAGTTTCATTAAATGGTGCCATAGTTATAAGCCATCCAAAAACAGTTTTTCACTGACCCTACAATGAAATAACATGCACGAATGTCCTCAAACTTTTGTCAAGTTCGCCACCTCTCCAACAAGCTCCCGGAACATCTGAAATTTACGCTGACTTTGGAGAAGAAAAAACACAAGATTTTGTGCTTTTTCTTGGGATACACCACCACATACTCATCATTCCTCACCTCCCCAGAGACTGTCGCATTAGTTTGACAACTGTACTGTTGTGTTTTTTAATATGTTTTTATCATGATGTTATCGTGAGCATGTCTCAAATACACAATTGATTTGTATACATGATGATGAACTCTAACGTTATTGTCATTTTCTGGTGATGATGATTCTTTCCTCCTGGAGTTTGGAGTTTCCTTGTATGTGCCTCAGATTACTATGCACTGTGGCTATTCATATGTATTGTTTGTACTAACACTAGTGTGTAGGAAGTCTCAAATTGATAGCTATTCACTCCATGAATTACATAAGTCAAAATTCTGAAAGGTGTGCAGCTAATATTTTACTTGACTTTACTTAATATTACCAGATTAAAACTGATGTACTTCCATGGTGCATGCTACAGCCATTGCCTATGTGTATGTATTATTAGGTTCCTGTATTAACAACAATACTTCAATGTGATGTGTTGTTTAGATCAGAACATGTTTTAATACATTAAGTAGTTCATGAGAGGTAGCCCAATCACCTCTGACATCTTACAAGCAACATTGTAAACACAGACTCTTGTAGGGACTTTTCATTCAAATTAATTTCAAATGTGATGTCATCAGTGATGTCAATAATGACATTTCTGATGTCATCTTTGATGTCCTGGGTGTTAATCTTAGCAGTGAACGGTGGTGGAATCAGTTATGGTTGCTTAACTTACCATAACTGGCGAAGTACAAGGGGTTTTCGCTTTCCGTCCCCTTAACAAAGATTTTTCACTGAAATCCATAGGTTTTTATTAGTGAAACGTAACCATAACGTCTCCTTAACAACATTTGTTCACTGAATTTCATGTTTTTACAAGAGCGATTAATTTGCTACAAATTCCTTATGCCTATTTTTAATGAGTACACCTAAAAATCAAACTCACCCACAATGTAGCTGCTCGAGAGTCCGCAGGCAGAGCGAATGTCTGCAGACATCAGGTAGCACCACCAAAACCCAGAAGCACATGGGACAACAGAAAATATTGTACCCTTCAACCCACAAAAAACACATTCATAAAACAACATTACTGATATTTACTACACCCAAATATACCCTTTTGTACAATTCAACATTTAAAAATGTGAAAACTATTTTTTCATTTAGCACACAATATTATGGAAGGCACCAAGCACAAACCAAAACTGTACACCTCAAATTATCAGTCCAGTACAACTCTTTATACAGACTAAGATAGTCCAACAACTCATTCCAAAGCAAACTCTCACCAAATAGTAAGTACAGTGAATTTATTTATCTATTATTACCATTAATTATATAAGCTTTTGTCATAAGCAAATATTACTATTTTTTATTTTGACAGAAATGGTAGACACAATTGAGTGGCTCGAGGAACAATTTCCAAAAGAAGAAATGAGTGACGATACAATCTCTAATGGTGAGCAATGCATCTTTCAATGGAAACAAATAATGTAATTTATATACAATTCATTGAAATAAAAATGCCTTACTTTTTTATAGTTCATACTTTACTTGAAGAAAGTACACCACCAATGAATTATGAAGAATCACATCAATCCCCAAGACTATCCCAATCCCCGACTGTACACAATGAAATAATGATCTTGTCTGCAAAATTGGATACACTTAGTAATGACTTTAAATATTTTTAAATTATGTAAAAAAATCATGTTATTAGAAATGTAAATTATCACTGTCCCACTTGCATATGTTATGTTCCACCTGCCCCCAGCAGCCATCCCCATCACATTTCCAAAATATAAATGAAAGACGTTTTGATGGAACGTCTCTCCCTCCCTCCCCTGATGATCATTGTATAGAAATTACATATTCTCCCATTTATGTTTCCCATAGATGTCCGTTTTCAAAAAGGGACATCAACAGACAGCTTCCTGTGTTTGGACATGTCCTGTTCTAAAATGAAGACATTTTAATTAGTCTTCGAACAGTGTGTCTGTCTACCCATACCCATGCGCCTGCTGGATCCCGCTTGAGGGATGTCCGCGGACACCCACCATCACTGCAGATGTCCCCGGATATCATCATGTGACTGCACCCGTACGGCATGACAGCATGTCTACAGACAGTGTCTGTCACTGCAGTCAGTTGGAAACTTTTTACAACTTTCCAAGGTCTATTTTTGACGCTGTAGTCAGTGGACAGTCATGTGGTCCGCGGAAAGCCCCTCTGAAGGGACCGACCCATTACCTTTAGTCATTCTCAATCCGGCAGACCAGGCGAGATCATCCTTTCAGAGCTACTTGCTGCTGGAGACTTAGAATAGCATCTGCCATGGCCACCCCTCCTCCACAGCCACCACCACCACAACAACCACCTGGAGGAAATGGACAGGGAAACAGGTGCAGAGATGCAGAAGAGGATGAAGAGGAAGAGCAAGATGAGGTAGAGGAAGAGTCTACCTCCAGCGCAAGAGTGAGTCATGATTGTGGTGGTTTTTACCACCATTCGGGGTGTACGGAAGGCACGGGCAGCCAAGGTGAGATTACTCTGTTGCAGAAAACCTGGGCTGAACTCCTACAGGACCACCTCCATGCACCACCATGCCAGATACAACCACCCAAGTGCTCTGAGAAAGGCTGTTCCTTTCTCAGGGAGAAACGGGTTAATAAGCTCGACCCCTTCTTACTCAACCGCTCCTGCCATCACACCGACTACTCTGTTGGGGCAGAGGATACCATCGGCTGCCTCGCAGACCATACAGAACACTGTTCACCCCTACCTTTCGTGGGTCACACTACTATGTTTGTACTGTGACACACTGATCTGCATGGGATAGCAGTTTCATAGTGCTTTTGAGGCTGCGGTAAAGGAGCATGAGAAACACTGCCACCTACCTTAAATTTAAGGCCCACCCAACATCTTCCCTTGTCTACATGCCCCTCTATATCTGTGGTTTGTGCCCCGTCCCTCCCTTTCCTCCCCCACCCTAACTTGTCTCTCCTATATAAAACAAAACAAGCAAAAAATATACAAAATCAAAAAACACAAAAAAGGCTCCTTTAGGAGCCACCTTTCACAGTTAAAAAAAGATATATGCATAGTACATGGTCAGTGCGAAAGTCCAGGGACACCTGCAAAATTCCAGACATGGGGTGGGGGAATTAAAATAAATCAACTTCGCACACTGAACTAACAAATGTTCTATTGAATGTAATCATTTTTTCTAACTTTCATAAAAACTGCTTCTCATTTCTTTTTCTATTTTTCTATTTCTTCTAAAAAATGCTTCATATATCACAAATTCACAAAAAATGTTTCAGTGCATTTTGAATACTCAACAGAACAATCTGATTTTCGACATCAGTCGAATGCACTCCATCTCCTCAAAAAATATTCACAACATCAAACTTGATATTTTCTTCATGAAAAGATGTAATTCCAAAATCCTGCAAAAATGCACATACAGCTTTGTTCACATAGCATCTTACTTTCTTGATTTGTGGATAAAATGAATTATAACTCATTCACATTAGTTTTTGAGTTATCTGAGAAAAAAACAATCTTGAAATGTAAAGAAATTCCAGTTACATAGCCCAAACTGTTGCCTCCTCAACGAACAACAATTATGTCCGGATGCTTGAAAATAACCATGTTCTCACAAAACCAGAGCAATTTCGCGTACTTCATTCCTCAAACTCCATATAATGAAACTTCAAATTCTTCTACCCCAAGATTCTCAGACACTCCACACTTCTCAGAATACACCTTTAGCCAATGGACCTAAGAATTGCCCACGATCCAGACACACTGCTTCCTCAAAGCCATAGCCATAGCCATCTTCACTGCACACAACAAAGATAACTCTTGCTGCCAAGTCTTCCTGTACAACACACCCACGAAACCTGATGGCTGATCCCCCGAGATCTGTGGACATTCTCGACTGCCTGAGGTTTCTGCAGTACCATTTTCATGCCTGGAATCCTTAAAAGGACTCAGATGACATATGCAGTTTCGGGGGACTACAGCAGTGTCCATGGACGCCGTAGCGCAGGGCCACCCTTCTAACATTTTTACTTTTATGTTTGTAACACACACTTATTGCCTGCTTTCAAACAGTCACACATCCATCCAACAATCACATCCAAAAACTTTGCATGTGACCGTGTCCTCTCAGTTCAACATTTCAGATGCACTCTTTAACTCTCAGACTACATGTCTCCTGTTACTCACAGCCACCTGCATCAAAACTACTGTGAACCGCTCCAAGATTTCTATTTGCAGATTCAACAATATCTACACCTAACAGGACATAGTACAGGCATGCTTATATTTTGAAAAGTATTTTTTTTCAACAACCTTCAAAAATATATATACAGGGTTGCTGTTACTTACACTGCAATTAGCTTTTCAATACGTATATTCTCTGTTTTAATGACTCTACCAAATGCCACGACTTGCAGCATTCAGCACCTGCTCACATCAAGTGGCAGTTATTTACAATGATGTGTGTTAAAAAAAAATTCTTTTTAGGAACATTTTGGTGAAATTTAAACAAATAAAATCATATGTGCATTTAAAGCAGCACTGTGTATTTTTTTCTAAAAGAAAGGAAAAGCAGATGCAAAAGTTGTGTAGAATATGTTTAAGTGCTACTTGGTGTATGCACTTTTAATATATTGGCAGTACATGCATACTTGCTAACATGACCCGATCCAATCTGAAGGTGCATTTCCAGTCCTAGTTTTTTCTCTGCATTCTGGGACTTGTAGTCCAAGTTTTATAATGGGAAAAGTAGAACTGCAATTTCCTGAATGCAAAGAAAAACCCAAGGCTTGATAAGCATCTACAGATTGGAATTGATCATGTTGGCAAGAATGCATGTACTACCAACTTATTAAACTACCAAACACCAGTGCCACTTAAACATTTTCTACATATCCTTTCCATCTGTTTTTCCTTTCTTTTAGAAAAAGGTTACACACAATGCTGCTATGCACATATGCATTTTTTAACTTTCATGAAAAGGCTCCTAAAAAGTAACATTTTTAAACACTCAGCATTTTCCATCTTTCATTCCATATACATGCCACATTTTACAACCTCTCTCATTACATAGCTTATATTAACACCATTGTACACCTGCTCACACATATGCGTATACTGCCAATGTATCTATATACAACACTTCACCTTCCATATAAAGTACCATTCTTTCCCAACCTCTACCATAAGCCACCAAACACTGCTGCAACAACAATCTACTGTTGCATTACCACTAGTCCACAGTTTCCCCATTCTTTAAAATCGCTGCAATACATGGCACCACAAACATAGCACTTTTGTTATTAAAATCACCAGCACAAAAATAACCTCAATATGCATTTTTTAACACCCATTTTTGCTTTGTTCCTTGTAATGTCAAAAACAGCACTTCTAACAACATATTTAACATTCTTTACTACACGCATACCACAATTTTATTAACTCTTTTCCCAACAACTCCTCCTACCTTCAAAGGTAACACCCTCTCTTACTAAAAGCACTTCACCATTACCACATATACCCACTAACCTTCTTTTCAATTACAGGAAAAAAGAAGATTGCTGAAGACAGCTATTGAAAAAAAGAACACTCTTCACACCCTACAAAGTAATTACATTAATATAGCATGTTTATCTCTCTAATTGTAACAATGTACTTTCACAATATATTAGCCTAAAGTATAATTTTCGAGTCAAAATTTATTTCATTCTTACTCATTATATAGCAACATTCACACTCATTCTATTCCCATCTAAACATTGCTCTTTATTCAATACACCGCCAACTTCTTACTAGCCAACAACACATTGATTTCTCATCAAATTTTATACCACAGTTTTAATTCTCTACTATTCCATACCCCTATCCACATGAGGTCCTAATTCCAACCTAACAACTTACACACACATTTCATTCCAAATCACTGTCAAACATTACCACACATACAGACAGCTAAAAAGCCACAACCTACCCTTAAAAACTACTATAGAAGACTAATCCTTGAAGTTCTATTTGACAGCACATTTCAACTAAAGAGAAAGTTGTTTATATTGATTTTAAACCGAATGGAACCACTAACTAAATTATTCAATTAATTACAAAAAGTACTTCTAAAAATGCACAATGTCAATATAGATACCTTTCCAAAGTTCTTTGAAGGTGAATGGATTCAGACAAGCAGCACAGAAGCATATTCCAATGAACAAGCTTAAAAACACAATTGCCATAGACAGTAATGGGTATGAAATGGTAGGAGACCACATTATCACAAAAGAAACCCTTATAGAAAAAACATCCCCAACACACTATCAACCAAATGTTCCTTTCGCCCAAACAAACCATCCAGTGTACAAATGGACATGCAGCTCAATATCTAACGTACGCCAACAGTCCTTCAATTCTTTATTACATTTCTTCAATCACTATGTGAAACTCAAAGACAAAATTAGAATGAAAAGTTTACAAACCACAACTTCCTGCCCAGTGTGAATCCACACTGGACTGCAAAGAGATTAATTACCCTGAATTTCAGGAACTGCTTGCAAAAGCCCTTTCCAATACATCGACTGTTAGCAAAACACCATTCTGCTATACAAAATCATGTGCATATACTATATTATGCAGATAGTCCTGCTCTAGAACTCCAAAAATTAAATAACATTCTCCTACATGGAACAGCCAAATAATCCCTTCAAGCAATAGAGCACATCAAAAGTAAATATTTTGGAAGTTGACTTCGAAAATTCAATAACTTCCGAAAACATTAGCGAAAACCTCACAAACACCAACCTCCTAATAAACACATACAATAAAGAAATAGCTAAGTTTATAAACACATCTTCTGAAATATCAGAGTAAATATGTGTTGCAGACATTTTTTATAAACAGTAAACCCATGTCAAGCTATGATACACCTTCAACGGAAAACAGCCAAATTACCAACATTTGAGTTGCTAAAAGGCATTTGTGGAAAAGTGGGGTATTTGCCATTAGATCTTGAAGAAATGTATTAACTCTTGGAGTAAAATGGTCAATAGATCAATCTTTGATTGTACTAGCTAATGGAGTACCAACAAAAGACAAGTTGCAACAACTACTCGACTTAAACAACGTTAGACAAGCATTCTGAAGTGCACTTGGACTATATGAAATGTCATTGGCCTAGTACCGTAGTTTATGGATTGTTTGTTCTTCTCCATCTTCTCCCCGCTTCTCTCCTTCCTTCTTGTCTTGCACTTGCACTAGTAGTAATGCCGTCAGGCCTAGCATGCTAGTCACTTTTTGTTAGATCACGCGGAAACTTCAAGGCCTATGAATGTCTTCTGTTTTCCCTTGTTCCCTTCCCACCTTGTGTATAAGCGCTTTACAAATAATCACAATTGCAATTACAATTACAATATCTCAAAGAAAACAATGAATACTACAAAAATACATAAGAGAAACCACCCAAATATTTCAAGATTTAACACCAACTGACCAATATTAACATGTATATCCTGTTACTGCAGCCAACATTTTAGACCAGTATACAATTCACCCACTACACTCCAAAGACATCATAGAAGATGCATTAGAAACATATCACATGCGTGCAATGAGCATATCGGAAAAAAGTATAGAAGCACGTTCTTTTCCTTTACTCTTTCATACAGGAAAAGGAGGAAGATATGATGAAAGATCCATAAAATGTACCGCAAAAGAATATACTGTTTACTAATGTATTCTGTAGACCCCAGATTCAGATACAAATTTAGAATACATTTTCCACCTCCTGTTCAAAAGTGAACTGGCAAAACTATGTTATGGATTTGAACACACATTAAGAACCGGTTCTAATTTTGTAAACATGTCTGCTACCCAAATGCTTCAAAAGATAAAAGACAAAGATTATGTTTTGCAGTGAAGTATCACCAATCTCTTGTCAAACATGTGTTGTACAAAATAATATTGGTTCTCATGCCACAATGATATGTGTTGTGTGCTAAAGAACTAAGGTCCACCAACATGGTTTGTTACTTTAAGTTGTGCAGAATACACACAACTTCTTACACACTGCAGACCAAAATAAAGAGGGAATAGATATAAAAAAAGACCAGGAAAACTCTGTTCTCTTGACCCAGCCAATGTATCAAGGTACTTTCACCATCACTTCATTGTGATGCAGCACTTCATCTGCAATAAAACTACATGTCCACTCAGAGAAGTGGAACACTTAGTTTGGAGAAAGGAATATCAATCCGGAGCAGTACCATACATCCAAATGCTTTCGTGGATCAACAATACTCCCATATATGGCCATGACTGTGATGTTACTGTTTTACAGTTTATTGAAAAATACATTAGATGTAACATCCCTTCAGAAACCTCACAAAGTGACCTTTATTCATAATCTTAAGCTTCCAAAAACATATACGTGGTAAATACATCAGAGGTAGATATACAAACAGTAGTAAATACTACACCAAATGTCACTTTAATTACAATTCCACTACAGTTGATATGTCACTGTCTATGTCACCAAATCTGAAATCTGAGAAAACAGAGCAAAAAGACCTCTCAGATGACATATCAGACAAAATACGGTATTAAAAATTAAAATACTGTCACATAAATTGTACAGCTTCAATATAAAATGCTCTCCCATTGAGAATGCAGGTGCTATGAAGCTTCAGACCATTTAACAGGTACAGCTTTATATGGAAAATCTGAACACATTGGGCCTCATTACGACCCAGGCGGTAAGTTACCGCCTGGGCCGTGACTTTACCACCATGGCGTAAACTACGTTTACGCCATGGTGGTTGGCGGACTTACCGCCCCATTCCGACCTTGGCGGGGCGGTAAGTCCCCAATCCCCATTTACCCTTCCCCATTCCCATTTTTGCTCCATAGGGCATAATGGGAGTGGGGAAGGCATTAATTACGCCACCGTAAATTATGGTGGCGTAATTAACTCCATGGTCCCTTAGCGCCATGGATTTTAACACCTGCTAAAAGCAGGTGTTAAGTCCACCATGGCGCTAAGGGACCTCGTACTCAGGCGGTAAGGGTCGGAGCTGTTAACGCCGCCGTAAAACCCTTACCGCCTGAGTCGTAATGAGGCCCATTGTCTGGGTAAACCTTGGTCCAGCTTCATCCAGAAAAAGAGTGCTGAAATCCTACCAAGACATAGACATAATAGCCACAAATGATCCCAGGAGCCAGGACATTTTGAAAAACAATTTATTAGACATATACTATCCAAACAGAAGTACTGCTTTGGAAAACATGTCCCTATACCATATACCCCAACACTACTCCTGCAAAATTAAGGTCAAACTAGATGAAAAAAGCTGGAAAATATGTTTTATCAGCGTGTGAAGAAGGCCTTGTCAAACGTAGAATACCCAGCCTAATAAATCATATACAATGTTCATTTAAAACTCCTCAACATAGAGAACTTTATCACATGGCCCTACTGCAACCTTTCAGACTTTGGAGAAAAGAAGAAGAATTACTAATTTGAAGCTGCAATCAAAGCAAATGATAGCAGTATAACAAATGTCAATTTCAAACAATACAAAGAAATGTTGGACAACAAACTACAACAAGAGGAATAAATTGAAGCTCTACTAGATAACGACACACCTGAGAGCAGTTAACCTTCCCTTACAGGAGTCCAAGAACCACTTTGAGAACCACTAATTCTAAATGAAGCTGAAATAGCCATGACGGATGTAGAAAATACAATGTACCAATCCAAACCATTGGAAAAAGACGTGCCAGTGATCAGATCACAGCCAAATGATGAACATCTCACCATTTATCTAGCAGTCACTGAAGAAATTGAAGAAATTGAACATGGTCATGAAACTAAAACGTGTAGCTTTCAAAATTATAAACCTCTGCTCCTGAATGTAAGTGGTAAAGCTGGTTCTGGTAAAATGTTCTTAATTAAAATAATAAGAACATTTCTATAAGACTTAACGAACAACAACTTTTCATCTGTTGTAACACAAATTAGCTGCCTACAACATATAAAACTACACATTTACATGGCTACTTCTCCTCCCAATAGAACACCAAAACAAATTAGAATACTTCACATTATCAGCAGAAGCTGCTATTTAAGTACGCACAATTCTGAAACACATCAATGTTCTCCTGATAGATGAAGTAAGCAAGGTTTCCAACCTCATGTTGGCTTTAATTCATCTCAGAATGCAAGAAGTCCTAAAAACTGAGTGCAAAGAACTGTTTGGAGGAAAACACATGTTCTTGTTTTCGGAGACCTTCTACACTTAACACCAGTAAAAGGTTAACATATTTCAGAAACAGTAGGACACAAACAATGCCGAACACACTCTGCAGCATTGGACATGTAAGTCTCTGGCAACAATTTTGCTAAAGAGAACTAATTCAAAACACACATCAGTCTGCAGATCTCTCCTCTGCTAAAACGCATTATAACTGGTTTGCTGAATGAAGATGCACATTCCATCTTAAAAACGAGAGTAATTCATGAGATATATGGGCAAGACATATCTGCTCCTGATGTCATGGAACAAATAACTCACACAAATATATGTCCTAAATGCCAACACTTGCCAGCTGTTGTCATTTCACAATACAATGTGAAATTACTGCATATCAGCTCCATAGACAAACTAGAGGTGCACGACATGCCAATCTTTATGTGCCAACAAGCAACAGCACAACTAAATAGCTTAGAAAAATGTATCTCCAACATAGCTGGATAAGAAAAAGTATTAACTCTGTGTCTAAAGTGCAGAGTAATTCTAAAACATAATCTTGACATAGAACAATTGTTGTACTATTTCTAGGAACATCAAAAAAAACCTTGAGAGGCTACAAGTCATCCAGAATAGTGCTCTCCGTGCAGCCCAAGGCATTGGTAAAAGAGATCACATCTCGGAGGCCAGAAAACTGGCCCACTGGCTCCCAATAAAAGAGAGAATCGTGTTCAAAGCGCTGACACTGACACACAAGTGCATCCATCTCACTGCTCCCGACTACCTCTCACAAAGAATCCACCCCGTCGCCTCTACAAGACCAACCAGATTACCCTATACCAACATGCTCTGTGTGCCACGAGTAAAAAGAGCTAGAGTGGGTGGATCCAGCTTCCCATATCTCGCACCTACTCACTGGAATGCCTTACCTCCCACCATCCGAAGTGAGGCCTCCCTCCTCGCTTTCCGCAAAGCAATGAAAACCATCCTCTTCTCATAAGTTCCTTCATAGCGGCATGAATACCAACCATAGGACCCACTGCTTAATCTGTATTGACCAATCAAATAAGCTGTAATGATACCTATGTCTGTGTTTGTATGCAATGTGCCATTTACTGCTACCACGTCTGTACCCCTGTAACTAAGCTCATGCAAGTAACAGCGCCTCAATGCCCTTGGGCTGCTTGCGCGCTATATAAATATAAATAAATAAATAAACAAGGTCTTTTGAATTGAGCAATTGGTACAGTTGTTGGCTTCCAAACATATTCACATGACAACAAAATTCAGTTTGACAACATCCACTTTGACAAACTTGCAGAGGCTGTACAATAGCATGTTTCCTTCTTTTCAAAGACATGTACCTATGCAGAGAACAGTTCTCTCTCTCTCATGCATATGCTGCCACTATTGACAGTTTGCCAGGTCTATTCCTAGATCACGTATTGATTGACATTGGCAGCACAATCTTTTACCCCTTAAGTGCCAAGGACGAGGTATCTCGTCCTTGAAATTGCGTACGCAGTGCCAAGGACGAGATAGCTTGTCCTGTTTGGCACCTTGTTTTGTGTGAACCCTGCAAAGCAGGGATCACACAAAACTGTAATCCAACCCATGGGCTATGTGAGGGGGAGGTCCCCCCTCACTTACATAGCCCGGGGGTTGGATTACAGGGGTCCCCCTCACTGCCAGTGGGCTGGATTACCTTCAGTTTCACATCAGCATGCGTAATGTACGTCGGTGTGAAACTGAAAGTAATCTTCACCGTAGAAGCCATTTCGGGCTGCTGTGGTGAAAATAGAAGGTGAGTCTTCACCTTTCTCCCCCTCGATCTCCGGGTGTATTTCAAGCTGGAGATCGAGGGAGGTGTCGTTGGAAAGGGGATATTCTCCCCTTTCTAACGACACCCTGTGTGACAGCATTGCTGCCCACGGATCGGACGCAGTGCACTAGGGAAACGTTTGTGACGTGGGGGGGGCTACTTACAGTAAGCAGCCCTCTCCCCCCAGTCCCCAAAGCATGGGGGCCCATATGTAAAGACCCCTGGGGGCAGACAGGTGACCATCTGCCCCCAGGGGTGGTTGCATACAAAAATAAAAAATAAATTGGAGAATAAAAGGAAAGGGAAGGGGGGAGGGGGCTTGGGGCCCTAGCCACCAGTGAATTTTTCGGAAAGGGTGTCGTTGGAAAGGGGAGATTCTCACCTTTCCAACGACACCCTGTGTGACAACATTGCTGGGCGCGGAGAGGGCGCAGAGCACTCGATTCGCGCCCAGCAATGCCCACTGGACCACCAGGGATACGTTTGTGATGTGAGGGGGAAGGAGGCTGCTTACAGTAAGCAGCCCTCTCCCCCCGGCCCCCAAAGCATGGGGGCACATATGTGCTCAGCCCTCGGGCAGATGGCTGATCATCTGCCCCCAGGGAAGGGGGAAAAATAAAAAAATAAAAATAAAATACTAAATCAACTAGGATGGGGGAGGCAGTGGGGGGGCCTAGACTCCAGGGATTTTTGCCCCCAGGCAGGTGTACATGAGGTGGCCCTCCCATCCAATTGTAGGGGGGGGCACCAGGAATAAGGGTGCAGGCCCTCCAAAGGATGGGGCTTGCAGGTTAGGCGCCCTTGGGGGAAGATGGCTGATCATCTACCGCCAGGGAAGGGGGCATAATAAAAAAAATAAGAAAAATAAAAGGGAGTTTTGGGTGGGAGTGGGGGGGGGCACTAGCCATCTGAGATTTATTTTACAGAAAGGGGGGTAGCGCTCTCCCCCTCACCCCACGGGGAATTGGGGGCACCCCTTGTAGCCCTCCTTGGGGGCAGAAATCTGACCCCACAGAGGGCTGCATTAGATGCCCCCCTCTTATCTGCCCCCGGGGAGGGCTGAATGAGATACCCCCCTGCATTTGGTGTGAGGGGGTAGAGGATCACCCCCCATTACATTAGAATATCACCTGGTGGTTTAGGGTGCCCTTCAGCCCGCCCTAAAGTGTAGTGTACCATTTTCCATTTTTTTCTTGGTTTATGAAAAACTTGCCTTGGCGCAGAGGGGCATATTGGGGTGCCAATCTGGCCCTAGGGTGCCCAAACCTTACTGCCCCACCCAGCGAGGGGCCTGTCCCACATGTTTTGGTGGCCCTCTCCCCCTCACCCCAAATGGAGCGGGAGTGTACCTCACACCACCATTTGTAGGAGGACCAGGGAGGCCTGCATGTGGTGCCATCGCCACCCATTTTGGGTGAGTGGGGAGAGGGCCATCAAAAATTGTGGGAAAGGCCCCCCAGTGGGTGGAGCAGTAAGGGTTGGGCACCCTGCGGCCAGATTGGCACACCAATGTGGCCATCTGGTCCAAGGCAAGTTTCGTAAACAAAGAAAAAAATAGAAAATGGTGGAACGCATTTTAGGGGGGGCTCTGGGGCACCCCAAAGGGACGGGGAATTTTCTAATTGGACGGGGTGGTGACCCCATCTCCCCCACTTGCAATGGATTGGGTGCCATGTCATGCAGCCCTTCCTGGGACCAGATATCTGCTCCTAGGAAAGAACGCCTGAGCCCAGGGAAGAGTGCAGGACACCCCCCATTATCTGCCCCCAGGGAGGGCTACATGAAATGCGCCGCCGATCCAATTGGTGTGGGGTTGGAGAGGTGCCCCCCTTTCACATTAGAAAATTCCCCAGCAGTGTAGGGGACCTCAGAGCCCCCGCTAAAGTGCAGGCTGCCATGTTGAATTATTTTCTTTGTTTACCAAACTTGCCTTGGTGCAGAGGGCCACATTGATATGCCAATCTGACCACGGGGTGCCCAAACATTACCGCCCCACCCACTAGGGGGCTTGTCCCACAATTTTTGGGGGCCCTCTCCACCCCACCCCAAATGGAGGGGGGTTGAACCTCCCGCAGCCATTTGTAGGAGGCCCAGGGAGGCCTGCATGAGGTGCCCCCGCCACCCATTTGGGGCGTGGGGGAGAGGGCCCCCAAAAGCTGTGGGACAGGCACCCAGTGGGTGGGGCAGTAAGGTTTGGGCACCCTGGGGCCATATTGGCACACCAATGTGCCCCTTTGCACCAAGGGGAGTTGGGTTACCAAAGGAAAAAATGGAAAATGGTAGAATGAATTTTAGGGGGGCTGTGGGGCACCCCAAAGGGATGGGGAATTTCTTTTTTTTTTTTTTTTTTTTGCCTTTGGTTCAAAATACATAACAATTCATGTAAAACCTTTACAAAATTTAAAATCTTACAGATAATCATTTAATCAATCATTGCAATCTAGAAAAATAGCTCTAATTCATTCTCAATCTGCTTACAAAAACTTGCCAATTCATATATTAAGGGTTTATGTAATCCCTGCATCATTCTGGACCACAAAACTTCAAGGCAGTCCTCAAATTCAATTTCCACGAATTTCCTCAATTTAAGTGTCCTTATGTTCTTAAAATGCGGACAATACAATATAAGGTGTTTCAATGTTTAATACGATTCATTACATTCAACAAATCGACATCCCACACAATTATTTGATTTATTCATTTACCAGTTCTTAGTTCTTTCCCTTGTATGGTATAGGTTTAGTCTAAAGCGAATATATACCTTTCGGATATTTTCACAGGGGAATAACAAGACATGATCATAACGTGGAATGCGCTGTTTAACATGTATACCGTATTCTTTATATAGCCCATAGGTCTTAATTAAATCAATTGTTATACACCAATCCATTTCAAAGAGTTTTTTCTTAGCAAAACCAGGACGATATTGTATATCCTCAACAGTTATATTTACATTGTCCAAGATTTGTTGCATTTTCAATTGATAATTAGTAAAGGATTTTGGAGTTTGAGAACCCAACATTTTGTTTAATTCGATATACAATGAATTTATTGGAGGATAATGAATCTTAACGTAATTGGACAGCTGTCTCCATTTCCAACGAGATGATAGTGAAACCAGCCCCAATTCGTGTCGAATAATGGCATTTGGAATTGACATGGGGAGAAACATTGCAGATTTCAAAAGAGAGCCCTGTAAGCTATCAAGCGCGCTTGTCATGTCACATAGACAAATATCTAATGTATACAATATGACACTTTCAATTTTTAATGTCATAAAATCTATTAGCGGGATTAAAGAGAATTTGCAATATTGGCTATAGATCCTTTTCATTTGCGATAATAGTGGTCGAGTTTTGTTTCTAATGATAGTTGACCAAGCGTTAATGGAGTTGAGGGCTGATATATAATACCCTAGGTAGATAGCATTATTCACACGACAAATTTGTGTATTCAATATTTGCCATCTAAAATTCGATCTTTTTGATTTAACTCCAAAGGTCATAATGGCAGTTTTCGCTGGGTTAGGTGTCAAGTTATTAGCTTTTGCAAAAGTCTCAAATAATGAGAGTTTAGTTTGAAGTCCTACCGGGGTAGGGTCAAACAAGATGATATCGTCAGCGAATGCAATCCATTTCAAATGAATACTCCCCGCTTTGACAGAAAACAAATTCCCTTTTTCCCAGTTCTCACCCACGTCAGATAGGTATAAATTAAATAAGGTAGCCGCCAGGTTACAACCCTGTTTCACACCAATTGTTGTACATATGGGGGCAGTGGTTCCACCTTCTGGCGAGATTCTTATTCTATACGAAGTATTTGTGTGCAACTTAATGATCCAATACATCAACACAGTTGGAATCCCTATCTTCATCATTTTCTTCCACAATAAATTGCGGACCACCGTGTCGAAAGCTGAACTCATATCGATCATTACTATATAAACAGGATTAGAATTCTTTTCTTTTGCTCCAGCAATAACATGCGACATAATAAAAGCATTTAAGGTTGTACTCATGCTCTTCCTAAATCCAGTTTGGTATTTCGAGTACATGTCATTCGCCCGAATTACTTTCTCCAATTCGTTTAAGAGAAGGATAGAAAAAATCTTGGCCTCAGTATCAATTAAAGATATTGGACGATAATTTTCTGGGAGAGATGGATCACCCTTTTTAAATATGGGTACTATATTAGCGGTTAGCCATGAGGGTGGAACCTCCCCGGACCTAATGATAGAGTCGAACTTATAGTTTATAATGCCAGCCCACAACACGGGATCCGCCTTATACAGACATGGGGGAAGGCCATCAGGTCCTGCATCTTTTGAATATATAAACCTGGAAATTGCCCACATAATGTCAATGCAATCCCACTTCAGCCTTGGGATATTAGAATATTCAAGAGAAACATCTGGGACAAAATGAAATTTGCAAGGCAGTTGGTATTTAACCTTTATTAATGTTTGCCATGTCTGCTCAGGAATACAGTTTAACGAGAACAATGCCACACATTTATTATCAGCTTTCAAGGTGCGCCAGATTACTCGTGTTCATGAGCCAAAATGGCACGAATTAATGTGCAATTCACGTCGTTATATCTTGAAATACGAGCAGATCTCAAATTGTGTTTATAGGCTGATAATATTCTATTCCTCCTTGCCTTGCTATCTTCGATGCCCAAGTTGCTTTTCTTTAAATATCTCAGCGCCCTATTCTTCTCCCTTTTTAATAGTTTACATGTATGATCATATAAATGTGTATGTTGCACGTTACTTTGTATTTTGCCAAACCGCTCGAGTGCTGTGGCAACTCTATCAGAATAATGCATACACAATGTATATTCATAATTTCCCCCTGCTCGTCTGATCCTCTCAATCTTTGAGGAAATTTGTTTAACAACAAAGTTGCAGGTCCTTCGATTCCATCTGATGGAATATAGAGGACGATCAATTTCAACCACTGTCAAGGTTATATTTGGCATAAGCGAATGACATTTTAGTTGAAAGAAGGTAGAAAGTTGTGCATGATCTCCTATCTCAATCTGTCCTATTACTAGGGGTGCCATATGCATGATAAGACTATGAGATACAAATATATAATCTATCATTGAATGCATCGTTCCTCTTGCCCATGTATTTCCTAGATTCATGTCATTTCTAACCATTAAATCCATATCCCACTCCGTGAGGAGTTCTCTAAATTTAACTCCTCTACTATGAGAAAGAGTGGACGATTTAAGTTTATGGGTTTCAGTCAAATCTCTTTAGTCACAATTAAAGTCACCGCCTATAATGATTTCACAAGTCTGGTATCTACCAGATATATATAATAAGCATGCATCTAATTCATCCAACATCTCGTCGACTGACAAGGCAGCTTGATTCCAGTATAGGGAAATTATCATGAGTGAGGAATATCTAAATGAGGGTATTGTAAGATGAATCCCCAGTATACTGGCAGATTCCCAAGCTAATTCCGCTTCAGCCTGCAAGGATATCTTAACTCCAACCAACAGACCCCCAGATGGACGTCCTAGCAGAGATCTCCTTGACAGGTGAGGTGAAAGTTAAGTACCCAGGAATCACGAATGGCTCAGTTTTCATCGTTTCTTGTACCATTATTATTGTTGGTTGGACTACATAGGTCAAAGCGGAGTATCACTTCATTAAGTTTACATGTCCGCAAGAATTCCAAGATATAATTTGCATACTCATATCATTGCATGGCTATTTAGCAGGGATAGGTAATTTTGGACATAGGATTTCCGAAAGCATAGGTTCCAACCATGGTAGTCCTTTTGTGTTGGCTACAAATTTCAATATTTCCAACATTCCTCCATCCAGCCCTGCTTCAGATTGCGTACAAGGCCTACCTGCTTCTTCAATCTTTTCAATACCCTTGCCCGGTGTTTCTAGAAATATTAAAGCCTCCGACTCACAGTCAAACGTAAACAGCGTCAAACCCTCCTTTGTTATTTCCTCGCGATTAAGCCAGATAAATTTCATTATAGCCTCAGAGGTAAGATAACAAATAGCCCTGTGATTATTTACACTTGCCAAAGAAACCCTTGTAATATATTCAGATTTGATTATTCTCAATTGAGGTATTTTTGAGAATACGGAGAATGTATAGGATCGATTCATGCGATTATCCGCCAATATCCTTTCATCCCACTCAAATCCAATAATGTACTGTGTTTCCAATTCACTTTGTTGTGGCCCAGTGGGAGGTGTGTTTTTTCCTGTATTTATTAATGTTACAGCCAATGGGGATGCCCTAGTAACCACACAGGGATTTGACTCAAGTGAAAATGTGCTCTTGCTATCGGATAAATCGTATTCCTTATTTCAGTTATTCATGTTAGTTTGATTCTCGGATAAGGACCTTCTTAATGGAGGACCATGAATAGATAAATGGCTCGGTGCAAAAAGGGTACCCACATTATTTACTTCATTTATTGATAAATTCCCAGGCTGGGTCCTCAGAAGTGCCTCAACCATTTCCGCTTTTTTGCCTTGGCCATTTACCATCACTACATTTTTCTTTTTTTCCAATAAACAATTTTCAAGCCTTATTGAATCATCACATATTACATTCATTTTATTACTATTTCTATTTCCTACTTCTAATTGTATTTCATTACTCAGTATGCATACATTATTTGCATGTGTTAGATTATTAGGGACATTAGTACATATCTCGCTGTAGGATTTCCTCATAGGTATTTTTAGGGGGACGCTGATTCCTCCGTCCTGATGATTTATTTGACTTTTCGACGTACAGCATCTGCCTACTATAGGGAAATATTCACTTAAGGTGGCTTTTGCCGAGTTTTGAATAATGAGATCTGTGTTAGACTTTACATTTTCCTTTTCCTGGGTTGAGTGGTCTTTTGGAATAATCTTGGTTGTTTTTTGATGTAACACAGTTTTGGAAGTTGAGGTTTTCTGAGAGTTTAATTTTTCCAATTGTGTGGTACTAGTTTTTATCATTCCCGTATTGGTGTGCACGTCTTCCTTCAATAGCGAAGAGGTGCCAAGGCCTCCACCTCCTTTTTCCACTCTTGCATCAGTTGCAGATGTGAGGGCGTACTGACTCTCTTTGGACAACTGGTCCAAGTCAATGTGCTCCCCATCTGCAATTTCTAGGATAGAAGTTGATTTTATGACCTTCGCCTCCCTCCTTCTTTTCGCAAGTCTTTTCACAGCACGCATATGCATCCTTTTAGTCCGGCGAGACATAAAGGTTGGGGTTACTTCGGTGTGAATATTTTCAATCTCTGCCTTTTTTTGTTTTTCAATTTCATCCAACAAGACAGAAGGGCTATCTGGCAGATCTAAAATAGAACTTTGGCAATAGGACTACGGAGCATATCAAAAGGCTGTGCTTTATTAAAGAGTTGTGAAACTATTGTATCGTTTAATGCAATTATCGATGCTTTAATCTCACTCAGATCATTCTCACAATTGCACTTCAGCGGCTCGGATGATACCCCATGTGATTGTCTAGAATTGTTATATTCTAGGTGAGCAGGTAGCGAACATTGCATACTTTTCTCATGACACTCATTTGTAGCCTCTCTTGATCTTTGGCCACCTATTTCATATTGCAAAGATCTCAGGGTATCAATTGCGGTTATAAAGCCCTCAATTTTATCCATCTTGGAACAGAGATAATGCATAATTGCCTTTAATTCCTTTAATTCCAAGTGGGTAAGTTCGTGGCCCTTGTCGAGAAGATCTAATATTTTTGTGATCACTGGAAGGGGGCTAGGAGATTGATGTTCAACACTACCTCTATCAGATATGTTACCCTCAGGATCATCATTTATGAACCTTCTTTGATCTTTGATTTGCTCAGGAGAGTACAATAAAGCATGCAAAATCCCTTCAGAGCCTCCTTCGCCTGTTATTTCATTGTGAGTTTTCATGATGTCCTTTCTGCAAGTTGGTTTAAAAATCTCCTTGTTAGATGATCTATGAACAAGTGGGGTCATCATATCAATGGATAGACTAACCTGTTCATCTAATTCAGCCATTTTCCTCATAGTTATCCTAAACGGGTCTTCATTAAAAGTGCAAGGTAGCAGTGGGGTTATGCAACTCCCCAAACTCACCCTGGCATCATTATTTACTTCCTCTTTTATGGAATTGTACAAAGTGGCAGTTGGGTCGGCATGAATCTGAGCAAAATAAGTAGTGTGTGTTGGAGTATCAGTATGATTCAAATTATCGTCATTAGCTACCTCAGCTAGAGTGTTATCATCAAATAGCTCATTATCAAAAGTACTCCTTTTGTGACCTAAGGAGTCATTATTAGTTTCAGTACAAGCTTTCAATATTGCCTCAGTGCACCGCCCGCTACGCAATCCATTAGCCATAGTTAAAATGCAAGATATAGCACTTGTGCAATGTATTAATGAAGCAACAGAGTTCTCAGCCTGCTAGATAAATGTCAGGATAAAACAATAGTGGATAGAGACTAATCTAGCTTTACACCCAAAATCTGATAAAATACGAATTAGCACAGTGTAAGGTGACACGCACCTAGCACTTTATAATAAATTGTCAGCAATTTATTAGTATGGAGCCTCACACTTGCTCACCAGCGCATATAATAAAATCATAGGATCTTCGTGTTCTAGCAGTATATAATTGGGTTAACTACTTTCAGCACGAACCTGAGCGTTAACACTGTTAAAAATAGAGCCTCAGGGATCAAAGTGACTAATCACTGCAGTCTCCCTTCTGAATGTGCCGCCAAACAGCCGCACAACAGCCAGTGGGCTTTTCACCGTCGGGCTTAACGCCGCAAGGGTGGGTTGAGCGCAGTTTCCAACACGCTGCCAGTCACGTGATCACACACGTGGTCCGACTGACTCCGCCTCCTCCAGGAAGCGGTATGGGACAGGCAAGAGCAGCGCTCGCAGTGCCTGGATGATGGCAGCTAAAAACAAGGTCAGACACAGTAGTTCACTGCTCACATGCTCTTTGATTCCGAAATGAAGCGCCGCTCAGGCGGCTCGAGCGCAGTTTTCAACACGCTGCCAGTCACGTAATCACACACGTGGTCCGACTGACTCCGCCTCCTCCAGGAAGCGGTATGGGACAGGCAAGAGCAGCGCTCGCAGTGCCTGGATGATGGCAGCTAAAAACAAGGTCAGACACAGTAGTTCACTGCTCACACGCTCTTTGATTCCGAAATGAAGCACCGCTCAGGCGGCTCGAGCGCAGTTTTCAACACGCTGCCAGTCACGTGATCACACACGTGGTGCGACTGACTCCGCCTCCTCCAGGAAGCGGTATGGGACAGGCAAGAGCAGCGCTCGCAGTGCCTGGATGATGGCAGCTAAAAACATGGTCAGACACAGTAGTTCACTGCTCACATGCTCTTTGATTCCGAAATGAAGCGCCGCTCAGGCGGCTCGAGCGCAGTTTTCAACACGCTGCCAGTCACGTAATCACACACGTGGTCCGACTGACTCCGCCTCCTCCAGGAAGCGGTATGGGACAGGCAAGAGCAGCGCTCACAGTGCCTGGATGATGGCAGCTAAAAACAAGGTCAGACACAGTAGTTCACTGCTCACACGCTCTTTGATTCCGAAATGAAGCACCGCTCAGGCGGCTCGAGCGCAGTTTTCAACATGCTGCCAGTCACGTGATCACACACGTGGTCCGACTGACTCCGCCTCCTCCAGGAAGCGGTATGGGACAGGCAAGAGCAGCGCTCGCAGTGCCTGGATGATGGCAGCTAAAAATAAAGTCAGACACAGTAGTTCACTGCTCACACGCTCTTTGATTCCGAAATGAAGCGCCGCTCAGGCGGCTAGAGCGCAGTTTTCAACACGCTGCCAGTCACGTGATCACACACGTGGTCCGACTGACTCCGCCTCCTCCAGGAAGCGGTATGGGACAGGTTACCAAAGGAAAAAATGGAAAATGGTGGAATGAATTTTAGATGGGCTGTGGGGCACCCCAAAGGGATGGGGAATTTTCTAATGGGACGTGGTGGTGACCCCGTCTCCCCCACTCGCAATGGAGTTGGTGCCATGTCATGCAGCGCTCCCTGGGACAAGATATCTTCTCCTAGGAAGAGACGCCTGAGCCCAGGGAGGAGTGCAAGACACCCCCTCCCTTATCTGCCCCTGGGGAGGGCTACATGAGATGCGCCGCCACTCCAATTGGGGTGGGGGTGGAGAGGTGCACCCCCTTCACATTAGAAAATTCCCCAGCGGTGTAGGGTGCCCCTCAGCCCCGCTAAAGGGCAGGCTGCATGTTGAATTATTTTATTCGTTTACCAAACTTGCCTTGGCGCAGGGGCACATTGGTGTGCCAATCTGGCCCCGGGGTGCCCAAACCTTACTGCCCCACCCACTGGGGGGCCTGTCCCACAATTTTTGGGGGCCCTCTCACCCCCACCCAAATGGAGGGGGGCATACCTTACGCAGCCGTTTGTAGGAGGCCCAGGGAGTCCTGCATGAGGTGCCCCTGCCACCTATTTGGGGTCAGGGGGAGAGGGCCCCAAAAAATTATGGGACAGGCCCCCAGTGGGTGGGGCAGTAAGGTTTGGGCACCCAGGGGCCAGATTGGCACACCAATGTGCCCCTCTGCACCAAGGGGAGTTGGGTTACCAACGGATAAATGGTAAAATGATGGAAATGGGAAATGTGGGGCACCCCAAAGGAACAGGGAATTTTCTAATGGGATGGGGCGTTGACCCCGTACCCCCACCCCAATGGAGTGGGTGCCCTGTCATGCAGCCCTCCCTGAGACCAGATATCTGCTCCTAGGAAGGGACGCCTGAGGCCAGGGAGGAGTGCAGGACAACACCCCCCCCCCCTTATCTGCCCCCAGGTAGGGCTACATTTACTATGCGTGTTAAAATGAATCTCAATTGTAAATTGTCCCCCTCAATAAATACCCACAGAGGGTTAAAGCAAGGCTGTGCCTTTGCTTCTTTTTATTTCATTTCTTCATTTTAGATTTAAGTCCGGTGTTATTAAGTTGTGTAGGAGATCCCCCATGCATAGGGTCACAAAAAATCTCATATCTGCTTTACGCAGATGACTTAGTTCTTTTGTCCCAAACTCCCATGGGCCTTCAGAACATGTTAAACCAATTGGGAGACTATGCTCTAGCAAACAACTTGATTATTAACACTGCTAAATCTCAAATATTGGTGTGCAATAACAACTATTCTAGAAATGATCATTCCACATGGTCACTTCAACATTGCGTACTCTCAGCAACCCTTCAATATAAGTACTTAGGGGTTCTGATTCAACATAAGAAAACACTAAGTATACTGACTTGCGAAGTTAAAACTAAATTGCGATCATTGATATCGCAGTGTAGAATTCTGATGAGGAAGTTCGGGAAGTTTTCAGTGAAGCACATTGTGTCATTTTATAAATCGAAAGTAATACCAATCCCAGTTGAAGCTGCTGCCCTGCAAAATTGCAAATTTTGGACAGCGTGGAAGCAAAATATTGGAAATCAGTACTACAGTTACCATCAAGTACACCAATGGCTCTAGTGCGTTTTGAATTGGGAATGGTTTCCTAATTCTCGTTTGTAAACTGGAAAAAGTGTGCCTTTTTGAGGAAGTGCATAGATGGGCTAGGAAAACCTTCATTTTTGAATGTTTTAGCCCTGAATTTGCTCAAAATCTGAGAATACTTTTCCTAGTAAATGGCGCAATCACAACTTAAATATGACACCCGATGCTTCTGTGTCAATTGACCTACTGCTAAGTAATCCTGACCGTGCAAAAACAAAATGTTTTTCAACATGAGTGGGCCAGAAATATGATGATGTGTTCGAAACTTAAAGATTATAATGTTATTTTGTTTGGAACAAAAAAATATGGAGTAATGTCTAATTATATGTTGAAAGGTCCCTCCCAGTCCTTCCGTCAAAAGTTTCTGAGATTCAGATTGAATCAATACGAAACAAAGGACATCCTACATAGAAGGCAATTAATTGCTGAAGAACAGAATTACTGCTGGTTTTGTTTGAATATTGGTCAAAGAGAAACACTGCAACATCTCATCGTGGAATGTTTGGCATTGAGTAACATAAGAGAAAAATGTTTTGGAAGAAAACTAATTGTGCAAAATTATTTAACCCAGGAACAAATATGGTATTTATTATTTTCGAATCCAAGAATTTCAATACAGATATAGATTTCTAGACTTTGTATTACCATACACTGGTTGTTTAAGTGAACACATTTCTGAATGAATTAAGTCACTTATGTTGAGTTAGGCAAATGTCAAATGTCAATTTTATAGTACTAATTTTAATATGTATCTTTGATTATTTTTAACTATTTTTTATAAAAGCATTATTTGAAAAGTTGATTCAACAACTGTAAAAAAATGAATGTGAGGACTTGCCACCGTACTCGGCCAAGCCACACCCAGACAGTGCAAGTTCTAAGACACAGACAGGAGGGAACGGTACACGAGGACCGGAGGGGCTGGGGGCAAACAGCGACAGCGACATTACAGGGGACTAGAGGGTGCTGGGTAAGCTGTGACAACACAGGGAACTGGTGGGGGTAGCGGCACACAGGGACATCATCGGGATTAGAAGGAGCTGGGCATGCAGCAACAGCATAGGGACCAGAGGGGTACACAGCAACATCACGGGGAACTAGAGGGCAAGGGGTACACAGCGACAACACAGGGGACCAGAGGTGGCTGGGCATACAGCAACAGCACCGGGGATCAGAGGGGTACATAGCGACAACCCAGGAGCCAGAGGGCAGGGGGTACACAGCGACAACATGAGGGACCAAATGGGCTGGGGGCACACAGCGACAGCAAAGGGCACGTGAGGGGTACACAGCGACATCGCAGGGAATTAGAGGGCAGGGGCGACACAGCGACATAACAGGGGACCAATGGGCACAGAGCAACATCACAGGGACTTGAGGGGGTACTCAGCGACAACACAGGGTCCAAACGGGCTGGGGGCACACAGCGACAGCACGGCAGACCAGAGGGTACACAGCAACATCACAGGAATCAGAGGGTAGGGGGTACACAGCGACAACACGGGGGACCAATGGGCACAGAGCGATATCATGGGGCCTAGGGGTTGCAGGAAATGCAGCGACAGCACGGGTAACCAGAGGGTTAGACAGCGATTACACAGGGAGCTAGAGGGCAGGGGCTACACAGTGACAACATGGGAAACAAAGCGGCTGGGGGGCACACAGGGCACACAGTGATATCACAGGGAACAGAGGGGGTGGATATACAGTGACAGTAGGGGAAACCAGAGGGGTACACAGTGACAATATGGGGGACCAAAAAGGGGCTGGGCCACACAGCAATATCATGGGGGACCAGAGGGGGCTTGGGTGCACACAGTGATAACACAAGGGACCAGAGAGGCAGGGGCATATAGCGACATCACAGGAAACTTGAGGGGGATGGGGCACCCAGCGACAACGCAGTGAAGCAGTGGGGCTGGGGGGTACATAGCGACATCTCTAAATATGTGAGCGTATTCATTGATGACAATGTTGGGAGTTTCATTGAGCATTAGTCATCAGGTTGCAAGGGTTTCAATCGCTTCAGAAGGTTGTGTTTGGTATTATGGAAAGAGCCACATTTTTAGAGCTTTGCAGAATGTCATATAGTCTTGGGTGTGTCGAATATTTAGGGGAAGTGAGTTCCACAGAGTCGGGCCAAGGTTGAGAAGGATGATCTTGGGATCCTGACAGAGTTAGAGGTTGGAATCACTGAGAGGAGGGCAGTGCTTGATCTTAGGATGCGGGATGAGAGGTATGGTTTTATCTTTTCTTGCAGGTATAATGGGCCGGTCTTCTGCACTGCACGGTGAGTGATGCAAAGGGTCTTGAAAGTGACCCTTTGTCCGACTGGGAGCCAGTGGAAGGTTTGCAGAGCTGGAGAGATGTGGTCTCTCGGACCCAGGGCAAGGAGCAGTTTAGCAGCAGCGTTTTGTGCTCTTTGGAGTTTGTTAAGATGGTATGCCGGTGCTCCTAGGTATAGGGAGTTCGCATAGTCCAGTCTCGCCATCATAATAGACATAACTGCGGCAATTCTGCTCGGGAAGGAGAGGTAGGGAAAGATGTGTCTGAGAAGTTTGAGATGGTAGTGATAACATTTTGAGACATTGTTGATCTGACGGGAGAGGGTTAGGCCAGAGTCCATGGTGCAGCCAAGGTTTTTCACTGTGTTGGAGGGGGGAGGGACTGGGCCCAGGGACGGGGGCCATGGGAGTTATTGGGGTAGAAGGGCTGTGTTGCAGCACACCATGATTTTGGTTTTAGTGGGGTTTACGAGGAGGCGGTTTAATGTCATCCATCGTTCAATATCTCGAAGACAGACTTCGAGGTCGGGCTGTGGGTTGGTGCCCGAATTGGGAATTCTTTAGATGATTTAGGTATCATTAGCGTAGTTGTAGCATGAGATGTTGTGCATGCGGATGATTCCAGGAAGGGTGATCATATAGAGGTGGAACAGGAGAGCAGGTAGGCATGCGCCTTGCGGTACTCCAGTGTTAACCGAGCAAGCGCCAGAGACAAATGGGGAGAAGAGGGTTATTTGTTTCCTGTTGCTGAGGAAGAAGGAAATCCACTTTGTGGCAGTGCCATGGATTCCAAGGAAGTGGATGCAGTCAAGGACGATTGAGTGGTTAACCATGTCAAAAGCTGCAGAGAGATCGAGGAAAATTAGTGTGGTGCATCCTTCAGAGTCTGCAGTGATCTTAAGATCATCGCAGATCGAGGTCAGAGTGGTTTCAGTTCCATGTCGTGGTCAGAAGACTGATTGTGCGGGGTCGAGGAGTTTGTTAGATTGTACAAAGGCATTGAGCTGGGAGTATGCTGTTTGGTCGATGACTTTTGCAAGGAATCTGGTATTCAAGATGGCTCTGTAGTTTACGGGGTCAATGGGGTCGAGGGATGGCTTTTTAAGAAGAGGCTTGACATACACACCATTTTGAAGGCATCAGAGAAGATGCCAGAGGTGAGGGAGTAATTTAGTAAGGCTCTTGCATGTTCTCATGCGCAGAGACGAGAATATTTCTTTTAGGACAGAAGTAGGGCAGGGGTCGAGGGGGGACCCAGAAGGTTTGCTGGCAGATAGTAGGTCAAGAAACTCATCTCTGGAGATTGGTTTGAAGGAGTCGAAGGTGGGGGAAATGGAGGTTAGGCCAATGGGGTGGTGTGGTTTTTGGATTGGCTGGATGTGGGTGGAGAAGGAGGGACAGTTTGTTGTTAAGGGTTGTCGTCCTGTTCAGAGTGGTGGTGTAGAAATGTATGGAGAGGGAGTCGCAGAGTGATTGAGATGGGGTGGATTGGGTAGTGGTGCAAGTAGGCTTGACAAATTGTGATATAATTCTGTGGAGTTCTTTGCTGCGGTTGCCAGAGTATAGAATTTGTTTGTTGTAATAGGCTTTTTTGGCCTTTCAGATTTCAGCTTTGTAGTTACGATGGAGCAAGGCGAACATGGATCTGCTGAGATCAGGTTTAGATGCTCGCCATTTGTGTTCTAGAGAGTTATTTTGTTTTTTGGCGTTCCACATGTGGGATGTGAACCATTTGGGGAATGGTCCATTGTGTGAGGAAGTGGAGGGTGGGGGGGTGAGAGGAATTAGTCAGTCATTGAACCAAGAGTCAAAGAAGCCGATGGTTAAGGCTCATGTCTAAAGGGGTGTTGTAGGGGATCTAAGAATTAGGACTTCAGCAAGGTCAGGAAGGATCTTTACTTTGTTCCAGCATTTCAGGTCGTTGAGGGAGGCCAGTGGGGCTGTCGGTGGAGGGGTAGGGTGAGGATGGAGAAGGGGATTACAATGTGGGCGGTCCAGATGAGTGGTTTGGGGTGGGATATATAAATCAGTTCTTGGGAGCTGAAAATTGCATCAAGGGTGTGCCCCCTTGAGTGGGTTGGACCAGTCGTATGAAGGGAGAGGTTGCACGCATCAAGACTGTCGACCAGTGGATGGGTCATGGGGTTGGTGGGAATGTCCAACCAGATATTGAAATCCCCAAGGAGTGTGAGAGAGGGGTGATTTACTTGAATGGTGGCTATTGAATAACAGAGGTTGTTGGTGTAATGTCTATCATAACCAGGGGGTCTCTAGATGAGTAGGAAGCTGTGGGAGAAAGTCGGAGGGAGTGAGAGTTTAACTAAAAGGGATTCACATAAGGGAATGCATGTCTGAGATCCGATGAGTGAGATGGAGAAATGAGAATTGAAGAAGACTGCCACTATGCCTCCTCAGGAGGGTCTATTGTGGGGGATGAGCGAGTAGTGATGGGGGAAGGCTTCCTGTGTAACAGCGGCAAAGTTGTTGTAGAACCAGGTTTCGGTGATAAAGATGAGGTTGGGCTTGTCTGAGGACAAGAGGTTGAAGATGCTGTGTCTGTTTCTTGATAGGCAGCAGTCATTAAAAAGGATGCAGTTGACTTTGTGAGGGGATGTGGTTTTGGTGAAGGTCATCGGAGTGGGAACATTAGGAGCTTGGGAGATTGTAGGGGAGGAAGGTGAGGGTCACTGAGGCAGGATGAGACGGTTTAGCGAGGGGCAGAGTGCAGTGTATTTTGAGTGATGGGAAATGGGTTTATTTTGGGGGAGGCTAGTAAGAGTAGGCAGCACAGGAGGATATGTGAGTGGTGTAGGTAGAGTCTTGGGGAGACGGGCAAGTGGAGAGATGGTCAGTGGGTGTGATGGGATTTAGGCGGCTTGGAATTGGGGTGGGTCTGGAAGGAGTCGGGGGTACTGATGTGTAGTGCGAGAAGTCAGGAGAGAGGGGGTGGAAGCAGACCAAGGGCAGCAGGAAGTGTGGGGGGTAGGAGAGGGAGAGTATGGGAGGACCGGTTGAGGTAGAAGTGGTGAGGAGTAGAGGGTCGTGGTGGAGGAGGACCAGTCTAATTTTCTGCATTTCGTGGCTTTGGGTGCAATAGGGGTGTGAGAGAGGGAGGGTGGGTCAGAGAGGTAGGGAGATGAAGCTACCATTGTTGCGAGGGCAAGATATGCTACTTTCAGCGAGGGGAAGGGATAAGAATGGGTTGGTTTGTTGGCAGGGTTGAGAAGCGGTTAAGAGGGAGGCGGCGGATGAGGGGGGTTTGCGAGAGTCAGGTGAGCTCTCCAAAGGGTTAAGGGGGAGGGACTGGGGGTAAGGGGGAGCGGAAGGGAGGGATGTCCTTGGAAGGTGCAAGGAAGGAGTGGAGGAAAAGGTGGATTTGCGCTGTTTGGAGCGCCAGAGGGCTCCCCTGGCTTGGGAGTTCGATAGAGGGCTTGGTGTCTTGGCGTGGGGTGTCAGGGAGTTCTCAATAGGTGTAAGAGGAAGGGTGTAAGACGATGGGTTAGGGTGTGATGGGGTGGAGGATAGGCTTCTGAGGAGGGTGGTGATTGGCACGCCAGTATGCACCTGTGATTTTAGAGTTGGATGCCGGTTGCTGTTAGGAGAGTGGACGAGCAGCGGCAGGGTGTAATGAAGTGCAAGGGGAGGTGTCTCTGGTTGTGCTCAGGGAGGGATAGAGGGGGTCATAAAAGTGGGTGTTAGAGTGCGGTCTAGGTGCTGTGAGGCATGAGGAATGGGGGACGGAAGGCCGGGGATCGGAACGGATGGGCGAGGGGGATTCATGTGGGCTGGGGTATCCATCAGGTGTTGGGTAGCTAGGAATTGGAAACTAGTAGTTGTAGATGTGGTGCCCTGGATGTACAACCCGTGACTAGGATCTGGACACCATGGCAGTGGGAGAGGGATAAAAGTTTTAAGTTAGGGACGTACAACCCGTGACTAGGATCTGGACACCATGGCAGTGGGAGAGGGGTAAAAGTTTGTGTTAGGGTGGAGATCTAGATGAGGAAGCAGCACCTAGAACTTAAGCAAGTATATTACAGTACTATCTCAGACGGCACTTGTAGTAGTAGGGGGAACGAGTGAATGCAATTTAATTCTGTAGCGTAGGTAAATAAATCATAGTGCTACCTCAGGGGTGTTTACAGGATCAGAAACAGAGTAAATGAAGCAGGCTAAACCCAAACAATTCTCTTTTTTTGGGGCTGGGAGAATACAACACATTAATATCTAAGGATATAAGGTCCACTATCTAGATGTGAAACAGGCAAGCAGAGTGATTTCTCAGTGATTGAGACCGGCAGAATATAACATGGCAGAATCTTGGTGCACTAATTAGATGCGAAAAACAGGCTAACAGGAACAATTTTTAAGTGTATGCGACAGGCAGAAAACAACACAGAAATCTCATTCACTATCTAGAAGCGAGACAGGTTACCAGGAACAATTATTAAGAGTGTGTGACCGGTAGAAAACAACACAGTAATCTCTTGGGCACTCTTTCTAGATTTGAGACAGGCTAGCAGGAACAATTCTGAGTGTGTGGGTCAGGCAGAATAAACACAGCAATATCTTAGATGCACTGGCTAGATGCAAAACAGGCTAACAGGAACAATTTCTAAGTGTGTGAGCTTGACAGAACACAACACAGTGGCATTCACAGTATTTTAGGTGCACTATCTAGAAGTGAAACAGGCTAGCAGGAACAATTCTGAGTGGTGGGACAGGCAGAATAAACATAGCAATATCTTAGGTGAAATATCTAGATGCAAAACAGGCTAACAGGAACAATTTCTAAGTGTGTTAGACTGGCAGAATACAACACATTGCACTAGATGAACTGTTTAGATGCAAAACAGGCTAACAGGAACAATTTCTAAGTGTGTGAGACTGGCAGAATACAACACAGTGCACTAGGTGCGCTATCTAGATGTGAAACAGGCTAACAGGAAACATTTCTAAGTGTGTGAGACTGGCAGAATATAACACAGTGACATGCACAGTATCTTGGGTGCACTATCTAGAATTGAAGCAGACTAGCAGGATCAATTCTGAGTGTGTGAGACAGGTAGAATAGACACAGCAATACCTAAGGTGCTCTATCTAGATGTGAAACAGGCTAACAGGAACCGTTTCCAAGTGTTTCAGTCTGGCAGAATACAACACAGTAACACACGCAGTATTTTAGGTGCACTATATAGAAGGGGTTACCTTCTAGATGTGACACAGTAATATCTCAGCCAGATTCAACAGATTAAGCACAGTAATTTCACAGTCAGAATAAGACACAGTGAAATCTTAGGCAGAGAGGAAACAGCAGTTTCTCAGGAGGTTGCCTTGTAGATGTGAATATGGCCAATGATGCAATATCTAGGTGTCTGGAGCAGGTAGATAGAGGCACATTATTATCACAGGGAAGATGGAACACAGTAATAACTCTCGGTGTTTTTACAGGCGGATCAGTGCAAGTCAGCTTGCTAATTAGTTACAGTACTGTCACAGAAGGTACTTCTAGGTGTGAATCAGCGCAGCAAAACAGGGTTTGCTAGAAGTCAGTCTGTACAGTGTCACGAGTAATTGCTCTACCCCGGATTCAAAAACACCTACTTTGTCGGTCGATTCTGGTTGACCGCTGCCCATTGGCTTCCCCTGCTGACACCTGCAGACACTTTCTGGAGTCGCACATTGTCTTGGGCCCTTCACCACAGGGGCTTTACGAGCAGAAGGCTGCCCTGGGAGGTCAGTTGTGACCTGGGTGGAGAGCCAATCACGGGCGGTGGGTTTTCTGGGAGGCAGGGGGTGGAGGGGAACCAGGAAGGGATGCGTGGAGGAGAAGGGAGGAAGATGCAGGCACAGGGGTGGCCTAGCGGCCGGAGGAAAATAAAATGTGCTAATGTAGAGTCCAATGGAGCAGCAATGAAGCATGACAGTCATCTTCTTTCATTTTGCACAAAGAAGCGAGCAAGGGCTAGCACGGGTCACTAGACCCAAGCAACCCTGTGAATTCCACCAATCACGGTTGGTGGGCAGGCTGGTAGGTGGAGGGGAACCAGGAAGGAATGCCCAGAGGGGAATGGAGGAAGATGCAGGCACAGGGTGTCGTAGGGGCCAGAGGAAAATAACATTTGCAAATTTAGAGGCCAATGGAGCAGCAATTAAGCACAACACTGACCTTCTTTCGTTTTTGCGCAATGAAGCGAGTGAGGGCTATCACGGGTCGCTAGACCCAATCAACACTATGAATTCCACCAATCACGAGTGGTGGGAGGGATGGGAGGTGGAGGGGAAGAGTTTGCTCTGCTCATGGGTACAGCGCCGTCTCTTCCTTTCGCAGTCTTGGCTGGTGACCTAACTTCCTGCGTCCTTCTTGTTTCAGTGACATCACTTCCTGTGGCCATCTTGAGTTGGCCCAATCTCCAGATAAAGGCCAAACGATACTCATCTGGGAACACCAATCAGGAAGAAATCTCCTCATTACAGCAACACCAGGGAAACAATCAGAGAACCAACCACTGATTGACTAGGCGATCAGCTGATGAGACATGTGACATCACATCTCAACTCTCTACGATCATACAGCCCAAGGTGTCCCATTAAAGACCAGCCATTGCCAAGTCTCTTTGCCTCTCGCCTATTAACCTTTGCTTTTGCCATCCTCCCTTCTGCACCTTTGAGTACACATGGCTTGCTTACTGTGTTGTCTCTCCACAGTGCAGAACTCACCTATAATGCATTCTCTCCTGCTGCTGCTCCTCCTACTCACCTATTCTTTCACTTTTGTCAATCATGCTAAAATGACCTCCTTTCCTATCCCTATCATTCATTCTGCTCCTTTGACTGGCAGAGGTGGAAGCGTTGGACGCCTAATCTCTTCCCACCTCAATGTCTCAGAAGACTCCAATGCCACATCCTCTCCTAGATCTTTTGAATTCAACATCTCTGCTATAGCTCTACCTTACTCAGTCCGCATAATATCTATCTATCGCCCTCCTGGTCTCACCTGACCTTTCTTTGATGAACTTGGGCAGCTCCTGGATTCTCTTTTTGCTAAATATGACCTCATTCTCTTAGGTGAGTTTAACCTTCCATCTTCAACCACTTCTCAGACATCTGAACTTGAGGCTTTTCTTAATGCCCACACTCTCCACTCTATCCCTAACTTACCAACCCACGATGGGGTTAATACGTTGGATCTCTTTTACATCTCCACCTCTCTCTTAGCCACCTAATTATACTGTCACAACATCCCTATCTGATCACTCCATTGTTTCCACCCTCTGACCATTCCTCACAACTTGCGTCTCCTACTTACAAAAGAAAATATTGTAAACCTTCTGACATTCCTCCCTTTCTCTCTGACCATTCTCACACCTTCTCTACTTTCATCTCCAAAACTGCAATGGTAGCTCGATGGATGTCTGACTATGCAAAACAGGGCCAGATTAAAATGTCTTTTTCTGCTCCAGAAATCTATCCATTGTAAGGCAACACTGTATCTATCCACCTCTATTCAACTGTAAAATCCTTCTTGTAATCTCTGCTCTGCCTCCTCGACTACCCTTGTGGCAATTTGATGTAATTCTCTTCTCCCAGACTTTCAAGGAACACTCCACTTTGATTGTTTCAAAATGAAAGTAAAAACTTCTTCCCTCACCTGCATATTTTCCTCCTAAACTACCTTTCATTCTCCTTCTATCTATCATTTTACACTCGCTTCTAAACTGCATCTGTATCTCACTTTATTTGCCTCCGCACTAGCACTTCATCCATCAAGGTCACATCCCTAACACAATTGGTTGTACCGCCTACCTGCACTTAAAAATGTCTAATCTTGGTTGTCCTTATTCTATGAATGTCCACTCATGTATTGTCCCTGGTGATTGTTCCATTTACTCACCTCCACAACCTGGTCCGAATGTCACTCGAGCTCACACCATTGTAAGATGTTGCTTCCCATCTAATTCCTACATCTTGTATGTTATTTTGTGATATTGTTATTATTATTATTATTATTATTATTATTATTATATACATTCAGTGCAGACCTAGCTTCGGGAAGAAACAGAGAGCATTCCAATCATGGAAGACAGACATAGTGAGGGAAGCAGAGAAAAAAGCAGCGGGCGGGCAATTGGCAGCAAGGGATCTAAACGCAACCAGTGGGGGAGACAGTAGGGAACAGATCACTGGGTCTAAGGTAGGATGGTGAATGCAGATTGTAGACCTAGGTGTTAAAGAGGAGCCATTCCTTGAAGAGTAGGGTCTTGAGCTCTTTCCTGAACTGTAAAAGTGATGGGCCAAGTCTCTTGTTGACAGGGGACGAGGATCCAAAGTCTTGGAGCGTAGACAGAGAAGGCCTGTCTCCTGGTTCTTTCCTTTCTGCACCGTTGTAATTCAAGTCTGTACATTTCCTTACTTCTGGTGAATCGCAGGCCTCCGGAGATGCTGAGTATGTCAGTGAAGTAGCTTTGGGACAACAGGATGATGCAACAGGATTTGAAGATGATACAGGCTTGCAGTGGGAGCCACTGCAGTTCGATGAGGGTATTGGTTATGTCAAATTTGAAGAGTCTTTTAATGAGTCTTGCTTCTTCATGCTGGACACATTTCAAGGGTGCAAGGATAGTCGCCGGAAGGCCTACCTAAAGGGCATTGTCACATCCAGGTGGGAGTGGACCAAGGCTTGGACAGCGGATATGATTGATTTTCTGGAGGAGAGAAAGTTGGAACCAGGCAGTTTGTGCCTTCCTTGCGATGTGCTTTTTGAATGTGAGATGTCTGATGATGTTGAACCCAAGGGACTTGGCACATGTGGCCAGATGGGGTGTGAATCCCTCAAGGTTTATAGCAGAGAGTAGGTTTGCATGTGTGGGTGTTCAGTGTTGTTGGTCAGAAGTAAGATATTTTGTCTCCGAGAGGTTGAGCTTCAGGTAAGCATTGCACATCCAGGACTGGATCAATGTGAGGCAGGCCTTGAGTCTTTTAATGTCTTTGATAGGGGATATCTTTTGGTAGATCTGCGTGTCATCTGCATATTGGTGAATGTATATGTTGTATGGAGTGAGGAGCGCTCAGAGGGGTTGCATGTAAAGGTTCAAGATCACAGAGGACAGGGTGGGAAGGCACAGGTGATGGGCAGTGTTAGTGATCCGGAAATAAATAAATACATAAGAGAAATGATAAAATAAATAAATACATAATTAGGTATTTTTTCCATCAATATCCTTTATGAAATAAACAGCAGAAATGAAAGATTTCCCCATCCTGGTTGCTGACACTATTTAGCCTCTATTCCAACAATTGTGCAGTGGTAAATTGCAAATAAGTTGATGTGGTCTTTCTCCTCTTTTAAAATGCAGTCCAACACAAGTGTATCCTTGCCCACCTGGAGACAGCTGCACCAAAAATCAACAGGGAGTCAACTGGTATCCTATTCTATTGGGATGATGAACTATTGATTTGAAAGACACCCCTGGTCCTTCGCAAAAATATTAACTTGCTACAAAAGCTTTGTGCAATGAAGAGTTTCATTAGTGATGACAGAAAAAACTAATTCTATGATTTGTCACATTAACAAGCAGCTTGTAATTGTTCCTACTCTAGATAGGATACTGATAGAATCTTTTCAGTCTGTGGTAAAAATGCAAGTTCAGCGTGGTTAAAAGGCACAAACTTATCAGCTGTGGAAATAGCCCAATAAAAAGGGAGGGCCTTCATTGATAGCCACACAGTTTCATGTATTAGACTAGAGAATGCCCCAAATAATTGTGTTTCAAGCAAATAACGTATAGACGATAAAGTTTGGGTTGGAGGTAAATATACTGGCATGATATTAGAACCAGGCACTGTTAGCAGGCCTCAGAGCATGCAGTTCACTAGAAACAAATTCACAAATTACATGTTCCCAGGCTCATATTGTAAGAAATGAATAGCCTTTGATGCTTTCAAGGTCAGGAAGCAAAGCTCATGCGTGCCAGGGAAAGGCAGTGAATGCACAATCATTTTATTTTTCGGCATGTTAGTTTAGGAAACTGGTCTACTGGCTGTTTAAAAATGTCCCATGGCAGGTTTCAAATTGCCCCTAGGCACATCTCAGCCTGGGAAGCGGTTTGAAGAGTTCCTAAGATCCAACATTAAAATGGTAACTTGCCAATGGTTCAAGGCTCTTGTAGTGTAATTATCGGTTGTATTCTCATGTGAAATGGATTGTGATGACCGGCGGCAGATGAATACAAATCCGCTGGTCATCTCAAATGTCTCGATGTTTTGGCACTTTGATGTGGGAATTGTGGATTGGACTGTGACGTCACAGAGGTGGTCGAGGGTGGTGTGGCAAGATTTGCAGGACCCAATTGTTAAGACGGATTTCTGAACTCTGTCCTGGTGGCGCAGAAGTTCAGAAGGCCAACATAATTACTTGGAACAGGGTAACCTCTGGACGAGCCAGACCAATCAAGGTAGCGATCGCGGCGGTCAAGACTAGGTCTCAAGAGGGGTGAGGGTGACTGAAAGCCCGCAATGAGCACACAAAGCAAGATCACTTACAAACTATTCCAAACAGTTGTTATATCAAAAATATATACACATTTATTTTAAGGCCTTTAAAATAATGACCGTAGCGAGAAAATCACAATATCACAATATTGAGCCAACACATACCATATCAACACAATATATATACAAATATGACAGTCGCAAGCGTTATATGCACGAAATGTGTAGTCCACCTGAAAGGGAAGGAAAACAGGCAGTGCGATAATGCTTTAGACTCAGTTCGCCTTCAGAGGCACCTAACTAGATGGAAGTCCGAGCCCTGCGAAGAGTGGAGCCTTGTGCTCAAAGTACCTGCACGCGCTGGTGCCAACGGGCAAAAGGAGAAGCTCTTCGGAGGAAGTCAGGCAGTTCGGGTTAGTGCACAACAGAAGAAGAACAGGTTCCACGACTCAAGCGCAGCCTCCACAGTGAGCAGAAGCAGAGCGCGAGTACGGACAAAAGGGTGCTGTTTTTACACAGCGGGGAAAAGCAATGGGCTACTGCAGGAGGGCGACCAGATCCTAGCTATACTACTCACCGGTCCCCGATGCAAGCAGACCCAGGCTTCTCCACGTTCGTTTCAGCAACTGGCAGGTTCAGAAGAGCCGGGAATGCCTTGTCGTCGTGTAGAGAAAACAGACGTCCCAATCGAAGAAACCTGCACAGTTTTGTCACCACCGCAGGGCAACGGAGCGGCCGTGTGTATCCGAGCCAAATGTACACTACTCACTTCAGACTTGGGAACGCCAAGTGTACGAAGCATGTGAGAGTGACCAGGACTCGAAATACAACACAACCTGGCGGCGGTTACAGAGCAGGACTCCTGTGTAAGCTGGTCAGTCAACTGGATGGCCCAGAGACGCTTCTGAAGGCTTACTGGCAGGAGATGATGAAGTCGCCGAGAATAGCTGTTCCTGCTATTCCAAAGGTCGAAGCACCAGTACAGGCCTTCTGGTTTGATCAAAGGAGGAAAGGGTTTCACAGGACGACAGCAGTGCAAAGGAGGAGTCCTTCAGCGGGTCACCAGCGATTCCTCAGTCCAGCCTCTTGGTTGCAGGATACTTAGCTCCTGTATTCCTTCGTTCGTGAGAACTCAGGAGATCGACTTGGTAGTGGTGTTCCCAGCCCCCTCTTATCCACGGTTCCCTTCGCGCCAAAACGGAGGGGAGCCAATGGGAGATCCGCTCATCAACACACACACCATACGTGGACCAATCACGGACCACGGTGGTCCCAGGCATTCACACTACCCTAGACTCTCTGGCACCCAGGATGTGTATTGGGACCAGACATCCCAGCCCACACCCTGGAGGCACACAAAAGACATGTAGAAGCCCGCGAAAGCAACCACGTTTCGCGGGAAAGTACATGCCCAAATAAGGAAGGCCCCGGGTCGCTCGACCTGGGGAAGGTGAAGGGAGCAAGACGGTCAGTGGACAGGACAAAGGAGCCTCGTGGTCTGGCCATTTTGGGAGCCAGGCCACCATTTTGGGTTCAGCGCGAAAAACGCGCTTAGAACGCCAAAAGGAGCTCAAAATATAAAGAAACCATTGCTGCCACCATTCCAGTCCCTGAATGACTTGCACCGATCAAATACAATCCTAAACGAGTATCTAGGGCCTGTAGAAGGCTAGAGACCCAAGAGAGCTGTAACTTAGCTTTAAGTGCCCTCTTGTGTCATGTTGCACTAAAGCTGCAACATGATAAAAGAAACTATGGGAAACAGCGTTCCCCGGTACTGACTGTCTTAAGGGCATGTCAGTTTCCCCGTAAGAAAGGAGCGAAAGCCCAGAGGAGTGCGGCAGAAGGCTGCACTTCTCTGGCAAAGTCAACAACAAGGTGAAAAACAACAGCAAAAAGTTTAGGGGTTGCCACATGGAAGGAAATTACCTACAATTACGAAATCTTTCCTAACACTCGCCCCTCCCAGACTATGGACAGGGGGAACTAATCCACCCCTGGATGAGTCTCTTGTCCAGGTCGGTTAAACATTCTGGACAACCCATCAGCATTGCTATGTTGGACACCTGGCCTATGCTCAATAGTGAAGTCGAAGCCTTGTAGACTTATGGACCACCTAAGCAACTTTGGATTCTCCCCCTTCATGTTCATTAGCCACTTTAACGGCTTATGGTCAGTTTGCACAGTGAAGTGGGTCCCATAGAGGTAGGGCCTCAGCCTCAGCTTCCTTAGGACCCACACGACAGAGAAACATTCTTTCTCTACCGTGGACCATCTGAACTCTCTGTCCTTAAGCTGGCGACTAATAAAACCGATAGGGTGTTCCTTACCCTTCTCATCTACTTGTGATAGTACAGCTCCTATCCCAGTGTCAGAGGCGTCCGTCTGCACGATAAAAGGTCTTTGATAATCAGGGGCCCTGAGGACAGGAGTCTTTTAAGCCATTGAAGGCCTTCTCACACTCGTCGGTCCAAGTTACCTTCTTGGGTTTCTTCGGAGTTGTGAGGGCAGTCAGAGGAGCAGCTATGGTGCCATAGTCTGCCACAAAATTGCGGTAATACCCCGTGAGTCCTAAGAAGGCTCTCACTTGGGTTTGCGTAGTGGGGGTAGGCCAGTCTTGTACTGCTTGTACTTTACTGGGTAGAGGCTGTATCCTCCCTCCACCTACTTCATGTCCAAGGTAAACCACTGAGCCTTGTCCAATCTGGCATTTACTAACCTTTATGGTCAAGTGGGCTTTCTGAAGAGCCTGGAGCATAATCCCGAGGTGTTTCACTTGGTCTTCCCAGGTGGCACTGAAAACTGCTATATCGTCCAGATATGCAAGACAGAATTCGTCCAACCCATTCAACACATGATTCACAAGCCTCTGGAAAGTGGCAGGTGCATTCTTCAACCCGAACGGCATTACCCGGTATTGGTAAAGGCCGTCTGGAGTAGAAAATGCTGTCTTCTCCTTGGCATGTTCTGCTAAAGCTATTTGCCAATAGCCAGCAGTAAGGTCAAACGTGCTGAGGTACTTGGAGGCACCCAAAGTATCCACCAGCTCATCTGTTCGAGGCATGGGGTGTGCATCTGTCTTGGTGACAGCATTCGGAGCCCTGTAATCCACGCAGAACCTCAATTCAGAAGTGCCTGCTTTTGGAACCAAGACCACAGGGCTGGACCAAGGACTACTAGAGGGTTCAATCACCCCAAGGTCTAACATCTTGTTGACCTCGGTCCTAATATAAGACCGTACTTTGTCTGACATCCTGTATCCCCTACTTTTGGTAGGTACACTGTCTCCTGTGTCAATGTTATGTTTGCACCAAGGTGTCAAACCAGGCGACTGTGAAAACAGGGGGTAAACTGCCTAAGCAAACTTTTCACCTCAGCCTGCTGATCAGAAGTCAGGTGAGGGGCCACTCGGACACCCTCAAAGGAGCTATCTGAAGGACCGCTCTGGAACAGGTCGGGGAGAGGTTCAGACTCCTCTTCCTCAACGTCTGAAGCCAGTAGCAGTGCTGCGATTTTGACTCTTGGGGAGAAAGCCTTCAGCCTATTCACGTGAAACACTTTTGGAGCCTGTCCAGGCCTTCCAAGGTCCACTAAATAGTTAACCTCACCCAGGGCCTCCACCACTGTGTAAGGGCCTGACCATTTGTCCTGTAAAGCTCGAGGCCTTATGGGATTTATGATCAGGACTTGCTGACCAGGTGTAAAGTTGATGAGGGAAGCTTTCTGGTCGTACCAATGTTTCACCAGCGCTTGCCCTGCCTTCAATTTATCACTAGCCAAGCCCAGCAGAAGTACCATCCTTTTTCTGAGCCCTAGCACATAATCAACTACGTTGGTAGTAACAGGGGGAGTGGGCATCTCCCATCCCTCTTTGAAGATGGCTAAGGGTCCCCGTACGGGATGACCGAACAGAAGTTCGAAGGAGCTGTGTAACGCTCACCTGATTCCCGTAGAGGCGCCGGTCTTGACTGGGCGTATACCGTATCTTCAAAGGTGATGTGTAACACACGGCTGGCTCTTTGGGCTGGACCTCTGTGCACTGTATGTCTGGCTCGAAGGGTAAGATGTCTGCAGATAGAAGATGTGGGATTAATGAACTGGGTTATTGAATGTCTCTATCTTCTTCCCTTTCTCTTCTCCTGTAGAACCCCAAAGGTTAACGCTCTCACATTAGGTAAGTGAACGCCGTGCTCTCCATCTGCCTCGAGGCAGGGTGCTGTAACCAGTTTCTTCACTGGATAAGGGGAGCAGGCCTCTTGACTTCAGAGGACTGCTGTCCGTCGTTTACTGCACGAACGGTAAGTTTCGAGTAATTCTAATGCCTTTAAAGTCTTTAGTAATGATGTCTCTTGTTTTGCAGGGTTCCGGCGATGGCGGATGGCGGGCTGAAGTGAGTTGAAGATGGAGCCCGTGTGATGAATAGAAGCGCCTGGAAGCACGTAAGTAAGCGCTTGTTGCCTGCTTCACGATGCGCTCTAACTGTCTTTTTATTTTGCAGGTACAAGTTCGGGGCGGCTGCAGGGTGCCGGAATACCCACTGGGTTAGATGTGGAAAGGAGTAATGGCACGTGAGTATTAAAGTTCCCCAATGTCTTTAAACGCACCTTGTTTTGTCTTTCAGATGCGGGATGCAGCGCCGAAGGCCTCCGGAGCGTGCGAAGAGTTGGTAAGCTTTGTCTTTCAGATGCCAGAATGCAGTGTGAAGACTTCCGCAGCGCACGAAGAGTAGGTAAGCCTTTGTCTTTCAGATGCCGGAATGCAGCGCGAGGCATTGGTGACAGCCGATGGACCAGGTAAGTGAAGAGCTGTCACTGAAGACCGTAATGCTAACCTGTTCTTTCTTGTCTTTATAGGTGTTGCTGAAGACTGGATTCAGAATGGTAAGCCTTTTTACTTAGGCCCAGGATCAGATGCAGAAGACACGATGAGCGTTCTGCTGCTGAGGATGCAGAATAACGCAAAGCAAGATTCATCCATCGGGTGTGGTTTAAATAGCCTCCTGTAGTGCTTAGGTGTCTCCTTCCACAGCCACGCCTAGGTAAGAAAAGAGTTCCTGCTTTCCTGAAGAGTTCCAGTGTTCTGAATCTAGGGAGTGGCTCCTGCCCCACCCAACAGGAAAAGTAGTTCCAAACAGAAGAGGATCAGAGACTCAACTGGCAGGCAAGTAAGCAGCATGGTCTGCTGCAGGTAAGTCCACCCAAGCATTATGAGCCTGGCGCTTCCAGCGCTGGGACTGGGCATATTTATGAGCCTGGTGCCACTGGCGCCAGGACTGGGTCCAAAAGGTCCCAATTGGGACTGGTTGGCACTCGGAACCTGGGTTATGGATCTGCTTCCAAGGGAGTTGGGAAAACCCTGACCTTTTGGAAGCAGAGATCATGACAGTACCCCCCCTCAAGGCCCCTCCCAAACCGGGCTTCTCCGGGGGTTTTGGCTTGTCAGGAAATGTTCGGTGAAATCTTTTGATTAGGCGAGGAGCGTGGACATATTCAGCAGGTTCCCAGGATCTCTCTTGGGGGCCGTAGCCTTTCCAGTCAATTAGGTAGAATAGTTTAGATTTGGAGATCTTGGAGTCCAGAATGCTTTTGACTTCAAACTCGAGTTCTCCATCAACTAGGATAGGTTTTGGAGATTTGGTTAGTCGGGTTTGAGGTTGCACGGGTTTTAATAGAGAGACGTGGAAGACCGGATGTATCTTCATGTGCGGGGGCAAGTCCAACTTGACCGCTACTGGGTTTACTATGGTAGTGATGGAATAGGGACCAAGGTATCTTGGGTTGAATGTGCGTGGCCCTTTTAGAGGTAGATATTTGGTGGACAACCAGACTTGATCCCCTACTTGATATTGAGGGGCTTCCTTCCGATGTTGATCTGCTACTTTCTTGTATTGTTCTTTAGCCCTTTGAAGGTGAGAAACAGCTTCCTTAAAGGCTTGGGTGATTGTAGAATGCAGGTAGTCTACTGCTGGTGTTTCAAGATCTTGGAGGGGATCCAACTCCGAGGTTCGAGGGTGACTGCCGTACAAAAGAAAAAACGGGGTTTTCCCAGTTCCCAAATGGACAGAGTTATTGTAGGCATATTCGGCTATCCAAAGGATGTTTTTCCAAGTTTTTTCAGTTTGTTGCAGCATGCAGCGTAAATACTGTTCCAGAGTTTGATTGGTCCTCTCGGTTTGTCCGTCGGTCTGAGGGTGGTGACTGGTCGATAGTCTCACATCAATTTGAGCCGACCGACAGCAACTTCGCCAAAAATGAGAAATAAATTGACTGCCTCGATCCGAAATTAGAACCGAAGGAAAACCGTGCAGTCGGACGATGTTTTCGAGAAATTCTCGGGCCAGAGTTGCTGCTGTTGGCAAGCCTTTGAGCGGAATGAAATGCGCCATCTTGGAGAATAAGTCCACGATTACTAGAATCGTATTGTATCCGGAGCATGGAGGTAGATCGGTGATGAAGTCCATAGAAAGCGTATATGCCAAGGGCGAGGTGGGATGTCAATAGGGCGTAAGAGGCCTGCTGGTCTTTCCTTTTGACGCTTGTTTTGGGCGCATACTCCACAGGACATTATAAAGTCTCTGATATCTTTTTTCCAAGACGGCCACCAGAAGTAGCGCTTGATCTTTTCTGAGGTCTTGGCCATACCGGGATGTCCTTCCATTAAAGAATCGTGATAACAAGAGATTACTTTTTTCTGTAAATCTGTGCTGGGTAGGTATAATCGTTCTTGGAAATACAATAAGTTGTCCTTTACTGCAAAGTCCTTTCCCTGCAGATGCCAATTCTGTATGTCTGCTGGAGTTACAAGTTGCCTGGCTTTATCCTTAACTTCCTCTATGGATTCTGTGGCGATTACACCCAGAATTCTTTGTTCGGGAATGATTGGTACAGGTTTAGGGTTGATCAAGTGTTCTTCCACTCCCATCCGAGAAAGGGCATCAGCTTTACCGTTTTTTGTACCAGGTCGATAGGTAATTATGAAGTCAAACTCGGCAAAGAATAATGCCCAACGGAGTTGTCTAGAGGATTGGGCTTTTGCGGTTTTCAAATATTGCATGTTTCGGTGATCCGTAATCACAGTAACGGTGTGTCGGGCCCCCAGCAGATAATGCCGCCAAGCCTTAAAGGCAGACTTGATAGCCAGAAGTTCCTTGTCAGTAATCGTGTAATTGATTTCAGGAGGCGAGAATTTGCGGGACCAAAATGCCACGGGATGCAACTGATTGGTTACCGGGTCCTTTTGTGATAGAACTGCCCCCATGGCAAGGCTTGAAGCATCAGTTTCCACGATGTAGGGGAGTTCGGGGCGAGGGTGTTTTAAGATTGGTGCAGAGATAAATTTAGTCTTCAAATCCTGGAAAGCTTGTTCCGCCTCGGTAGACCATTCAAAACGTTTGTTTTTCTTTAACAAGGCAGTGATGGGCTGGACTATTCGAGAGAATTCGGGGATAAACCTGCGGTAAAAGTTAGCGAAGCCTAACATGCTTTGCACACCTTTTACGGAGGATGGTGATGGCCATTTGAGAACTGCATCGACCTTCTTTGAATCCATACGCACTCCGCCAGGTGATAATATGAATCCCAAGAATTCAACTTCAGTCACGTTGAAAACACATTTTTCCAATTTAGCGAAAAGTTTGTGTTGACGCAATCTTTCGAGGACCATTTTCACGTGTTTCCGATGTTCAGATTCCGATGAAGAATAAACGAGGATGTCGTCAATGTAAACAACAACACACACATCTATGAGCTCTCTGAGGACATTGTTCATAAAATATTGAAAGGCGGCCAGGGCATTACAAAGTCCGAAGGGCATGACCTGATATTCAAATAGCCCATACTTGGTGCGGAAGGCCGTCTTCCATTCATCGCCCTCTTTTACTCGTACCAAGTGGTAAGCTCCTCTAAGATCCAGCTTTGTATATATGCATGCTTTTCTGACTTGGTCCAGGAGTTCAGGGATCAAAGGTAACGGATATCTATTCTTAACGGTGATCTGGTTCAGGGAGCGATAATCTATACAAGTTCTAAGGTCTCCTTCCTTTTTTGGAACGAAGAACAAAGCTGAAGAAGCAGGGGACTTGGAAGGACGAATAAACCCATTTGCCAGGTATTGGTCCAGGTATTGACGAAGGTGAAGGTTCTCAGGCTCGGTGAGGGCATAAATTCTACTACAAGGAGGAGTAGATCCAGGTATCAGGTCGATCTGGCAGTCATAAGACCTATGAGGAGGTAGAGAGTTAGCCTGATCCTTCCGGAAAACATCTTGGTATTCTAGGTATTCGGGTGGTAACTGGGGAGTCTCTGAAGAAATTGCTGCCAGTGCAACACTAGGTGGAGGGTGACAAGTAGAGACACATTCTGGAAACTGGACCGTTCTTGCTCGCCAATCGATCAGAGGATTGTGTTTCTCTAACCAAGGTATTCCTAGAATAATCTGAAACTGAGGGGCCTTGATCACATCGAACACGATCTTCTCATGGTGTCCATCTTGACTTACTAGCGTCACTTCTAGAGTGGTATGCGTTACTCGCCCGGAGGCTATCCCCGTACCATCCACCGTAGTAATGACGTCCTTTACAGCCTTGGGACAAAGAGTTAGATTCATCCTCAAAACCATTTCATGATCCACATAATTGCCGATGGCACTGCTGTCGACGTAAGCATCAATTGCATGTAATCGATCCGGATTATCAGGGCTAATGAGGACCATAGGTATCACGAAATGCGAGGTCACGGAACTGGTTTTCACGCTCGGCAAGAGGACCTCTATTCTTGTCGGGCGAGGTTGTTTCCCTGCTCAGAGTTTGTAACTTTGGTAACTGCAGCTCCTACTGCCTTCTTGGCAGGTTTCACCGGACAGTCTCGAAGAAAGTGCCCTGAGTTTCCGCAATAGAGGCATAATTGCAACTGTTTTCTCCTTTCCCGCTCCTTTAGTGTTAGAGGACCTTTCAGACCCCCTATTTGCATGGGTTCCCCGGAGTCTACTCCTTTGGAAGGGGTTGGCGGTTTGGAAAATACTCGAGCATCAAACTTGGAACGATCGGCCTTCCTGTTCTGCAGTCTGTGATCTATTTGAACGACTAAGTCTATATAGTCTGAACAATCTTGTGGGGGATTCACTACTTGGGCTAACACATCTTTGAGCTCTCCGCGTAGACCTCTATAAAACAGCGTAATCCTTTTGTCCTCAGGCCAGTGAGTTTCCACTATCAGTCTGTTGAAAGACGCAATATAAGCCAAAAGGTCTTGATTACCTTGTCGCAACGAAAGAAGCTCATTGTCCAAGGCCTGCCCCTGTGAATGTCTTGCGAACAGTTTTTCCATACTGAGCTGAAAAGCTTGAAAATCATGGAGGACCGGATCATCTTGATTTACTAGAGGGATCGACCAGTCTGCCGCATTGCCACTAAGGTACGAAAGCACGAAAGCTACTTTAGCTTGATCAGTTGGAAAGGCTGCTGGCCGGCATAAGAAATGCAACCGGCACTGATTGATAAATACTGCAAACCTCTTTGGGTCACCAGAAAATCGTTCAGGCGGAGCCAGAGGTACATTCCCAGGTAGGTTGATCTGCACTGGATTCATAGAGGATGTAGAAGGAAGATTTCCCCCAGATGCGGGTAACGGGGTCTGTCCGGCTTGTGACTGTAGCAATTGTCTAGCGAGATCATCTGTTCGCTCCTTGGAAATAATCAGTTCCCTTCTTAGAGCGTTCGTTTCCTGACGGGCTGCATGCACTTCTGCCCTTAGTTCCCCAAGTAACTGGGCTAGCTGGTCGGTATCCGAGGTTTCCATAGCGCCTGGACGGGAGTTTTGTGGTAGGCTTTGCGTTCTGTAACGCTCACCTGATTCCCGTAGAGGCGCCGGTCTTGACTGGGCGTATACCGTATCTTCAAAGGTGATGTGTAACACACGGCTGGCTCTTTGGGCTGGACCTCTGTGCACTGTATGTCTGGCTTGAAGGGTAAGATGTCTGCAGATAGAAAATGTGGGATTAATGAACTGGGTTATTGAATGTCTCTCTCTTCTTCCCTTTCTCTTCTCCTGTAGAACCCCAAAGGTTAACGCTCTCACATTAGGTAAGTGAATGCCGTGCTCTCCATCTGCCTCGAGGCAGGGTGCTGTAACCAGTTTCTTCACTGGATAAGGGGAGCAGGCCTCTTGACTTCAGAGGACTGCTGTCCGTCGTTTACTGCACGAACGGTAAGTTTCGAGTAATTCTAATGCCTTTAAAGTCTTTAGTAATGATGTCTCTTGTTTTGCAGGGTTCCGGCGATGGCGGATGGCGGGCTGAAGTGAGTTGAAGATGGAGCCCGTGTGATGAATAGAAGCGCCTGGAAGCACGTAAGTAAGTGCTTGTTGCCTGCTTTACGATGCGCTCTAACTGTCTTTTTATTTTGCAGGTACAAGTTCGGGGCGGCTGCAGGGTGCCGGAATACCCACTGGGTTAGATGTGGAAAGGAGTAATGGCACGTGAGTATTAAAGTTCCCCAATGTCTTTAAACACACCTTGTTTTGTCTTTCAGATGCGGGATGCAGCGCCGAAGGCCTCCGGAGCGTGCGAAGAGTTGGTAAGCTTTTGTCTTTCAGATGCCGGAATGCAGTGTGAAGACTTCCGGAGCGCACGAAGAGTAGGTAAGCCTTTGTCTTTCAGATGCCGGAATGCAGCGCGAGGCGTTGGTGACAGCCGATGGACCAGGTAAGTGAAGAGCTGTCACTGAAGACCGTAATGCTAACCTGTTCTTTCTTGTCTTTATAGGTGTTGCTGAAGACTGGATTCAGAATGGTAAGCCTTTTTCCTTAGGCCCAGGATCAGATGCAGAAGACACGATGAGCGTTCTGCTGCTGAGGATGCAGAATAACGCAAAGCAAGATTCATCCATCGGGTGTGGTTTAAATAGCCTCCTGTAGTGCTTAGGTGTCTCCTTCCACAGCCACGCCTAGGTAAGAAAAGAGTTCCTGCTTTCCAGAAGAGTTCCAGTGTTCTGAATCTAGGGAGTGGCTCCTGCCCCACCCAACAGGAAAGTAGTTCCAAACAGAAGAGGATCAGAGACTCAACTGGCAGGCAAGTAAGCAGCATGGTCTGCTGCAGGTAAGTCCACCCAAGCATTATGAGCCCGGCGCTTCCAGCGCTGGGACTGGGCATATTTATGAGCCTGGTGCCACTGGCGCCAGGACTGGGTCCAAAAGGTCCCAATTGGGACTGGTTGGCACTCGGAACCTGGGTTATGGATCTGCTTCCGAGTGAGTTGGGAAAACCCTGACCTTTTGGAAGCAGAGATCATGACAGGCTGAAGCCAACACCCTCCTGCGGTACCTCTCGGTAGGCAAACAGTAAGCATGGTAAAAGAAGATCCCATTTCCTTCTCTGGGGCTCCTACAGACCCCCAATCATGCTCTTTAACGTTCTGTTGAAACGTTCCACCAGACCATTGGTCTGGGGGTGGTATGCAGAAGAGAACTTGTAGGTGACCCCACATTCTTTCCACATAGCCTGCATATACTTCGACATAAAGTTGCTGCCACGATCTGACACAACTTCTTTAGGGAAGCCAACCCTAGTAAATATGCCGAGTAAAGCTTTTGCAACTGACTTGGCAGTTACAGTTTTCAATGGGATGGCCTCAGGATACCTGGTTGCATGGTCGACCAGCACCAGGATAAACCTATTGCCCGAGGATGTTTGCGGGTCAAGGGGACCAACGATGTCGATCCCTACCCTTTCAAATGGTACCCCCACAACTGGGAGCGGTACCAACGGAGCTTGGATTGTCGCGCCAACCTTACCAGACAACTGGCAGGAGGCACAACTCCTGCAGTGACTTTCTACTTGCACCCCCATCTTGGGCCAGTAGAAGTGCATGGATAACCTTTGCTTGGTCCTCTTCATACCAAGGTGACCAGCAAGGGGAACTTCATGTGCCAACTGCAGGAGGAAGGGCCTAACAGCAAGGGGAACCACCAACCTCCTATGGTCTCCTTCTGTAGACTCTGTGGGCTCGCTATACAGGAGTCCACCTTCCCAATAAATCCTATGGGTCCCAGGAGGCTCACCCTCAAGCTGGGAGCAGGCCTGTCTCCTTAGGCCTTCCAGAGATGGGCACTCACGTTGGCCTTTACTGAATTCGTCCCTATCAGGACCTCCTTCAACTAACAAGTCTTTTAGTTCAGGATGATCGTTGGGGTCGAATACTTCAGGCATCGCCACCTCCTCGTCAGGCCCGGGCGATTGACCAACTTCCTCCACCGCAGTGGTAGGCGAGCTCGGGGGAATATTCTCTTTCCCTCGTCTTGACTTGAGGACTCCTTTCGCCTTGGGTTTCCCCTTCGGCTGGGGCGGCGTATTGGACTTGGCCAATGCTGCCCGTGCTTGAAACCGTGTGTAGGGTCTTTCGGCAGTGTCTCCTACGAGCCCTAAAGCTCTGAGATCATTACCTAACAAGACCTTTCCCGGGACGTTTCTCTGAATGCTCACTGGAATCCTGACGGCTTTACCATTTAAAGTAAGATTTACAGGTATTACTGGAAACATACGGAGGGGGCCGTCAGCCAACTTAGTGGGCATCAGAGTAGCTCTGGCAACTTCCTCTGAGTCTACCAAGGTAGAATCCACTACAGTGCGACTGCACCCACTATCCCTAAGAGCTGGAGTATCCACTCCATTGACCAGCATACTGTCTTTAAAGTAGTGCTTGGTATTATCCGGAATCCTAGCATAAGCCTCTGCGACTTTAGGCTCCCAGGAACCCAGGGACACTAAAACTACCTCAGCCTCTATTCCGCTGGGAAATGAGTCTGAGGAGAAGGATGCTCCTGTAATCTCTTCTTCCTCGTAGGAGGAGAAGGCCAGATTAGCGGAGTGGACCCCCAAAGGTCTAACCTTACACCGGGGATCCCCCTTCACATGGTCAGTTGCTCCACAAGAAAAACAAGATCCATTGGGTCTGTTTATGTAGGGAGGCTTATTGTAACCAGAGTTCTGTTTCGGAGGCTGACCTCCACTACCCTGTGAGTTCTCTTGTGTCTTACCCTTGTTTTTTTTTTTGTGGCCCTTATGGGAAGAAGATTTAGCAGATTCCCTACCCTCCATATCTTTGGACTTTTTCCCTTCCTCCTGCTTACCAGGATGAGTTTTGTCCTTATGGGACACTCGATGTGACACCCATAAGTCTGCTGCAATGGCCAGCTTCTTAGGATCTATCTCCTTCGAATCGGACAAATGCTGCTTAAGCTCCGGGGAAGAAGAAGCAAAAATGTGTTCCAGCATGACAAGATTTATCATGCCTTCGAAGGTAGAAACCTTATAACCTTCGACCCAGCCAGTTAAGTTTTTCAAGGATTCAGTGACATAAGATACCCAAGTACCACCTTCCTTTTTCTTATACTCTCTGAAACGTTTCAAATATTGGGCCGGAGTCTTCCCAAACTTTAAAATGAGAGTTTGCTTTAACATAGCGAAATCAGCTCGCTCAGCCTTCGACATTTCCATAATGGCACTACAGCCAGAATGGGGCAGTCTGCTGAGTAACCAGGCAATCTTATCAGCATTGTCAACTTGTTGGACTTCGCATGCATACTCAAACGCATTCAGCCAGTCCATAATGTCATTCCTTTCCTCATACACACTGAGCAGATCTTTCGGAAACCTTTGGATGAGAGGAAGCCCCAGACCCATGTCCAGGACCCTTGGACCCATTTGCAACCTGAAGCTTGGCCAGTTCCAACTGGTGATCCGTGTCTTTTTGTTTTTCTGCCTGTTCGATTTTTAGTTTGGCTATGCTGAATTCAAGCTCCTGCTGCCTAAACCGCAGCTCTTGCTTCTTGAATTCAAGCATAGCCTCCCCATCAACACTGGCAGAGGAAACATTAGACATCTCGTCCTCCCTGTCCTCGTGGTCGCGATGGATCAGTGCAGCGGCAGAACCGTCGGTTCTACCAGTGAGAGCAGCCCCACCACCTTCTGCACTGTCCTCAGAAGTTATAGCGTCAAGCTGCGCTTCTAGCCACGCCACGATTCTTTGGATCATTTCCAATATAGTGCCTTGAGAGGAAACACCTCTCTCCGCACACATCTTCTTCAATGTTTCTGATTTGGAAGCATTTAAAGTTAACAAGGTATTTGTTTCTATACTGTTTGATAGGACTATGGCCTTTTTAAAGTTATACTACAACAATTCACTACGTGTCCTGGTTGGAATAACCTGAAATGCCTTAGTTCGTGCGCAACACTGGATACCTTCAGTCGTATCCCACCGCTGTACACCAATTTGTTAAGACGGATTTCTGAACTCTGTCCTGGTGGCCCAGAAGTTCAGAAGGCCAACCTAATTACTTGGAACAGGGTAACCTCTGGACGAGCCAGACCAATCAAGGTAGCGATCGCGGCGGTCAAGACTAGGTCTCAAGAGGGGTGAGGGTGACTCAAAGCCTGCAATGAGCACACAAAGCAAGATCACTTACAAACTACTCCAAACAGTTGTTATATCAAAAATATATACACATTTATTTTAAGGCCTTTAAAATAATGACCGTAGCGAGAAAATCACAATATCACAATATTAAGCCAACACATACCATATCAACACAATATATATACAAATACGACAGTCGCAAGCGTTATATGCACGAAATGTGTAGTCCACCTGAAAGGGAAGGAAAACAGGCAGTGCGATAATGCTTTAGACTCAGTTCGCCTTCAGAGGCACCTAACTAGATGGAAGTCCGAGCCCTGCGAAGAGTGGAGCCTTGTGCTCAAAGTACCTGCACGCGCTGGTGCCAACGGGCAAAAGGAGAAGCTCTTCGGAGGAAGTCAGGCAGTTCGGGTTAGTGCACAACAGAAGAAGAACAGGTTCCGCGACTCAAGCGCAGCCTCCACAGTGAGCAGAAGCAGAGCGCAAGTACGGACAAAAGGGTACTGTTTTTACACAGCGGGGAAAAGCAATGGGCTACTGCAGGAGGGCGACCAGATCATAGCTATACTACTCACCGGTCCCCGATGCAAGCTGACCCAGGCTTCTCCACGTTTGTTTCAGCAGCTGGCAGGTTCAGAAGAGCCGGGAATGCCTCGTCGTTGTGTAGAGAAAAAAGACGTCCCAATCGAAGAAACCTGCACAGTTTTGTCACCACCGCAGGGCAACGGAGGGCCGTGTGTATCCGAGCCAAATGTACACTACTCACTTCAGACTTGGGAACGCCAAGTGTGCGAAGCGTGTGAGAGTGACCAGGACTCGAAATACAACACAACCTGGCGGCGGTTACAGAGCAGGACTCCCGTGTAAGCTGGTCAGTCAACTGGATGGCCCAGAGACGCTTCCGAAGGCTTACTGGCAGGAGATGATGAAGTCGCTGAGAATAGCTGTTCCTGCTATTCCAAAGGTCGAAGCACCAGTACAGGCCTTCTGGTTCGATCAAAGGAGGAAAGGGTTTCACAGGACGACAGCAGTGCAAAGGAGGAGTCCTTCAGCGGGTCACCAGCGATTCCTCGGTCCAGCCTCTTGGTTGCAGGATACTTGGCTCCTGTATTCCTTCGTTCGTGAGAACTCAGGAGATCGACTTGGTAGTGGTGTGTCCAGCCTCCTCTTATCCACGGTTCCCTTCGCGCCAAAACTGAGGGGAGCCAATGGGAGATCCGCTCATCAACACACACACCGACGTGGACCAATCACGGACCACGGTGGTCCCAGGCATTCACACTACCCTAGACTCTCTGGCACCCAGGATGTGTATTGGGACCAGACATCCCAGCCCACACCCTGGAGGCACACAAAAGACATGTAGAAGCCCGCGAAAGCAACCACGTTTCGTGGGAAAGTACATGCCCAAATAAGGAAGGCCCCGGGTCGCTCGACCTGGGGAAGGTGAAGGGAGCAAGACGGTCAGTGGACAGGACAAAGGAGCCTCGTGGTCTGGCCATTTTGGGAGCCAGGCCACCATTTTGGGTTCAGCGCGAAAAACGCGCTTAGAACGCCAAAAGGAGCTCAAAATATAAAGGAACGATCGCTGCCACCATTCCAGTCCCTGAATGACTTGCACCGATCAAATACAATCCTAAATGAGTATCTAGGGCCTGTAGAAGGCTAGAGACCCAAGAGAGCTGTAACTTAGCTTACAGTGCCCTCTTGTGTAATGTTGCACTAAAGCCGCAACATGATAAAAGAAACTACGGGAAACAGCGTTCCCCGGTACTGACTGTCTTAAGGGCATGTCAGTTTCCCCGTAAGAAAGGAGCGAAAGCCCAGAGGAGTGCGGCAGAAGGCTGCACTTCTCTGGCAAAGTCAACAACAAGGTAAAAAACAACAGCAAAAAGTTTAGGGGTTGCCACATGGAAGGAAAATTACCTACAATTATGAAATCTTTCCTAACACCAATCATTTTACGATAATGTATGTTTTATTACAGGGGAATGTTAGCCTCACATGGAGGGCTAACCTAATGTTGCAATGTGGTTCGATGCTAATTAGTTTGTATGATAATAAAATTCCTCGCTTTAGGGGCGTATCGTGGACAGCGCCTTCCATGCAGGTATGTTTCACGTTTTGTCTGAATTTTGTTTTACCAGCTCTGTCTGGGGCACACAATGAATTGCATTACTTCTTGCTTGGTGTACACTCCTTTTTGGATTACTTTTGTAATTTCATCGGTGAGTTCAAAGGCAACACACTGTACAACTCTGTGGATACGATTGTCCAGAAATGGCTCATATATTGCACAGCTGACAACAAGCTAGTGGTAAAAACATATGCAGATGAATCACTATCTTTTACAAGAGGATTTAATGGGAGAGCTATAACTCCTTCATTGGCTGTTTATAAAATGCAAGAACAATATGCTGAACGATATAGTAAGTTTTGAGAGCCTTCAGGATTGGCTCTCCTTGAACGGAGATGTTTTGTTTACTTTTAAAAGTAACTGACACATTTCCTAAAAGCATACCAAACATATCACTCTTGATGAAACTAGAGCTAATCGGGATAGAATATGTGGCATGCCTGAAACTAATTATATATTGGATTAGACTTTGAAGCACTAGGGAATTGACGGTCTAGAAACAAGCATTATTGGAGTTGACAGGTTTCACAGGTCATGACACTTGGGGATGGATGAGATACGTAAACACATTAAACTATTTGTGCTATCAACCAGATTGTATGGGACTAGAAGCTGTTTTACCAAATAAAGCAGTTCTATGCAACTTGGTTGATGCAATGTATGATTCAAAGAGGTTCAAAGCAAAGACATACAAGGCAACGCTTAGATTTGAATCGCACCGAGCTCTATGTGAACAAGATAAACCCCCTAGCCATTAAACACGCATATACTAAATGTAGGCTACGTATTTGATATAAGGATGTATTGATGAGAGGGTAGCTCAGACAAATGTGCTTTCTGCCCCATCGTAAAAGAAAATAAGACACGTTTCCTTTTTATGCGCCCTGAGTTCTTTATATTGTTCTCTGAGAAGAAACTGGGTTCATACATATGCGAGAGATATTAAAACGAATTTTAGCAGTCGTACTTAATGTATGTAAATCTACCTCTCAGAAACGTGATATTCGCATTGGAAAATTATGCTAGTATAAATAGTAAAATTATATGAGCATGGTTGAGTGAAACATATTGACGTGCCACTTTAGTATGTGTTTTTATCCCAATGCTTGAGAGCATGTTTTAATTGTTCCTTATCTAGGGTTGAATTAAATACAAGTTATCAGTACTTTAATGGAATGGTTAAACAGGTTAATTATGTATTTCGTATTATGTTTCAAAATATATTTTATTATGTATGTATGCACATATTTCATGTCAAAGTCTGATAATAAACATTTATTGACACTGAAGAAAGCCAATTCTACACTCTAATCAGAGACCTGTGATCGTCAATAACTCAGAGTTGTCTTTACTGTGGTTGCATAACTTTGTAACCAACCTTCACTCTAAACCAGATTATCCAGTGTATTCTTCATTGTCACTCCAATTAATGAGCAAATCACTTGTCTCTCAATACAACAATACAAAAAACACAATTTTTTCTTTCTGTAGGTAAGTTCTTCCTCCTCTTATGTCCCTTCCAAACAAGACTTTTTCCTCCTCTTGCACACTGTTCACAGAGGAATGTGAAGTAGTATTTGATAGTCCCTTTGCGGGGGCACCAACTAACCTCCTTTTCTTCAAAAATTATTACAATTAACTGTAGTTGTCAAAGCAGCCAGGTAGATCATTTACCTTCTTGTTTTTTTGCAAACAAGACCCACAATACACATTCAGGTCGGATTGTCAGAAGTATCATATATAGAACAAGAATGAGCTTGGCCATGAGAACCTCACTGCTGAGAGAGGAATGAACAGACTCCTGGGTCGGTTGCACCTTCACGTGATGGACACCGAGTAATACATATATTTTCTGACAAGTTTTTTGACAGGACGATTCTGTGCACTGCAGTTCAGGTTTAATTTGTTTGCAGTGAGTGTTTCAGATACACTTGATTTAGTGGAACATAAGATACCTCAACATTTAAACATTTTCATGGTGTAGTACCCAGTTTTCATGGAACAAATGTTGAATATTTGTAGCATCATTCTATTGCTTCTACATCCTCTATGAAATCCTTGGGAAGGAGACTAGAGGACTTAGTGAAGTAGTTGCATAATGAGTAGCTCAAAAGCGTAAAAACAATGTAGGGTTGAACAACAACAACACACACAATAAAACAAGTCAACACAACAGTGTTTCGGCCAACGTGTAAGCTAAATGAGTTTTGGTGGTGTGGCCTTCATCAGGACCGGATATTACAAAGGTATAGTCTCACATTGTGAGCCATTCTGGATTACGCGCCCGACGGGAGTAGAAGCACATCAGCGCTCCACTACACCATCCAGCGAGTTATGTACTTTCTCAGAAACTAATCTGTATTCAATACGCCTGCCTCCAGCAACATGCCCATTATAGGAATGGCCACACCAAGGACCTTGAAATCCTTCCAGTGTACGTAGACACTGCGACCTTTCGAGCCAATGAGCTCACCAGATCCGACCTCATAGGATACTTCTACCTTTGGAATATCAGAGTTTGGCTCAGTGTGGCTGGGGATCTGTCAGGGGATGTAAGGCAGGGAATTGGCCTGCAACAATCCTGTGTGTTGGCCCCCAGCCTGTTCAATCTGTATATGTCAGATCTGTGGACCATGGAGAAGTCATCAAACGTCTTCCCTTCCAAACTGGAAAAGCTTACAGTGGGATGTATTGACTATGTTGATGGCATCATCCTGTTAGATCAGACATCTGTTAGCCTGCAGAAGAGATTGGACAGGGTGACGGCATACATCACTGATAATGGTCTTTCAGTGAATCTGGAGAAATCTAGGATACTTTCTTTAAGTAAGAAGAGGCAGCGAGGGATGTTGTAATGGGTAATTAATGGGCAGAAGATAGAGGAGGTGCCACAGTTTATTTATTTAGGTGTTTTAATCATGCATTTATCTCAGAAAAAATAAATGAATAAAGAGAAAATAGAGACTATGATTCTGGCGTTTATCTTCCTTATTTAAGCTATTAAAATAAAGAAATGTACATGTTTGTTGTGGCCACTGATTGACTCTTACAGAGCTAAGGTCACGCCGACCGCCCTATATGGAATTTGAAATTCAATTTACTTGCTGTATAAGCACCTTAAAAATGCACAATAAATACATAAATAAATCAATTGAATTGTTGCAGCTCAAAAGCAGGAGGTGGTTTGATGTTCAGGAAGGGAAGATCTGGAGAGCAGTGTTGGGGCTCAGTCTCATTAGATTGGAATTGTGCTTACAATCTTGGTGGGTGTATTGCAAGTGTCGAAGACTTGAACATTAGAGATGGAACAAAGGCCCCTCTATACGACAAATTAAGAGAACTGATGTTGAGAAATTCGATGAGGTTACTTATACATCTGAAGACTGAGTGTGAATTGTATCTGTTGAAGTTCTCCTGCTTTTGCCTCATGTTTAACGTCTAATTTTCTCCTTTGCCCACTTTTCTAATTGCTCAATCTTTCTTGTCATAATGTATGCTCGTAATGTAAAATGTATCATCACTTTTCAGATGATCGGTGTTAGTGAGAATATCCACACGCCAGACCAGTGGATAGTCACTTGATTTTGAATCCAGAAAAAACAAAAATGATGAGTACTGGCATTCATTCCTCGATCAGCTCTTCCTATCTTAATTACAGGACCCATCACCTTCCATGAAGCCAAACTCCATAGTGATTGACCTCGGAATAATGATGGACTTGCAGTAGACATTGGGCCCCAGGTTGCAGCAGGGCCAGACATTGTCTTAAAAAAATGAGAAGAATATTGCCATGTTTGGCCTTCCTACAAAAATACAAAATAACCATTCACAATGGGCCTCATAACAAGTACGGCGTTTGGTAAAAATGGCAGCAAAGGAGTGGTAATTCCAACATTGATGGATTACAGCTGCAAAACGCTGAAGGTAACTCTGCTGCTGTACCGCCAAAAATGGGCAAAATCTGTATAATTACCGCCTGTGTACTGCCAGACTTAATTCTGCCCAAATCCTCATAGATTCCTATGAACTCCAATAAATGGGGACTAACACCACCTACCACCACTTGTAATCGGGCGATAAATCCAGTGGATCAAGTGGCAGTAACAGTAAATCTGTTCTGTGGTATTTTGGCAGATTTACCACCAAAATACCTGCAAACTTGTAATGAGGCCCATTCTCATGTTGAAATGATACTATTTGAATAATCTAATTTTAGATTCAGTTTACCTTATTGCAATATTGAAAAGATTGTAAAATGCAGTAGCCTGCTTGCTCTTAAGAGTGTGGCATAGGGAGCATATTTCCACGTCCCTAACATCATTACACCGACTTCCAGTATGCCATAAGACTGCCTTTAAAGTACAAGGCTGTTCTTTTAACTCAGATTAGAAGATTTTCTCCAGGGGAAATTAAAAATACACTGTAACAACATCCCAACATAATTTCATCCCCTGTAGTTCCAAACTTCTATAAAAAAAAATCCTGGAGCCTCATGCTTTTCCACCTAATCCCCTCAAATCAAAGGTCCCTACAGCACAACATCAGGTCCATTAAAGGTTTTCCAGCTGCCTGAAACAAGCCCTGCATCATGGCTGTTCCCAAGCTAATCACATTGGGCAGTGCTGTTCAAACATACTGCCCTTTGTAATTCATCTCTGTTTTAACAACAATCCTTAAATACACCTTGGCACTTCACTTAATGACGATCAAAAACAAAGGAGACCTACAATCTTGACTTGTACAATTAGTGTGAAAGATGATATTTGTCACCCTACATTTTAATGTATATTTATACGTGTGAATGATATACGTTAGACTATTTTAATGTTGCTTTATGTTACACTCATTTGCATGGTTTGGGTATTTGTTTACATTTGCACAAAACATTTTGCATTTACCTAATTTTATGTGTTTAATATCAGTTTGACTCTTGTTATGCTTTAACATTCTTGCTAATGCTTCAAATGTTTGCTTACTTAACAATTTAATGACAGATTGAGGTCTACAGGTTAACAAACTGCCCCCGTGGTAAAATCTGATCTAATTCCAGGGGCTCATGATCCTCCCATACTATGCATATGTCACACCTTGTTCAGCCTTTATTGTTCAGCATTTGTTGAGCAATTGGCATATTTGCATATTAAAATTAACTGAAAAGTATCATAACCTTTTGTGTCCTTCATTGTGCAGTTCCATACTTAGACATTCCAGCTTCGATAACTTATCTGTATTTACAAAATCTGAGCGTTCAATACATAAATGAAAGTTACTTAGAAGGATCTTTGGCTTCATGCTTATTGCAGTGGATGTATTGCTGCCAGAGATGCCCAAGCATTGTCACATTGTAGATTACCAGACGTAAAGTAACGTTTTCGTTTTTTATCGGCAGATTGGGAATTTTCAAATATTTTTTTTTTGTTGGGCCAACTAATGAACCTACTTGTTTTCAAATGTACTTTGTCATAAAATACTTTTTTTATGTAGAGTGCAGACTTCACTTGGTAGAAATATAATCATCAAGCTTATAGGGATCATTAGGAACTGGTAACCATTTTAGACTCATTTCTTAACATTATCAAGGTAGGATCCTTTGTACAGCCAAAACTCAATCGAAGTCGCTGAATTACGTTCATATTAGAGTATCAGACACATTTCTAACTATGGCCCTGGGGAGCATGACCACACACCTCCTGGAGGAAATCCTATTTAAAGTTATTCTTCAAAGGGTCTCCCTTTGTAATGACCCAAACAATTGACAATTGAATATCAGGGTGCCATAGTTTTCACTGTTCAATGTGATTTCATTGACCGATACCAGTGAGTGGCAACTTGCATTTTTTTTTTTTTAATGAGGGATCCCCAACATTCCCCCACCTCTTAAACGAACCCTTCCTCTACCAACACTATATTACCCCATGAAGTAAATTTTAATTAAGCAGTTTATAACTCAGTCCATTAAACCACAGAACATTGTTTGCACAAATCCCTGCATTGATGGACATCATATTACCCGCTTCCCCCAATGTTTCTATTCACTTTCTCCTATTGCACAGTCCACCATGGACAGATCTGCTCTTTGTCATCTGGGATGACGGTCCCAGTATTACAATAATGGGGGTTTGTTCTTTCGGAAACTTTAAACACTTTCTCGATTACCTTAATCTCCTGATCATAAGACATAGGGCCTGATTCATGGAAGTGTTTTATAATAGTGCAATCCCATAGGAAGACGTTCCATGAATCATATGAGCACTTCTCTAATCTCACACACAGTCATACACTATGGGCCTCATTACACGGATGGCGGTAGGGATTTACCGGTACCGGTAAAATACCGGTACCGGTAAATCCCTACCGCCTTACTACGAGGTCCCTTAGCGGGTTGGTGCTTTAACGCCTGCTTTTTGCAGGCGTCAAAAACCAACCCGCTAAGGGACCTCGGAGCTAATTACGGCACCGCAAAATTGCGGTGCCGTAATTAGCGCCTTCCCCATTCCCATAGAGCCCTATGGGGCAGAAATGGGAATGGGGAAGGGCAATGGCGGAAGGGGGATTTACCGCCCCTCCAACCTTGGAATGGGGCGGTAAATCCCCTTTCCGCCAAGGCGGTGCCGGTATTTTACCGGCATGAGCCATGGCGCTAATAGCGCCATGGCTCACCGCCTACCGTGTAATGAGGCCCTGTAATTTACAATAGCCTATATGAAATTAGCTCTCAAGTAAACTCAACTTAGTCCACCAACACATTGCAATTTATTTCCCAACTTACACACCATCACTCTCTTCACTTAAAGATACTCATGCATGCAAGCTACCACAATCATTACTCCACTCTTTTTAACTTATTTTGTATTATCCTGCTTTGTCCTTCATTGAGTACCCCCTTAACTGTATCTCTATACTGTCACTTTTTCCGTTCTCATCATAGGGCCTCATTCCGAGGTGGGAGCAAAGGGATACCGGGCACCGTTAAGGACATCGGTGCCGGTAATCCCTTAGCGGGCCCTGCAATGGGCGCCTGGTTTTACCATGTGCCCTTAGCGGGAGCCGCTAAGGGACCAGAGATCTAATAACGGTACCGCAAATTGCCTATGGGGGCTCAAATGGGAATGGGGAATGGATTTTTCAATGGGGACTTACCGGTCCCTCCAGGGTCGGAATGGACCGGTAAGTCCCCATTGAACCAGGTCGGACTCGGACCCGGTTTCGGAGGTTGTCATGGCGCAAATAGCGCCATGACTACCTCCATACTCGGAATGAGGCCCAACGACTCCAGTGTGGAGACCCATGGCTGGAACACAATATCCTTCTTTTTGGGCAAGCCTTGGACACAGTGACAGTACTTTTGTGGTGACTTGGCACATTATAGAAACCATGTAACATAATCTAACAACATGAATTGTTTTTTAACATTACGGTTGAATAAGAAAAATAAGGTGTTAAGACCACTAAACGGGCATTTTGGGTTTCTACTGAAAAAGACAGAATCATTTGAGAACTCTCTTGAATCTCTACAACTGGAGTCTTTTATGTCGAATTCACAAAACTGCTTTGTGTAAATGGTACTAACGTGTCAATTCTTTTTTTTTTAAATAAATGTTTTATTACATTATCAGTGAGGTATACATCATGAAGAAAAGTGTCCATCAGTCAAAATACGCTATATACACAGTATACTTCAATTAGACAATCACACAGCGGCCCTGTACAGACCATTTAGCATAGCATAGATGTACATGAAATACAAAAGTTTGGTTCAATCCCAACAAACATGTCAGCCTTCAACACATATGCCGGTAAACTTGCCATATTTTTGGGGTCAGTCAGATGGGGAATGGTGGATATATAGGTCTCTTCTCTTTCTTTTTTGTATATGCTATTTCTTTCAGCCATCTGATAGATTTGATTTCTCTATTTTCAAGATCCATTTTTGGAAATGAGGCCTGCTAGGTCAATCACCCTCCGATTTTCCACAGTGTTCTGCCTATATCCCCTAAAATGTGTTTCGTCATTGCCAGTGAGTGTGCTCTGCTAGTGTATCAGCAACATTGGACCAACATTCCAACACTCCTGGACTTGACCAAAATATGTGTAGGAAGAAGCTGGCCCCATATGACATTTAGGGCATTCGCCACTGGCCATAGGGGAAAATGTAACAACTTTTGCAGGCATATAATGTAGTTTTAATGACTTTATGTCCTAGACTAAGCTTAATTTATATAAAACACTACAGTAGATATGTACATAATCTTGACCATATCAAATCTAAAGACTTCTGGAATATATGTATCAATACTTTGAATCCTAGTCTACATTTGGCTCTATATAGAGTATGGTATATGGTTAAGGGAAAACTTGAAATTTAAAACTTGAAATCTGAAACAGGTGGACAGGCCAACCTCCCGGTAAATAACAGTAGGAAATGAGTTGTCATACGAAGTTATGTGAAAACTTAAAGGTGCTTGTGACCCATGGAATTTGTAACAATGAAATGCAAGTGAATATTTTAAATATATTTTTTCTTTTAGTTCCACATTCTATAATTGGTTGTTCTATTCTAAGTTGTTGTTTTACATTATTGTAATAAGAATTTATTTTTTGATTTATGTGTAAAGTTTTTGTTTAAAAAACTGTATCACATTAAAATAAAATAAATAAATTAATGACTTTAAACTGTATCAGATAGTTCATTGCATTCAACAAGACCTCTTTAGTAAGAAGGCAGTATCTTGCCCGTACCTCATTAAGCAGTGTGCACCCAATATCCGATTCCCACTAACTGCGCACCTGTGATGTAGTCCATTGTGAATGTTGTGCTGTATTGTATAGTTTAGACACTAACTTGTGGTGAATCGTGTCCTGAGTAACAATATCAACCAATGAGTGTGTATTTGGTTCCAGAGGGAAGGACGTTGATTTCTGCCTGAAGGATGTACTCGTTCAGACATATTACAGCAGTGAGATCTGATTACCCACATCTTAGCCATGAATTCTGATATCTATACAAATTTCCCTTTTGGGAATATATTACCCAGTAAAAGCCTGCCCTCAGTGTACATCTGAGTTGTGTGCTCTTATTTTGATTTGGGAGGATGTCGGGAAAGCCCTATAGGGGTGCATTTTTGTAGTATGGAATACTAATACCGAGCTGTCAAAATAGTCTGGACCAGGCATTGACTGTCATTCGAACTAGGTCAAACATCCAATTATTTTTTGCCAAACATGACAGAGCAAAGATTCCGCGGTTTTGCGACAAATATTTCTATTTCTATGTGGTGGTGAGAAGGGAACAGCTCGTCCCAATGAACTATAAATTGTGCCTGTGCAACCAGATAGTACACTCAAAATCTAGGGCTGCAAGATGCCCCTGGTCGTAAAATTTCATCATTTTTGCCCACGCCAGTCTGTGGGTATGTGAGCACCAAAGAAACATTGGCGCCAAGGTACGGATGGTTTTGAAGAAGGACCTCTGAGGCTAAATTGGTATTTTTGAGAAATAATAAAGCATTTTGGCTCGCGCTACCATCTTCGTGGATGATAGACAACTGTATAAGAATATTGGGAGTCTAGTCCATGGCGCTCTGAAACACCTGTGTATGAGCGCGATATAAATAAAATATCATATCATATCAAAGAAAGTTCCAATTTAGCTGTAAGAGATGGGAAACAGGCAGAAACGTTATCAGTGTACAAGGTCCTAGAGGATCTGAACACTCTAACCCCGAGATACATAATAGGAAACCCAGCATATCACTGGGTCGTTGCGTATTTTCAGTCAGCAGAGCAGTTCTGACTTGGAACACTTGATGCGATACACAGAGTACTGGGAGCAGCCCTGAAATGCCACACGGAAAAAGTGGAAATTCCATTCCGGTTTGCAGATATACAGCAACGCATCATCAGCACACAAGGATATTACATCTGGGGGACCAGACATGCACAGAATGTGACAGCCATGCTTCACACGGATAAGTTTGAACAGGGGTTGATACAAAGTGGAGAAAGGAGGGGGCATAGGGGTCATCCATGGTTTGTACCTCTGCCTAAGCAAATGTCGGATGATAAGATACCATTCATTCAAATCCTATCCAGAGGAGAGGAATATAGAAGCCAAACACAGCTAATAAAAAAGGACCCCAAGAGATATGAGTCTAGCACCGTGTACAGAAATTCCCATGAGACAGAGTCAAACACATTTCCTTCATCGAGGGTTGCAGCCCCAAGGTTAGCTTGGGGATTCATGTGTGAGAGGAAACCAAAAACACACCTCACATTAAACACAGTAATTCTAGAGGGTACTGGACCTGCTTGGTCTGGATGTATTAGTTGTGTTAATAGTGGCGTCAGTCGACACACCGTTTTCATGTTCATTAATGACAAAGGGTGGTAGGAGCCTAGACTTTCGGGGGGTTTATATGGTTTTAGTAGAGCTGGTATGATTGTAAAAAGCCTATGCCACTAAGATGAGCACATTGCTGTATTTTAATCATTGAGGCTGTAGATATCATGAGTTTTTCTGTTGTGTATGATATAGCTAGTGCTTGATTAGTTTGATTGATTAATTGGTTTGTTTGTCATTTTGTGATTCCCAGCCCTTTGTTCCAGTTATGTTTCATGTCTGTAGCCCAAAGCTCAACATAGATGCATATCATGGTGATCTTTCATTGGTTACTTATCATGAGCCAATTCAGCCAATTGTCTCTCTGGGCTATTTTACCCCTGACATGTAACCTTGCCTGTTGCTGGCTGTGTGGAACCCAGCTACTCAGCTGCATTTTCTGTGCTATTTATAGGGAGTGGGGCACCTACCAGCATTTTCCTAAACTGCAGTACTGTGGTTCTCCACCTGGATATTCGTCCCATAGGAATGTGAGAGCAAGGCTTTGGTCATTTCTAGTCATGGATTGCTTGCCTGGGATTTCCAGGGGAATACAGCTAGATTAATGGGCTTTCCAGAGATTTACATGATTCCACATCCCATATCTTTGCCTAGTAATGTATCTGTGAAGCTTGAACACAGCACATACCACAGATTAGTGACTACCTTAAAATGTATCTAATGCATCTCCATTATTTACGATTCTAACACATAATTTAATACTTAATTATCTCAAAATGTGGAGGGTTAGTCCAGGCACTGTATATTAGTAACATTTGAATTAACAACAAGAAACAGAATCTTGCTGAAGACACTGAAGCATTCTCTTTGAGCAGCTTATAGTGAAGCTCTGCCTGGCAGCTTTTGAAATCCGATTTATAGAGCGAGAGCAGGATAGGTACTCACTTTCTGTGTTTCTGCTGGACCAGCAAGTAAACAGTGCCTGGTGGTGTAACTTCACCAATGTCTAGGTTGGCTAATGTGCATGACCGTGCTACTGATGGAGAAAGGAACTATGTAAACCAACAAACCCCACAGCTGACTATACCACAGACATATAGCTGTAGTGCCTAACCAATGTCCAGATGTTTGGGGACAGCAGAACATCTCAAATGCCAGAATGGGGGATTACTATAACTGATACCATCTGAGCTGCCTCTGCCTTTCCAGGTACAACCATCTTAAAGTCCTGGTTGCTACCAAAGCAAGATACCACAGCATAATTAAAAAACATTCCATATTGTGTTACCACTACTTTTCCACACCCCAGGACACACTATATTTCAATATGAGTTTGAATGCAATATCCCTACGAGCAAGCTAGTCATGCAATCAACATTGGTAAAAGCAAACATTTCATATCATGCAGTACCTGCATTCTATGGGGCACCTCTGTTGTGGGCTGACTGAGGGCATCATATAACCTATTGGTACATACATTAAATCAAATGGGGATGCACAATTCCTGCATTTTATAGGTAATATCAAGGTATCTGGTGATTAAAATAATCAAACACCTTTGAGAGATCCATGAAGGCCATATTCTTCACCTTCCACCAGAAGCTCACTGTCTCTAGAGCCCTGGTATTCTCTAGGCTGTACAAATGCAAGACTTGTCCTTGACCTCAAGCCCAGGGATCATATCTCTCCAGCCCTGAAATCACTCCATTGGCTCCCTGTGGCTGCTAGGATTAAGTTCAACACCCTCTGCATTGTCTACAAGGCCTTCTGGGGCCTGGGTCTGAAATACATTCAACTCTCCCTTCGGAAATACCTTCCTACTCGAGATCTGCGCTCCTCCATCTCCAACTCGCTCAGGGTCAGTAACTTCTCCAAGCAACGAGTTGGTGGTAGATCTCTTTCTTTCTTTCCTGCCTCTCTGTAACTTGAGGAGACCCATCTTCGGTTCCAGAAGCACCTCACGTACTTCCTAATTGCTTCTGCCTTTTCTCTTCCTCTCCCCTGCTGATCTCTGTCTGTCACTGCACTGGGCACCTGGCTACCCTCTGAATTCGGGCCCAGGTCCTTGCCCACCCAGTTGCATTTCCGCACTGCCTCTTGGCATCACCTGCTCTTGGGTCTGTATCTGCAACCCTACAGTCCCCTTACCTGCACTTATTAGAGACCCGTTGTCTGCGCCTAACTATTCCACTTGCCACCTGCTGGCCGCACTACTTGTTGATGTGTTGATCCCATCACTCAGCACTTTCCACTCCTCCCTGCCCCTTGCACTTTCCCTTTTCCCCCTCCCCTACACTTGCGCAATCTCAATGTCACTGGGAGTAGTAAGATCATTGTCTTGTTCCGCTCCCTTTGCCTTGTTGCACCTTGAAACACGCGTGTATGGGCACACTATAAATATCTTATCATATCACATAAATCCTTTCCCATGGGACTATTTAGAGAATAATAGATAGGGGTACAGTGCTTGTTCAGGTGCTCCTAACTTTGCTCTGACCCACTTTGAGGAGCTGCCAGTTTGTTCTCAGCTTCTACACATTCAATCATTTGATTGTAGATAAGTTACCAAATATTGTGGTCACACTTCTAATAAGGACAATGGCCCTCATTACAACTCAGGCGTTAAGGGTTAACGCCACCGTTAACCCTTAACGCCTGATTCTGATTTTAACGCCTGCTTTTAGCAGGCGTTAAAATCCATGGCACTAACCCGCCATGGTGCTAATTACGCCGCCGTAATTTACGGCGGCGTAATTAGCGCCTTCCCCACTCCCATTATGCCCTACGGGGCAAAAATGGGAATGGGGAAGGGAAAATGGGAAATGGGGATTTACCGCCCCACTCACCTTGGAATGGGGCGGTAAATCCGCCATCCACCATGGTGTAAACGTAGTTTACACCATGGTGGTAAAGTTGGTGCACTTAGCACCAAGGTTGTAATGACCGCCATTGACTCTTAGGAGGTAATTCATGGAATAAATGTGTGCCCAAATCAGTGGCGCAAGCTGGCGCAAGCATGAAAAAGCCAGCGCACGCATGCGAATTGCACGCGTGCGATTCATGGAAGGCCCTGCGTGTGTATTTTCTGAGAAGTACACAACGTCAGGGCTGTCACATGGTGAGGTGAGTCACGGGGCAAAAAATTTGGTGAGGCCCCTTCCATTTTTGCACTTGGCCAGTGGCACCATAAATAAATGAAGCGAGAAACCTCTATTTGAGTTTATATATGGAAGAACTCGAATATGGTTTATTTTTAAGACTGCAAATCAACTAAAGCAAAGCCATGTTTCTAAGCTGAAGAATGAACTATTTGCATCATATTTCATCAAAAAACTCCCTCTTGGGCTCTATTCAAACAATCTTTCACAAAATGAATGAACTGCCGTTTACGACTATGGCCACTTTTCCATTGGTGCCCAAGACAATTATTTGCCCCAGTCCTACCCTTGTGAGATCCCTGTCTGGGAGACAGGTGTACCGTGTTCCCCTCCTTCAATGTTCCTCCTCCAATCGTCTAATGTTGCACAATGCTTTTAGAAAACCTACGTAGGCAGCCACTGCACAGTCTCCAGGTTTGCCATAGTGATATGTATGGCAGGGCTCCCAATCCCTATGCTTTCCCCCAGTGCCTCACTGCCTCCATTACAAACATTGTTCCAAAAGACAGAGAAAACCTATTCAAGCCAATGTAATTTAGTATGAATTGGTTTAATGCAGCCATGTTTATGCAGGTCTGCAATAAGTCCAGCAGGTGAGTTGTAAAAAGATTGCATTTGAGAGAGACTTGAAAAGGGGATCCCTAAATACAGAGCATTGTCATAGTCAAGACGCACGTGTCACAGCAAAGCATTTGCACTGTTGAAAGTAGTGAATGCATTATCTTCAAGCGCTTATTAGAAATAAATATGTATATCAACTAAACCTGTGAAGATGTGTTCAGTTGATTAAATTGTCCACATCTCGGTTTCACCATTTAACCAAAGTTTGTGATCCTGGGCAGATCATTTAATCACACTGGGGGTCATTACGACCCAGGCACTAATTGCGCCAACATTACCACCATGGTGTAAACTACGTTTACACCATGGTGGATGGCTGATTTACCGCCCCATTCCAAGGTGAGTGGGGCGGTAAATCCCCATTTCCCATTTTCCCTTCCCCATTCCCATTTTTGCCCCATAGGGCATAATGGGAGTGGGGAAGGCGCTAATTACCCCACCGTAAATTACGGTGGCGTAATTAGCATCATGGCAGGTTAGCGCCATGGATTTTAACGGCTGCTAAAAGCAGCCGTTAAAATCAGAATCAGGCGTTAAGGGTTAACGACGGCATTAACCCTTAACGCCTGGGTCGTAATGAGGCCCACTGTGTCTTATCTGCAGCTCTGTGCTTCACTTCGGAGCTAGTTTAATGCTTTACAGCACATGGCAGGCACCAAAGTGTGCAGGCTAGCTTTCTCACATTTTGTTAAAGCAAATAAAAAATGTATACCGCTCCTAATATGGTCACTGGAAGCACAATGACGTCTTATTTTATTATCTATAAAAATGCGTCAGGCATTAAAGTAAGTACTATGGCGTGCGTGCGTCTCACAAAACCAAAAGAAATGCCAACGCTATCAGATATTTGAACTAATTAAAAATATTTAATAGTACCTTAATAATTGCCAAACATAAGGATGTTTTTTAAAAACTTACTTCAAGATAACAAAAAGATATATGATGTATCTACTGCTCCTCTGCTGTTGTCCCTCTCATTTTCACTTCCTCCACTCCCGTCTTCTGCTTTCCACCCCTCTGCTCTTTCACTTTCCCACCTCCACCATTCTGGCTTTCACTTCCTTCCCTCCTCACCACACCAATTTAGCCCTCTATCTATTCTCCTGCTGCGCATTCAGTTTCCTTGCATCCACACACACCCTATCATGCTTGCATCTTCCATGGGCCTCCATGGACAGGTCTGTGGTGTGCCACTGTTTTGATATGTTTCTGCTACCGGTGCAGTAGCTTGTTTAATTTCTGCACAGGGAATAAAAGCTAGAAAGGGGAGCGCTATTTGGCCCACTGAGATAATGTGCAAGCCTTAACAGTGGATATTGATTTATCAAATTCATCTGTGGCAGGGGGGACGTGTGGCCTAAAGGTTCATACATTTGCTTTGGAACCTGCTGGATTCAAAAGCAGATTTTCCAAACGTGCTGTGTCAATGGCTGTCTTAATGAGTCAAAGGGGCTATTTGGTGCATAAATGAGCCACCCCCTCGTGATGGCCCTGAGAAGAGAAGGAAAAAGGGATTTTGAATAAGGCAAAGGAGTGTCCCCTGTTGCAGTACACACTTGACCTTTTGGCTCGGGTGACACTGATCTAGTTACTCATCTCTTTCTGTGCTGAAACCAGGACTTCATTGTGAGAGCGGATTTGAACTGCCTTGACAACACCCTGGGACCATCCGAAGTCAGTCACTGCACAGTGGTGTGATGTCCAATCAGCACTAAGTCTCGACATGCACCGACTGGGCCCCTCCGCTTTTTGCAGGACTCAGTCCCTTCACATCAGATTGGACACTGACACCCCTCAATGACCCCTGGTCCACTGTAACAGCAGCCACCCTCGTTAAAATGGGCAGCTGTCACAGTTTTAGGGAAGCAGGCACTTCAAGTGACAGCAGGTCCACCCTTGATGTCTGCGTGTCTGTGTTGTCACTTGACATATCTGTCAGAAAACGTCTGCCTAGCTGATCACTGCCCATCTACATGCATGCCAACATGACCCATTCCAACTAAGAGATGGTAGTCCAGTCCTGGTTTTACCTTAGCACTCTTGGATTTGTAGTCGTAAATCCTTGGATTATAATGGGGGAAATACAGGACTACAAGTCTTAGAATGCAAACCTAAAACCAGGACTACACTAGCATCTCCCAACTGGAATAGAGACTGGAATATGGCATGTTGGCATGTATGCATCTACACTGCTGCGAATAAGCACGGCAAGAGCTTTGTTTTGATAAGTTGCGCCTCCCTCAGGGCAGGTATCTCTCCCTGGTAGTACGTACCTCACTTTGTAAAAGTTTTCATTCGTATTATTTTTAACTTAGTCATGCATATTTTTTACACGCCTGTAACTAATGTGCATAGAGAGGCACTCAGCAGGCCAGGGCCAGGTACATCACCTTTGTGCCAATTGAGCTATTTGTAGGCCTGCCAACAGTGCCAAATTCCCTGAGGTATGCTTGCACACTTACAAAGGCACCAGGCCACGAGATTCTTCTCGCTATAGATCACTATAGATATAGATCACTCAGAAAAGCTGTGCATCATCAGCGCTGCATTTCTTCCACTGCCGCAGTCATCATTGCTCCTGGCCTCCTGCTCCTTCACAACAACAGCCATGCACACCGATTCAACCATAATACATGCAAATAATAAACCAACATGCTAGATACTACATGCATGAATACTCTGTGATGCACCCCTTTCTGGCCACTGCTACAACGGGGGAGAGGGCTTAGTTAGTTCTCCTTAAGTATCAACTCGCACTCGCGTGATGTTGTATGACTGCAGAGTTGAGGGTGACGAAATCCAACACAAGACGCCACTCCTGCTAACCTAAACTCAACATATTTCATTGTTATTTTTATTTTTATTTTGCATTTATATAGCGCCTTATATACCATTGGTATGGTCTGAAGGCGCTGGTGGGTTAAACGCCCTTGGGAACTGAAGTTCATATCAGTAGAGAGAGTAGAGAGAGTCAAAAGGGTGCGTGTGCGCACCGGTTATGTGTGCAGCTCGTGCGGTATCCGTGTAATAGCTGCATTATAACGGTAGGTGTGCTGGTTGAGAGGTCAGGAGTATGTGTTCATTCTGGCAGGATTTATCCAGAGCGGATGTGGCTGCGTTAGTCCTGAGGAGAATGCCTGGCTGGGGGGTGTGTTACCAGCAGTGATTACTTAGAATGATGTGGAGTAAGCGGCGAGTGTTGGTATGAGAACAGTTATACCGAATGGTGTCATAGTATCACTGTGTTCTAGTTGAGTGGTGATGTAAGGAGAGAGTAAGCGTGGTGGTGGGATAAGAAGGGTTATATACCCTTTCCGATATTCTCTGCATTCCAAATCATACTATATACGTCGCGTGCTCCAGTCCGATTCCATGCACTCCTATCCACTCCATGCATCCCAGTCTGTTCCATATATTTCGGTCACGCATTCATGCATTCCGGCTTGCCGCGTGCTGTGCGCTCTAGTTTACCATGCGTACTCCAGTCATTGTGGGTTAAATGCTCTTTAAGCGTTATCAGCGTTCCAAACCATACTTTATACGTTATGCAATTCTATGCGCTTCAGTCCGTTCTATGCCCCCCTAATCCACTTTTGTTTGCCCCACGTGTGCACTCTTGTCGTCCTCAAGCATGTACCCACTCACCCCCTCTGCCCCACTCACCCCTCTACCCACTTGCCCCCTCTACCCCCTCAACCCCTCTGTCCCTCTACCCCCTCAACCCCTCTACGCACTCACCCCCTCTACACACTCACCCCCTCTACGCACTCACCCCTTCTGTGCACTCACCCCTTCTGCGCACTCATCCCTTCTTCACATTCATCTCTTCTACGCACTCAACCTCTCTACGCATTCTTCCTCTCTACGTGCTCAACCCCTCTATGCAATTCAACCTCCTTTACGCACTCATCCCCATTACGCACTCATCCCTCTACGCATTCATCCTTTCTACGCACTTATCTGATCCCCGCACTCACTTGCTCCCTGCACTCATCTGCTCCCCGCACTCATCTGTTTTAAGCACTCGTGTCTTTCACGCATTCAACATCAGTATCCTGTCCTATATATTCATCTCTACACTCATCTATTCTATACCTTCATCCGTTCTGTACACTCATTCACTCTGTACACTCATTCACTCTGTACACTTATCCACTCTATACACTTATCCACTCTATACATTTATCTACTCTATACACTTATCCACTCATACGTTCTATCTACTCATCATCTTTGTCCATTCAACCACTCTGTACACTTATCCACTCATACGCTCTAACACTCATCCGCTTTATCCACTCATCCACTCTATTCACTCATCTGCCCTATCGACTCTTCCGCTCAATCCTCTCATTCTCTCATCTGTTCTATCCACTTGTCCGTTCTATCCTCTCATCCACTCTATTTACTCATCCGCCCTATCCATTCATCTGCCCTATCCACTCATTCTCTGATCCGTTCTATCCACTTGTCCGTTCTATCCTCACACCTGCTCTACGCACTCACCCCTATACGCACTCACCCCCTCTACGCACTCACCCCCTCTAGGCACTCACCCCCTCGACGCACTCAACCCCTCGACGCACTCACCCCTTCGACACACTCATCCCCTCCACACACTCACCCCTGCTACGCACTCACCCACTCTAGGCACTCACCCACTCTAGGCACTCCCCCCTCTAGCCACTCACCCCCTCCACGCACTCACCCCCTCTACGCACTCACCCCCTCTACACACTCATCCCTTCTACGCACTCATCCTCTACCCATTCTTCCTCTCTACGCACTCATCCCTCTACATGATTCAACCCCTTTTACTCACTCATCCCCACTACGCACTCAACCTCTATGCATTCATCCCTTCTACGCACTTATCTGATCTCCGTGCTCATTTGCTCCCTGCGCTCATCTGCTCCTCAGAGTCATCTGCTTTAAGGATTCGTGCCTTTCACGCATTCAGCAGCGATATTCTGTCTTATATGTTCATCTCTACACTCATCTGTTCTATATTTTTATCCGTTCTGTACAGTCATTCACTTTGTACACTTATCCACTCATACGCTTTATCCACTCATCCAGTCTGTACACTTATCCATTCATACATTCTAACACTCCTCCGCTTTATTCACTCATCTGCTCTATTCACTAATCTGCCCTATCCACTCATCCGCCTTATCCATTCAATCTCTCATCTGTTCTATCCACTTGTCCGTTCTATACTCTCATCCACTCTATTCGCTCTTCCGCTCTATCCATTCATCCACCCTATCCACTCATTCTCTCATCCGTTCAATCCTCTCTTCCACTCTGTCCACTCCTCCGCTCTATACACTCCTCCGCTCTATACACCCCTCCGCTCTATACGCTCCTTCATTCTATACGCTCCTGCATTCTATACACTCCTCCACTCTATACACTCCTCCGCTTTATACACTCCTCTGCTCTATGCACTCCTACGCTCTATACACACACCTCTGCTCTATACGCTCCTCCACTTTATACATTCGTTAGGTCGACACACTCTTCACACTTCCATATTCATGCGTTGTCCATATTGATGTGCTCTACGTACTCATCAGGTTCACATACTCGTCTTTTCGACACACTTATCCCGTATATGCTCATCCGTTCTGGACATTCATCTGTTTTACGCACTTCTGCGTTCTACTCGCTTCCCCGTATTACGCGCTCATCCGCTCTACACGCTTGTCCATTCTACACATCCAGCCGCTCTACACACTCATCCACTCAACGTGTTCATCCATTCCATGCACTCATCCGGTCTACATATTCATTTGATTCCCACATTCATTCAGACTATATAGTTATCTCTTCTAAGTAATTCATCTATGCCATTCACTTTGTTTACTCTGCATGCATTCTATCCATTTCAGGAGTTTAAATCTCTTTCCTGTTCCTGTATGATTTACTCTTGTTAACCATTTCACTGCTTTGATCTACTTTATTAATTTAATTCTGTTTGCCCTTCTAGATTACATTGCGGGTCGTTAGCTGTCAGTTTCTCGCATCAGGAGGTTTGATGGATTGGTGTCATTGAGTTGCTGTTGGTCTGTTTGGGTTAGTTTGGTATAGGTTGGTTTTTAGGGGAAGAGCCAGGTTTTCAGCAGTTTGCGGAAAGCCATTAAATCCTCAGTCTGGCAGATGTGGGGTGGGAATGAGTTCCATAGCATGGGGGCCAAGGCTGAGAAGGATGATCCGCCTAACCTATTTGAGTTTGTCTTCGGAATGACTAGGAGGCCGGCTGAGCTTGATCTTAAAGTGTGTGGGGGGTTGTAGGGTTTTAGCTTGTCTTGAAGATATTGAGGTCCGGTTTTATGCAGTGCTCGATGGGAGATGCACAAGGTTTTGAAAGTCACCCTGCGGGCTACTGGAAGCCAGTGCAGTGTCTTAAGGGCTGGGGAGATGTGGTCTCTTGGGCCAAGCGCAATAAGCAATTTGGCTGCCGCGTTTTGTGCCCTTTGGAGTTTATTCAGTTGGTATGCGTGGACTCCGAGGTATAGGGGGTTTGTGTAGTCCAGTCTTGATATAACGATTGATTGGACCGCGGAGAGTCTGTTGGGAAAGGAGAGATATGGAAAGATGCACCTAAGGGTTTTAAGGTGGTAGTGGCAGGACTTTGAGACATTGTTGACTTGGCGCAGGAGTGTTAGGTCAGAGTCAAGGGTGCATCCAAGATTTTTCACTGAGCTGGAGGGGGTCGGAGACTTGCCCATGGCGGATGGCCAGGGTAGTGGTTGTTGGAGAAGTTCCAGGTTACCACACACCATGATTTCCGTTTTGGAGGGGTTTAACAGGAGGTGGCTTTGGGTCATCCAGAGTTCTATGGCAAGGAGGCAGGAGGCCAGGTCAGGTCTGCAGTTGGGTTTTGAGTTCGAGAGTTTTAAAATTAGTTGAGTGTCGTCGGCGTAGTTGTAGCAAAGGTGGTTGTGCGAACGAATTATTAGTGAGAGGGTGATTAAGTAGAGATTGAACAGGAGGGAGGAAAGGCACGCTCCTTGTGGGACTCCCGTGTCGACTGGTCGGGCTTGGGAGGTATAGTTGCAGAGTATCGTTATTTGGTACCCATCCTTGAGGAAAGAAGCTATCCATTTAAGAGTGGTTCCACGAATTCCTAGAGAGTGGAGGCGGTCTAGGAGGATTGAGTGATTGATTGTGTCGAAGGGGGCGGATAGGTCAAGAAGGATTAGTGCCGCGTATCCCATGGAGTCTGCAGTCATTTTAAGGTCATCCCAAATTGAGGTTAGGGTGGTTTCAGTTCCGTGACGTGCTCTGAAACCTGATTGAGCACGGTCTAGGAGATTGTTGGCTTCGACAAAGGCATTTAGTTGGGAGTAGGCAGTTCGGTCAATGAGTTTGGCAAGGAATCTGGTGTTTGAGATGGGGCGGTAGTTTTTGGGCTCGAGAGGGTCGAGCAAAGGTGTTTTAATTAGAGGTTTGACAAAAGCCGTTTTGAATGCATCGGGAAATGGATAAGTAGAATCTAAATAAGTGACCAGTACTATTTGCTGGTGCCTTACCTTGAGTTGACATGTATTTCAGAAGGAATATTTTCCGACTCTGTCATACACAACCTTATAGAGCTTATGTGCAATGATGGTGTAGCCAAGGATTCCATAACAAGATAAAATTAGCTAGAGATGGCTAAATAATATTGCTGAATGCAGGAATGGAATGGAATTCATTGGAATTAATAACAATAAATTATGACTTCATTATTATGAATGAACCTCACCCCAATGGATTGCTATGTGCAATGGCGCCAAATTGTATTTGCACCTGCAAAATGGGCACATATTCGCAGCTACGTCATAGTGGATTTATTGAATGAGTGCTTCACGGCACTACTGGTTAGACAGTAGGAGTACATGCAGTACAGAATGACCACAGCAGAAGTCGAGGAAACACGCATGAAGACAACATTCTGTCTCTTTCTTAAGAGGGTGTGCCCCCTCCCCCTTTGGTGTTTTGGTGTGGTCCGGTAAAAATGAAATGACTGGGCTCTCTTTAAGCGAGTTAACAAGTTGGTGCTTGTTCAGTCTAACCTCGCCACAAACAGGGCAAGGATGGAAGCCAATGAACAAAATAACAGCGGCAGCACTGCACGTTAGTTACTTACTTGTGCAGCAGGGGCAATCAGATGAGTCTGTATCTCTCTTTACTCCAGCAAGTCACAGCTCCTGCCCTCTCGCCTCGCCAACTAGGGCCCTGGCCTGGAGTCCAAACGGCCAAGAAGCAAGCAGCCAGCAGCAGGACAGGCACGAGGCACCGAGCAACAATGGGGCGAGCTCAGCCTACAGCCTCTCTACTCTCGGACCGGTCTCCTCCGCTTGCACTACTAGGCCAGCCAGATCCAGTACCAGTCAGCCTCCCAGCCAGGCCGCATATGCTTAAGTGTGGTGTAGTTGGCGCCTCACCTGACCCACCCAGCCAGCTGCTGCCAGACCAATGGGTGGCCTGTGCTGGCACCGGGTCAGCGGGACATAAAGTGTCACCGATTGGCTGCTGGGCCTGGCCGGGCTGAGAGAGCTCACACATCCAGGGCAGGTGGCAGTGAGGCCAGGCGAGCCCGTTGTTCATGGTGTGATTCACACCTTGGAAACTGACTTCAGTGCACGTTGAAGGGGATGCAGACATCCCCACCCCCCACTTAACTTTTGTTTTGTTGTTTGTGACTGCCTGCAGGCTGGCACTGCCTCTGCAGCCAGCAAATTATCAAACACCTCGCACAAATCTCTCTTTTTTCTCATGACATGAGGACACCCGCAAACGCACGAGGCCCCCCCTGAGCGCGAGGCCCGGGGCAGTTTGCCCCCCTGATCCCCCCTTGTGACGGCCCTGCACAATGTCAGTGCACACATCAAAAGGGGGGCAGAACAAGGGGCGGAACACACAGAATGGGGAACAACGCGTAAAAATAAGGGCATAAATGGGGAAGTACCGCTGGGAAGTACACAGAACGCCCACACGCATGCAAACTACACGTATTCATGGAATAGAATAGGAAAAACGCACGCACGTCAAATCACACACACACGCACAATTACGTCCGCCACACAAAAGCAGGCAGAAGCGCCCTCGCGCAGCATAAAAGTGCACGCAAACAACAAACAAGCATATACAGCTACGAGGAATGTCCCGTTCCTCGCAGCAGTGAACGTGGACACCACAGAAGGACGAGAATAGCTAGGCCCCACATTTTTTTTGCCCAGGACCAGCCTTTTTGGGATGCCTGATGACCAAGTCTATGGCAGGTATAGGTTTCCACCTCATATCATCCTAGAGCTGGTCAGGGAGTGGGAGGATGAACTCACATCACCCACCCTGTGCTCCCAAGCATTGAGCCCCTTGGAGAAGGTGCTCAATGTACTGCATTGTTTGGCCACTGGGTCTTTTCAAAGGACGACTGCCATAGTGGGGGGTGTCTCACAGGCCACGCAGTCACGTTGCCTACACCAGGTGTTGGCAATCATCACTGCGCGCCCCTCAGTCCGCAGGCACATATACATGCCCAGAACACATGCAGAAAGGCAGGCCGTGGTCCTGGACTTCTACAGGGTGGCACACTTAACCAAAGTGCTTGGCGCCATAGATTGCACCCATGTGGCCCTACGTCCACCTAGGGCCACTGAAAACATCTATCGAAATCGCAAGCACTGGCATTCCATCAAAGTGCGGGTGGTATGCGATGCCAAGGGAATCATCACCTCTGTCTATGCAAACTATCCCGGGGTCCACCCATGATAGTTTCATATTAAGAATGTCTTCCCTGAGCCGGGCCCTGGAAGCTGGGAAGCATGGCGACACATGACTCCTAGGTGAGTACAAATGCCTGTCCACATGCATACATGTCACACACAGACAAATACACAAGCCCAACTAATGACAACTATTATCACCTTACCTGGGGACAGTGCCTACCCATTGAGCACCTACATGATGACGCCCATACGCAACCCCACCACACCACCCCAGGTAAGATACAACACAGCCCATATTGCAACCAGGGCCATAGTGGAGCGCACATTCGGAGTTCTCAAGTCACACTTCGGCTCCCTTGACCGCTCTGGTGGACAGCTACTATATGCACCCCCAGTAGCGTGCAGGATCATTGTGGCAGCATGTGTCCTGCACATTGTTGCAACATGGTATGGCATACCGGTGGACATGGTGGTGCCCCCACATCCCCAACCACACGCACGGCCGCTGCACATAGGAGGAGAAAGGGCATGTGGCAAGGCAGCCCGTACCCAGCTTGTGGCCACATTTTTCACCTACCAGGTCACCATCGATGATGAAAAAGGGACAGTCAACTGTCACTACCTTACCACCCTGAGAATGTGTCCATTGTGTGCATCCCTAGCTAATTAAACACACCCAATCACATGCGACCAAAGGGAACACATGCAAGATATTTCCCCCCCTTGCTAAACAGGGCATGAAAGGACTGGTATGCCACCCAAACCCTCCCAACACTCCTGAACCCCGACTGCCACACCATACCATGGTATGCAACGGCAAAACATCCAACCATATGCACCACACATGACACAATAGTCATGAAGTGCTACGTGAGAAATGTAATTAGGCACCAGACAATTATACCTGACATGGAATTGGAAGAAAGGAGTGACCAAAACTTCACACCCTGAAAACGGTGGCACAAATGCATGCCACCAGTGGTGCAACCAACAAAAATCAGAATACCTGTTGCCATGCACAGTGAGTGTGCTTTGCATTGGTGAAAACCCTTATGCATCATTTCAAAAAATGGCATTCAACCAAATATTACCCTGTCAATCATGTACATGATCAATGACTGAGAAGTGAACATGGATTGTCGTGACACAGAATGCCTGAGAAGGCAATCTGGGTGTACGCGTTTGCATGGTGTCAATGTAGTTGGGGGGGTGTTGCCTAAGTGTATTTGTCCGTATGGATATGCCTAGAATACATGCATGTGAAATGAAGTGAATGCCAGTGTCCCGTACACAGCACATGTGAACATAGCACCAAGGACCCCCTTGTGTGTCAAACCACACCCATCCCCTGACACCTCAAAAGAAAGAACTACATTGCATCAGCCATTGACCAGCAGAACATATCATGTACAGAGTACACCACATCGGCAATGGTAGACAGTGACCCATTACTAAATCATAGAAATCCATAATATGACCTACACACAAACTTCATCAAAGTGCATCAATGAGGGTGGGAACATGGGAGAAGAACAGTACATTCCTACATGAACTGGAAAAGCAAAGTACATATTACAATTTATTGGACCAATAAGGGGGAGTCTAAGGAGGGAATGTTGGACGACATAACTCGCATCAACATTCATATACCTGACGGCAACAGACGCAGTGCAGGAGTCACATAAGGAGGTGAGTGCTGGAAGAGGAGGTAAGAGGTGAGGAGAGTAACAAAACAAGTGACAAACTGTGGTAGGTCTACAAAGAATCAAGATAGTTCTGGGGAGTGGGAGAAGAAAGCCAGAAGGGAAAGGGGGAAGAGATGACCTGTAATCAATGGTGGAGGGACTAATGATCAAATTAACTGGCAAAACTATACTTAAAATGGTGAACGTGGGTTGTGGAAGGACGGAAGCAGAAGGGCAAATGTCTGCAAAGAACAAGAGCCTACGTATCACCATGGCCGATGGCAATTGGGGTAGTGGTTGAAAATGACAGCCAGACTACAAGGGGGAGGCTAAAGGGAGGTGGAGAGTGAGAGGGAGGAGAGAAAGGAGGAGGGGGCAAAGCTCCAAATGACTGAGGAATTGGGGAAGATGGTGAAAGAAAGCACACAAAGGGGGGCAGAGGGAAACCTGATGGTGCAGGAGAGTAGGGGATGTGATGATGAAGGGGGAGACAGAGGGACACTGACAGGGGCAGGGGAGACAGGGGGGCATTCAAGTCACTGAGAAGGCATGTGGACAGGTCTAGACAGGGCCACCTTTGTGGGCTTTTGGTAGTGGTGGCAGGCTCAAGCATCCTGGTTAGCCGGATTGTCACAAGGGCCAAGTGCAAATAGTGGGAGCAAGGGAGCAGGTCCAGGACACAAACAGGAAATTTAAATCACGAACAATGTAGTCATAACTCAGATGTCACATCCAAACACCAGCCAGGGCTGGGAAATGTCCAAAGTGGTGCAAGCAAAGGATGGGCGGTTGTTGAAATGCGTGGTGACAGGGGTAAATCAGCGTGCAGCCTTCATGTGGCATATCAAAATCACTGTGGGGAAACTGTCCCAATTCAACATTCTCATCACATGGACCCCTCCCACCATCAGTGTGTTGTATGCAGCCAAAGGGTGCATGGTACCAGCTACAGCAGAAAGTGCATCAACATAGACAGTCAATACATAACAAACATCTCAAGCAACATGATGAAATGCAGTCAGCATAATACTCACCAAAGTGAAGTGCAGACATGCATTGGAGAAACCATCTGGAATAGCCACTAGGGGTGTACACACAAGTAGAACTGCAGGCTGGCCACAGATATGATGGAAGCCCAATACCCATGTGTGATATGCTGTTACACCGAGTCATCCTTGTAAGCCCATGGAAAAGGGAAGCAGGAGTAGCATATGTGTCAGGACCCCAAGCAAAACACATACACAAGACAAGCCTGAATGGGCCCAGCTGGAACACACAGTGGATGCCTTCCAATGCCACAAAGCACCACACTGTCACATGTATGCACAATAGACAAAATAAAATTGAAAAAAATAAATGAAAAGAAAATACAAATTAAATCAAATAATCAATTGAAATAAAAAATTGAAAAGAGTAATGAAAGAAACAAAAGCTAAATCAATAAAATTGAAGAAAACCAGAAAAAAACATAACAAATAAATGAAAATAAAAAGATAACATACTTACCAAAAACCATACAATTTGGATGAAAAATCAAAAATATATTTAGAAAAAAAACTGCTTAAAAAAATAAAAAAAATTGCAGGAAAAAATAAAGAAATGGCCATATATGACCCGGGGGGGGGGCGGTGGGGCATCCAGGAGGGGGAGGTACAGGGTGCACCTCAACACCCACATGTGTAGATGTCAAGGTACAAAAAAAAACTCACTGGGCTCAGCGTCTGCACGGCCCGACCTATGTGGGAGATAGGTTGTCATTGTCACCCTCTGGATCTGAATCAGAAGGTGGGCGTGATGCAGTTGACCCACCACGCCTAGCCACGCCTTGCCCCTCATTGGCAGCAAGTATGCGGATCTGGTAAGCCAGGTCCTGGCGGGCAATGAGACTGAGGTCAGCATACATTGCCTCACGTGTCACACGTGCTTCCTCCTGCAGGGACTGACATGTGAGACGGAGTTCTGCTTGCATGGCCTCACACGACAAAAGGAGTGTCTCCCGGTTTGCATGGAGTTCAGCCGAGATGGTTCTTTCAAGCTGCACCATCCTGTCTTCTGTCCGCCTACTCCGATCCATCATGAGGTCAGCAAGAGTAGATCGGAGGGCTTGTTGTTCCACCCTCAGGGCCTCACGGTGTGCCTCTGCTTGCGCATTATGTTTTTCATGCAGAGCCACCATTTCAGTCCGGTGCGCCCTGTCATATACCGTCATGCCCAGCCTGAGTGAGCGGCACATGGACTGCGTAGTCCGCTGATGGAGCATCATTTGCCTCACAGAGGGGAGGATGGAATGGGCCACACTTTCCATACCTTGAAAAATCATCTCAACTGCTTCCCCCTGTTGCTGTGCTATGGCAATCATGGAACGCTCGCACTCAGTTGACCCCAGTGGCACACGGCCACCACGTTGCTGGACACCACACCTGCTGGGCCCAAGGAGCCGTGGTCCTTGCTGGGTTGTGCCGACCGCGGCTGCAGGACTGCATCCCTCTGTTGACCTGATGCCCCAGGAACATGGCCAACTGGTGTCAAGTGTGACTGTGCACCCGTAATCACCACATGCAGACATTCCAACCCTGCCTGGCCCCCTACTGCAGGTGTTGCAGACAAAAGACCATCCAACACAGGGTCACCTACCAGCGACAACACATCATGATGCAGATCCAGCTCAACATAGCGGTCAGAGGATACATCAGAGCCTGACTCTGAGTCAGCTCTGGACACGATGGCCTGGAGCATCTGTGGGTTCTCGTGGGCTGCCACCCCATGACCACCACTGGTGCTTGGTTGGTCATGTGAACTGACCACCGTGTCTGGGATGACATCTTCATCCTCTGCCGCCAGTGCGTCATCACCTGCAACATAAACAAAAGAAATAAGAACACGCATGTCAGTAGCACATACCACACACATACAGTTCACAACATTGACAGCCAAATAATGAAACAGCCATATCTCAGGCAACTCAAACTCCAACATGCATCCAGTGGCATTGCAATGCAGGCCATCCCAAAAGCAGAAAAGGATGTGTGCAAAATGTGAATGAAACACATGCATTGCATGTTGCACATCACTGCATCACACACAACTTCTAGAAGGCATATATACAATGCCAAAATGAGAGATGGGAACAAATAGTCAGCACCTAGCATAAGCATGTGTTAACACACAAATAGACACAACTAGAAATGTAACCAAGCACACCATGATACATGTAACATGCATGTTCATGTGCAGCACTCAACTACTCAACTACAATTAACTATGCACAGTACATGTGTCATAAGAGGAACCTACACTAATGGATTTCCATACTGTGAGAGGAGGGACATGGGTACATAAATGTCAGGTCAACATCACACAACACCATCATGATTGCACGTTGAAGGGCTTAACTTGGCAAATGAGTGGGTGTGTGTGTTGCAGTGCATGTGTAGCCCCTCAACTTACAGCATCAAGACGTATGTTGTGATGACAATATTCAAACATTATGGAAGTGTAACAGCAATTGAGGCCATCATGTGCAAATGGCATGCACCAGGTAGCATGGTTTCTGTGAAACACCCACCCTCTGGCCAATAGCAGGGAGGTACTGCATGGCAATGACATGTTCCACGCAGAACTGTACATTGCCAGACAGTGTAGGTGTGCGTTTATTGCATTTCATCAGTCAAATGTCACTACAGCCAATGAGAAGTGGACATGATGGAGGAGAGGTGAGGAACCATCCATAGCACATCCATGCATGTAGAAGACAACACCAGTTGAAAAGTGGTCATGGGCCTGTAACTGGGGATCCATGGCCATGATACAGATGTGCACAGCCTAAAGTCGTGCGTGATGACACACAGACCTACAGTGAGCAGCTCCTTCCCCGTCTTTGCCCTCAGGAGCTCATATATCCTAGATATTTTGTGCCTCCCCACTCCGAGACATCATACATAGTTTCTAGGGAGGCATCGGGTTCTTCCTCTAGCACAGTCTCAGGCCACCTCTCTCTCACCTTTTTCTTGAGCCTGGTATAAGTAATAAATTGGCCTCTATGCACCCCTGTCTCATCCTGCAGCTTCTGGAATCCCAACGCCTCCCCCTCCTGCCATAGTCTCCATGGGTGGCCAATCCCACTGGTTCCCAGTACTTACGGACAGCTTCGAACAACTGGGAGTCGTCCCCGCATAGCACCGCCAGCGGGGCCTGCTGGGAAAGCGGATCTGGGTCACCCACCGTTCTCCATGTCCTGCGCCATACTTCCCAACCCAGTTTTAGTATTCTCCCCATCTTCGCCATTTTAGTTTTGCGCAGCCATACTGTCTCCCTCAAAAAGTAAGGAGCCGTTTCACCTTGCAAAAGCCTAGCTTCTGCCGAGTCTTCTGCAGACAACCACCTAGCCACATACAACAACTGTCCTGTCATGTAATACAACTCAAAATTCGGGAGGTTTATGCCCCCCTTATCACATGTGTTCTGTAGTTTCCACAGGGCCACACTATTTCTGGAGTTGCCCATATGAAGCCCCTGCACATGCCATGAAGTTTCACAAAAAAGCGTTTTGGGATTAAGTACGGGACATTCACAAAAAAGTGCAAGAGTCTGGGCAAGACCACCATTTTGAGTAGAGCTGCTCTCCCCATCATGGCTAGGGGTAATTTGGACCAGAACACCATGCTATTCTTAACTCCCACCATCGCCTTGTCTGTGCTATGTTTGTGCTCTGTCTCTATATTGTGGTAAACATTTACGCCCAGATACCTGAATGTCACGGTCTGCCAGGGTATCTGCAAGATGGGCAGCCTCTCCAATGGGGGGCTCTTGTACCTTCCCAGGGAGAACAAACTGGACTTCCCGGGGTTCACCGATATGCCCGAGAGAGTGGCGTAACGACCCATCACCTCCAACACATATTGCAGGTTCTCCTCCGGGTAGCGCAAGTAGAGAAGCACATCATCTGCATACAATGATATCAGGTGTGTGCCCCCTGTTGTGCGGATCCCCACCTCCCCGTATTGTTGCTGCAGGCATATTGCCAGTGGCTCTAATGCCAGGATGTATAACATTGGTGACCAGGGGCATCCCTTTCTGGTCCCCCTGCTAAATTGCCATTTATCTGAGATAGTGGTTCCGGTTTTTGACTCTCGCCGTCGGGGTACTATATAACATCTGGAACCATCTGATATATTCTGGTCCCATCCCGTATCCTTTCAGAGTCGCTTTCAACAACAACCACTGTACAGAATCAAAAGCTTTCACCGCGTCCAACGACACGATAGCCAGTTCGCTCGAGTCTCCCTCAGTTTTGTCAATAATATGGTGTAGCCTCCTGTGGTTATCTGTAATATTTCTACCGGGGACATAGCCCGTTTGGTCTGGGTGTATCAATTTGCCAATTACCCTCTTCAACCTATTGGCTAGCACTGCCGTGAGTATCTTACTATCCTGATTGAGCATAGAAAAGGGCCTGTAGGATCCGCATTTCGCGTCTGGTTTGCCTGGTTTCAGGAGCGTAATGATCACCGCCTCGCGGAGGGATGCCAGCAGTTCCCCCCGCTCATATGCTTCATTAAACATGGCCAGCAGTGGCTGGAGTAGCTCCTGCTTGTACGTTTTATAAAACTCGCTGGGTAACCCATCCACCCCAGGCGCTTTACATGTGGGCAGGTGTTGAATCACCACCTCCAGTTCATCCACGGTGATGGGGGCGTCCAGGTCCGCTCGCTCTAGGTCATCCAAGGTGGGCAGCCCTATGTCCTCTATCGTATCTAGTATATCTTGACTCATGTCCTCTCCTGTGTCCTTGTATAATCGTCTGCAATACTTGAGGAACACCTCATTTAACCCCTTACTGGGTATTATGGATTTGACCCTCCGTGTCCCTGATCTCTCTGATCACCAAGCGGGGGGTCTCATTCTTATATAACCAAGCCAAGAACCTACCTGGCTTATCCCCCCCAGCATGCAGCCTCTCTGTGTATTTCTTATAGTTCAGTTTACATAACCTGTCCCAACGTTCACTACAAGCTAGCTGTAAGTCCTTTATTTTAGCCCTGTTCGCATGGGTGGTCCCCTCATTTTGTATCAGGTCCTCTAGCTCTCTTTCTGTCTCTTGCAGTTCCCGCTCAATACCCCCTTGGAGCCCTTTGGATTTAGACATTGCCACTCCCCGCACCACCACCTTGAATGCCTCCCATACTGTTTCCACCGAACTTACACTGCCCGTTTTAATTTCAAAGTATTCCTCGATGGCCTCCCTCATATCCTCTTGGAAGCCCGCATCCTGTAGAGCCTCAGTCCTGAGCCTCCACGTCGGGATCCGTGCCCTGGGGGGTTGATGTCACCACTCTATAACCAAAGGCGAATGGTCGGAGAGTACTCGGGCTTTGTATTCCGCCCCCACCATTTCTCCCACTATCTCGGCAGATGCAAACACGTAATCTAGCCTTGTGTACAGGTTGTGTGTCTCTGCATAATGCGAGTATTGCCTATCCGTTAGGTGTAGCCATCTCCACACATCCTCTAGGCCGAAGTCCATCAACAGTGTCCTCAGCGCTTTAGCTGCTGGCGCCGGCTTTTCTAACTTGTCATCTGACCTATCTATCCTGGGGTTCAGAGTGCAATTAAAGTCCCCTGCCCACACCATCACGCCACCTGCCAGGGGGCTATTTTTACTTTATAAAGACCTAATATATACCGCTGTATCATGGTTAGGGGCATACACGTTTATGATATTCACTTCTCTGTTCTTCAGGAGTCCCGCCACCACCACCATTCTGCCTTCCGGGTCTATTTTCGAGCTAAGCAGCTGAAATGGTACATGCGGTGCCACCCATATAATCACCCCTCTTGCATATGCCGAATATGTGGCCCCCATGACCGTACCCCTCCATTTCCTCCTGATCACCTCCAACCTTTCCTTGGTGAGGTGGGTTTCTTGTAGCAGAGCTATGTCAATCCGCATCTTCTTTAGGTACATCATCACCTTGTTACGTTTTAGATAGCTATTGAGGCCCCGCACATTCCAGGTCACAATTCTGAGATTACCCAATGCCATTGATTTGTTCGTCTTTTCCCTGTAGTCTCACACACAAACTAAAACTAAAACTCCCCAAAACTATATACACCACAAACTTCCCCTCCTCCCCCCCACCCACCTCCCCACCCACACCCAACAACACCCCCCCCAACCATTGCCCAACTCCATCCCTGGATCTCAGGCACCCCGGCATCTAGCCCTGCCTAGCAAGTCTATACTCAGGGTTCAGCAGGGTAAAGTCGCCCTAATGGTTACTTAACTACCAATTCTCGGGGGTAGGTTGCTACCATCCCATTGCTCCTACTGCCCATACTATCACGCATGATGTTAATGCTATTCAGTTCCAGCATGCAGTTGATACTCTATATTCCAGTCCAGCCAGAGCACAAGGTCCAAGGGCTATAAATTCACTCAAATCTCCCGTGTTCCCAAAACAAGTCCACCTTCCCACTTATCCCCTTAATGTCCATGGCACCAACTCCTCACTTGTCACGCTCGAGGCGATCTCAGTCATCCTCCTGTTCCGGGCAGCTCTGCAGGTCCAGCGACGATGCCGCCTCCTCCGGGGTGTCAAAAAAAAGCACCTTGCTCTTATGCAGCACCTTTAGCCTCGCCGGGTACAGAAGCATATATTTGATGCCCGCAGCACGTAGCCTCCTCTTGACGGCCACATAACTATACCTTTGCCTCTGCACCAGCATTGTATAATCCGGGTACGCTGTGATATTAGTGGATGCTCTCTCAATTGTCCCACCCTTACGAAAATACTCCAGGATCTTCTCCCTGTCTTTGTAATTCAGGATCCTTGCGATTATTGGCCTCGGCGGAGCTCCAGGTCGTGGCCTCCTCATCAAGGCCCGATGGGCCTTCTCAACAGTAAACCCCTGTGAGAGTTTTTCTGCTCCTATCCCCTGGAGGATCATGTTCTCTACATAGTCCGTGGGGTCATGGCCTTCCTCCCCCCTCGGGCAGGCCGACCACACGTATGTTGTTCCTCCTCGCTCTTCCTTCCGCCTCCTCCACTCGATTTTCAAGGTTTGCGACCTGCTGTTTTAGCACATGGACCTCCTTTGCGTTGCTCGTGCTGACCTCCGTGTTGACTTTCACTGCGCTTTCTAGGCCACTTGTTCTCTCCGCCAACGCACAGACATCTTGACGCAGCAGGGTGACTTCGATTCCCACAGCGCCAATTTTATTTTCCAGGGCCGTCCGCAAGTCCGCCATCGCTGTGCCCCATTTGGTGCTCAAATCCGTTATGGCCGCCAGGACCTGACGGTTATCTCCTTCTGCGGCACCATCAGCGGAGGCCGTGCCTGTGCTTTGTGCCGCTGTCGTGGGGGTTCGCTGCATTTTCGCAAAGACCTCCATTGTGGATTGTTTGGATTTGGCTCTCAGTCCTCTCAGTCCTCTCAGTCCTTTCACAGACATCTCACGATTCCCAGTCGTATCTGGTCCCCACACTGCGATGCTGATGTATCATGCTCTGGTCCCCCAAACGCTAGGGCGCTATTTGCGGTGGGTTGCGTTGTGCTGTGGAGCGCAGCAATGTGTTCAAATGGGCTGTCTTCTGCCATGTATTCCTGCTGCACACAATCAAACAGCTGCTCATCTCCTTTGCAATGGCCTAGTCACATGTAGGTTTTGCCAGACCGGGGTATGTCCTGGTAACAGTGTGTTAAACACATGCATGTCCCAGACATGTCAGCTGCCGGGTGCGGTTGCAAATGTCTTTACCCCAATCCGTGGCCATCGCTCAATACAGTGACTGCATCAGAGGGGCGGCAGTTTCATTTTGCTGCCGCGTCCTGCTAGATCCCTTTGTTCTCTGGGAGCGCCGCCATTTTGGTGTTTTTGTCTGCGGCCGCTCCCCAGGATACTATGTGTCAGTTCGGCAGTTTTCCAGTCTCCCGCGAGACGCTCACACACTCAAGTTCTTCCAGGCACCTTCCCACACACTTGTGTGTGTTTTGCTTCCAGATTCAAGTGGAATACATGCGTTTGTTGAACGGATCAGGATGTCGGATCACGGAGCACACAGGGCTCACAGCCTATTCCATGGCTGTCCAAGACACACCCCCCAATCCCAAAAAAAACCTTGTGCACAATGCAGAGGGTCTGAAGTAACATCCTTGCATCCACTGGTAGCCAATGAAGGGGTCACAGAGCTGGAAAGATGGGATCCCAGGGCTTGAGGCTAAGGACAAGTCTTGCAGTCCTGTACTGGATTAGTGGTGGAGTTTGGAGGGTGGAGGCAGGTCGAATATTGAAAGAGACTGTCACAGTACCCCAACCTTGAGTAAACCAGAGCTGGACAGACTGTCAGCATGTAGGAGAATGTTAGGAAAAGCACAGTACCCTTGAGGAGCTGGAGCAAGAAGTTAATCAATCTCAAGATACATCACAAATGTTTGTGTAAAAGGGATGTGTTGAGTCAAAGGTGACCCTGAGGTTCTTGGCCTTGCAGGTGGAGGCAGGAGGAGAGCCAAGTGGGGCTGGCCAGAGATTGATGGCAAAGGAAGGAAAAGGTCTATCGATGACGAGGATGCCAGTCTTGCTGGCATTCCGACAGAGACCGTTGGTAGTACACCAAAAGCAAATGGCAATGAGGCTATCAGAAATAAGGCAGGGACAAGAGGTGACCAAGGGCAGCCAGGAAATGAGTTGGTTGTCATCACCATAGCACCGGAACTTGTACAAAAAAATGATAATGCAGTAGTCAAGAGCTGCCACTTGCTCTCCATGAATTGGGGCTGAGAGGTCAGACCCCTGGTGAACAACACAGGTGGTGAGGGAGATTTAAGATAGGAAAGAGCCAACTTGTAGCTGGGCGGGTCACACATGGCAAACACACATGTCATTGAGTTACACGCATCAATACTCACCAGATGAAGCATCAAAATCCATCCTCTCTTCCACTCCACAGATTTGTTCTTCTGAAACGATCTCCTCATGTTGAGTGAGTTCATCCTCCTCTGGTGGTCACCCACCACCAGTCACCAGGGCCATGGTGTAATTGGAGGCACGCTTTTGCTTAGCACTGCGTCTGAGATCATTCCGGTGCTTGTAGCAGTCCTGAGCTGCGTGCACCTGGAATCCCATGGATGTCACACCTTCCTCAACATGCTGCCAGTGGACCCAATGCTGGTGATGCGTTGTATGGCACTGTGGGCCCACAAGCATATCGCGTTGCTGTTCTGACACTCAGTCCACAAGGAAGTCCAGTTCCTGATTGCAGAAAGGTTTCTTTCTTGACGTGCCGGAGGCCGGAGCCGTGTCTGGGGTCCCACTTCCTCCTTTTGGACAATGGTAATGACCCTGAGGGGGCAATGTGGCCCTGATCAGTGGGGGCAGTGGCACTGGTGGACTGGACGAAGGCAGTGGGTGATGGTATGAGGACAGAAGGTCTGGCTTGGGTCTGAGTCATTGCCGGGGTAGTATTGGCTGCATCTGCACATGCAGTTACCACCACCCGGCTGCTTGGGACAGCAGAAGTCATAACTGCCCAGATATGTGTGCCACAGTCACAGACACAGTGTTCGCACATGAGCCCAAACTCCAGACAAGTTGGAAATCGTCCTGGGCTTCCTCGTCACACAACGCAACATGCACTGCCTGACCCAGAGCCCGGGTGGAGGTGTCCATAGCTGCACCTGCAGCTACCACCACTGGTGGGCCTGTGACAGCATATGTAAATTGCTGTTGGGTGATATGGGCACCAGGTTGTGATGCAACAACTGCATCACCAGGAACCACAGGGGGTGGTGGCATGTCTGCACCAGCACGTGGCTGGGCATCCCATCCCAAAGGGGCACCCCTGCCTCTTCCCCCCTGTAGCCACCCAGGCCACCCTGTACTGCCCATCCTCCCCAGTCTCTGCGCCCACGATCCCGACCACGCCCAGCCCTGGGAGGATGCACCGCTTTGCTGCCCTTAGCCTTTGGTGGCCTCCCAACCATGGCACCAATGGAAAATGGGCTATGGGAGGTTCACTCAAGAATTGTCCTGGGCAATTGGCTAGAGAAGGAGGCAGGGTACTTGATGGAATAGGTACCCCAGTGCCCCTGCAAGGCTGTCTGTGACCCCTGGGGAAAAATGACAGGTCACGCAATGCTCAGGCACTCCCAAAAAGAAAATCAAAAATTCAAAAATTCAAAAAGTCCAAAAAAAAAAAAATATAAGAACAGGAAATTGGAAACAAAAATAAAAAAAAAACATTTGTACACATGACCCCGGTAGCCCACGTTCGTGAATATTACCTCCAGCAGTACGGTGTGGCACCCAGGAACACAAAAAACACATACACATGGAACATGCGGGCTACTATGACTTCTAAACGGTACGCATGCACAGGGGGAACCACAGTGGGAAAAAAGAGTATGCGACACACCGCCTGCCTTGCGTGGAATAAAATGAATAAATAAACACACACACGCGCTTGTGCGCATAGACAACACCCCACCAAAAGAAGAGGTACGGACTTCAGACGCTGTGAAATAACCGTGTGTGATTCCAGTAGAGTAAACACACGTGTCGGTCTCCACGAACAGCACGTACAGTGTTTTGCTGGCCCAAGCTCACCTTTAACCAGTGCTGAAGGCAACACCCGTGCACGTAATGTCACTTACGCGCTAAGGGCCTTTCCTCGAATTACACGCATCCACACACAGACATGATTTTTTTGCAAATGCCGAATCACCATGCACCCGTGACGAGGGAAACTCCTGTGCGTATCACGTCACATACGCGCTTACATGCTAAGGGCCTTTCCTCGAATTACACGCTGACGTGCTGTTTTTTCACGTGCCAAATCACTCCGTATCAAGCTGGCCACGCGACAACACACGGAAGATCACGCTCCTGCCCAGAAGGCCCTTTTCCTGCCCCCCAGAGCCCTGAGCAGACTCCCACCTGCCATCCTATGTTGGCTGCCGGCCTGCCTGCTGGCCACATGCCCTGCCATTTGATGCTTGGACGTAAGCCATCTGCAGGGGTCAAGTTGCTGTGACCACCCCTGCTGGAACAGAAGACTCCCGACTGAAGTTCCATCGCTCCACTGCCCAGCCCCAGGACCAGATCAAACAAACTATTATTCCTGCTATTGATGCAAGTGAGGTTAGTCCCATAGTACTCTTGGCTTTTCTTATGGTTTCCACAGTCACTGTGATGAAGGAGATCACTTCCGTGCCACTCATGGTTTGTCTACGGATTTTACAAATAACTGTGATGCAGAAGATTGAGGGATATTGCTCCCATACCACTCTTGCCTTTTCCTATGGTCTTCACAATTACTGTGACCAGGGAGACCAGGTAGACAACTCCTGTAATACTCATGTAATTTCTAATGACCAGAGAGACAATTCCTGTAATACATAATTACTGTGATGAGGGAAATCCCTCCAGTAACACTCTTGGCTTTTTGTATGATTTTCAAAATTACTGTGAGCTTTGTGAAGGCTTTCACAATTCCCCAGACACCTCCTGGTTCTTCTAATGCTACTATTACTACTGAATCAACGGGTGCACATCACTTGTTTTTCCTGGGGTCGAGGGCTGACTTCTTTCCCGTAGGCATTGTCAGCATTTCTCTTCTCAGCTTTTCATCTTGTTCTCTGGCTCTGCTGAGCCTGGTTTTGGTGGTTCTGGCACTGTTCACGGAACACACGGCCCTGAGGTCATTCTACCGTCCGAACTCTTCCAACCTTCAAGTGAGTTGGCCCTTCTCCGGCTCCCGGATTGCTGCTCTGTCACTTCTGTGTTGTCCCCTGGACTGAGGACTAGCTTCTTCCCATGGAATTCCCTTCCCCAGGTTTCAGTTTCCCAGGCTCTGCTGGCTTGACACTGGCTTCTCTCTTCAGCAAGTCCTTCCTCTGCTTCTATCCTCTGTTGCTGGTGTCTTCCCAGCGGATGGTCAGAGTCCTTCCTTTGTTTCCTTGAGATATTCTTTATGTCTCCTTGGGGCCAACTCTTCGAAGTACAGGCTATCTTCACTGAAGGAGTAATTGAGCTCGCTCCTTCACTATTCTTCTCCTCAGTACTAGGTTCCAACCTATTGCCATTTTTCATGTCACTTTTACTTCTCTTCTCAGTGGTTTCAGGTTTTGGTTGAGTAAAAGAATAGATCTTACAATAGCAGACAGTAGTTTCTTCAGATTGGACATATTGGCACAATGGGCGTCTCAGGGTCTCATAGGAAAAAGGATTAGTATATATATTTATTAATGTGATACAGTTTTATACAAACGTAAAAAACTTTACACATAATTACATCAGAAAATTGAAATATAAATTATATTTAACATGCATGATATAACAAATCATTATACATTCAATAACATCATATCAAATCAATCAATCAATCGAGACAGAACACAAGGTAAAATGGATAAAATCAAATCCTTGGTAAAACTGATAAATAGGTGATGCTGTATATAAATGTGAGACATGACCATATATTCATAAAAAGGAGAGAAGCCGTCTTCATATTCGTACCAATAAATCTGATCATTTCAAACTTACATTACCTATCTGATTACTATAGATAAAATAATAGCCACTATACACCAGGGGGAGCCCCCCCTCGTACTTGTTTCCAAATGAATAGCGGCATCACGCCACACCTGAAAAAGTGCTAGATGCAGTTTAGGGTTAAGGGTGTTAACACACTGATTCCAGAAATCTGCCTGATCCAAGTAGTCTGTGTTATGGACAAACGCATCAAGATATTTCATGTGCTTTGCTCTCATCCTACAGCATTTCGTTAGCACATGACAAGCCGTCTCTGGCTCGGTAGGTAGATCACATATCCTACAATATCTTTCTGCTATATCCAGACCCAGCTCTGGGCCACGGGTCATCAGAACGGGTAGATGATTGAGGCATGCACGTAGAATGAATCACCTCAAATGTTCTGATGGGCAGAGATTTAAATAGGCTTGCGCCTTCCTATAAGTATATAGTACAAACATAATGAAACTATAACTTTTCAGGCTTCTGAGATGGATAAAACTACTCAACCCACAAATTTAGGCAACTGCGCATGCTGGTAAACAGGTGCTCATTTTCCCTACCCCACTCCGGTGACCAACTGATTTCCTCAATCCGAGAATGAATTTGACTCACTAATTTAACCTGTCTACCCGCCATGGTGTCCTGTTTAATGGTCATAAGAAGCCTATTTGTTGGTTTATTATTGAACCTGATGTAGAATTCCATCCTTTTCCTTAGAACCATGGCCTTAAGAGAGGAGATCCGTAACTCTAGTCTAATAATTGCCATAGGCATACATTGGGGAAGGCCAAGAATTTTTCTCCAGAACTTACCCTCCACAAGTTGTAGCCATCCTAAATTCATGTTAATTAATGGGTCTAAACCGTACGTAACCATAGGAGCCAGACATTGGATATACAGCTGACGTGCTGCCCAGATTGAAAACCCACACTGGTCATGTGTAAACTTGTATATTAAGGCTGTGAGTTGGGCTGCTTTTGTTCTACGCTCCTGGATACAAGTAAGGTAGTTTCCTTTATTGTTGAATTCTACACCCAAGTATTTATACGTACAAGTGTAATCAATTTCAGTCAGACCCACCATCATACGAGGCCTGGCAACTCTGCCAGCAGTATATAGCAATAGGTTGGTTTTGCTGTTATTAATAACAAGTTTGTTATTCTCTGCATACTGCCATATCTGGTTGGCAGACCGTAGGATCCCACTGAAGGTGTGATCCAGGATCACCAAGTCGTCCGCATACGCCAGAATGGGGCACTGGCAAGAGCCTATCTTAGAGGGGCAATTGTTAATCCCTAAGAGACACTTAGGTACATCAGATACAAACAAGTTAAAGAGGGTAGGAGCTGCCACACACCCCTGCTTTACCCGTCGGATCAGGGGGGTGGATTTAGTCACGGAGCCCTGATTGTCCAGCCTAACCTGGACAATATTATTGGAGTGTAAAAACTCAAGATAATATAGCAGAGATTCAGGGCAGCCCAGATTCCTCAATTTATTCCATAGAAGGGAACGATTTACCGAATCGAAGACAGCCCCGAAATCTACATAAAGTGCATAGAGTGGGGGATTGACATGGACCAGAGCCTTACTTCTCAAAGCATTCATAACAAATATGTTATGTGAGGTGGAGAAGCCAGCTCTAAAACAACTTTGGGATTGATCTAATATACCCGCACCCTCTACCCATTTTAACAGTTCGTTAAGAATAAGAGCAGCGAACATCTTCCCCGAGCAATCCAGCATAGATAGGAGCCAGTAGTTCTCTGGTTCAGTCCTGCTACCTTTTTTGAAAACGGGTAGATTAATGGCTGCCTGCCAAGATGCTGGTATACGACCCTCATAAAGTACTTTATCAAACAGAATTTTAAGGAGGTTAGCCCAGAAGGGGGGAGTTGTTTCTCATCACCACATTAGAGAGGCCATTAGGCCCTGGGGCGCGTGAAGTGTTTAATACCTTGATTCTGCCTTGTAGGTCCTCAATAGATACATAAAACGGGGGGGATAGGGGTGTAGAAGCGGTGGGGATGTTGATCTTGTTACTAATCCCCACATTCCTCTTTTCCAAATAGGAGATCCATTTGTCACAACCTATAGGATTCACCATACTGGAAATGGTCTTCCCTTTCACCTCTCCTAATATAGACCAGATTTTACGGGTGCTCTTACTGCATAAAGTTCTAACCGTATACTGCCATCTCTCCAATTTCCTATATCTTTTATGCATTTTTAGCCATAATCTGTTAGCAGCCTTCAGCTTTCTTGTTTTAAGAGCTACAGCATTTCTGGGGTCAGGACCCTTTCTAATAAATCGAATATCACCTCTGAGCTTACGCTTCCTATCTCTGATTGCACGGTCATATTTTGCCTCATGTGGCACCTTACCCACCATCAACCCCACTTTACATGAACCGTGTAAACCAGAGAATTTGCTGATCCAGCTCTCAATTTGTTCAGGTGACATCTGCATAAACAGATTTGACTGTTCAATCCACCAGTCACCGGAAGCCTTAGAAGCCTTTATCACATTATTCGCTGACCAAGAAATACGATTTAAAGAGTGGTTAGTTGCAAGATCACCCAGGTTGGCCACTTCCGCTCTGGGAGAACAGCATCCCAGAGTCAGTTTCAAGGGGTCGTGGTCACTTCATTTACAATCCCTCACCATCATATCATTGACAATTGTTGCAATCTCCACACTGGTGGAAATGTAATCAAGGGTACTCTCACTTCTCCCACTCTTCCAGGTGAATTTTCCGGGTCTGTCACTTCTTGTTCGTCCATTGATTATTTTGAGATCCCAACAATCAAAAAAGCCCCTCCAACACACCCCCTCACTATCAGTAAAAGCCTGATTCCAGAGACTGTTGTTAGATAAATGCCGGCTGTTACTAATGCCCCCCCCAATTAATCCTGCAATTTAAATCCCCAGCCACAATGACCGAGTATTTATCGTTAATTAATTTCCAATTACTCAGAAGATCATGCAGGGCATCTTGTGTGTGTTCTCTATACTTAGCGCCTGGGGGATTATATATATTTATTAACAATATTTCTTCCCACATTGCTTTTATTCTAAGAGTCAGAGCAACAGCACATATATAATTACTGTCCACTGGAATCATTTTACTTTTGATCTTATTTGACACCCCAATAGCTAGGCCCCCATAGGGACGTCTGCGTAATCCTTTCTTAGCTAGGGTGTGGTGTGTAGTGTAACCATCAATGGCTGTAGGCTGCAACAACCAAGTTTCTTGTAATAGAATAATGGGGTAGTTGTTAATCAGTGAAAGGGAATCCTTGTCAGAAAGAAAATGTTGGTGACCATGAGTATTCCAACTTAATATGGTATAATCTCATGGTTGTTGTAGAACCAAAGGAAGTGAATCTGCCAACCAATACAAAGTATTTTGGATGTCCGCCATCTGTACTTTCTTTCCCAATGGTTGGGTAGGTGTACCACCCTTGTTCTGAGCTGCAACAAACTCATCACTTGGAAGTGAGGGATCTTCCTTCTCTTTACAGGCGTCTACCTCAACCCCCACCTGCATAAGACATTTTATATGAGATCGGATCAGTTGGGCTGATGCCATAACACAACAATGAAGGGCTGTGAAATTAGGATTGCATACTGTAAGTGGTTACACAAAAGAAAAGTCTTCTGTGCAAATTACACGTAGCTGTGGAATCAGATGTAGTTTATTCAAGACCTCCGTTCTTGTCAACCACTGGTCCCTCTTCTTCTGATTTAAGTTTTTGATAATGCATATTTTACTTGCATTGGGGTCCTCAATTTCCGTTGCCTCCAGGGAATTTTGTATCTCCTCTTCCTCTGCGTTCCCATCCCCACTTTGGGTAGAGCATTTTGTAGATTCTTCAATCGAGCTAGCAGAGAGGTCAGATTCTGGATATTCGAGGATCGTACTAGTGACTTCCTGTGTTATGTCCGGAATTATCCAGCTTGTTAAGGTCCCTGCTCCTTTCTTAGTACGCTTCTTAGTTTTCCGGACCCTTTTTTTTGCTTTTTTGGATCGGGCGGCTGGAGCATTAGTAGCAGGTAAAGGGGAGGCAATTTCAACCACCACATTTTTGGAGGCTAGTCGTCTTAGTTGTCGGCGTTGTATTTTAGCCAGAGGTGCTTTCACGTCACTCTCCACAGGATCATCTGGATTACCTGTTTCCGTCGTGACTACCATTCCCCAATCCCCATTTGGGGCAGCGGAATAGGCAGGCCTTGGTCCATGGCCTCAATAGGATTGGGGAGTCCCAGCTGGATTACAGAGTTAGTATGGATCCACAAAATTTTAATAAAATTTTCATGGCAAATTGAACAGATGCCATTGAGGCTTACAGTTCCGCAATTGCTGTGTTGTTTAGACCCTCAATATCCTTGCTAGCTCCCCTGTTGGTATGCTCCAGATCTTCTGATTCGATGTATAGATTTGGAGAGGCCGACAATTGCCCTGCCGTTAGAGCCACAGGGGAAATAGGGGTAGGATGCATAGGATGAATGCCAGATAGGTTAGAGGTTGAGTTGCCTGTTTGTTTAAGGCTGAGTGATACCCCGGGCCTCTGCTGCTCATTCTGGACGGCATTTAGAACCTGTGCCTCTACCACTAATGGGCAGTTATTTTGTAGTATAAAAGGCTTGTTTAAAGAAGCCATCAATTTTTGGATTGATAAACACAAATCAAGAAGTGAGTTATTGTCAATGTCATTAAAATCTGTAGATTCAAGGGTGTCATTGTTATTGTGAGGGGGTGGGAGTGGAAGATTACTATCTTCAGCTACTGATTGATCTGCAGGGGGAGTCACCTTCGTGCTATTTTTCCCAAACATAGCCGGGATAGTACCTTTATCCGATCCACCCTCAACCCCCGTAGTATTGATCTTCTTTGTTGCTTTCGGCGGAAGATTGTCCGTATTCCCGTCCTTATCTTTACACAGGTTATACTGGGCTTTAGTGGGCATTGTTTTGGCCATTTGGTCAGTCAGACCCTTATCCCAACTGTTCTAGAATGGAGGCAACAAAAATAGCAAATATACACTTGTAAGATTGTACTGACTCACCTGCGTTATGCAGGCACCCGCGAAATGTGGTTATCAGGCTCCACTGGAACACAGTGTATCCGGGGGATCGGAGAAAGAAATAAAACACCCCCACAGTCTTCCACCTAGTGAATGCGCCCCCTGCGCCAAACAGTCACACAACAGTCGGCGCCCTTTATCCCTGCCGGGCTTAACGCTGCAAGGGTGCTTGTGTCTGCCTTTTGAAGATGCAAGGAAAGTCACGTGCGTTGTCATGTGCCCGCAAATCGGCTCTGTAAGGATATTTGGCATGTTACAGCACAGAGTACAGCACTACTACACAAGTAGCAAACAGCACAGAGTACAGCACTACTGCACAAGTAGCACAATTTTTTTTGCAGCACCACCACAAGGGTGCGGTGCATTGCTATATGGGTTACCAGATTAACAAGGAAAGACAGGCTATTCAGTCAAAAACGATTTTAACATATAAGATGCAAATCTATTTTTACAGTTAAAAGCACACGTGCTCATTTAAAAATGCACACTATTTTTCACCTGAAATGCCTATGGTGCGAGAGACACATTTGAAAATTAACAGCTAACCTATTAACCATTAACCTGACTAATAAAACCTTATTTAACATAACCCACTAATAAAATGTGTTCTCCACTGCAGAATTAGGCATACTCTGAAAGCCATTTAAATGTGTGTGCAGATTTTTTTTCTTCTCTTCTCTGCCCGATTCTCCGTGTTTTTGTGCACAGTTACTGCAGGAAGAAGGAAGTCAGATTTGCAACAATTGCAAATGTATAAGCGAAGCTATTGTTGAGAGTAGGAGGATGAGAGATGATGGATTTCATTGGGACACGTCATACAGAGGGCTGAGATGAAAGTTTTAGTGGGCAGTATCAGGGAAAAAGACAGGCAGACATTTTTCTGCACTACTGGGGAGAAGACCTGGCTGTGGGACTCCTGAATTAATGCAGATTCCTGCGTCCTGCTGCAGTCGAGATTGGGGAGAGCTGAAAGAAGGACCTTTCCACTGGCTGAGGCATTCCTATCTGCAAAAGCTGAGAATTCCAGGCAATGACCCCGGTTTGAGAAGGCAAGCGTTCCTTTTTGCTGGAGTTAATGTTCAAGGGAGCCACATTCACAAAGAGAACAGCCAAAGAGAACAACTAAAAAGATAAGGTAATGAGAAGTGTGGGAGCTGAGTGTGTACGGTAATATGCAGTCAGTGTAGGATTCCTGTGCGTGTCTTAATCAAATACCAATGTTGCAATTTGAGTTCTGTTCTCCGCCACGCTCTTTGCAGTGTGTCATAGACAATGCTTTTACTGTACCATTTTATTTATTTCTGTAAAGAATGAGATCGTGTTTAAATGCAACTTTTATAATACAGAAAAAATATTTGAAAACAGACGGGTGGTGTATTTACTATTTACCATTACAATGCCGATGATGTGGGGAGATTTTTAAACAGTGCAATGGTCATTTTAAGACAGATGTGTGCATGTCAGAATCAGTATGAATAATTGTGAGTGACTGTAGCATAGCTTGTTGGAGGTACATGAGCCAACGGGAAGAGAGACTCTCTGAACATAGCTCCCTACCGTATATAAGGTAGTGGAAATTACCACAAGACTACCATATATAGCTCTCTGTCGTAAATAAGTCAGTGAGTTCGCCCATGGTGGCACACCAACACTATCACTGAAAAATGTGGTATTCCTAAAATGTAGGTCTGAGGTCTCTCTAGTGATCACACGAAAAATCTAAGCAAAGATAAGGGATTTTGGACATTGGGGCCACAAATAAAACAAGGGAATTATGCTCACCAAAATACCACCAACCGCGCCTACCACCCACGCATACCAAATATGCATGCCTGGGTGCTGAAATAATGCATGTTCACTGTATTATTGTCGTACATGGCCCAATCTGAATACAAGGAGTGATTGTTGCTAAGTTATATTTCGGCGGTAAGAAAATACCGTCAGGCCCCAAATCTCCACAAAATACCCTACAGCTCCACCTCCTCCAGGAAGTAAGCACACCCAGCAAGAGCCTCTTAGTAGCTCGCAATGCTGGGATAAGGCCAACAGCAGGTAACGTTCATTTTTGTAGCAAATGTAATTTCCTCAATGAAAAGCAGTCCATTGGATTAGTGGGCACCTTCACGGAACGGGAGTTCCTACTCTCATTAGTGATTCCCTACCTCCAAGAGTCTCACACTTTGTGGCCCTGCTTTACTCCACCCCTACCAGGAATGTTGCATAGCACGCTCACCTCCCCAGCCTCACAGGGAAGGGATGCCCTATGGGGAGAAGTGACAAGATCCTGTGAATTGTCACACATATCATTACATTGTAAGGAGAAAAAACATTCCAATAAAGTAAGCAGGTAGGGTTAACCTAATGTAATGGACAGCAACCAACACATGGCACAGAGCTTGCCACATATCAGCAACAGTACTGAACTGTAGGGTCCATGTATATTCCAAATCACAGTCTACAATGGAAGTCTAAACAATCCTTTAAAGTGGTGCTGTGCCAAACTCACACAATGTGTGAGTTTCTACAACCAGGCAAACATTATTAATGTTGAATACAACATCAGCCTATGTATTCACATGTAATACATTGAAATGTTGGCATACATTCAAAATTAAGCAAAAATATAATATCTCAGTGTACCATCTTTCTATTTTATAGGTAGTGTTTTGCTGAATTGTTCTTATTTTGAACATGGTGAACACAAAGGAATGAACTCATTGTAATGTTGTTTGATAAGAATGCTTTGCACATGGTCATTAAAGCAGAAGTCAAAAAGACCATCATCCATACAAAATCATTTGATGTTTTGAGTTGGATCGGGCAATGCTGGTTAGCTCTTCAGTGAAATATTTGACACACTTACTTTTATATCTTCTGTTAGCCCTGTATACATGTTCCAATGTGAGGAGATTAAAATATCTGAGGAAATCTGCCTGGCTCCATCTGCAGTAGAAATATGTATTGTTTCTTACCATGTAAACAATTATTATCACTCACTCTTCTCTATCAGATATTATATCTCTTGTTTATTTAAACATGTAAATTTTTACCGAAAATCTGTTGAGGACCCCATTCTTCTTACATTGAGTGGGAGGCTGTTCCAGAATTTCGGTCCAAAACCAGAAAATCTACAGTCTCTCTGGACACACATTGAGTTAGGGGAACTTTTAGCAGGTAATTGTAGTTTGATCTTAGTGAACGAGTAGGTTGGTAGCGATGTATCTTTTTCCACCATAAATGGAAGCTAGATTTTTCAGGCATTTAAAAATGATACATCCTATTTTGAATTTAATCTGGTCTTCCACTGCCAGCCAGTCGAGTGATCGATGCAGGCCGATTATAGGTGTTGGCTTTCTTACTCCAAGCACCACTCTGACTGCTGCATTTTGTGCCTTTTGCAGTCAATAGATTTGAATGGCAGGCGCCCCCATCAGTAGACTATTGCAATAGTCCAACTTGGAATTTATGAGGGCTCCCTCTACTGTAGCATGATCTTTTTTAGGGATGTAGGGAAGTGACTGTTGGAGCAGCCGTAGATTGTAAAGAGCGCCCCAAACTTTCGCCGTCACCTGACTGTCACAACCCAGGTTACTCTGTCATACGCATCCCAGATTCTTGATTCTAGTTGTATATTTCAATTCTGATCCCAGAAAAAAACGGCGTGCGAGGGCACCTAGTTCCATTAGTCAGATGTTTTGGACCAAAAAAAATTACCCTTGTCTTATTTGGACTCATTGTGAGCCAGTTTGTAGACATCCAAGCTTCAACTTCGTTCAGGCAATTACTGACCTGTAGGAAGGATTCCTCAACATAGTTTGGTCTGATGAACACCTGTGTGTGATCTGCATATGACTGAAATCTAATGTTATGTCTTCTCAATATATCCATGCAGAGGGCATAGATAAAGGTTAAATAGCAGCGGCAGTAAGGATGATCCGTGCAGGACTCTGCAACACTACCAGCGAGAGTCCGAAAGAAAGCCCCCAGTTTCACCCATTGTCGTCGGTCTGACAGAAACAAGTTGAAACATTTGAGGGTGCTTCCCGAAGCCTTTCCCACTTTCCTCAGTCATTCAGTAAGAATGTTATGGTCCGCAGTGTCGAAGGCCGTGGATAAATCCAGCATTACGAGGAGAGGCAATTTTCCTTGGTCTCCTGCCTGTAGCAGTTAATCCCATACTGCAACCAGGGCAGTTTCACTTCCGTGTGTTGGACGAAACCCTGATTTCAGGGGCCCAGTGTACCTTCTCTCTCTTCACAAATTCCTGGAACTGCATTGTAGCCACTTGTTCTAGAATCTTTCCTGGCCATGGAAGACCTACTACTGGATGGTGATTTTGGAGGTTATCAGGGTCTAGATGAGCCTTTTTCAGCAGTGGCATAATGATGTACATGTTAAATTCATCTGGGACTAGTCCCTGGCTCAATGACATATTTACAACATTTGTCATGAATGGTGTTATGTCTGATGCTAGTTGCTTAGCCACACTTTCTGGAAGGGGGAAAGGTAGATCACTATTAGCTTTAAGAGCCATTAGGAGGGGATGCGTGACTTCTTCAGTAACTGTGTTAACGCTAACAAGCATACCATCACCCTCCTCCATACGTCCTGCATCAGGATGGCACATGTCTCCCTCACTTCTACTTCTCTCACCTGTGCAAGGTCTCCTTGTATGGTCTTCATCTTATCCAAAAATAAGTTATTAAATAGGTTTGCCTGTTCAACCGAAGGATCCCTCCCACAGTGAGTATTCTTTTGACAAATAAAATTTGAGATGATCCGGAAGAGTTCTTGTGGCTGATTGGCCTCTGCATTTGTCTTACCGCTAAGAAAATCTGCTTTAGCTTGAAAGATTGCTATTTTGTATTTAGTTAACATTTCTTTAGCTTTATTTAAATTTCCTGGGGTTCTTTCTTTCCTCCTTCTTCTTTCAACTTCCCTGCATGCTCTCTTCAATTCAAGTACCTGAGACGTGAACCATGGTTTTGAGACCTTTATTGGTGCTCTATCTCTAAGTGGAGCATTTTGGGTACAGCTGTTTTCCATCCATATGGTCCCTTGTTTAAACAGAGCATCACATTCCCCTATTGGCTCACTAAAAGCCAGTTCTTTCCACAGCTCTGTGCCCTGAATTCTCTCCAGTACTTTAGGCTTGCGACTTAATGTCAAGCCATTGGCTCTAAAAGGCTTTTTAAGAGGCCTATTGCCATCCACCAAGAACAACCTCAAATAGTGGTCCGACCAGGAAATGGGCAGTGTTTCCTTCATTAAAATGTCCTTTCCTCTTGCCAATACTATGTCTTAACAATGGCAGAGGTTGTAGGACGCTGATATAGCAAGTGGTGTCAAGTCATGAGAGTACATTATCTCCCACATTTGCTTAGCGTTTGGTCCTGATTTCTCCTCTAACCAGATATTAAAATCGCCTTTGCAGAGAATAGCATTATACTTACTCCCTGCGTTAGTAAGGTACTGATCCAGTCCTTCTAAAAATGTACTAGCTATGCCTGGGGACCTGTAGGCAAGTAATTTTTTTTATCGAACTGTTCGGTGATGTCGATATCACCAAATGTCCTATTTCTGCCAGGAATACAAAGTTGCCATGTGAACAAGGCATTTGAGTTAATAATGGGCCCCGCTATACACAAGTAAGTTCTTTCCAAAGAAAATACCAGTCGAGGTCTCAATATGGTGTACAGATCTATTAAGAATCAGGCCTGTTCTCCTATTGCTTAGTTTCAAAGTGAAATTGCTGCACTTAGCTACCCATAAAATCAACCAGTGTGTCAGCCTAATGGAAACCAAAACAAAAGGAGGGTCTTTTTAGCATATCCAGGCTAAGAATTAACAGACAGTCCTTCTAGCACAGGGGTGTCACAAATCTATGAAGTGAAACCAGGGCTGGAAATAAGATGCAAGAACATAATGGGCTATGTGTACCAATGCTATTCATGCATATAAAAATGTTTTTTTGATAAAAATCTGCAATTACAAAACATATTACTCGGAGGACCTTCACTATGCATTGAATCTGAACAGGGTATTTACAGTATTATTAAATAATAATAAAATCATAAATACTAATAGTTGTGTGAAAATGTTTTGTACATATTCATGTGGCATATCGAAACGTCCTTTTAAGATGTTGCTGCAATGAAATCTGGAATTAAAATAATATTGAATTAAAAATTCGTAGATCAAAATGAGTACTCACCTTTTTATATAGAGAAAGTAGAATCAGTATATTTAAATTGAAGGCGGATTTAGGTGGGAGGGAGTGTTGCCTGTCAGGCACGCCAAAGGAATTATTTGACCAAGTAAGAACGAGAACTGAACCATGTTATAAGCATAAACCCCCAGGCAATAGGGATCGGAATCAAAAGCTGCACAGAAGGGATACCACTTTTTCGAAACGGTTGAGTGCTGAGTGTGGATATTATCTGGAGAATTAGGCCCTATGCTTGAGGAAAATATTAGCTGTAACAGAACGGCTTTCCAGGAGGGAAAGGAGAGGCTGACACAGAGTTCTTTGAAAAGTCATTGACTTAGCAATGTAAAGAACATTTCAAAGTGAATATAAAGATTTCCCCAAATGCAAATGGAAAATTGCCCTAGAATCATTAACCTGATAAGTCCCTGGAAGGAGGGATTTGGGTGTTGATGTCTACCATGTGGCTCTCATTCCAAATATAATATCTTTGTATTTTGTGTTCAATGCAACAGTGATTTACCACTGTATTTAAAGCAAGGTGAGAATTTACTTCTTGCTGAAAACACTGCAGTTTTCTGTTCAAAGAAACTGATAAATTAGTATTAAGAGAATGAGTATAAGGTACTGTAGTTTGGTAATGTGAGATATTTCCTACTTTCATTTTACTAAAGCTCAGGGAGATTACATTTAAATAAGAACAACAATGCGTTTTGTCTGTGCTGCATGTCTTTTGTAAAAAAGTAAGCACACCAGTGTGCTGACAGTGCTGCATTTTGAAAATGATAGCTAAATTAAACTGAATCCACAGGTATAATGTAAGACTTGTGGCTGTGCATTTTGAATAGAACATTGCCTGATAATGTATGAACTGTGAAAACCATAGATATGTAAAAGGTGAATAGTGAAATCAAAGAGAATGTATCCGTCCTAATTCCATTCCCCCAATAATTATACTAACATAAAATACATCCTCTCCTATCTCTTGCAGCTGCAAAGTAGGGGAAGGTCTCTGTACCTTTGAGGACTGACTTGGGAAGTGGAGTTGGAGGGGTACACATCCTTATATTAGGAAATCAGAAAATAATTTTCTGATACTGGGTGGGCGAAGCAAGATCCTGTGTGTTCCAAATTGAACATTGTTTTTCTAACACAGACCTGCAGATGAAACACATTGTAGTCTACATTGAAATTATACACTCATATTAGAAATACACAACCCCACATACAGGGGGCAGGAGTTGAATTTATGTACATATGTGTACATTGATGTCGTTTTTCTATGCAACCGTAATACCTTTGTAATACAAATACTATTTCTGTTATTAGGGTATATAAAGGGTTTAATCTGATAGTGATCATCAGAAAGTGATGTTGTATAAATGATAATTGAAGTCAGTTTTAATATACTGCCTATAAGCAGAATGATTGCCAAAGAAATGAGAGTGGTGCTGAGAGGTGACCTTGTATTACTTAAGATCAGAAATGTTAGAAATACATTTCATTGATATGGGTTAACTGCATACTTGTGCTGCCTCCTAACGAGATTGTTATAGGCTGGCCAAATCTAAAAGTTTATTTACGTTTTCAACAGTCGTGTATCTGATCATAAAGTAAGGGAATCACCTTTGATTTATTTTATCAACATAAATTCAAGTTTTCATCACTAATAACCTGATCCATGTATTATGGGGTGGAACTGTGTACTAGGTGATGTTAGATTAGCGATTACAACTTAATGAAAAGAATGACATTTCAACAAATATCTCAACAGAGCAAAAGAAAACTTAGAGTACCATGTTGTTTGCCTGTTTCATAAAACTATCCTGCCTGTTTCATAAAAACTGCCCACCTTCTATGCTATAGCCTGGAGAAATCTCCTTGTAGACAGCTATGCGTTTCTAAAAGCATGAGGTGCCCTCTCTTACAGGCTACTTAGCAACGTCACTACGTCTTCTTTCTTATACATCACTATTTATTGTGGATACACAGATTATGGAGCACACATAATTAAAAAGCCAAAATGTAACATTCTTGAACAGAATTCAGAAAAAGCTTCTCAGGGGATGGGGGTAGCCAGCAATCCTCCTAATGATCTAGTTTGCAGGCCAAGGAACCAGACATGCTTTCAGAAGGACAGTGACCACCAACTGCATCACCTCTGCTCCTTTTGCTCACATACTCCTTATCCTTCTGTTGCCACATCTTGCTACCTAATTTCATTAATTCTAGTTGAGTGGCCTCAAACCTACAAGTCTTTATCCATCTTTGAGAGTTGTGAGTGGCCAAGACCTACTGGCAATCGTCAAGATACAACAATATCCCAACATCTCTGTTGGTTGGTCAGTCACATTAAAACTGGAAGCGTAGAACTCGGAGAGGCTTATGGTCATAAAAAGACGGAAGTTGGTTATTTTATAGAAAAACATGTTCAGTATAGTGACCAGTTGGGCATTTCGCAATCAGCAGAAATCGACATGCGACTGGCTTTCAGCTGCAACAAAATTCATTTACAATGTACAATAGCCTCAGGAGACAATGTGAGTTATGATAAGTTACAGAACTTTGTATATGCTATACCCACTTTTGCAAATGAGTTTCAATGAGTGTGCTTAAAAAGCAAATTCTTAAAAGACTAATACTTTTGTAACAGGGGTGGACTGGCCTATAGGGAAATCTTGAGATTTCCCGTTAGGCCTCTGCACCCTGGGCTTCTTTTGTGTGGTGACCTATTGTATGTCCAACATTTCTCATAGAAAAATAGTTGGCTTGCTGAAATTGTGTAAAATGGGGGCCACTTTTAAAATTATTTCCAGGGCCTCTTTTAGTTCCCAGTCCCCCTTGTATTGTAAACTTTAAAATAGAAGGAGCATGGTGCCCGCATTGAAATAGCTTTTAAGTTACAGAATTTGCCATATTTTCCAGATATTGTATATTAGAGCACAAAGAGGCCAGCGGTGCACTTTTATGGACAAAATACCTTCCTAAATATATTGGGCCTCATTACACGGTAGGCGGTAGGGATTTACCGGTACCGGTAAGGGATTACCGGTATCGTTAAATCCCCTCCCCAATTACGACCCGAACAAACCGCTATTAGTGGCACCGCTAAGTAGGGTGGCACTATTAGCGGCAAGTCCGTGGGCGCGCAACCCCTCAGTCCGGAAATAGCGCCATAGCGCTAATAGCACGCCATCACAAGCCATGCGGACATGGCAATACCGGCATGGCGAAGACCCAAAAACCCCTTACCGGCAAGGCGCTAATACCGGCATCGCGAACCACCTGTTAAAAGACCTGAGCAGTGTTCCCACCTGCCACAGGTTGACAAAATCAGCACAGGTGGAGGCAATGGAGACTGCCAGCACAAAAGAGCACACCACACCCCTTCCCACACCCATTTCCATACCAAGATGGATGCAATACTAGCAGCATTACATGGGCTGGAGGACATGATTGCAGTGCAGCAGCTACAACAACAGGCAGCACAGAGGAGACACAGGAGGAGGAGGAGGAGGCCAAGACAGCCTCCACCAGTGCAGCAAGCACGACCAGTGCACCTAGTGATACCACAGAGGCAGCCACCAATTCCCAGGATCAAAGCCAGTCCATTCAACCTAACCCCTGAGCAGATACACACCCTTTACCGTCTGGACCGGGATACCATCACTACCATTGTAGACAAGATATACGACGATATTGTGAGTCTCATAGACATCCGTACTGCCATCCGCCCTCTACTGAAGGTGGTAACTGTGCTCCACTTCTTGGCCATAGGCACCTACCAGCATACGGTAGGTCAGATGCATGGCATATCACAACCAGTATTCTCACGCACGCTGAACCAGGTGCTTGATGCCCTCCTGAAGCACACAAGTCAACACATAGCCATGCCACGGACTGCCTAGGAGATCTCCAACACTAAAGTTGGCTTCCATTCACTGGCAGGCATCCCAAGTTGCATCGGGGCCATCGACTGTACCCATGTTGAACTGGTGGTCCCACATGCCAATGAGGTAGTCTACCATAACAGAAAGCAATACCACTCCATCAACGTCCATATGGTATGTGACTCCAACAAAATCATCACACATTGTTGTGCCCGATATCCCTGATCAACCCACGATTCAATACCACGATACATGGAGCGACATGCTGGACAACGTTCATGGCTACTTGGTGAGTAGCAGGCCAACCACATGGCAGTGTGATGTGGATAATGGGTGTGAGTGGGGGGGAGATGCATACTCCAACTGGGTGTGATTGGGGGGGAAATGCATACTCCAACTGGGTGTGAGTGGGGGGGAGATGCATACTCCAACTGGGTGTGAGTGGGGGGGTGCCATTGATGTGAGCCACACCCGTACAACACTACTGAATTGCCATTAAACAGCATGGTGACTTCAAATGAGGAATGGCAGTATACTAGCAGTGTGGTACAAACATTGCCAGGGCCGGGAAACAGGAATGACTTAAACTCAGCCAGGACATGGCAATCTCTGCTGTATGCATGCATGGTGCATGTCCACTTGCAAGGACTACCTCAATTTCCCACATTGCAGTTACCCTCATTGCCTGATTGCCTGATTGTTTGTGTGATATGTACAGGTTCCACTTGATGTAAACACTTACACATACCCATTGTTGCACCCATGCAGGTGATGCCGGTTATCCCCTGAAGAGGTGGCTCCTTACTCCTGTACGGAACCCACAGAACAGGCATGAAGAGGACTACAATCGTGCACATACCCGTACCCGCGTGGTAATTGAGCAGACATTTGGCCTTTTGAAGGCACGCTTCCGGTGCCTCAGCATGTCGGGCGGGGCACTCCTGTATGGGCATGAGAAGGTGGCCAAGATCACCATGGCATGTGTCATGCTGCACAATATGTGTATCATACGGAATGTGCCAATGCCCCCTGACATTGAACTGCAACCATCTGCTGATGATGATGACGGGGATGAGGATGGAGGTGAGGGGGCTGCAGGTCATGCAGGTGGCGATGCCCCGGAGGGACGTGCTGTGCGCCGGCACCTGATAGACCATTGTTTCTGATACACATGGATTAGGAGGGTGCAATTGATGTGGAGCTCAGGGCACTGGGTATTGGGAGGACATTGACACTGTGCACCCTTCACCAAAAAAGCACACATACACAATAATCAATGTCCAGTCATGTGATTATCCATGCCATAACGTGTGTATTGGCATTATGTGAATCAAAAGTGCATGTACCCTCCACCCCAAACATCCTCTCCCTACCCCCCTCCCCCCATGACTCCCCCAAAATCCCTCCCCCGCTCCCCCATAACTCCCCCAAACACCCTCCCCCCATAACTCCCCCAAACAACCTCACCCGTCCCCCCATAACTCCCACAAACACCCTCACCCCCCTCCCCCACAACTCCCACAAACATGGTGTGCTGTAAGAGGATTCAATTCACCACTACAGCTAAGTCAATGCCTAGTCTGGGATACTGAATGGAAACCCTTATTGATATATCTTTATGTCCAGTTCATGCGTTCTGGATGACTACCCCTATATAACACCCCTCTCTTGGAATCCCCCTGACCCCACTGAGCCAAGAAGTAGTTCTGTTTTGCAAGTTAAAAGGTTTATTTGAGAATTTAAACTATATATATATATATATATATATATATATATATATATATATATATATATATATATATCACACTTTATAATAACTTAATCTGATATGATAATCTGATATGATAAAGATTAACAACGGAGAATCTGGCACTAGCACACTTCTTTATAATCACTAAGGAGTTGACATGAAATGGATAAGGTAGCACACTGGTAAATATGGACAGAAGAATAATGTGGTAGAGAATGCTTTATAGGGTTCAAGGAAATGCAAGGTTGAATGAATGAAATGCAGTATAGAAGATAAAATGATATGGTTTCACAAAAGACAAGGTAATCACTTTCCCTTTGTGGCAATTCCCCCCCCTATACAATGTAAGGAGATGGAAGGAAGAGCACACAGTTCAGGTATACAATCACAATGTAATACAGAGTTCCAGTTTCCCAGCAAGCTTAGAGGAGAATAGATATGAGTTTTACACAGGCTCAAAATGCTTTAAAATGTGATAGCAATATATTGGAAAATGTGCTAAAATGATTTTAATTCCCTCTGGAGGTTCAGGTTGAGGATTAGTTGGTTTAAATTAGTTCAGACTTACTTTAGCAATGTTCTAGGAATGATTGGCAGGTTAAACGAATTTTTGGCAAATGAAAGCAAGGAAGCTGCTGTTTTCACACGTGGAGAAATTTGCAAATCGCGGCAAATTTGCGAGTGCATTTTCCGGAGTAGGAATGCGGTTCTAGGTTTGTTGAAAAGCCAAGATCCCCAGCTTTCAGAGGAAAGTTACTGCAAGGCCCTAAGACAAACGGTCTCAGAGATATGAGCGATATGGTAAAGGTTGTTTTTCAGATTTAAAATTTTAAAAGTTCAAAGTGACAAGTTACAGCTAGCAGCTAGAAATGACAGGTGACAGTTTTGCAAAATGACAAGGTACAACTCCTAGGAGACAGTTCTGGTTAGATTAAAATAGATTGAATTATATTATTTTAACTAAGAGATTGGTTCTGCACAGTTCTGCTAGGTACTCACAATATATTTAGAAATAGAATGGGCCTTGCCACAGATCTGGTCAGGTTTTCTTCATTCGCCACGGACGGTCTCTGCGCACAGCGGTCTGGGTCAGCTCTCTGGTTCTGCGAACAGCGGTCTGGGTCAGCTCTGCTCTGCTGGTCTGGTCTGGGTCTCTGGTTCTGATCAGGTCTGTGGGTCCGGATACAGCGGTCTCCGGTTCAGCTGGTCTCTCTCTGGATACAACACTTCTCTCTGGCAAATGGCAAGAGGTCTTGCAAAGAATTCAAACAGCTTGCCTGGCTGTAATAATGGCAATGATTTGAGGCCTGCTAAAGAGGGATTTAGCTTGTAGTTGACCTCTCTGCTACAAATTCTGAAGTAAAGTCTTGGTCTCTGAAGGTGGATAGGTTGAAGTCTCTATGTTGGCTCTCTGGAGGTTGATGGAGGTAAAGTATGGATTTTCCCGGCAGAGCGTCCCGCAGCAGATGGAATAGAATGTCCCTATCTGTCCTGAATGTCTGCTTTCATGTGTTTTGAAAGTGGGTGGAGAGGCTAGCTTTCTAGGCCCAACCCCTTCAGAGTTCTGATAGGTTATAGAATTCTTTGCGTTCTCACTGGAGAGCAGGATTGTGTGTCAGAATGATGTCATTTAATGGCTTTCAGAAAGGACACTCAAATTGCACACAATCTATATTTGATCAAAAAGACATATTTGCACAGGTACACATTTGTTTAAAATTACATTCACCCATCACATATCACAGGAGGTATACCCTGTCCAAATCTGCTCTTCCTGAGAGCTTGCATTGAGAAATGGCAACATTTTGCACTTTTTAACTGGTTTTGCAATATTGGACATTAACCCAAATTTACACACATGTGCGCAAGGAGTATGGACATTAATTGATGAAGTGTCAGATTTTTAACATGCATACATTTTAAGTAATACCCTCTTAACTGCTAGCTTGCCCCCAGATCATACCACCGGTTCTAAAAACCTCTTAAAATGTGGGCAGAAAAATCACAAGAATTATGGTATCATTTATAAAATTTTCACAAGTCCGCTCTATGAATGATCCATCTTTTTAGAGTTATGTTCTGGCCCAAAGGGGTGTGGTTTACCCCAGCACAAGGTTGAATTTCTGGTTTTTCCAGTTCTGCCAAGCTCAGAGACCCTGCCCCTCCCAGCTTCTGCCAAGAGGAAGCTGTTTTACGGTCCCCCCAATAAAGCATCTGCCTGGGTCCTGGAAGGCCCATTGTTCAAGAGGAAGCCCTTTATGGCCTCCCCCCAATAAACCCTCTGCCTGGGTCCTATGTTTAGTCTCTAGCAGTCCCTTGGTAATTCAATCAGAGAAGTGTCATATCCCTTTTGGTGGGAACAGCAAAAGGCATCTAGGCCTGGTAACACAGCTGTTGTGCAAGTCTCAACTCCTGTCGGGGGTAGCTGGTGGGCAGAATTCAGTTCCTTAAACCAGGCCCCAGCTAATGTCACTTTTAGTTACCTAGTTTTCTGCATTCAAATAAAACTAACAATTTTTACATATGCAGCTAGAATGCTGATTCTAAGTTTAAAACTATGACATTTAAACAATTGCAACCTATGTGACACTCAAAGCAGGTCACTCATTTCTTTTAAACATTTAGATTTTTAGTGTCTTTCAGTCCAAATTTACTTAAACTGCTGAAATCCACAGCTCAGCCGGTCTTGTTATAAACCTTCAAGTCACTTCAGAATATAACTTTACATTGTATCCACCTCTCAGTAAGTCTTTCTTTGGCCTGCTTTGGGTTAATTTATTCAGTTTTACACAAAAAAAAAGTCTGGTGTTGTTTTAAAACGCCGGCTTTCTGATAGTGGTGAGTACTGGTAATGCACCCATTTTTGGGATTTAAGAAAATGAATTCCCCACAATTCTAGGTTGCTTTTGGCAATCAGCATTGCTATTCCCAATGGTTTCAGGCTACTGTGTGGGTAGTCCAATGGTGGTTTTAGGCAGTGCCCTTCTGTGCCCATAACATCGGCAAAATGGGTGGCAGCCTATTCTTCATGCACTTCCCTGGGCATTTTCTGGGAATCTCTGGCCATCATGATGTTTTCAATGCCAGTACTGCACAGTTTTTGAGGAAGGGCTCGGATGCATGGGTAAATACATCCCACAAGCCCCCCTCTTGCGATGGCCATTCTGTTTCACTGATGGAACTCGCAAGACCTGGGATGTTTCCTCATCTTCTTCCAATAGATGGCACAGTTCAGCATCTTTTCCTCCATCCGGAACTTATCGATCGGTTCTCCTCGCCGGTCCTGATGGGAATATTGGGCGGTACACTGGGCCCCTTGCGTCTCTGCTCCCGGTCTCCGGATCGTCATCCTTGGCCAGCCAGCAGGTTTCCCTTCTCCTAGGACGACAAAGGAAGAGCGGCAATGCCTATTCATAGACATTTTTCCCCCACCATTGATATAGTGGGGTGGCATATACATTTATAGTCAAAACATATGAACATGCACATTTCTTTTTGCATTCAAAAACGAAAACACCCACATTGAGAAACTCAGAATTTGATAGGCGATATGTGGGATATTTTAAGTTAGAACTGAATTAATCTGAGACAGTACCCTCTAGGATTCCAGAGGATTCCTCCAGTTGTTGCAGAGTGTGCCTGGGATGGCAACACTTCAACTGGTTAATGTGGACCCACTTGTCTTCCCCCTCTGCCAAACCGCCTTTGGGGATGCAGATCTTGTAGGCCACAGGGGAGATTTTGTCTATAATCTCAAAGGGTCCCTTCCATGTAGGCAAAAATTTTCGCTGTTTGGCCTGGTTCCTTCGGAAATTGTATAGATAGACCGGTCCCCCACCTGATATTCCTTCCTGGAAGTCTTCAGGTCATAGTGGGTCTTCATGCTATCAGCTGATCTTTCTAGATTCCGCTGAGCATAAGCAAAAGCATGTTGAAGGTGTTTCCTTAAATTCTCCACATACTCATGAATTGTGGAGGCATTTATCAGTGTCTGCTCTTGGGTCCTGTAGAGCAAATGCTGAGGAAGCACCATCTTGCGTCCAGTCATCAACTCGAATGGTGACATTTTGGTTGCAGATGAAGGGGTAGATCTGATGGCCATTAGGACCAGAGGTAATCGGATATCCCAACTTGGCCCAGAATATGCCACAAACTTCTTTAATATGCCCACAATGGTTCGGTTGTATCTCTCTACTGCTCCAGAAGAAGCTGGCCTGTAAGCAATGTGTAGCTTTCTCTTGACCCCCAGTATCTCCCACATCAGGGCAGCTGCAGTTTCTGCCTTGCAATTTGGGGCTGGGAGACATTCCACCCACTTGGTAAACAAGCATGTAACGGTCAACATGTACTTGTTTCCTCTAGACGAGCGAATCACAGGGCCTACAAAGTCGATTTGCAAATCTGACCATGGCAGTGTCATCCCCCGCTTTTGGAGAGGCCCGCGGTGTGTGAGGGACGTCGGCTGAAATTGCGCACACACAAGACACCCCTTCAAGTATTGGTCAAGGTCCTGCCCCATGTGTGGCCAGTATGCAACCTCTCTTAAGATTTCCAGTGTTGTGTGAAACCCCCTATGACCGGTGGTGGCCGCATCATGGGCGTGACTTAACATCAGGCTTCGGAATGAGGTAGGAACCACCCACTGATCGTGGCCAGCTTGGGATTTCCTTACCAGCAAACCGTCTTGGTTTCGGAACATTTTTGGACATTTCATCAACACTCTTAGGTCCTCTTTCCCAATATAATCGGTATCCATCAGGGGAAAGTTCTCAGGGTCCTCAAGGTGTTGGTAAAACTTACCAATAATTGGATCCCCCTTCTGAGCGGTAATCAAATCAGCATCAGGGGTCTCCTTACTCCATTGTGCAATTGAAAGGTCGTTGTGAGCATTTGTCTGGGACCTAGTGATAGCAGTGACCTGGATTTCCCCCAACAGGGACTCAATCTGAATTAGATCCCCTTGGATGGCCCCGGTTTTGGCCAGCTGATCAGCTAAGTCATTTCCAGTTTTGTCTGGTCCCTCTACTTTGGAATGACCCTTGATCTTCTTCCAATAGATGGTCACTCCTTTCGAAGTGACCAGATCATCAATGGTTTGGATCAACTTCCCAAGTTTCAAGGGTTTGTTGTTAGCACATAACATGCCTCTGGTTTTCCAATTAACCAGGTGCTCCACGAACCCGTTCCGTACATAATCCGAATCTGTGATTATGACCAGTTCGTGGAGTTGATGCTGGACAGCAGTGAGGATGGCCTGATGCACAGCCATCAATTCTGCCACCTGACTACTTCGGGGACCAATTTTGTATCCAGCGGAGGGTTCTGGGGACTCATTCACCCATGCATTCCCTACGCCGGCCACCAGTTCTTTCTCCCCGTCGTTGTCAACATGGTAAGAGCATCCATCCACATACACAGTGGGCATTCCCTCACACTTGTCTTCTTCAAAGACTTTGTGGGGGGAATTAAGGTATGCCTCCATGTTGTCCTTTATTTTTAGACTTTCGTCCTCGAGACAGTTTTCTCTGGCACAATCATGCAAGTCAGCCAGACCTTGCGCGAGGGGACTCTTCTTGTTTTGGCCATATCTGACCTCCACAGGAAAGCCTTGCATTGACAGAATCCAGGAAGTAATTTGGGAATTACTCACATTTCCGGCCCGGATTCTGTCACTTTGGAGATATTGCAGAGGCTGGTGTGGAGTCTCCACTATGATGTGTTCCCCCTGGATAAACGGGCGGTAATTCTTCAATGCCCACACCGTTGCCAGGAGTGCCTTCTCACAATCGTTGAATTTTTCCTCCACAGAGGATAAAGTTTTGCTTGCATAGGAGATTACTTTATTGACCTTGTCATGCTTTTGGTATAATACTGCCGTCAAGCACGTATTAGAGAACCCCGTCTCCAGGAAGAACTCCTTGTTTCTGACAGGGTAAGCTAGGCAAGGCGCTTTTGAGAGGCTTCTTTTGAGTTGTTTTACCGCCTCGGCTTGTTCTGGACCCCATTCCCACTTGACCCCCCCTTCAGGAGATTAATCAGGGGTCTGGTGATCTCTGCGTAGCCCTCAATGAACTTTCTGCTGTAATTAGTCAGTCCAAGGAGGCTCCTTAGTTCCCGCAGAGTTGTGGGGTCTTTCAGTTTCTGAAGTGCTTCCACTTTCTTTTCCTGGGGACAGAGACCCTGAGGAGTAACCTCATGCCCCAAGAAATTAACAAGGGTTCTACACCACTGTGCTTTCTGAAAGGAAAGTTTTGCTCCGGCGGCCCTCAACTGCGTCAGAACATAACGGATCTCCGCTATGTGTTCCTCCACAGATGAACTTTTGATGAGGACATCATCTACATAAGCCAGGTTACCCCTCGCACCCAGGTCGGGCATGGCCTTATGTAGGAAAATATTGAACTCATTACCGGAGTTAAGGTATCCGAAGGGAGTCCGGGTCCATGTGTACTGCTGGACCCCAAAGGTAAAAGCCAGTTTGTATTGGTCCTCCGTGCTGACAGGCACGGTCCAGTATCCATTGGTCAGGTCTATTGCAGTGAATACCTGTGACCCCTGAATCTGGGCCAGCCCTCTTTTCAATGTAGGGAAGAGGCCATCGGGAAGTATGGACCCATTTGTTGAGCTCCCTGAGGTCGGCGCAGAGTCTCCACTGGCCGTTTGGCTTCAATATTCCCAGCACCGGATTATTGAAGGTGCTGTGGACTGGACGGATTATTCCCCGGGACTCAAGGTTCTTAATTATTTCAGTAAGGGACTCCATTGATGCGAGAGGCAAGCGATATTGCTTCACAAACACAGGAGTCATGCCAGGGTCCATGGGGATTGTTGTTGTGTGGATGTCAGTGCGACCACAGTCATATGAGTGTACCGCAAAGAGATCTTGGAAATCCAAGAAAACTTGTTTCAACTTTTGCTTTTGTTCCAGAGTCACACAGGCATCAGCTAGGTTGACTCTCTCTTCCACCATCTGCCTGAAGCCTGGAAAGACTTCTGGTTTGGCTATCTCCGCGGCCTCCTCCAGCTGGGTGGAGAAGTCCCTGGTCAGAGTGCTGATTTAGACCGGAGGCTTCAGGTGGGAAAGGCAGCCCTCATGGACCTGGAAAATCACCTCATCCCTCCTGAAGTCACAAGTCACATCTTCCTTACCATAGGGGCAGGAAGTGTACACCAGGAAGTTCCCCCCATGCCGGGTAAAAATCCTGTCTGGTGTGGTATTGTCCTCACTGTCACCGTCAAAACAGTCCTTGGGGATTGGTCCTAACAGTTCATTTCCTAAATCGATGGAAAAATGTCGGTCATCAACCGCCATTCCAATAATGGTGCCTGCGGCTAGAGTAATACTCTTTAAGTCGTTGTTATCCACCTCTATTAGAATGGTGTCATGTTCTATGTTGACTAATGGAGTTGGGTTTACCCCCAACCCTTGCTGTTGGAGAGAAGCGTTTAGATGTATGTAAGCATCAGGGTTTTTCAAATGTTGTCCTCTTTTAACTTTCACTTCCAGGGAGAATTGTCGGGTCCTTTCTGGGATGGTGACTTCCTCTTTAATCTGAATTTCAACTGCATAAGGTAGCAATTGAGCTGACCTAAATGCTTTTTCTGGATCATCAAAGCCCATGGGATTATCCGCTAATCGGGACCAAGCTTTGAAGTTTATTAGGTCCAAACTAATGGCAAAGCGATTGAGAATGTCACTGCCTAAGTAAAAGGCGGCAGTGACGTCTCGCACGACCCAACAATTATGGACTATGCTCTTGTTGCCAATGGAGATTTTGAGCACACACCTGCTTGGCAGGAGATGTTTGGAATTAGGCGCTTCCAGGTCCATTTCCCATTTGTCTATCAGTTTGAATGTGGGAATGGCTGGATCTTTTGGGAGTTGGCGGAACATGGCTTCGCTGATGAAGCTCTTACCGTTGTTCACACACACTCGAGCGAGAACAGAGTCCTTCCCATCATTTAACTGAACAGGGATGAACAACTGTTCTCCAATTTGCTGAATCTCAGCCAGGCTCTGAGCTGATTTCACATCTTTCTGGACTATATGAGTGGGAGTTTCTGATTGTGGATTAGTAAAGAATTTCAAGGTGTTTCCTTCCAGTGTGGAATACCACCTTAAACTGGAAGGAAGGTTGATTTTCAGAAATAGAGAGGACCCCCCATCAACAGTCTGTTGTCCTACTGCTATTACTGTCACGTCAGGAATTTGGTTGTTCTGGAAGTGAAATTCTACTTGGTCAGATTTTTGTTCATGTGGCAGGTGCCGTTTAAACTAACATGGTTGACACTCTGTTTTAATTTTATTGGTCAGCTAGTCTGGGTCCAGAGGACCTTGTTTACGCAATCTATTAAGGGTGACAACCTCCTCAGGAGGTCATTCCCCAGTAAACAAGGGGTGCCCTCTGGAGTCACTACTATGACCGGGTGTTTCACCTTGTGTCGCCCGATCTTAATGTCCAAGTCTGCAGTCCCCTCAACGGAAATTTCCTTCCCGTCAAAGTTCTGCAGTTGTCCAGGAAGAGAGGTGAGAGGAATTTGGTAATTCTCTCCCCTTCCTGCATTCAGTTCGTCAAAGGCCCTTCTGGACAGAAGGGTAGCTTGAGATCCAGTGTCCACCAGTGCCAAAATTGTACCCTGCCCCTGTACTTGTACTGGGGCATAGTATCTTCCCTCCTTCTCCTCAAGGGGGCACAGATAATGCACATTTTTGGACAACTGGTGGGCTAACTTTCTGGTTTTGGACATCGCTAGCGAAGAGATTTGGGCAGAATTCTGTGGAGAGCCTTGGGAATCTGAAAGAAAAAGTTGGCAACTGGAGATCCGAGCCATTGTGGGTTCCCCTGGCTCCGGTTCTGGGCCGCCCCCCCTTTTTGGAGGCAGTCATCAGGATGGGTTTGAACCAGGGGATTTTGGTATTGTGGGTTCTGGGATGAGATGATGGGCGGCGGTAGCTCAGTCTCCATATCTCCCCAGTCTGGATTGGAATCCCTTGGGGCCCATTTTTCCTTGGGAGGAGTTCCCCCATCTCTGAAGGAGAAGATCCTTTTCCCAGGATCTTCTGAGGATCCCTCTCCCTCAAATTGGAAGATCTGTACCTCCTCCTCAAACTGAGTCTGTTTGGGTCTTTTGTTTCTCCTACCCCCCCTCTGCTCCTTAGGAGACAGACTTTCAGGGGCAAGAGATTTTGTTTCCAGTTCCTGGGTTTCCAGGGGCTGTTTACAAGTTGGGAAGGAAGCTTCCTCCAAGGCTTTACACCCCCCTTCCCCTTGTGCCTCCTCCCTGGGAACCGGTGTGTTATCGGGGTGCTGCCCCCGTCATTGCTCTGCAGCACCAGGCCCAGAGTTTGGTGCATTCTGTGCCGGCATGCCCATCTGAGGGTTCTGCTGCACCCTCAGTATGTGACCCAGATCCCGTGCCATATTTTGGACCTGGCGCTCTAACTGGGAAACCCGCTCAGGCTGATACGGGGCTCTATTTTCTCCCCTGGGCTGATCCCGGGAAGGGTAGCTATCCCTTCTCTGGTAGTACCCCTGGTTGGGAAGATTTTGGTACCCCTCCACCCTTGGCCTCCCCTCTCCCGGATTAGGTTGTCTGGGCTCAGAGAATTGGGGAAAGAAGGATGGATGATTTTGGGGCTGGAAATTGGGTGGATACCTGGGGAAAAAGTTCTGCCCAGGATTTGGAGAATTTCTGCCCTCCTGGGGGAAGTTAGGAGGGAAGTTCCCCGGGTCAGGTGCTTGGCTGGATCCCCCCCCCTTGGGCTGGAGGAGTCCACACATAACCCAGGATGGGTCGATTTCCCTTGTAACGGGGACTTACATAGTCAGGAGAGCGAGGGACCCCATTTGTGGGACTACCTCTTTCATTCCCTGTCTGTGACTGGCCCGAGGACCTTCTGGGCCTAGCATTATTAGGTGCAGGTAGGTTTTTAGGCCCCCCCATCTCCAAATCTAAAACGGGGGTGACCTTTACCTCTGCCACCTTGGCAGCAGCAGGGGTGTTGTTGGCTTTGGGGTTTTTGGGCGCATTATTTTTATTTTCTATTGGCTTCTGCACCTCATAGATCCGGGTCGCCTGTTCAATGACCCAGTCTAAAGATCTTTTCTCGTGAAAATCCCTCACGAGCTGGGTCATTATGTATTTGGGCAAGGCATGGAAAAACGTATTAATAAATTCTCTGCTATCCGTGCGCACCCTTCTTGTGGTCTGTGCAAAAGCACGCTTTAACTCCTGCACAAACTCTTGTGGGGCCTGATCCTCCCCACATTGTAAATTGTAGGCTGCCTTGCGAGCCTCTTGAGGATTTCTATGAGTAGAAAAATGTTTCAAGATGGCCGCCTTATAGGTGGACCATCTTAAATGATTTTGGTCCTCCAGCCCCGCAAAGAAACTGGAGTATTCCGGGGAGAAGGTCCACTTTACATATTGAATACAGCTTTGGCTGTACTTCAAATGGAAAGTCTCCATCATTTGCTCAAACAACTCTAAGTGCTCCCAAACAGAATACTTGGCGTTCTTATGATAAGGCGTGATGACGCTCCTGATTGCCTTAATCTGCTTTAAGGGGTCCTTAAGCAAGGCCCTTTTTGTCTTATTGGCCCTTTTGGTCCGGGTAACCCTGGTCCATTCATCTTCTGACTCAGAGGCACTGCTCCCAGAGGTTCCCGTCTGTTCTTCCAGGTTTTCCCGGATTCTGTGAGCCTGGGAATGGCTGGCAGAATGTGGGGACCTGGTCTCCTGTGTCCTGTACCGCTCAGAGGAGTCTTCAGATCCCTCCTTGCTGCCGGGATATGATGGGTACCCCCCCACTGACCTAACTGGGCAGAGGTTTTCAGGATGCCCTTAATGGGCCTACTCTCCTGGGGTTCCCCATTAAATTGCACTGTGCTTGGGTGCCCATACCCGGATGCCCGCCCCTCCATTCCCGGGTGGTACTGGCCTATGAGCCCCATGCTTCTGGCTGGATAGTAATCTGCCATCCCTGTGGCCCTGTGCTCATGTGCGCCAGGGGACATGGGGGTGGCAGAGTCCATGGACTGAGAGAGATAAAGGCCTCTGGTACTAGGGCTCCTGGGGTTATGCTCAGGAGTTTCTCTTTCCCAGCGAACCTCATCTCTATCCGCCCCTGCTCCCTGTTGCAATGCAAGAGCCTGCGCCTTCAGTTCCTCAGTTAAGGCCTTACTAGACTCTATCAGTCTCTCCTGCATCGCTACCTGTTGTTGGAGTCTATCATTGTGCTGGCAGAGAGCCTCATTCTCTCTCTGTGCCTCCTGATTGGTCCTGGAGCACTGGGCCAGTCTTTGCTGCAGGAGGGTTACCTCCTGAGCTGTGTCCCTATTGGCCTGCTCCTTTCTTGCCAGAGCATCCTCCACCCTCCTGTTGTGTTCTAACAAGTTCTGGTGTTCTTTTTGGAGGACACCCAGCCCCTGGAGGGCCAAGTGATTTTCTTCTGTTTTTCTTTTTAAATGGCAGACTTCCTGGCCTAAGGCGTCTCTTTCCTGACTAAGAGCCTGCATTTGTGCCGCCAGATCGTCCCTCTGCCTTTGAAAGGCACCAGCTTTCTGGCGTTCTTCATCAAACTCTGCCTGGGTATCCAGGTCTTTCAAAATCAGCTTGTTGCTCTCTGCCTTCACTCTATCTAGATGACTTTGCAGGGTGGTTACCTGCTCCGTGCATGCCCTGTTAAAGTCTAATTGTTGCTCCAGCTTTTCTGGCTCTGCAGTAAGGAGTCCAAACTGTCTTGGTGCTCCTTCTGCAGGGCCAGAAGTCTAGTATCCTCGTCAGCCTTTTCCTGTTGCAGTATATCCATGTCCTCTTTTATTTTAATGATATACTGCCTACTATCATTTTCTGACTCCTGGCTCCTCTGCAGCCTCTGCTCAGAAGAGTCCAGATCAGATTGGGCCTTCTGTAATGCCAGCAGTTGCCTACTTGCCAGATCTTGGCCATCAGCACATTTGTCCTGCATGGCTCCCATATGTAAATGTAAATATGCCGCTACCCTGGCAATCTTGTTGTGCTCATCCTTGGCCTTAGAGGACATATATAGTTCACTCAGGGCCACATGTAAGGGACCCTGGTCTCTCCATAGATCTGACCCTGTTTCCGTGATCTGGGCTGTGATTGCTTGCAACCAGACCGTCTGGTCCTGATGAGTCCACTCACCTCTCACAAATAGCTTATGTAAGAAGTGCTCTCTGGCTATTTTCATATCTACCAAGGTCGTCATTCTGGAATTTGAGTTCCTTCCTGACTTACAGAAGTTTGTATTTTATTTTTGCAAAACAGACCTTTTCCTTAGAGCGTTCCTTTGAGGAGTGCTTTACAGCGTAACACAGCGTGGTGATCTGACCGGATATGTGTATCTGGTCAGCTGGCACACTGTATTAATCTGCACAAGTGATAGATCTAATCCGGAATCCCCGGCTACGAGCCCCCAATTTGTAAGAGGATTCAATTCAACACTACAGCTAAGTCAATGCCTAGTCTGGGATACTGAATGGAAACCCTTATTTATATATCTTTATGTCCAGTTCACGCGTTCTGGATGACTACCCCTATATAACACCCCTCTCTTGGAATCCCCCTGACCCCACTGAGCCAAGAAGTAGTTCTGTTTTGCAAGTTAAAAGGTTTATTTGAGAATTTAAACAATATATATATATCACACTTTATAATAACTTAATAATTGAATATCACACTTAATCTGATATGATAAAGATTAACAACGGAGAATCTGGCACTAGCACACTTCTTTATAATCACTAAGGAGTTGACATGAAATGGATAAGGTAGCACACTGGTAAATAGGGACAGAAGAATAATGTGGTAGAGAATGCTTTATAGGGTTCAAGGAAATGCAAGGTTGAATGAATGAAATGCAGTATAGAAGATAAACTGATATGGTTTCACAAAAGACAAGGGAAAGACACTTTCCCTTTGTGGCAATTCCCCCCCTATACAATGTAAGGAGATGGAAGGAAGAGCACACAGCTCAGGTATACAATCACAATGTAATACAGAGTTCCAGTTTCCCAGCAAGCTTAGAGGAGAATAGATATGAGTTTTACACAGGCTCAAAATGCTTTAAAATGTGATAGCAATATATTGGAAAATGTGCTAAAATGATTTTAATTCCCTCTGGAGGTTCAGGTTGAGGATTAGTTGGTTTAAATTAGTTCAGGCTTACTTTAGCAATGTTCTAGGAATGATTGGCAGGTTAAACGAATTTTTGGCAAATGAAAGCAAGGAAGCTGCTGCTTTCACACGTGGAGAAATTTGCAAATCGCGGCAAATTCGCGAGTGCGTTTTTCGCGATTGCGGCAAAATTATATGGAGGAATTAAGCCAAGATTCCCGGCTTTCAGAGGAAAGTTACTGCAAGTCTCTAAGACAAACGGTCACGGAGATATGAGCGATATGGTAAAGGTCGTTTTTCAGATTTGAAATTTTAAAAGTTCAAAGTGACAAGTTACAGCTAGCAGCTAGAAATGACAGGTGACACTTTTGCAAAATGACAAGGTACAACTCCTAGGAGACAGTTCTGGTTAGATTAAAATAGATTGAATTATATTATTTTAACTAAGAGATTGGTTCTGCACAGTTCTGCTAGGTACTCACAATATATTTAGAAATAGAATGGGCCTCGCCACGGATCTGGTCAGGTTTTCTTCACTCGCCACGGACGGTCTCTGCGCACAGCGGTCTGGGTCAGCTCTCTGGTTCTGCGAACAGCGGTCTGGGTCAGCTCTGCTCTGCTGGTCTGGTCTGGGTCTCTGGTTCTGATCAGGTCTGTGGGTCCGGATACAGCGGTCTCCGGTTCAGCTGGTCTCTCTCTGGATATAACACTGCTCTCTGGCAAATGGCAAGAGTTCTTGCAAAGAATTCAAACAGCTCACCTGGCTGTGGTAATGGCAATGATTTGAGGCCTGCTAAAGAGGGATTTAGCTTGTAGTTGACCTCTCTGCTACAAATTCTGAAGTAAAGTCTTGGTCTCTGAAGGTGGATAGAGTAAAGTCTCTATGTTGGCACTCTGGAGGTTGATGGAGGTAAAGTATGGATTTTCCCGGCAGAGCGTCCCGCAGCAGATGGAATAGAATGTCCCTATCTGTCCTGACTGTCTGCTTTTATGTGTTTTGAAAGTGGGTGGAGAGGCTAGCTTTCTAGGCCCAACCCCTTCAGAGTTCTGATAGGTTGGAGAATTCTTTGCGTTCTCACTGGAGAGCAGGATTGTGTGTCAGAATGATGTCATTTAATGGCTTTCAGAAAGGACACTCCCCTGTCAAATTGCACACAATCTATATTTGATCAAAAAGACATATTTGCACAGGTACACATTTGTTTAAAATTACATGCACCCATCACATATCACAGGAGGTATACCCTGTCCAAATCTGCTCTTCCTGAGAGCTTGCATTGAGAAATGGCAACATTTTGCACTTTTTAACTGGTTTTGCAATATCGGACATTAACCCAAATTTACACACATGTGCGCAAGGAGTATGGACATTAATTGATGAAGTGTCAGATTTTTAACATGCATACATTTTAAGTAATACCCTCTTAACTGCTAGCTTGCCCCCAGATCATACCACCGGTTCTAAAAACCTCTTAAAATGTGGGCAGAAAAATCACAAGAATTATGGTATCATTTATAAAATTTCCACAAGTCCGCTCTATGAATGATCCATCTTTTTAGAGTTATGTTCTGGCCCCAAAGGGGTGTGGTTTCCCCCCAGCACAAGGTTGAATTTTTGGTTTTTCCACTTCTGCCAAGCTCAGAGACCCTGCCCCTCCCAGCTTCTGCCAAGAGGAAGCTGTTTTACGGTCCCCCAAAAAAGCATCTGCCTGGGTCCTGGAAGGCCCATTGTTCAAGAGGAAGCCATTTATGGCCTCCCCCCAATAAACCCTCTGCCTGGGTCCTATGTTTAGTCTCTAGCAGTCCCTTGGTAATTCAATCAGAGAAGTGTCATATCCCTGTTGGTGGGAACAGCAAAAGGCAGCTAGGCCTGGGAACACAGCTGTTGTGCAAGTCTCAACTCCTGTCGGGGGTAGCTGGTGGGCAGAATTCAGTTCCTTAAACCAGGCCCCAGCTAATGTCACTTTTAGTTACCTAGTTTTCTGCATTCAAATAAAACTAACAATTTTTACATATGCAGCTAGAATGCTGATTCTAAGTTTAAAACTATGACATTTAAATAATTGCAACCTATGTGACACTCAAAGTAGGTCACTCATTTCTTTTAAACATTTAGATTTTTAGTGTCTTTCAGTCCAAATTTACTTAAACTGCTGAAATCCACAGCTCAGCCAGTCTTGTTATAAACCTTCAAGTCACTTCAGAATATAACTTTACATTGTATCCACCTCTCAGTAAGTCTTTCTTTGGCCTGCTTTGGGTTCATTTATTCAGTTTTACACAAAAGAAAAAGTCTGGTGTTGTTTTAAAATGCCGGCTTTCTGATAGTGGTGAGTACTGGTAATGCACCCATTTTTGGGATTAAAGAAAATGAATTCCCCACAATTCTAGGTTGCTTTTGGCAATCAGCATTGCCATTTCCAATGGTTTCAGGCTACTGTGTGGGTAGTCCAATGGTGGTTTTAGGCAGTGCCCTTCTGTGCCCATAACATCGGCAAAATGGGTGGCAGCCTATTCTTCATGAACTTCCCTGGGCATTTTCTGGGAATCTCTGGCCATCATGATGCTTTCAATGCCAGTACTGCACAGTTTTTGAGGTAGGGCTCGGATGCATGGGTAAAAACATCCCCCAGTGCACATCAGTGCTGCATTAGTCTGCAAGTGTCAACAGTGACAGGCTGGCCCTACTTCCCTCCTCCACTACCACCATTGGGGGGTTGTGAGTCTGGCCGCCGCAAGGACCGGCTGGACCTGCGCAGGGTGCTTGTTTGGTCGGAGCTGGCAGACAATGAGGTGCCTGGTTGATCAGGTCCCTGTGTGTGACGCATGCTCTCCATCGCCTCAGCAATGCGGGTTAGGACCTGCCTCACAGCGGCCATCTCATTACATAAGCGCGTCGTGTTGCTTTCCATGGCGGTTTTCATGTCCCTTGAAAATACCCGAATCTCCTCCCTGGACAAGGCAGTCTCGCTCAGTTGCCGGCCAACCAGGGTACTGAGCTCCTCCTGGCGCTGTCGTATTAAGCTTATGCCCTCGTCTGTGACCCTGGCCCTGTTTCTCCTCGGCGCAGCTTGCTGCATGTGGCCGCCATCAGGTGAGCTCGCCACGGGACTCAATAACCCTGCCAGTGATTCTCCGGCATACACCTCATGGATGCTGCCATTTGTTGTGTTGCATGGGCTGTGGTGTGAAGACAGCTGGGGACTGGGTGTACACTGCACTTCCGGTGTTGGACATGGGTCCTCCACATCACTCATGGGTGACGTGGTAGCTGCTTCCCCGACGGAGCTATTGGCTGCGGACAGCGTGCCTTCTGCCACTGGCTCCTGAGTGGTGGGGGTGGGTGGTGTGAGTGCTACCACAGTTTCGGATGGGATATCAACCCTTGGTGTCGGTGCGTGTGTGGCTTTGGACCGCTGGGCCACTCCAGATTTCCCAGTGCCCCTCGATGTACTGGGCCTGGTGCTTGCATTCTTGCCCTTGGCCTGATTTTTGGGTGGTGGGGCCTGCGTTGCAGAGTCCAGCTCCTCACTGTCAGATTGTGAGCCTGTGGGGGAGCAAGACAGGGATAGCATCAGTGATGGGTCAACGTGCATCATGCATATGTTGTTGTTGCTGCAGTTCTATGGATTTGGACATCTAGTTTGGACATGCAGTTGTTGGCCAGATGGGTGGGGCATCCAGACATGAGTCAGGGTGACACATGTGTGAGGTGCTGTATGCATGTGGTTGTGTGGGGATGTGCACGGCATGTGTGCAGGGTTCTATGCATGTGTGTGTGATGCCCCCATCCATTAGATAATTCCCATGTCACATTTGGGGGAGGACCTCATGCTTTGCATTGCAGTGTTTTGCGTGGACACTCACCTCCATCTGACGTTGTTGCCACACCGCGCTCCATTTGGCCCACTCCCTCGATGCATTCAATGCCAATTATGCTGGCACATGTCTCCTCCCACTCCTGCATCTTCATCGGGGATCCTCCTCCGCCTCCTGTGCCCATGGCCAGACTCCTGTTGGCCGATAGTATACTGCGTACACGGAGGCGCAGATCATCCCACCGCTTGCGCACGTTCTTTACGGTGCGGGGGGTGGTGCCCACCGCACTGACTTTCCACGCCACCTCTGCCCAGATCTCCTTTTTTCTCAGCAGTGCGGGACACCACATGTCGCTTGCAAACACTACATCTGCGTTTTCAGCTAGTGTGTCTGCTAGCACTGTCAACTCCTCGTCGTAGAAAAGCGTTGTTTGCGCTGGCGCACATCAGCTTTCTTTAGGGCCTTGGGCATTCTTTGATGTCGTGGGTAGAAGTTTTTCCAGCTGTGTTGTTGCTGCAGGTCCTGGGTGCAGAGGATGGCAATGGATTGTGTTTTTAAAGATGGCCGCCAAGCTCTTTCCCGTTCCTGTGCGATGATGCTATTTCCGGTTCCACTTTTTTACGGTGACCGCTAATAGCGGATGGGGGCATCACACACACATGCATAGAACCCTGCACACATGCCGTGCACATCCCCACACAACCACATGCATGCAGCACCTCACACACGTGTCACCCTGACTCATGTCTGGATGACCCACCCATCTGGCCAACAACTGCATGTCCAAACTAGATGTCCAAATCCATAGAACTGCAGCAACAACAACATATGCATGATGCACGTTGACCCATCACTGATGCTATCCCTGTCTTGCTCCCCCACAGGCTCACAATCTGACAGTGAGGAGCTGGACTCTGCAACGCAGGCCCCACCACCCAAAAAGAAGGCCAAGGGCAAGGATGCAAGCACCAGGCCCAGTACATCAAGGGGCACTGGGAAATCTGGAGTGGCCCAGCGGTCCAAAGCCACACACGCACCGACAACACCAAGGGTTGATATCCCATCCGAAACTGTGGTAGCACCCACACCACCCACCCCCACCACTCAGGAGGCAGTGGCAGAAGGCACGCTGTCCGCAGCCAATAGCTCCATCGGGGAAGCAGCTACCACGGCACCCATGAGTGATGTGGAGGACCCATGTCCGACACCGGAAGTGCAGCGTACACCCAGTCCCCAGCTGTCTTCACACCACAGCCCATGCAACACAACTAATGGCAGCATCCATGAGGTGTATGCCGGAAAATCACTGGCAGGGTTATTGAGTCCCGTGGCGAGCTCACCTGATGGCGGCCACATGCAGCAAGCTGCGCCGAGGAGAAACAGGGGCAGGGCCACAGACGAGGGCATAAGCCTAATACGACAGCGCCAGGAGGAGCTCAATGCCCTGGTTGGCCGGCAACTGAGCGAGACTGCCTTGTCCAGGGAGGAGATTCGGGTATTTTCAAGGGACATGAAAACCGCCATGGAAAGCAACACAACGCGCTTATGTAATGAGATGGCCGCTGTGAGGCAGGTCCTAACCCGCATTGCTGAGGCGATGGAGAGCATGCGTCACACACAGGGACCTGATCAACCAGGCACCTCATCGTCTGCCAGCTCTGACCAAACACGCACCCTGCGCAGGTCCAGCCGGTCCTTGCGGTGGCCAGACTCACAACCCCCCAATGGTGGTAGTGGAGGAGGGAAGTAGGGCCAGCCTGTCACTGTTGACACTTGCAGACTAATGGAGCACTGATGTGCACACCATGTTTGTGGGGGTTGTGGGGGGAGGGGGGTGAGGGTGTTTGTGGGAGTTATGGGGGGAAGGGGGTGAGAGTGTTTGGGGGAGTTATGGGGGAGGGGGGTGAGGGTGTTTGGGGGAGTTATGAGGGGAGGGGGGTGAGGGTGTTTGGGGGAGTCATGGGGGGAGGGGGGAGGGAGAGGATTTTTGGGGTGGAGGGTACATGCACTTTTGATTCACATAATGCTCAATACACACGTTATGGCATGGATAATCACATGACTGGACATTGATTATTGTGTATGTGTGCTTTATTGGTGAAGGGTGCACAGTGTCAATGTCCTCCCAATACCCAGTGCCCTGAGCTCCACATCAATTGCACCCTCCTAATCCATGTGTATCAGAAACAATGGTCTATCAGGTGCTGGCGCACAGCACGTCCCTCCTGGGCATCGCCACCTGCATGACCTGCAGCCCCCTCTCCTCCATCCTCATCCCCGTCATCATCCTCAGCAGGTGGTTGCAGTTCAATGTCAGGGGGCATTGGCACATTCCGTCTGATACACATATTGTGCAGCATGACACATGCCATAGTGATCTTGGCCACCTTCTCATGCCCGTACAGGAGTGCCCCGCCCGACCTGCTGAGGCACCGGAAGCGTGCCTTCAAAAGGCCAAATGTCTGCTCAATTACCACGCGGGTACGGGTATGTGCACGATTGTAGTCCTCTTCGTGCCTGTTCTGTGGGTTCCGTACAGGGGTAAGGAGCCACCTCTTCAGGGGATAACCGGCATCACCTGCATGGGTGCAACAATGGGTATGTGTAAGTGTTTACATCAAGTGGAACCTGTACATATCATACAAACAATCATAGCATTGTGAATGACATCCACTGATCCAAGCACGCATGGCAATCAGGGTAACTGCAATGTGGGAAGGTGAGGTAGTCCTTGCAAGTGGACATGCACCATGCATGCATACGGCAGAGATTGCCATGTCCTAGCTGAGTTTAAGTCATTCCTGTTTCCCGGCCCTGGCAACGATTTAGTCGACCATACAGTCTTATGCAGCAACCTAGACTCTGCTGCTCACTTCTCAAAAGAGGCCATACTATGGATCAAATCCTTCTTGAATAACCGCACTATGAGAGTCTTCTCTCCATCAGCCTCAGCTGACCCGATCCCTATAACGTGCGGTGTACCCCAGGGATCTTGTGTATCACCAACCCTCTATAACATATTCACAAAGCCGCTCTTTGACGAAATGGATCATCTGGGTATCGCCTACACCAACTATGCAGACGATACCCAGATCCTCCTTCCGCTTTCAGGAGATTACGTCGAGGACCTAGCTTTAGTGAATAAAATCTACAGCATCGTTCAGGCATGGATGGCCACACATGGCTTATGCCTGAACGACGACAAAACTGAGCTCATAATCCTAGGCTCTCCGACATACATAACTAAACTTAAACTTAACCCTGACTATGCCAGCTTCATTATTGATGGGAATAATATCAAAGTAGCAAAGGAAGTCAAGACCCTAGGCTTTTACCTTGACGCCACCTTAAACTTTGGCAAACAGGTCAACTCCCTAGCCTCTTCCACAGCATATACTTGCAAACTCATTAGAGCCAGCAAGCAATTCCTCTCTACAGACAGCTGCATCACGCTTGCCAGAGCCCTTATACTGTCCAAACTGGACTACTGTAATGGTCTCTACATTGGTGCTAACAAACAGACTATCCAAAAAATCCAAGTCCTACAGAATAATGCACTGAGAGCCGCGCTCAAGATCAATAGGAAAGAGCATATCTCCTCTATAAGAAGAGAACACAAATGGCTATCTACTCAGGACAAAATCCATCTCAAAATTGCCTCCCTTACTCAGAAGTGCCTTAACAACATGGCACCATCCTACCTCATGGACAGGCTACACTTAAGAACCCCACCTAGACCAACAAGAACAGTCAATGCGCATTGCCTCTTTGTCCCTCGCTTTAAACGCGCCACTATTGGAGGACACAGCTTCGAAGTCAAAGCAGCACAGCTTTGGAATTCCCTACTACATGACATAAGAGAACCCCAGCCTTTCGTTAAATTCAGGCAGAACTTGACCAATTGGCTGAGAGCCAATGACATCTAACTAATCTGACCTGCCTGACCTGACTGTCCCGACCGGCGATCTTCTTGCATGCCTAGCCCTGTTACCTCGGTCTCCATTTACACCATTGTATATTACCGCACCTATTCCACTGTATTTTATTCCCACATTGTTAATTATTCCTACAGCTTTTCACCTTCTGTTGGGACCTAGCTCCCTTAGCCCTGTTCATTCTTGATTATTGTATACTGTATTTGACCATGCACATATACCTGTTCATTTTTTATTTATTGTATAATGTACTATGATTATGTAAATGTACCTGTAACGAAGTTGAGCATATTCTTGTCTTGTGCGCCCTGATGCTCCAGGGCATGGCGCGCCTTATAAATAATAAACCAAACCAAACCAAACCAACGTTTGTACCACACTGCTAGTATACTGCCATTCCTCATTTGAAGTCACCATGCTGTTTAATGGCAATTCAGTAGTGTTGTACGGGTGTGGCTCACTTCAATGGCACCCCCCCACTCACTCCCAGTTGGAGTATGCATCTCCCCCCCCACTCACACCCAGTTGGAGTATGCATTCCCCCCCACTCACACCCCGTTGGAGTATACACCCCCCCACTCACACCCAGTTGGAGTATGCACCCCCCCACTCACAATCCACATCACACTGCCATGTGTTTGGCCTGCTACTCACCAAGTAGCCACAAACGTTGTCCAGCATGTCGCTCCATGTATCGTGGTATTGTTGAGTTCCGCAGGACCATTGAATCATGGGTTGATCCGGGATATCGGGCAAAACAATGTGTGATGATCTTGTTGGAGTCACATACCATTTGGACGTTGATGGAGTGGTATTGTTTTCTGTTACGGTAGACTACCTCATTGGCATGTGGGACCACCATTTCAACATGGGTACAGTCGATGGCCCTGATGCAACTTAGGATGCCTGCCAGTGAATGGAAGCCAACTTTAGTGTTGGAGATCTCCTGGGCAGTCCGTGGCATGGCTATGTGTTCACTTGTGTGCTTCAGGAGGGTATCGAGCACCTGGTTCAGCGTGCGTGAGAATACTGGTTGTGATATGCCATGCATCTGACCTACCGTATGCTGGTAGGTGCCTGTGGCCAAGAAGTGGAGCACAGTTACCACCTTCAGTAGAGGGGGGATGGCAGTACGGATGTCTATGAGACTCACAATGTCGTCGTATATCATGTCTACAATGGTGGTGATGGTATCCCGGTCCAGACGGTAAAGGGTGTGTATCTGCTCAGGGGTTAGGTTGAATGGACTGGCCCTGATCCTGGGAATTGGTGGCTGCCTCTGTGGTATTACTAGGTGCGCTGGTGGTGCTTGCTGCGCCTGTCTTGCCCCCCTCCTCCTCCTGCATCTCCTCTGTGCTACCTGTTGTTGTAGCTGCTGCACTGCAATCATGTCCTCCAGCCCATGTAATGCTGCTAGTATTGCATCCATCTTGGTGTGGAAATGTGTGTGGGAAGGGGTGTGGTGTGCTCTTTTGTGCTGCCAGTCTCCATTGCCTCCACCTGTGCTGATTTTGTCAACCTGTGGCAGATGGGAACACTGGTCAGGTCTTTTAACGGGTGGTTCGCGATGCCGGTATTAGCGCCTTGCCGGTAAGGGGTTTTTGGGTCTTCGCCATGCCGGTATTGCCATGTCCGCATGGCTTGTGATGGCGTGCTATTAGCGCTATGGCGCTATTTCCGGACTGAGGGGTCGCGCGCCCACAGACTTGCCACTAATAGTGCCACCGTACTTAGCGGTGCCGCTAATAGCGGTTTGTTCAGGTCGTAATTGGGGAGGGGATTTAACGATACCGGTAATCCCTTACGGGTACCGGTAAATCCCTACCGCCTACCGTGTAATGAGGCCCAATGTATGCTGATTTGTATCTTTTTTATAGCCCCAACTCCTTCACTTTAACACAATTTTCTCATCGTTCTCTTCTGAGTATTTATTAAAGTTTTTTGTGCATAACATCCAATCTAATCCTTCATTGCATCTACTGCATTATTTAACATTTAAAACATGCTGTATGATTGGCATGTCATACTCAGCTATTTCCCTCTTTGCAAATGCTGGAGCTGCCTTATTATGTGAATTTAAATATTGAATGATATGACTGGATTGATCATTTTCAGATGCATGTTTATTCAGTAGCACATCTGGGTCTTTCATCTTGTCAGATTGGTTGATGTTTTTGGGCTGTGCTGGTAGGTGGTGACAGAGTCGCTTTTGGCACTCACCGTTGCTTATTCTGCCAATGATGGAGTCTTAAACCCAGTGCACATTGGTCCCATCTGGTACTTCATTCTGAAAGTTTCAAATGGAGAATGGAAAGTGATGTACTTTCATATCTTAAACTTGCACAACATCGTCATAGCACTGCACATGGTAACTAGCTCCTATTCAAGATCTGCATCTACATTTAACATTATATTTCATAAAGCGAAGTATTGTGGTAAATGAAATGTAGGTCAGGCTTTTTGCTGGAAACTATTGCCTATACATTGAGAAGTAGGATCAGGTGTCAAAGTAGAATCTGAACCCAGAATTGAAAATTCGGAATTAAGATACATAAATGCTAGTGAATACGAAGGTCACATTTCCTAGTGAATCTTTGTATTGCCGGAAGAGTGTCAATCACATATTTAAGCATAGTTAGTTCTACATAATCATATGGTAGCGTGATGTTTATATGAGGGATAATCTCCAAAAGAAACCAAGTGTGTAATACCCATTTTCTGAAGAAAAAATTGTTTCTTAATCAAGTATAGCAAGATAGGCAAGCAGGTGGGTTCAATATCAATGTAAGCCTTGTTAGGGGGAATTCTCATTTATGGCTAATTTCCCTCACCTAGTGAGTCCCCCAGCAGCTTTGATGGACTGCTGGAGTTTATTTTTCGATTTGGTAAGATTGTGAGCTTTTCCCCACTCTTATCCATTTTTTGCCATGTGTCTTTTACCTGTTTTTTTGTGATTGTGAACTCTGGAGTACACCACTTCAGTAGTCCCCTTCTTTTGTGTGTTACACAGCACCTTCAGTGCAGTGACACAGGGTTGTCTTTTAGACTTCCCACCGACTCCATGTCTGGGGCTGACTACAGTCCCCAAGAAAAGGGTAAAGTTGCCATTAACTTTACTTAGTCATTTAACCACAGATCCCGTACACCCCATCTTACATGGAGTACTGGAAAGGGATACTCTGTATCCCTTTTTATCTGTACCTCCTAGAGCATTGTTTCGCTCTTTTAACAGTTAGACTTCGCTGGTGGCAGTGGTATCTACCCTAACTTTTCTACCACGATTGTATTAGATAAACGTGGTATTGTTTTAGGCTATCATATTAGCCTCAAACTTAAACCCGCTTGACCAAATACTTTTTCTTTTGGCTCCGGTCAGGTTTATTTGCCATTTCTTTT